>NC_134332.1:12271731-12871731 GCF_964195595.1 Calonectris borealis
ATTACCTCACCTGCATTATGGAGGGAATTGCAAAAAATCAGTCAAAATAAATGATTCTCTCATAGCCAAGAGGGTCTGCTTTCAAAACAATTAGCTCAAACATCTGCCTAAGCACCCATGCTGTTTTCATATAATTAAAACAAGTCTTCCTAATCCCACTGGACAGTCTTTAAAAACTACTCATTTTCTGCATTATTTACAACAACGAAGCAGCCAAATCCTCCCATTGGTCCTTGAAGGACATTAAAAGGACCTCTCACCTGTCTTCCCTATCGCTATTAGTTCATGGCATTAAGTAGGTAAAGGAAGCTTGAATATTGCTGGCACGCTAAAAGCAAACCCGAGCAGCCTCCGAGAGACGCAGTGAGCCCGCTCTGCCCCTGGAGGACGTTCCCCCTGCGAGCCGGGCCGGCCCCGGGGAGCCGACCCACGTTCCCCCGGCAAACCTTGTGTTGACAGTCAGGGAAGCGAAGGGAAAGGACGCTCCTTTCCTAAAAATGTCACCTTTTAAAACCAGGAAAGGACTTCTTCCACGGTGCCTTTGTGAACACCCATTTTCTGGAATGTGTTTAAACCACAATGGTCTGTTGTAATTATTTATCAAGGTACAAATCATTAATGCAAAATTTCTGCAGGCCCTGAAGCAAAAAAAGTTAATAAAATATAATGCCACTAAATTAAACATTTTAAACTTTCACAATAGAGTAACCACTAAGAAAAAATAAAGGAAAATCTATGTCAAACAGAACTTGATGAATAATTGTAATAAATAATGTATTTTTGAAGAATTTTTCATGAACATTTTTCAATGTCATTAATTATTTATAATTATTCACCATATCATTTCTGAGAAGAGTTTTCGGACTCTAACTTGTTTGCTGACAGTTTGTTGAGATAATTAATATTCAGAAATTTCAGACCTGGACCTGGCACAGTATTTCTCCCTCGTGCGATGACAGCAGTGCAAATCCCCGGCGCTGGAGGGGAGGCTCAGGTGACCAGGTTGCATTCGGTGTTTCGGGTAGATCCCGGAGGGTCTCCATGGGCAGCAGCGGGGAGGCGAGCCGTGACCCACACCGAGGGGACGGACCCATGGCTGTCTCAGGAGTCTCCTAAATGGGGAGTGACAACCAAAAAGGAGATGCGTTTGTACCTCTCCTGGGAGGGTACCTAAATGACGGGAGCCACAGGAGGTGCTTACTCATGGGGGAGCAGGTTAAGTGGTACTTGGGCGCTGTCATGTTTGGTGGGTGGTGGGGTCCATGCATGAATTACGCCAAGTCAAACAAGACAGAGCGCCCACTGAGACCCAGCCATGCTTTATGGGTGCCAAGAAAATATTTGGCTGTTTGGACAGGATTTTCCTGCTCCCGTAGAAAGCATGGACTAGATCCCCAACCGGTGGCAGCCAGGGGAACTCCAGCGAGGCTGATTTACACCACCTGAAGACCTGGACCCATGCAGGTGTGTGAACCCCTACTAGCGCACACAGCAATTTCATATGCAGCTTGGGCTCACACTTGGGCTGGAGTGTGAGCATCAAGAAGAGAAAGTGCTCAGAAATTACCACTTTGAGGAGAGGCAGATAGACATACCTCTTTATTTCCATATTCTTTATTCCTGAGAATTGGCATTTATAATGAAAAGCAAACAAACTCTGGGAAGAAGAAGGTGAGCTATGTTAGCAGCCTGGCTAGTGTCAGATGTTGCAAGGGGGAGAGTGATTTGTTTTTAATAAGAACTATCAGGACCAATGCAGACTTCCAATTTTTTTTCTTGAATTATAAGTACCTCCTGTACCACGATGTGCATGTAAATCCAGAGGAGGAGAAGACCCCGACTGAGAGCAGTGTCGTTTATGAGGAACCAGGCAACATCTGGTGCTGTGAGCCTTATTCTTACCTGCGCATTAAATAGTGGGCATCAAACATGTATTTGTTGCACAGCGAAGGAACTTTGATCATTGCATCATAGTTGTAAAATGCCTCTAACATTCACGGGAGGTGTTCCTTTGCCCTCTCCCAAGAGCTGGACACTGCCCATCACCTGTGCTTGCAGCCCAGCTGGAGCCCGAAACCTCTCGTGCATGTCTCAGCTGGGCACTCACGGGCACCGGCTCCACGTGCTGCTGGCCTGGGAGATGCCCAGACTCGATTCACCCGGGCGAGAGAGTTTCGCTGTCCGGTGCAGAGGACGTTTCTCTTTGCTGCCACTGCTTGTGCTTTGTAGGCTCCATTTTGGGCTTTAGGACCCTGTCAGCAGTGGATCAGATCCACAACTCCACAGCTCTGCCCAAACTGACTCTGCAGACCCAAAAGCTGTCCTGTAGACAAAGACATAAGCAAGGTTTGGATCCGTTCCCACAAGATTTAATCAGCTGAACATGTGCCCATGCAGACAAAGTGAACTGCTATCCATGAACTGAATCTCAATGACCCTTGCTCTCCTCAAACAAATCTGAGTATCTCTTCATATTTCCCTTGGAACAGCTGTTAATTGCTCTGAACATTGTTGTTCTGCTCAGATTTGGTGCCCCTCTCTCATTTGGTGCGCATCACCTCTGGACTGGTAAGGGGACTTTGAAGCTACCCTCTTTAATTGTAATTCAACTACTTGTGATATTTTGGTACCAATTAATATTGATTTTACAATTGGTTTACAGAGATGTTGTTTTATTACTAATATATTTAATGTGCAAATCAATAAGAACACTTGTTTGGCTCTCTCCCTAGAAGGTAATAAAATCAAATACCTCAAGAGTAAAATGCTATCTGATCCATAAATGGCAGCAGCAGATGCTTAATGTAATAGTTAAAGACTATGCAGCGTTCTTGGCACCTTCCATGCATTTTCCACATACACTGTACTGAAGTGACACTTAATAACTTGCTAGTTACAAAAAGTTTGGTAAATTTGTTGGCACCATGTCAGCCTAAAGGAAGGCTTCAGTGTCAAGGAATGGTGTTACATGGACAAACTAGATATTCCTCGCTACTCCTCGTGCAGAGCTCCTGGGGGTCCCCAAATGGGGACTCCATAGCAGACGGCAAAAGCTCCTCAAGTCTCTCCTGCTTCTTGAGTCCCAGGTGATGGTAAACAGCTTTGTGGAAAAAGGACCTGAAAGGAGGAGAGAGGAACACGGATTTCTGCAGGCTGACAGCTGTCCAACCCTCTTGAAAGATTTAAAGCTCTGCTGATGCTTCTGGGAGTCATTTGCAGAGAAAGATTTAGGCGATTCTGCCGCTTCATCACAGGTTTCCTCTGGTACTTCTCTTCCCTTGGGTTTTACTACGAGCGGATTTGTTGGAAGCCAGGACAAGGTGGAGGCCAGTCTGCTCATCGTTCCCACCCCTCTCTCCAGGGAACTCGCCTGCTCCACGGCTCACCCCTGCTCTGAACGAAGCCTCGCCTGGTCTGGCATCGCAGCACTTTCCATCACACCTGGATGTGAAATTGCCAGCAGCACGGTAAATCGGGCAGTGGAGCTGCTAGAGAACAGGCTTCTAAACCAGGCAATTCCCGAATACCTTGGGTAGGAATGCTGAAGAATTAACAGAGATCAAGCTAACTTCAGAGATCTTTCTCTAATTCCTGCAGAATCAACAAGGTCTCAGGGGTCCTGCAGGTCCTACGGCACTGGCACTGGCACGGCGGAAGGAGCAGCTCCGTGGACGTGGGGATTGTGACACATACTAACGGCAGCCTCACAACAGAGAGGGAATTTACCTTTGGCTAGTGAAGATGATTTATGGGTGAGCAAATAATGAACTTGGCAAACAGTACATAATAAAGAGAAAAATCTTACACTTTTAATTAGCCAAAAATAAATGACTGAGCATGGGGCTGAATCCATTGTCTCCGCATCTCAAGTTCTTCATCTTCTTTTGCTAGTCATGGTCTAATAAGCATATTGCAGAAGTTTTAATTTTCTTTTAAAATTACTAGAGAATTTTAAAATCTCTTTTCTGAAAAGGAAGGAAAGCACACTCGAATCATCTCCTCTGGCAGTTTTGCTGTTTTTCCAAGATCCCTTTAGAACTGCTTGTATTCATGTTTGCTCTTCAGATTCCTGTTGCTGGAGCTGCGTCGTGGTGCTGTAGTATTAGTTACCCTCTGAAGTGCAGCAGAAATGACCCCATAATATTAACTGCACAAAAACCCTCTTTCTTCAGCAGGCTGCAGGGCTTTTTGGGGAAAAGAGCCTGTATTTGGTGCATTTGTGCGGTTTCTGATACAATGAACCTGGCTGCAACCCCTTGGTCCTGTTATTACAACAGCGGTCGCTAAATAATCACCGAGATTATCAGAGATACCTGACCTTCGGTATTCCACTCAGAGGAATCCCCCAGGGACAGAGGCTTTCCACAATGAGATTCAGGGCAAACCCTCAAAAGAAGGGTTTTTCAAACCAAACATTTCGAAGTCAAAATGAATATCAAAGTTCTCTGCAAAATGAAATTCTGAGCAAAGTTGACACTACTCAGCTGTTCACACCAATTATTCTCAACCAGGTAAAAATAATGCCTAACTGCTCCAAACAAAAATAAAAACTAGACTGATGCATATCAACTTTGAGTCGCCAGTGTGGCTGGATTTGCCACCTCTCGCAAAGTACTTCAGACTTGGCAAAGCTGCCTCCTTCAGCAGAAAAGCATTTCGTGCATTTTTCCAGCAGCTGCAGGTTTTATCGGAGCTGCCGTGCTCCAGCCGCTTCCACAAGCCAGCGAATGGTGGCAGCGAGCAGGAATCCCCCCAGCCCTGAGCTCCCAGCCTGGCTGCTCGCACAACGGCTCCCCGGGGGCTTGTTGGCCGACAGATAACGGGGTCTGAAGACATAATTCCCTGCAATTGACCCAAGGACGCGGCGTTTCTGTGAGCAACCCTGTGCTACAGCTTCTCACTCTCTGCTGAAGTGCCCTCCGGAGAGACTCAGGGAGCTTTTCATCTGGGGCCGCCCAAGCTGCCGAGTGCGGGGTGGGATGGGGGCTCACCACGTCCTTGTGGGAGCTCACGTAGACAGACCCCCGGGGCAATGGCAGCTCTCCATGTCCCCCCCCGAGTGTCACAGCCCCTTGCACAGACGCCACACCAGCAGCGCCTGCCCGAGGAGCACACGGAGCTGCACATGTGCTCTGGCAGCATCCCCGAATTGCACTGATGTGGCGGGCACGGGGAGCTCAGCGGCACCTAAAGCCACATCTGGGCACTCCCCATCTTGTGTACCAGTGCGCCCCGCTCATCTCCTGTTTCGACAGCCTTATGGAGGAGAAGACCCATTATTACTGTTCTAAGAGTTATTATTCTTCTTAATAAAAGATGCAAGTTAAGTGAATCTGAAAGCGTCCTCCCGCGTGCTCTGCACCGGCTGCCAATAGCCCGGCATTCTCGTTCATCCCTCCATCATCTCTCGTCCCAGACAGGTGAAATGGGATGACTGCCATTGTGGGGAAGTCGTAAAGTATAAAATGCTTCATTTGTTCATGAAATGGAAATTTGAACAGCCAGAGAGAGGGGCCTTGCGGCGTGTGCTGCCTCGTAACCAGCCAGGGGAGCTTTGCGGTGCTCCTGCCACAGGGAAGCTGTGTAGGATCCCACGGACCTGGTGGCCGAGAGGTCCCAGGCAGCGCCGAGAGGTCCCATCCGGCGATGGTGCTGTGCCAGCGACAGAAACAGCGGGATCGTACGTGGTCAGAGGCGCAGCCCCACTGACGCTCCCTGCTTGGGGAGGACACGGCGCTGCTGGTGCTGCCTGCTCTGCCCACAGGGCAGCGCTCGGCCGAGCCTGCCGCCCGGAGTGGCCGTGCAGCAGCCAGTGGTGCTGCATGGCACAGCACTGGGGACGGGCACCCTTCCTGCTGCCTGCCAGGGATGCCCCATCAGGGCCACTGTCGCTGCTGCAAAGGAATTGCTCCAAGGCATGAAGGAGCTCCAGGCAGGTCCACTGCCCGACGGCGTCAGGGTTTTGAAGGGAAGGGGGAGGTCATGTGGATTCAGATTTTCAGGAGGTGCTCAAAATACGCAGGTTGCCGTGGGAGTTGGGTGCCCGATGCCACAACCTGCACGCCGAGCCCCTGAGCCCCTGTCGTAGCCATCCCACGGGCTCGATGCAGAGCCTGCCAGCCCTCCGTCACGCTGCCTCGGGCGGTGGTGGGCGAGCGCGTCCTGGCTGGGGTGGAGAGCCCACATCCCCATCTGGAATATGCAACATGGAGACAATAGAGCAAAGTGTAACCACTGTTTACAGAAAAAATTGTCAAGGATTTATTTATTGGAAGTGACTGAGGAATATGAATTCTACACTCCATTTAAAATGCTTTTTATTTCTCTCAGCCTTGGGGCTCTGAGTACATCTAATTTCACCCATAGCTATAATTCTCCACCAAACAGTTCCTGCTTCTCCTCTGGGTTCCCGAGGAGTCATTTTGGTTTATGTCCTCTCCCGATGCAGCTCGTGCAGTGGCTGGAGACAGTTACACGCTGGTGAACTTTCCGAACCCTCCCTCCCCACTGGGTGCACACACACATGCAGCGCAAGCGAGCGGCATGCGCTGGAAACAGCTTGACACCGCACTATATATTTATTTAAAAAAATAAAACTCTAAATGTCTTTATCATGTAGGGGTTTCTCCTGAGGAGCCATGTATTTCACTTCAGACACTTTGATTGTCCCTACCTTGCAGCTAACAAACTATTAGTTTTGTTAGTATATTTATTCCACTAAAATTGGAGCCTGTGATTACAAATCCAATACTGTGATTGAGTCAGGATTTGGAAATAAATCTGTCTGGGGCTCATCTGGCATTTTGGTGCCGGGAGAGCTGGCGTTAGGCGCTGCTCCTCCAGCCCAGCTGCAGGCTGGACCGTCCCGGCTGCGGATGCTCCGGGGAGGCTGTGCAGCCACGGGGCACTGCTACAGCTGGCTCCGCTCGGATTATTGATCAGGTATTGGGAATGGAGCCCATTTTGCCAGGTGAGCAGGCAGTGGCTGCAGAGCCTGGCTTTCCAAATTGTGACTATTTGGGTGCACAGGTTTTTGAGCTGTCACAATTTGCTCAATATCCTGACCCTACCAGGGTCTATTGCTCTGCAAGGTTTGTGGCGTTCAGCTGGTGACATGGTGACATGGCAGTTTTTCTGCCAGAGTAGGAGATGCCCCTTCCCGGGAGGGTGCTGCAGGCAGGGGAGGCTGCTGAGCCCCTGGGCGTGGAGCAGGATGCTTTCCTTCCCTGCGGGCAGAGGGATGCTGGGGAAGGAGCGGGTAAGCATGCAGATGTGTGGCAGAGCAGGACTTAAACCCAAATTCTCTAGATTTTTTAGGAAAAGCTTGTTATTTCTCACTATTTCAGTTTCTTCTCCGAAAGCAAGGATAGCAGTTCATCCTCTGGGATGTGATTTCAGCCGGGAGCTCTGCGGGCGGGGGCTCTCTCTGCAAACAGACACACAGATGTCCATGGGGGGCTCAGTCTCACCCAGGCCCTCCGGGAATGGTTGCGTGCAGAGGGTCGGGGACAGCCTGGGTGCTCCCTGGCTGGGAGTGGGCCAAGGAGAAGGGGTAGGGAGTGAAACGGGAGAGGGGCGAGGTGTCGCTCTCGCCTTTCTGATGTCCCTCCAGATCATTTTCAGTAAAGCTTCTTTGCTGAGAAGATTTACTTTCTTTAAAATAAATTAGTTGTTCAATTTCTGCAGGTAAGAAGTAACAGCATTTTAACTGTTTGGGTATTGCTCCTTGCAAGCTCTCAGGAAGGGAACTAGCAAGACAGGAATCTTGCACGGGTAATAGCAAAGGCTTCCCCCTGTGCCACGCATCTCGGGGTGGCAATGACCTTGCCCCAGGCAGGGCTGCCCAGCCACCCGCAAGGGCCCCACTGACGTGCAGCATCTTCCCAGGCAGCCGCAGCCCAGAAGCTGCCGTTTTCATCCACGGCTTCTGCAGCGCAGCACTCGGGCGACGCAGAAGCCCGGCCCTGGCATCCTCCTCCGGCAGGGATGCAAACCCGCGACCTGGAGGCGAGGTCCCCGTCCCGCGCCCCAAATCTGCCGCCTCTGGCCGCGCTGCCTGCGGCTCCGAGTCCCCACAGCCACTAACGGGAACACATGTGCTACCAGTATGTATGTATGAAAAAAGCCTGTCAGGGAAGATTAAAACCCCAGACAGTCTTTATCGTAAGATTATTTTCTCCATTTATTTATCCCTTTTTTTCCCTTTTAGCAAGAGTAGTCAGGTTTTGATATGATTAGAATTGCAAATCTTGCATGTTAAAAGGGAAGCACTGAAGTAAAAGGATGCTGCCTGTGTAATGAGACACATTTTAAATCCAGGCTAGGTAAATTTTGTGTTGAGCATAAAGGGTATGAAATAAACTAGCAGTAAGCTCAGCAAATGCCCCAAGGCGCGTCCCCATTAGTATTCCCATTTGTGAGCTCACTTCATAAGACTAATGGAGTTGCTACCTGGGGACATTAATTGTGCATGACACCATTGCCGAGCCTTTGTGCACTCTTACTAATATCACAGTGCCTCCTTGACAAAACGCCTGCAAAGATTACAAACATACCTAAAATAACTGCCACATTCACACTCATATTTGACAGGGATCTTCAAGTTCAGTTACAATAGAATTACCATCATTTCTTACACCTCTGGCTTTTTATTACATTAAACAACGGTTGATATTGCTTCCTTAAACCAGTGTCATATTGTGTAAAATCTATCTATCTCAGGCTTTTCTATTAAGCCTCCCATTTATCAGCGGAATGTATAGCTTCCATACTTGACTCTTACTACAAATATTATATATTATATACTTAAGCACGCGTGCACACGTACACATACACCCTCCCTCTGTTTTAAAGGCACAGCAATATTTTTGAGTTCTTGCAATTAATACCGAAAGGCTCTGACATTGTGTAAGGCGCTCACAGGTCTTCCAGCATTAATTACAATATGATCTGTGGGGAAAAGTCTTCCTGGGTCTGTGCTCCCTGGTTTGAATCCTAGTGTCCAGGATTAAGATGATGGATGAAAGGATTTGCTAAATTCGCAACAACCAGAGCAATATTGTGTTTAGGGAAGCAGATGAACTGGGATCTTCCGGAGCTCTGACACGCTGGGCTTGGCCTTCCCAGGGCGCGCGGGCGGCACTGCGGGGCTCCCCGCGTGCGTGTCCTGTGGCCGGTGCTGCTGCGCTCCCTGTCAGACACATCAGCTGCGATAGCTGCTCCTCCCACGGGTGTCAGGGCTCCGGTGCGGCTCCCACGGCCAGCGTGGAGAGGCATCTGTGGGAGATCGAGGGAGATTTCATCCTTGGAAGTGATGTTAGAACAAGATACAAAAGTGAATTAATGAAAACCCTTTGGGGATTCAGTGCTCAGCTCCTTGGAGCGGGGAGTTAGTCCTTGACTAATCCAATTTTTTTTAAATATTTATTTTAGAAATAAAGTGTTTGACTTTGTTTCTGGCACTGGCACTGTCCATGCCCCAACAGCCCTTGATTCTGCTCTTTCCCTTCTGCACTAGGGTCTCCTCTGATGTTTCCTTTTGGAGAAGAGCCATGGCAGGCTGCAAGTAAAAGTTTGACTGATGTGATGTGCATTAGAAAACTCCTTGTCACACCTTTCCTTGCTGGTGGCTGGTGTGGAGGTGAGGCCATGGGTTTGTCTTCAGCTGTCCAAGGACTTCTGACTTTACCAGGTGGCAGCGTTCAGTGCCCGAAAGAAAAGTCTGGCTCCATATTCACTGGACAACAAAACACTTTGTCAAGGGAATGTCCTCTTTGGAAATCAGGGTTTACTTCAAATTCCTAACCTGTGAGATGGACAAGGTAAAGACATGTCGAGACATGCGAAAGAAGACCTGTGGTTCTGCTCTCTCAGGATTACAGCTGGGTGAAGTGGGGTTTAGATCTCAACTGCAGTAGCTTTGACGTGCAGTTTTAGAGGATGACGCTGTGGCGCTTCAGTAGTGGCCTTTCCTGTTTCTGTTCCTTGAGACTATGACAGGATTCATTGGCAGTAATATTAATTATTAATTTGCAGCGGTGCCTGTCAGCAGCTGATCACAAGCTTCTTTACAAACATTATATTCTACAACCTGCTGCAGCAGGAAGAGACGCAGAGGTGGCCACCGGGCAGAGCTGCCTCCCAGGGCTTTAGGGAATCTTCCTTCATCAGGCTGGCCCTGTCCCACACCTCCTAACCTGAAACATGGACAAACTCGTGCGGACGTCCAGACAAGAGGAGCTGCCAGGGTACAGCAGTCAGCTGGTCTTTGCATCAGGCGTTTAAGAGAAGCCCTGGAGAAATGAGTTTGAGCCGAGAAATACACAGCGTACGCATAAGGATGATCCGCCCCTTGGAGCTGGCACTCTCTGTTTTCCTGCTGTCTCAGTGACTTCTTGCCAAAAAAGGTTAAAATGCCAGAGTTTTCTCTGGAATCCTGAAGTTGGGACTTAAAAATACTTCAAACACTTGGTTTAATAGACCTTCACATCAGCGTATTCCCAGTTCCACATAGCTCCCTAGTGACACGGGACCTTTTGTCAAGCACATATGAAATTAAGTGAAATAAAAATCATATTAAAAATTATTACCATCTAACAGCCATTAGTCTGCACATTGCTGTCACGTCTTGATGGATTTCTCACTTAGTTCAATGAATGTTCTAACGACAGTGATAAAATCACTCAGAAAAAATATAATAAACTGTTAACCCTTTATGCGGCTGCTTGTTTTTCAAAACCCTCTAAGAATTGTTCAGCGGTAAGTCGCTCCCCGGGATGCATGGCTGGAGGGGAAAGCCTGCCACTGCCTGCCTTGGGTACGCTGGAGGGGGTGGAAGTCCTGTCCCCCTCTCCCCAGCAAGGAACATCACGCAGCGCTGGGGACCGTCCCAGCACGACGGCCACAGGAGAGGGACCAGCGGGTGCGCGGCGGCAGGAGAGCAGTGCCGGCTCAGCCCTGGGCAGGCACCGCAGGGCACAGGCTCTCGTGGGCTTCAAGAGCTTTCCGGGGGGGAAATGTGGCAGGGTCGCACGAGGAACCCAGCTTGTGTGGGAGGATGCAGTGCAAGTTAGTTATTTCTAATTACAAAATGGAGCTTCTGTAGCCCAATGTTTTGGTGAGTGCTATGAGGAAGGCAATGCTTTGCCGGCCTGTCCCTCGAGCCCAACATCCAGACATGAACGCTCACCGTGTGCTGGCTCTGGAGCCAGGGCTTGCAGGCAGCGATACGGGCAGCATTGCCCAGGTAACTGCCGGAGGCGACAGAGCCCTTCGCCTGCCAGCAGAGCAAGCCCAGGCTCCGCAGGAGCTCCAGCTGAGCTCTCCGTTTCCCTTTGGAAGCACTGAACAGGCTCCACCAAAATAATTCTATGGACCAGCAGCACATGAAAATTACACGGCATGTCTCATGTCCTCCCCAAGGCTGATTTAGTATGAAGCAGGAGGATTGCAAACCTGTCAGCAGCATTTGAAGGGAGCTGTGGGTGTGAACAGCTTAACGAAGCAGGAGAGCGGCTGCTCTGCTCCGGCAGGAGCAATGGAATCCCACGGGAGGGTTTTGGCTCCTGCAGCGGAGGATGAGAACCAAGCACAGCTCGTGCAAGGACACCAGCTCTGAGCTCCTGCTGTGGGCTCCAGGTGCCATCGTCACATACGAAGGTGCAGAAGAAAGGGACCCTGTTGTCACACATTTTGGGCAGGGAATTCAGGACCGGTGCCTCCGAAGCAGAGAAGTACCACTCCTGCTCCTCTGTCCTCCTCCCAGCTCATGCCCAGCACTTTACAGTGTAGGAAACAAACGGCTCCATTTTCCTGACAGATCCGAGGGTGACGGAGGCTCAGCCCGATGCCATGGTGGCTCGGGGAGCATTGTGGGGCTTTCCAAGGCGGACGTGACAGCAGGGAGATGGTGTCTTCGGGTGCTCAAGCTTGAAGGAGTAGCTGTGGAAATACAACATGGCTCCCTGAGAAGGGCATCTGCAGTGGGTTATTAACATAGAGCTACTTAACAGGCAATCAGCACGGCCTTGTTAATAAAATACGTCCATTTGAATCACATGAATTACGCTGTGTGCTGCTGGAGTTCTTGGGCTAATAGCAGCCTCGGCAGCCTGGCATCACAAGGTTTGTTATGTCCCGCAATCTTAATACATGCTTACTTCTACAGAAAATAGCTGGTAAGAAAGTAAATGACAGACTGCAGGAGCAGACGTTGCAATATAATAAACTCAGTTGGCACTTTTCCTGAGTTGTATTTAGCCTACCATGTTTCGTGGAAGCCTGGCTGCGGGCCAGCATGTGCAAGCGTTAGTGCACGTGGATGTGCCCAGCACTTGCACGAGCAGCAGCAGGACCCTCATGCTGTTTGCAGGTGGCATCGGCTGTTGTCATGACGGCTCCTCTCCGCTGGTTTTGCCTTTCAGGATCCATTCTACATAGAACAGAGGCCAATGGCTCACCCCCAACGTTAAACCTTCACACTCTGAGCAGCTTTGGAATCAGGCAGAAGGAGGGTCCCCAGCCCTGAGCACGCAGTGAACGCTGTTGAGGATATTTCTGGTTGTGGGGAGCCGGGAGGGAAGCGAACACGTTTTTGTGAGTGTTGTCACTCAGCAAATTGTTCTGCGAGACACCTGATTGCGGTATCAGAAAGACAGATTGATGTTCTCGGGAAGATCAATGAATTTGCTAGGCTTTCTGATGACACACAGCTTGCCTCCCTCTCAGCGCAAGTGACAGCCCGGCGTTTCACCGTGCCGCTCCCACCGAAGGGGCTCGCACCCCCCGGCCGGGGGCCACCCCCCTGCGGGACCAGCTCACCCAGCACCGGGGCACTGAGGGATGTGCTGACGGCGGGAGGGAGCTTGTAGAAGAGCAACAAAAATTAGCAGCAATTGGAGGGAACCAGAGACAGAGATAAATGGGTTTCTGGGCAGACTGCGTTAGGAAGAAAGCAAGCACTGGGGCATGGGAGCAGCCAGCCTGTTACCTCCGCTGGGCACCGTGGGTTAGAGCCCTGCAAGGGGCTGCAAGGTGTGAATCCTTCCTGAAACTATCAAGAGAGAAAACACATGGGAGAAGAAGGACGGTGGTTTCCCCGTGGTACCTCGGGGGACGTGGGTGAGGGCCCGCAGGCTGGGACCTTGCAGAGGCTGGCAGAGCCCAGCACGCCTCACGCAGCCGGACGGGCTATGGGTGCAGCTCCCGCGGTCCGGCAGCCCGCTGCCCTTTGACCGCCGCGGTGAAGGCTTGCCTGCCTGCCTGCCCGCCCGCGGGAGCTGGCAGGGGGCTGCGGGCGGCCTCGCTGCAGGCACCGGTAACGCAGAGGTTACGTCTGCCGCTGCGGCAGCATGGCCACGGCAGAGCCGCGGTGCTCGGGAGTTGCTCGGCGATGGAAGAGCCAGGTGCTAAATGGGAAATCTGATTGTTCATCCTTTGTTTTCGTCCTTCCATGCCGAGAGTGAATTAAGTCAAAGCCAATTCTGAGGAAAAGCAGATCTCTCCTACCATCCATCACGGACGAGAGCACGGCTGGGCAGATCTACAAGCCTCTGAAGGCCTGTGCGGAGATGTTGTCCCAAATCTCATCTCCATGGCTCATGGTGATTGATCTCAGCTATTCAGATCTGTGGAGCTCAATGATTTCTCTCTCCTAACCTCTACCTGGTTCCTGGCTGTATTTTATACGGAAAAGATTCTTGTAGGATGGTTACATTTTAAAAATAAACTTAATCAGATCTGAAATAATGGGACTGAATCCATTTGCTGCCTGTAGCTCAAACGCGCATGTCCGTAGTTATCCCGTGCTCCGGGGAAGTTTGTTTCATGGGCTCACGTGGCATTTTGGCAGAAACACAAAGGGCGATTCTGGGCCCCAGGTTTCCGGGAGGAAGGTGCCGCTGTGTCACCAGGCAGCGCTGGAACGAGCAACGCAAACAATCGAATTGAAGATCGAGTCCTGGCTTCCCTCCAGGTGTTCTTCCAGCTGAGCAGCAATAGGAACCGTAGCTTGCCTGCTGCTGCTGACCTGTGGAACAAAGACTGCTGAAGAAGGCCTGGCTGAGCTGCTGGGCTGACAGGCCTCTGCTTTATGCACCTGCACATTTGTAGGACATTAACTAGCTGTCTTCCTGAGTTAGGGGCGTTCACTAGCATTTTTATACAAAGAATTATAGACACGTAGGAGTGGAACTGACCTCAAAAGATCCCCTGATCCAGCCCTCTGCAGTGAGTCCTGGATGACTCCTTGCAGGTGTTTCTCTAACCAGTCTGTAAAACCCTCCAGTGACTGTCCATAGCCTGTTACCTGCTCTAGAGTATGACTTGCTTATGGTTTGGAAGTTGCTGCTTATCCCACCTGGATTTTCCTTCCTGCCATGTCAGCACAATACTTCTGTCCTTCCCGTTGTACAAGAAAAAAGGACAACTATCTTTTTTGCCTCAAACTTTTGTGTACTCACAGACTTTAATGTGTAGAGCTTCTCTGCTCTACACTAAGTAATTCCAGCCCCACCAGTTTTCCACCATGCGTTGCATTTTCTAAACCTGATGGTTTTGCGTCACCTCTGGATTCTCTTCATTTTCTGTTTCCCTCTAAAAGGGAAAGCTGAGCCTTCCCCTGTAAGGAGTAAAGCTGAATTTTCTCTCAGGCTAGAAATGCGGGATACCTTTTCCCTGCATCCTCGCACAGGATCTGTAGCAGAGCGTCACGTTGCTGACAGATGCAGTGGTTATTGCAAACCCTGGATCCTCCCCGTCTTCTGCTGACTCAAGCAGCAATCCACACTCTGCATTTGTGTTTGATTTTTCCTCTTCCATGTAGAACTACTCTGTGCTTGTCTTTACTGAGTTGCACCTAATTGGTTTCAGACTACGGCCAAACGCATGCAGATAATTTTAAATTCTACTCCTGTTTCTGAAATGCTCACAAATCTCTTTACTTTGTCACCTGCAGGTTCTGGCTCAGACTAAAGGCTGGGCAGCAGGAGCACCTGGGCAGCCACACAGGCTGCTCCCGGGGGGCTCCTCGGGCTGATGCCGGGCAGATGACACCTATTCCTTAAACGCAGGCTGGTGGATTGGAGACGCTGCCTGCGGAGTGGCAGCGGGCATCCAGCTGTGCGGCAGCACTGCGGGAGCAGCAGGGATGCAGGGATGCAGGGATGCAGGAATGCAGCAGATGGAGCGGATGCAGGGATGCAGCATCCCCAGTCCCAGGAGAGGCTTCCTGGGTCAAACCTGGGGGCAGCCCAGCCGGAGAAAGGCGGAGGAAAGGGGAAGAACGGGCTCCAAGCGTATTGCTGGTATAAATTAAATCAGCCTGTTACTGCTGCCTATAAAGAGGTCTGTGCAACTGCAAGTGCACCACTCCAGAGACAACCGCAGGGAGTTTTTATCATTGTAAACCAAAGAGGATGTCCTGTTTAGTGTAAGAGGTTTTAGAGGATAGGTTACAGCCAGGTAATGAAAGCCAAAGGACACAGAAACAAGGCAGTTTATGCCTTTCCTCCCCGTTTAGTGGATCTGGGGGCTCTTTTTTGTTTTTTAGAAATGTGTGTTGGGGAGCATTACCTGCTACTAAACAAGAGGGAACAAGGTGGGACTGCGAGCCTCGTTCTCGGAGTGGTGTGTGTATAATAGTTTTAAATAGTACATAAATTAGACTCCTGCGTTCTAGCCAACTGTTTAACATGCCTTAGAGAGCGTGACTATTTAATGGGCAGAGCACAATGGAGGAGGGGTCCCGCCTGCCCTGCCGCGGTGAGCTGGTGGTGGCCGCTGAACTCTCCCATCAGCTACCAGCGTCTGCATCGCAGGCGCCCACATGGCCAGAGACCCGGGGCCTGAGCGCTGTAGCCTGCGGGACCGAGCGCTGCCGCCGGCCTTGCCCGGGGAGAAAACCCCCCGGGCCCCCTCGGCCGGAGCCCCGTGCCCCACAGCGAGCCGGGTCCTGGCCGCTGCCGAAGGACCAGCGTCGTCAGCGCTGGCCTCTCTTTGTGCACTTGGAGCGGAGCGATGCCTCCTCCCCGCGGGACCATGGTCCCCAGGGTGTCCTGGGGACCCGGGAGGAGAGAGAGCCCCGTCGGGTCGGGCCAGGACCCGCCGCTGCCGCAGCACGGGGACTAACGGTGCAGCAGGACCCCCGTGAAGAGCAGAAACTGGAAACATTAGCTATGCCCAAACTCTGCTAAATGACCTGGCAAACAGTTCCTTCCCCTCCCTCTTCATGCCTGAACACATCTTATTTGTCAATGGAAAAGTTTCCTCCTAATGAATTTGCCACAAAAAGGAGAAAAATGGCCATGGCCTCAACGCGGAGAAAACGGCAAATCTGATCGCGGCAATTAAGCAGGCACACGAGATGGGAAATCTGCGGGTGTCCTGGAGAGAAGGGGTTAAATTGCCATGGAAACAACCATGCATTATTTACATGGCCTAATGAATAAAACATTTAAGTAGTAGGCTAATAAATTTCAGAACACAAAGCAAAGTAAGCTATGATTTAAATATATGCCTCTGATGAATATAACTTGAGTTATAGAGCTGAAGCAGTGGGAGACCCAGCTCAGTTTTACACCCTCATCTCACTAACATGAAGGTATATCTTCTTTTTAATAAATGATTTTTCCAACGAGCACACAAATTGGCATGAAATTCTCTCCTGTCAGGCATCCCGAAGCCTTTTCTAATAGCTTTTCTTGTGAATTTCTGTTGAGGTAGGAATGCTTTTGTTTTGGGTTTTTTCCCCCTTGTGCACATTATGCCAGATTTCAGAGCAGGATAACATTAGCAATCAATTTGTTAAACTGTTAGCAGAACATATGTCGGAAGGTTTCAAACAGACCCAGACTGAAAGATGTGTTGTTTATTGTGTATTGTATATACGTGCGATCCATATGGCTCCAAGTGCAGGATCCCTTTGTTTTCCACCCGCTGCAGATTTCCATGTGCGTTCTCCATGCGGAGCAGGAACCGGGTCGGGAAGAGCGGGTCGATCGGGGAGAGCACCTCGCCTCGTGGGAGCATGTCCCACGGGCACCGGTGCTTGCAGGGCACAAGGGGGTGGCTCAGGTGGGGAGGGGGTTTGGCAGCCCGGGAGGGCTCCCTGCATGCTGACCGGGGCCGTCGTGCTGCGCCTCGGGCCGGAGCGGCGGCACAGCCTGCGGAGAGCGAGGTTGAGTTTCTGTCTGACCCGGACTTTCCTGGCTGCTAAACAAATCGTTAGCCTTGGGAGAGGAGTTTGCGACGTGCCCTGGGCAAGGGAAGGAAATGCCCAGAGGCACGTGAAGGTTACCCCAAACCTGTATTTGGAGCATCTCTCTCACATTTCCCACTGCTTAAATGGCTGCGAAAAGCAAGGCTGGTGTGCATGACAGGGAATATTGCGTGTGCCAAGAGGATCAATGGAACTGAGTTAGCCGATCCATCGCTGTTTGATTTCCGTGCAAACCCCTGATTTGCACAAGCTGAACAGTGACAGCTTTCTGAACGCTGGAGCTGTTTCCACCTGTGCTTTCTGCTGCACAACCACCCCTGGCGAGCGCAGCCACACCAACAGCGGCAGCAGCGACAGCGGGGCCGGGGAGCGCCAGGCAGACGGAGGGCAGAAGACAGGCAGCCTGGCAGTTCTATATTATAGCCAAGCGCTCAGACTCCAAGGCTTCTCTCACAGCGGGAGGCAACGGGGTGATTGCTGCTGCCCCGGTCTCGCTGCGCCGGGCCCAGTGCGCCTGCATGGCCGCTGCCCCGGGCGGGAGCGGTGGGGTTTGTGCTGGGGGGGTGACGGGGCTCGGCCGCCCGCTCTGCAGGCAGGTGGGACACTTTTATTACCCATACCATTATCTTACCATGGACAGGTTGAAATCTGCTGTTGCTATTTTTAGAAGGATGATATCTATCAATTCAGGTAGCAGATTGCTGGCCACAAAGATAGATGAAACAACAGCTGGTGCTTCTGAGAGAGATCAGGACAGTGGAAGAGCTGCTGCATGCTGAGCCCACACACCTCAGTTGTCAGCGGCCAATTTGGATGCAGGAGCTCAGCAAACCCAAGGGCTCTGCGGCCGGTCCGGGGTGCTCGCTTTGCTGGGGAACCCCCAGCCACACCAACCTCCACGCAGGCATCTGAGCATGGCCAGGGTGCCCTGGCCACCCGCTGCAGGCTGGACGGCTCTCCTTCACCCTCCGTCCCCTCATTGGCAGCTCCATGTCCCCCATCGTTCTGGCTACTTAATTAACTGCTGCAGCACGGCACTGGGACCCTTGCCTAATCGGCCATCCCAGCAGCTATCGTTAAGTCATCCATTGCTGGAGGCCACTGCTGGAGGCTCCGTGGTGCCAGGCTCTCTGCAGAGCTCCCAACCACCCCAATTGGTTGCTGCTGCAAGCCAGGTCACCAGTGACCTTCAACACGGCACGGGTCTCCCCTTCCTTCCAGCTTTAGCTTTCCTGGCCTGTTCCTGAGCAATTAGCCTCTTTTGCAGCTACGATAGCGTGAGCCTTGTCATGCGATGAACTGATTTCTGGAGTCAGTCAGCAAACAATCGGACTTGCTCTCCACCAGTCAGTGGCTGATGTTTTTACGACAATTTTTGCTTGGAAAGCACCTCACCACAGCCAGCCTCGGGAAGTCGGCAAAGTCCAGAGGATGAAAGGCTCTCGGACAAATGGGGTACGCAAGGTTTCTTGGTTTCAAGCCAAAAGTTTGCTTTGATTCCACTTGTTTTGAGTTCTTTTTACTCAAAAAGAATAATTTAAGCTTGAGTGATGAAATATTTACTGAAATTAAATTTTGAATGGTGTACATCTTTGCAAAAATGCCATTTTCAGTCATTTAGTCATTTAGCCATTAGCAAAGCCTGCAGGGAGAGGTCTTAAACCAAATGGTATTGTTGACAAAGCGGACAAGCTTCGGAGATGCAGTCTCTTCATCAGGTCAATATGTGCCCAAAAGCAAGTTACTTTTAACAACTAGCCAGCTAGTTAATAATCCTTTGACTTGATCATCAAGACCATGACATTTTTGGTTCAGAGAGAATTATTCTCTGGAGAAATCCTGGAGTTAAAAAAAAAAATGAAGGATCACATTGCCTACTTGTAGACAGGAGATCTGGAGGGGGGGGAAGAAACCAGATGAATTGTGTTGTCTAAACAATTTGTTATGAATTATCCAGTCAACTGTAATGAAAACATATGGACAAAAATCTCAAGAAACTCCTCCAATGTTTTAAAATTTGAGTGATGTTGATATTGATTGGGTGTATTTTACGCAGCTTGGCTAAATGGTGCTGCAGTGGCAGGAAAGGGCACTTGAAAGAATTGGGAAGGCACAAATTTCAGTGTACATTTTTTACATACCAGAAATTGTTTTGATCAAGCTCATGTTTGTGGGTATGCAAAGTTATTGACTTTTTTTTCAACATGAAAGACTTGTTTTGAAAGTGGTTAAGAATGTCAAGAATTATTCTTAAAACAATTTCTAGTTATATTATGCCTATACTTAAATGTTGCTATGCAGTATTCCTGCAAACATTTAGTTTTTGTTGTTCAAATAGCCTTTTTCTTTGTTTTATTTTTAAAAGCCTGAAGGAAAGTCACTGAACGATGAGTTGACTAAGACTGAAAACAAATGCATTTACATTGAAATTACAGATCTTGATGTTGAGGGTTCTCTACTACCATAAAAAAAACCCTTATATTTACATGCTTATAATAATAATGGAAAAGCTATACTCCAAAAGGAAAATAGAAGAGTTTCAGCATTCCAGCAAAACCAAAGAGCCATTTTCATTGTATAGGGAGGTTTCAAAACGTTTTGTTTTGTTCTGATTTTGAGAAAAAAATGGGAACCATCAGATTTCCTCCAACAATGGGGGAATCTGAGCCCTGCCGACAGGCAGCATCCCTTCAGTGGGCTTTGCCCTGAAGAGTCAGGGATGGGGTGGGGACCTGCGCCTGCCCTGCAGCCGTCCCACCGCACCGGGGACCCCAGTGCCAAGCCCCCTCCTCCTCCGCCCTCGTCCCACGCCGGGACATTCCCTCCTCGGCGGCGAGCCACGTCGCGCAGCCCGTCGTGGAGGAGTGGAGACAGGAGAGCTGCCGGCGGCCGCGCCGGCACTTCTCCCGCCCCGCTCCCCCTTTCTCTTCCCATTAATACCACCACAAATTAAATGACAGCGATGCAAATGCGGAGCGCGGCGTGGGGAACGCTGCTGACTGCATAATGGCCGTCATCGCTGCCTGCATCCCGTCACTCTCCTCCAGGTAATTAATTGCCCTGTAAAGTGCTTTGAGATACACTGTATGAAAAATGCTGTATAAAAAAGACTGATACAATAGAGCTGTTGGTATTTAAAGTGGTAAAAACCAAGATAGGAAGACCATTGGCAAATACATTTTTAGTCACTCTTTAAATTAGAAAGGTCCATCAATGAAAACTCGGGCAATTCATTACTCCCTCGCCACTGCAGTGCTATGTTTAAGGTACATGCATATACAGGCCAGAATCATAATTTCCATATGAACTAGTTATTTATAACTACTGACAGGAGGAATTATGTGAAATAAACATAATTTATAGTTATTCCAGGAAAAGCCATCAAAATGAAAACTAATAAGGATTTCTTTCGGCTAAAAAGGTGTCAATTTGTTAGAAACCAATGGGCGATGTTAATGCATCTGACAGAATTATTAATATATTTTCAAACAATGTAATTGTTTATAAGCAGTCCACCTCGCTGGACCAGGGACCATGGCAGTGGTGATGCAATGGAAAACACCAGGGGCTGACTCATCCAGGGACTTTTTTCTTCTTTAAATTGGCAACTGCCTTTTTTTACAGCAAACACTAAAAATAACCCCAAAGCCGTGACAGGCGTGAAGTGCGGGACAGGGTCCGGTACGGAGCGGGGGCTGGAGGCTCAGGAACACCGTGTTGGCGTGAGGATGTCACCTGCGCTGCCGCTCCGCTGAGCCCGGCTTGGCCTCGGCTCCATCCCCATCCCATCCCATGCCCACCCCACCCCAGCCCACGGGGTCATGGCTGCCGACGGGCATTTCCCGCTCTCCCGAGAGGCCTGGGGCTGTCGGGGTCCTGTATGGAGCTACCGGGGATAAAGCCCAGGCACCCCCTGCCCTGGCTGTTGACGAGCTGAAGACCAGAGCCCAGCCCTGGAGCCCCCCGGGTGGGACAAGGCTCTCGAATGCAGCGCTGATGTCCCCCTCCTGCTGAAGCGGCAGCACAAGCCACCGCCGGGTGCTGCTGGGTGGTGACAGTGACAGCGTTTCAGCAGGGTTTGCATTCAAATCATCCACCACAATCACTGGTTTCGTGTGAACCGATGGAATTGTCCTCTTGGTAAATTCCATTTTTTATTGACAAATGTTTTATTTTCTGTAGGAATTGTCTTGTGACATAATAATTTCCATTGTAGAACATGAAAATAAATACTGGGACCAGTCCTGGCGTAAGACAGACCGGGCGCCACACGCCACAAAGACAGCGCGAGCAGGACAGAGCAGCGGCGATGCGCCGAGCTGGGCAGCACTTGGAAGCGGAGAGCTTGCAAACCCTTCATGACAGCAGTAACTGTGGGAGCTCGCAGTGACTCATTTTCCTTTCTTCTTAGCCGTTCACCAGAATGCTTCAGACTTGCAGTGACATACTCTGCATCGCTGTTTAAAACGTGCCTGCAAAGGCTTCCCAGAGCTTTCCATTTGCTGCTTTTGCAGTTCGAGGTCTCTCACCTGCGTTTCATATTATGTAGTACTGCCACAAAATTGGAAAGAACAATTTTGAATTCAAAAGAGAAATGAGCGAAGGAGAGATCCCTGATCCAGCACCATATTTCGACCTATAACACAGGAACAGCCAAGCTATAGAAAAGCAGAGGCGTCCGTGACAAGGGAAAGTTTGTCTTTCTCAGCACGTGAGTTCCTGTCTGGTTTTGGGCAGGCAGTGACAGTCTGGTCACAGCCCAGGGACGCGGCTCCCTCCTTGCCTCTCGAAGCCAAAAGGCGGCCGAGCTCCCACGGCCATGGTGCTCCTGGGAGCGCCGCGGGCAGCTACTCCTGCGCGTGCAGCGGCCGTGCCACCCGGGCAGAGGGGCTCTGGCTCGTGGTGCCGGGACCGCCGCCGGTGCCATCCGTGCCGGGCTCCTTTCCCACAGCTCGGCAAGGCCAGCTGAGTGGGAAGCGGCCAAGCCCAGCTGGGGCAGTCTGGTTCAGCAACAGGGACCCCAACAGATTCATATTTTAGCCCTAATTTGGGATCTGTTCTGATACGTTAGGTCTTTGTCACTTGATGCTGCTATTCAAGGTATCCCCTTGGATCCTCACATGAGCAGCTCGCTTGGCTTATCTGATACTGCTCTCAGTCGGTTCAAATCTTATTTATCAAATAGACAGCATTTTGTTTCGATGGGTGATTTTTCATCTTCCATTAGTGAAGTTGTTTCCAAGGTTCCCCAGGGCTCTATATTGGGCCCGTTGTTATTTTGTGTTTATATGCTGCCACTGGGTTATATTATTCATCAGCATGGAGTAGCTTTCCATTTCTATGCAGATGATTCTCAAATTTATTTGTCTGCTAAACCTAGCGCTGTCTCAGCTGTCTCTGCGCTATCAGCCTGTCTCTCTGACATCACAAGATAGATGTGGCAAAACTTTTTGCCGTTAAATTCAGACAGAAGAGGTGAGGCCTGCCTCGATGCCAGCATTTTATTTCCTGGGATGACACTTGCAATACAATCACTACCAGGATTTCATCGTCGTGTCCCCACTCGTGCACTCCTGCTTTACCTTGCTGCTCCCTACTTGATTTGTTAGCATGCACCGCGTTCGACACTTGCCTCTGTCTGCAGTGTGATTTGTGGCTGCCATTGACGTTGCCGTTCCGATGCATATTAAGGCAGTGGGGTTGGGGAACAACCTCCCCACCTCTCGCTTGCTGACAGCCCCCCGCCTGCAAAGGCCCTTATTTGTTTGCAAGCGCTGTGCAGAAGGGATGTGTCCATCTTACAGATCTGCAAGGGTGCCGTGCGCATTGATGTCAGCCAAGGGAAATGTTTTAGAAATGTTTCTAAGTTTTTAAACGTTTATGATCCACTAGCATTTAAAAACCATATCTGCAGGTACAAGTCCCAGGTAGCACCATGCATGTTCTTCGTACAGATACACAGCTTGGAGGGTTTCTCCGGTAAGAGACAATAGAGAGTCCTGAACCTCCACTGAGGAGCAGTGCTGGATCTCTCTGTGTGGACCACAGCATCTTCTCACCTTGCCCTTCACCTCCTCTCGGAGGGCTGAGGGCAGCGGGGAAGCACACGTCCCGCTGCCACGAACCATGTAGTGCGAGCCCTCAGTTATCACAGGTTTTGCAGGATCATGAATATATTACAGTCATCTGTATTAGAGCTGAAATAGGTTAGAACATACATGTGACAGAATGAAAGAAAGTTTCAGAATAGGCTTCTGATTTCAGCAGCTGTTGGTAGGAAAAGGAGCTGCTCAGAGACCCTCACCAGGCTCCTGGGGCTGACCGGGGCAGCCGGGCTTGGAGGGGGACGCCTCGCGATGCTCCCCCGTAGCAGGGGCTGCTGGGGTGGAAGAGCTTGTGCCTACTGATGTCATACGAGGTTTGGATCACATGGAGGATGAGAGAAGCTTGATGGATGCCCACCAGGAATTACAACCTCTTTCACTTGTCTGGGTTTGTTCCTTTCCACGGCAATGTGCTGGCACCGCGCAGTGCAGCCTCTGCCAGCGCCCAGGGTCCCCTGAGCTCATTCTCCTACCTGGGATCTTCCCGAGCGACCCTGGCTTTCGCTCTTCAGTGTGTTGCCCACATCTTTAAAAAGTCCTTCAAAAATAGTCAATTTGTTTCTATAAGGATGAACCAACTAGTTCTCGCAGAGACATCAAATAAATCTACTTCATACATTATTTGTTAACTTCATCAAATAAAGTACAATTTTATGGCTTAAATGTCAATCTCCACAGCTCATTGAGTTCTTTAAAACAGCAGAGAGACTTGCCTGTTTACAGAAGCAAAAATTAGGCAGGCAGCTTTCAGCTAGTGCAGGGAACCCATTGGTTCTTGTACTAGGAAGAATCATAAAATATATTCAATGTGGAAGCGTGCAATTTGACAAAGACAATTTGATTTGTCCATGGCTTTTAAAATATTCATACCACTTTGATGGACTATAGTTTTATAAATATGGATTACCATTAACTGGCACAGGCAGTCGCTGCCTACAGACACTGTTCCGTGAGGCTTGTTCGGAATGAAGGCCTCCAATAAAAAAAATCATTATCTCTGCCTAAAAACCCTAATCAGTAATGTTTGGTTTATTTGCAGCTCAGAGGTCAGTAATTCACTTTAACTGCTTATGTGTTTGTGTCGTTTGGGAGGAAAAGGATTTCGTGGTTTTACTCCTCAGATCTAGAAACCGCTCCTGGAGCCGGGGCAGGCGCTGCCGAAGGAGTAGCCGGGGGCGTGGGGAAGCCGTGCGGCACCCAGCCCCGAGACGGGCCGATGGCAGGAGCCGCCCGGCAGAGTCAGCGCGGCCCGGGCTCTCGCCAAGCAAACGAACTGCACGCCCCGGAGCCACAAGGATGCGCAGGAAAGACAGCGAGCCCCCGTCCGGGATGAGGAAATGGAAAGCGGTGTGAATTCAGTGAATTCAGATATTCACCTGGAATTTGCCGAAAACTGCCCCCATGTGCTTTGCACTGGCTCGCGCAAGGCGCGATTACCCGGTTAGCGGGGCGAGCACGCCGCGTGCGCCAGGAGGGTCCGGGTCCCCTCGGAGGGAAAGGCGGGCAGCCCGCACAGGAACGGCAGCGGCCGCAGCGCTGACGGGGGCGAAGGGGCAGCCTCTCGCAGCTGGTTACCCGAGAGGGCGGCGGGGCTCCTCCAGCTCCCTGGGGATCCCGGCAGTGGCAGGAGGCTTCCGGAAGAGCTGCGCTCACTGTTGGGCGTCGTGCGTGCGCTGGATTCACAAGGGCCAGGGCTCTGACAAGAGCACCTGCGCCGGTAGGCCAAGTGGGGGTCAAGAAGAACATGCAGCAAAATTTAACTGCTGCATCTGTCAGAAAATGAATTTTTTTTTAAGATAAGGAAAAACTAAGAAGTTGGTAATAAAACAAATAAAAAATAGGAGTTGAAAGCCAGGAAAAACAAAGATAAGATTTGATATTGCTTTTGTTGGCTTCAGATCCGAACTGAAGTCTGAGAGTATGGGTAATGAGCACTTTACACACGACTTCAGGCTTGTTGAAGCAATAAACAAATAACGAGCTGGTTCTTGGAATACAGTATTTTGTATATGGTCTATACACATAGACAAGCATACACAGGAGAGCACTGGTGAGTCTAGCATGCAGCCTGAGAACCTGAATTAGCAAAGCGCTTTGAGTTTCTAACAGTAATTCAACTTGTGAAGTAGCTTCAGTTTCCAGCCCAAAAGTTTATTCAAGTTAAGAAAACACATCCTCAGATTAAAAAGAGTATTGCACCACTGTCAATTTTCAGACGTTGCCATCAGGAAAAAAAAATTACATTTCAGGCTGACGAGCGACTAATCAAGGCAAGTGAAACGGTGCTGCAATAAATTACTCCACAGCGAAATAAACCACACAAACAGACCGATGATAATAAATGTAAATTATTTCTCTGAAGAAATTTTCTTGGTATATGAGTAATACGAACCATCAGGAAGGAGTCTTCCTTAACATTAATTACAGAAAATGACAAGTGAGCTGATGACTGCGAAGGCTCATTATCTGAGAACATATTCACAACTTTGCAATTTGCGCGAGATGTACTCGGGCTAAATTAATCTCCCTTCTTTGCATGAGCCTCTTCTAATTTTCATGTTATTAACAGGTTTGCAGTATCACTCAGTGCTTGTCACTCTAATCAGGTTTCGGCATGTTCGCAAAAGCGAAGTGTCATTTATAAGGATAAGCCCTCATAATGGCGCTCTCTTTCATGTGGAGAATTCTACAAGGTTGCTTTTAATAAGGTCCTTTAATCATCTCCCTTTGCTCAACTTTTGGCCCCTCTGTTTCTTCATGAGGAGTCATTAAAAGACTTTGAAGTTCATCAAGGATGAAAAATTCATGACATTGTTGCAGGAAAAAGGCCAAGGGACAGAGGGACACGGCTGGGCAGGGGACGGCCTCTGCCTGGGCTGCGGGACATCCCTGCCGGCGGAGCCGGTGCTGAGCCCACCGAACAGCCCTCGGGTGCTCTCCCACGCCCCAGCTCACACAGGTGCTCCCTGGCTCCTCTTTCGAACCTGCTGAATACCCAGAGCAGGAGGCGGGCGAGGGCTTGCCTGCACTGGCGGCCGCAGCCGCTCCTCCCAGCAGTCTGCAGGCAGCAGCATCCTCCCCGCTCCTGGTCCGAGCCATGGCACAGCGTCGCTGCCAGCGGTGCCACCGCGCTGACACCTCTCACCGGCGGCATCCATCCCCTCCTGGGCTGACAGCACTCGTGGCACCCGTGGCCGTGGCGCTTCAGCTCCTCTGCGGCGACACCCCAGGGTGAATCGGCGGAGGGAAGATGCCGGCAGGAGGGACGGTTTGGGAGCAAATCAATATCCCTGCTAGCAGCAGCAGCAGCAGCAGCGGGAAGGCACGTGGTGCTTTAGAGGGGAGCGTTAATCAAAGGCGACATTTCTCTAGGTCTGCGGCATGGCTGGGCTGTTTGAGGTTAACCTTATTCTTCTTCTGTGATTTGATAACACTGGACTGGTGTTTATGCTGAAGCTTTTGAACACAATGGAAGGAGGGGGAGAACTTTATTAAATTTTTGAAATTCATTTAAGCGGGGCTAGCATAATGAATTGCCAGATCTTGTGTGCACATTGTCCCCGGAAGCAACAATAATTTAGGTGGACATAAACCAATATGTAGATTAAAAATGTTTAAGCCAAGTGTCGTAAAATATATAAAAACATAAGGCAGAATTAACATATCAAAGTTTAGCATTATAAGTAATGACGGGTCAGATATAAGGTTATGTCTGCAAAATTGCATTTCAATATAATAAATCCATTCAAACTCTGTCCAGAGACACAAATTGAATCTATAGACGAAGCAACTGCAATCCATTGAATGTTATGAAGTATTCAAGTGAAAAAAATGCATTTAGAAAAGGAAATTGAGTGTATTTTAAATACACAGGTGCTTGGAACTTCCATATAGCTTTATGCTCATACAGATTTGTATACACTGCGTACACAGCCTACTTTTGACAAAGTCCTCAAAATGATGAATTTCTGATGGAAGACTTGATATTGCAGCAGATCTGTTATGCACCGCTTATCCTGTAACACAAACCATTAATAATAATCACACTCCCCGCCGTCCCGAGCTCTCTTGTTGGGGTTTCAAAGCTTTTGCAACTCCACGCGCCCCGGAAGGATGCTGCTGCAGGCGAGGACTGCGAGGGCTGGCCCAGCCCCAGGGGACCCACGGTGCCGTCCCCGCGCTCCCTGGCGGGTCCTCAGCTCTGCAGGCACCCAGGGCCCCAGGATCTCCATCCTCCACCTCCATCCCAGCCTTGCGGAGCAGCTTTTTTCCTCCCTCGCTTTTCTGCAGCCGAACATTCCCGAATGCCGGACACTTGGTGCCTCCATGCTCCAGCCCGGACGGAGCCAGAGGAAGCGCACTAACGAGCATGGCTGGAGCGCTGGGAGCCCCGGTGTCTTATGAATATTTGATAGAAGCGCAGCCCTTCTCAAGCTGCATTAACACGCTGCTGAGAGTTATTAGCACTAATAACGCACCACAGAAGGCGAGCACAGGCACCAGGACAGGGAAGTTCCTGCCCCAGTTCCGCTTGGTCCGCGGCTGAGGGCGGGGGAAGGCTGCTCGCAACCCCCCCCCATGCCAGCCCTGCCCAGGCACCCACCCCACGGACCAGGGGGGATGCGGGCACCACATTTACCCGAATCCTGGGCCCTGTGGGAGCATGGCAAGAGGGGAGGCAGAGGGGCTGCCACAGCATTTTGGAGCATCCCTGGCCACAGCGAAGGGGGAGGCGCGGGAGGCTCTTCCCTGCTCCTGCCCGTCTCCCTTTGGGCTTGCCGGGATGCTGCCAGAGCCAAGAGGAGACCTGTGGCTTCAGGTGCCAGTTGTTCACGTTCTGGAGGTGGTGGGGCGGGCAAGGGAAGGGAGGCAGGGAGCTCTGGCAAGGCGAGGCAGGGACCAGAGGAGCCGCAACCGGCAATCCCCGCTCCCGGGCGAGCTCTGGCAGCGAGGCCTCAAGAGCGGAGATTAAAAGGTGCTTTTGGGAGCTCGCGTGATGGGGAACGCAGACTTTAATAGACATGTTCATCTTTCAGCAGTGTGTTTTGCATGTAATAATGTCAGCACACTTCTCATTCTGGCAGAAATTCCACAGATAATTGGAAAGAAGTAAAAATGAAAACATTAGAATTTGCCATGTCATATGTTAACTTTTTATTATTGTATGATGCCAATGGTCCACTGACAGATGCTGTGTTATTAACATTTGATTAAAAATCACTTCAGGTCTAAAGCAGCCTGTTCAGAAGAGAACATCTTGACAAGCCTGGTGGTTTGTGATTGACAATTAATAACATTCTGTGTGTCACAACTTAGATAGTGTGACTTATTGGTGCTGGTGTAATGCAACACTTTTCATCTGAGCTCTTCAAATTGGTACACAGAAATAGGAGAGAAAGAGCCTAATTCAGCTGGCTTTGATTACAAACAAAACAGAGCTAGTGCAGGTCTCTCCATCCCCTTCCCAGAGCAGACCGACAGCGCTCAGCAAGACGGACACTCATCCCACCCGTCCTCTGCAAGGGAAAGGACTTTGCCATCTTGTTACACTACCAAACTTCTGTGCAAAAACTCAGTGTTAAACTACACAGTTACAGCAGTTACTTGCAGCAGTAAACTACAAATCTGTTCATTTAACAAAAAATTAGAAGGAAAACTCTTTCATTTTCTTAAACATTAAAATAGTTTGTAACTGGAAAGACGATAGGTCAGTCCTCTGAGGTTTGGCTGGGGACTCTCTTAATTGCATGCTACTACAAGCAAGATCCTTTGAAATAAAAGCTTTAGCAGCACGGACCACATATACATCCAGACACAAACGTTACTGTGGATTCAAGCGCAGCACCACAGCGAGCAGAAGTCTGGGCAGCTCTGGTTAGAAGCAGCCTAGACCTCTGCAAATCCAGCAAACCCCATCCAAAGGGGTCCTTGCCATCGATTCATTACTTATTGAAAACCCTTTCCCAAGCACTACAGGGCAACGCGCTCTTTGCTCAGAGACAGCAAAAAAGCCACGGCAACTTTTGCAGATGGGGCAGGACCAACGCGCTGCACACGAAAGGTCCCCTCACACGGAATGGGATGTAAAATGCTGTTTTAATGGACGGGGCCCAAGCTACTCGGGAGACTTGGGTTTTTGCTCCCGGAGGCACAGCTGAGGCGCAGCAGGGACCGTGCCCCTCTCTGGCTGTGCACCGCCACCCCAGAGCAGCCTGTGCCTCCACCGCAGCTCCGTCCCTGAGCGCCGCGGTGTCTGCCCAGTCCTGCCAACCCTCCCGCCGCAGGCACCATGCACCGCTCCTGCCCTCTGCAAACAACCAGCTGCCACCTGCATCGCCTGTGCCCAACTGCCACCCCGGTCACCCCCGCACAAAGAGCCACATCGCCAGCGTGCCGCTTCCCCCGGCTGTGTTTGGCCAGGGCTTGCTGTGCTATACAGAACGCAGTTGCAGTTACATGCTGAAGCAATGCAAACACTTTCCCAGCCCTAATGCAGTAAGCAGGGGAAATAATTACAGATTTCCAAGGTTCAACAGGGAATACTTCTGAGAAATGCGTCCTCCACTGGGAGTTTCATAACCATTTAATCTAATTTTTCTTGATGTTTTGATCTTCCTTTTAAACAAGGCATTTGTCATTAGCTTTCAAGGAGACAAGTTGCTAATACATTACACTCTTAAAAGGCCCACAGTTAGTGTCAATGTCTTCTGATGGCTGTTCACTAACAGTACATGAAAGAATTGCCAGTGTCAGTTCCTCTCCACTTGGCTGCAACAGCAGCACAGTCCCCTCCCGGCAGCCCCGGCAGGGACGCTGGTCCAGGGGGGCACAAGGTCCGAACTCTGCCTTCTCCCCCCCGCCCTTCCTATCCAGAGTGCTTTTTCCTGGTGCTTTTACCCCCTGGCTTGTTCTTGGATGATTCTGGGTGCTCCTGACCATTTATAAGTGGGCATAAGGCAAAGGTTTATTAGGAAAAGGAAACATGAATAAATCTTCTCACACAAAAGTCCTGTTCTCCTATCGAGCTCCAAAGGGTGAATTTCACCCTAAATAGGATGAGTGTCTCTGACTCCATCTCAACTAAAGTCAGCTCTAACAAGGAGCATGGAGAGGACAAAGCCAAAGCCGCCAGAAGGGACCCAGAAAGAGGAGAGATGGGGGTCACTGGTTGCTCACTTGGTAGCACAGCGGTCCCCAACACAGCAGCATCCTGCAGCCACCCCGTGGCCTGAGACAGCCCGGAGGAAACAGGATCGGTCTTTGGGAAAAGGAATTCAAGGTTGGAGAGTGGGAAGAACAACCTGAGGCCAGACATATCCCCACTGGGAGTGGGACAATCTGTTTCTTCGGTTCCTTTCCAAAAGGACAGGGGGGTAAAGGGTCCCCCCTGCCCCAGGGAGGCACCGCACACACGAGCCTTGCCGCAGCCATTTGTGCCCCCGGCATGTTCTCCTGCTGCCTTCCAGGGGGACTTGGAAAACCAGCGGCGCACACTGCGCCCTCTCTTCGGCGAGCCAGAGGAAACCGGGGCTGCCCGGACCCCAGCCCTGCCACAGGGAGGGTGCACCTCGAGTCTCTGCTTCCTCTGCTCTTCGAAGAGTGCGAAAAAAGCAGATGGAAAAAATATTTTGTTAACTTCTTGGATGACATAACTTGCATATTAAATAATAATGAACCAATAAATTACAAGAAACTAAACAACCAGAAGAATATGTATGTGGAGTTTGGAGCATTTATAAATGAATAAATCATTCATGATGTATAAACTCCATGTAGCTAAATGCATCATTTATTGAACTTTAACACATTTCACAACATATCCACCTCTAACTAGCTGTTTTTAAGAGCAGGTGTGCATCTTCACAGAAATGTCAGTTGATTAGTGGATTACAGAGATTAGTAAGACTCATTCACTACAGCATCAGTAACACAAGCAGCACATCTATGGGCATTTTCAGTATTAACATCTCCGTAAAATCCCATGGGGCAGCACACCCTGATTTTCCAGGCAGTTCCTGAGAAGGGACTGGACGAGATGGAGCTCACATCCCTCAGACAGCCCCACGCTCGACAGAGCAGCCTAGGCTCCGGGCAGGGCAGAGGCACCCCTGCAGTGAGAAACCAGCAAGAGGTGTCAAGTCCAGGGAGCTGTAACTGGTGTCTGGGGAGCTGCGGGACAGCACTCCGTTAGCTCGGACAGCTCCAAAGCTCCCTGCTCGTCCTTCACCTTGCAGCCCAGGCTCACTTTGAGCACCCCCAGACTCCTCTGCAGGATCTGGAGAACATAAGCCATGTTTGAACATCAGATTCTTACACAAGTGGTTAAGATGGATTTAAAAGTCTGACTTTAGGCTTCTCCGCTGAAGACCATGAGCTGTGCTGCCTCTGAAGAGGCTGGCCAGAGGGTTTCCGCTGGCTCGCGGCTGCGCCCGCAGAGGGGCTGCCCTTCGTGATGCATGATGCACAGGCAGTCACTCCTCTGACATCATGTCACTCCTCTCCGGCTGCCTGACTATTTTTAAACAAGATAATGCTGAATAATGCATAGCAGATACATGTTTTTTGACAAAGAGTCATTCCACTAAAGTGTTTTTTAATTGGGAGGCATCACAAACATTTCCAAGTGCCCAGCAGCAGCTGGAATACTTAATGCCAGGGCAGACAGCAGCGCACTGTTGGGGAGGAGGGCAGCAACCCCTGCAGCCTCAGAAAAATCTACTTTTTCTTTTAACACACGTGGCTTCTCTTTCTATACCTCGTGTTGACTTCTCAGTGTAGAAACCTAAACGACTTCTGCCACCACCCTCCCAGCAAGCTTCACGCATGGACAGTTCAGGCCACTGGTGCAGGCTGCACGCAGAGCTGCCGCTCGGATACGCAATGCAGGAGAAGGCAGGCAGGTGTTTGGGAGGCAAAGATGCAGCTCAGCTGCTCTGCAGAAGACCACAGTCATTAGACAGCCTTCGCTGACTGAAGCCTCCATCCTCTGGGGTCTTGTCTCCCAACAGCACAAGCCCTTGCCAGGCTGGCTCGCAAGGAATGCTGAACAGGGAGGTGTGCTCCATCCTGCCGTACCCGGCCTGTGACAGCCACCATGGCGTTAATCACGGAGGAGCCCGAGTGGCCTGGTGCTCCTTGTTTTAAGCGCTGCACCTGTCATATGGTAATTAATGGGTGTGGGATTTCTTTTGACAGGAATTCAATGGCCTGGAACAGACTTTGTGCCAGTCTTTTGTGCCTCAGGCAAAGTGCTTACTAAGTAATTTTATGGATACCAAGCTCAAACATTCTACAATTAGCACTTTGTTTGCTTTAGTTTGTAAAAGGCCTGGCCTTACCTCTCCCATTGTGGCTGACAAACTTCAGCTCCAGAAAAGCTCTTTCCCCAACAAGGCTTTTCTTGGGTATTAACCTGGGGAGCAGGCTGGATCTGAGCAGTGGCAATTCCTGCAGGTGGAGGGGGGTGGCAAATGCCCCCCCAGGCAGGGAAGAGACCTGAGGGCACTGGCTGCATCACAGCTGAGGATGCTGCTAAGCGTCTCTGCTCCTAAAACATCAGGAAACCACCCGCAGAGACCCCAGCACAGCAGCTTGTGCAGCAGGCAGCTTCCCGCAGACCTCGTTCCGTGAGCCCAGGGTGGAATGGTACCCTGTCCTGCAGGCAGCCGAGCACCATGCCTGTCCCAGTGCCAGGGTGGCAATTGCGTGGAGACCCTCCACAAAACCCCGGGAGCAGAGCTGCCAGCCTTCCTGAGCCTCCTCCACCCTTCCACCATGGCATGTCTTGCTGACCTCTGTGATTGACAGAAGTTTAAAGATAAGACTAGGCACAGAGCCAGGTCTGCCATCAGGAGTGAGCAAGCAGCTTCCCACACGTTGTCGCCCGGCCGCCTCGGCTGGAGGGGCTGCGGAGAGCTGCGCTGGGCTGCTGCTGCGGGAGACCTCGCCGGGAACCGCAGAGCACCGAGGAGAGGGCAGGGTGCACACGGCAGAGAAATACCTTACAGTAAACAGAATATTGTTTTATATGAAACCATTAAAAAGGTCCCTGAGGGCAGCCCTAAGTATATATTATATTTTACTCTGAATCCCTGTTTTGACTTGACTTTATAACAAAACCATGTTTTCTGTATTTAAGCAGATGCAGTAAAGCAAAGGTCATGACTGGTGCTGACATGGAAATCTCATTTGGCTCATGGGTCCCCTTAGGGTCTTTATGCTGTGTGGTACTTTAAACATATTTCAAAGTACAACACTAAATGTCACTCTTTAATAGACAGAGGCATTCCAAGTGTTTCTTGAATTTCCTTGGAAAGTGCTTTCCTGAAGCCAAGGGCTCAGCGCTGTTTTGGTTTACACCCGCGCAGCGGGGATGGCTCCATTGCAGCCACAGAGCCGCACCGCTCCACGAGCGCCCAGAGCAGCACCCGAGAGCCACGTCTGCCCACTGCCTTGGAAGTAATTAAGTCTGGTAGCGGCTTCTTGCAATAGCTGAGAATCAGGAAGAATTGCAGAAAAGAAAAAAAGAACAGAACCCAAATCCCTTTCTTTGACACATTTACCATATTTTGAATTAATTTCCATCTTTCCCTTTCCTTACCCAATTCTTCAAACTCACTCAGTAGCTCTTTTAGGACCTTAAATAGTTATTTTCACCTTTTTTTTCTTTTTTAAGTGTTTAAGGTCTAACACAATCTGTACAATCACTACAGCCCGGTCCCCAATTTTGAAGCCTCTTGAAAGAGCAGTTAGATCTTATTCTGCAACCAAGCTCAAGATGCAATGAAGATGAGTAGCTAGCCAGATGGCCTGGAAATTTATTTTATTTTCAGAGAATTATTTTAGTTAATTTCTTCAACAAATAAGGAATTTACTGATGAGTCAGAGGGACTGACACTGGTCAGGAAGACCTAAACTCAGAGAATAATTTCTGCCTTAAAAAGTAACTGAAGCACTGAAAAAATTTAACTGCATTTTGACAGTCAAATTGAACTTTGTTTGAAAATGGACATTTTCATTTACAGTTTATCCTACAAAAGGGAGAGACAGAAACACTCTGTAAATCCTCAGACACCCAATGGCTCCTGCTCAGCCGAATGCGATGTTCCAGGCTGGTCCCAAACCAAGGGTCTGTTTCCCATTTGTGCTTCAGCACAACCAGGATTAGTATTCCCAGTTTTTCAGTTCAGTCAAGGAAAATCGAGAGAAACTGGTGGCTCCAGCTCTGACTGGCGGTGAGAGCCATCAGCTCCAGCACTTTTGCAAACAGCCTGGACCAGGGATCCACAGGCTCCTCTCCGTGGCTTTCTGCGGGGCGAGGATTTACAGTCAGTTTATGCTGTGTGTACTGTATGCAAGCTTATTTTTCTCTTAGCTGCTATAAAAATTAAAGATTTAGGTATATACTGCAAAAGGTACTACCAATTTTATGTACTAGCATTTCTCTCCTATGATCAGGGTATAAATCCAGCTTTTTCAGCATGTCTATAAATTACTCTGTATCAACAGGGCAGCTGCAGGTCAACTTAGCAAAGCCAGATAAACCTTTTATAACTTCTTGCTGTGGCTATCGTTATCATAAACTTCTCACACACTTCAGGACCACTTTGCCGCCTGTCCTCACGATCAAACACGTCTTCTCCGTAGTTGTTGGGTTATTGCTGTCACGACACTGCCAGAATTACCCAAGTTTTTTCCCCCATGAGCGGCATCACAAGAAAACTAAAGGACTTAACACGAAAAGCAGGAAAAACTTTAATGTTCTTGCCCAAAGAGGAGCACTGCTTACCTGACATCTCTGCTAACCCAAATTCCCACACTGAAATCTGTAAGCATGGTAAGTGTGAGCAGTCTCACCTGAACAGAGCCACTTATTTGTAAAATGCTCCCATGTCTGGCCAGAGGCGAAGGGCTGGGACCATCCGCACAGGCTGCCCCCTCCCCTGCGCCGGGCAGGGGCCACCACGCAAGAAGCATTTCCTCAGGGCATGACCATGAGTGCCCAAAACACAAGATTAGGGCAAATACGCTGACATGTAGGATTCACACCGAGATGGTTTTGCAGTTTTCAGAAGACAAGGTGCAACAAAAAAGTTAATGTCAATCTCCAGGAGAGATGGGGCAGGTTCAGACCTTCACACCCTATCGACAGCATCACTGCACAATTCCCCCTCTACATCATCATCCTGCCTGTCCTCACAAATCTCATTTATTGTCATCATTGTGAAAAACAATATTTTTGTAGTGTAAATGGAAGCAAATATTTGAAGTCACATGGTGCTTTCTTTGCATTAATTAGCAATTTACTGAACAAATATTGCTGTGTAAACCAACAATCAGTATCTTATAATTAAAAGCCTGTTCATGTTTATCCGTAATCTTTCCCCGAAGATAAAACCCTCTGAAAACCAGAGCCTACAGTTGTTTCCAAAGTGGAAAAAAAGTCCATGTAAAGAAATTCATTGAAATAAGTAAGACATTGTCATCTATGTGAGGTACCAGAATAATCCGACTAAGCTCATGCTCATCTTCGTAAGCTTTTGTCTGCCCTGGGATGCAGACAGTGGAGAGGAGGACGCGTTGGCCTCAGGCAGGTCACCACACCCTGCCGCGGGACCAGGCTGCAGACACGTCGCACACTGCGGTGACTTTATTGTCCCCCCGCTCCGAGCAGTGCCAGCCTGCCGGGGAAGCCCGACCTGGAGGAGTCAGCCCTTGGGTCTCTCCAGCCCATCCTCATTCCCCCTCAGGTACACATACAGCACAACCTTAACACAAGCTCTGTTCGAACAGGAAAACCCCTTGAACATTTGCAAACACATCCATGCCCTACCGAATATATGAAGAGCTGCACTTGCAGTTTTCAAAGGGTTAACTTTAGGAGATACTTCCCCATTTCTACAATGAATTCTCCCCAGTGGGAAAATTCCTGATCTTCATTAATATTTAAAACTGAAAGCGCTGGGTATTCTTAGTAGAATACGAGACACAGGGACAAATTAATCTCTGGGGTAACCATCAAACTCCATTGAGTCACACCAAAGATACAATTCTCCAGTTCCTTCTGCTGATTAAAAGTGAGGGTAAAGACCAGGCTTACAGGCCCGTCCCCGGCGTTTTCCTCACTCGGAACTCCCCAGCTGATCCCATGGAGCAGTTTGCTCACCGGTATTTTCTCAGGGGTTTGGAGCAGGCGTGCGTGCCTGCCCTCGAGCTGTCCACGCTGGGGGGCCAGCCTCTCGCCCACTGCTGGGCATCATCAAGCCCGGGCAGTCGTGGGGGACTTATTTTCCTGTTGGAAAATAAAAGCCAGCCTTTAGCTGGTAGAGGACCCTGGAACGTCCTCCTGCCCGTCCCCTTTCCCTCAGCCCCAGTCCCTGACACCTATCTCTGCAAGCCGGGGACAGCCAGAGAACCCCCCACTGAGGGCTGCTGACAGTGCACATGCGAAAAGAAATCCAACATGTTTACATGTTAGTAACAAATACTTCCTAAATATTTATAAATCTAATCGTATGTTTGTTATATACTAATAAACATGCTTGAGTTCCCATGCATTTACATGCCTGTGCAATAGCCCTTGGGGGGATTTCTCTGGCTTTCCTGGGGTACCAGCCACCCTCAGTTCACAGAAATATCTCGGAGACCTCACTGTACGAGCAACCACCACCCGGGAGGGGCAAAGGCTCAGGGGGGTTCTGTCCCACCTGTAAGAAAAATCAGGGGATTGTTCTCGCCAGCTCTTATGCACAGAATCGTGCTCACTCCAGCTCTTACACACCGAATGATGCACCCCAATTCTAAAAAGGTGAGCTAAGATTAAAAATTGTCTGCCTTAACTTGTAAGAAATAAATTCCAAAGGCATAGTGTAATGAATTGGATCATTTGGATTCAGGAGTCACTTTGTTCCTTTTAAAGGGAAGCACACTCCAGTTCTGTCTGTGCTTGTGCAATTAAAGAAATACCTTCTTTAAAATGGTTTCATGTCATTTTCCAAATGTGGGACCTCCATCTGTGCACTCGGTTACCAATAACACAGTTTCCTCACAGCTTTCCTCCTAGGGTACTCACGTTCTACTGGTTAATGTTTTGCAGAGTCAAACCATAAAATCCTCATATTCTGTAGAAGTCATACATCAATAAAAATAAAAATTTGAGTCCAGGCCCATTTTGTGTTTGACCCATCGCCTGTTGCCAAAGCCCACAAAAATCTTTAGCCTCTAGATTTCCCATGGTCAAACAAAATATGGTCTGAGTGGCGTTAAATATCACTTTTGCATTACACACATTTTTCTTTCATATAGAGTGTCGTAAGCGGATAAAAAACCCTGATATTCTGGGTACCTAAAGCACAACACAGCTTCTACTGGAGGGACCTTCAGGGATAAGAGGCTAGTGCGCTGTTAAAGATTAAAACCCAGCCGTCTGCTTTTATGCTTGAGAGTCCTTCGCGACTCCCTGGTGACATCACATTCATCTCACTGTATTTGAAAAATGCATTTAAATGTCAAAACTAAAGTACCCAAACAATGGCTCCTTAGCACACTAACTGTTAACACATTGCTTAGCCAAACGCCTTCCCCAAGACATATGGGACCGACTCTATCCATAAAATACACCACAAGTAACACACAAAGTCCCAGAGGAAATAAATGCTCTCTGTTGTACTCTGACCTGGTTTTTCCTCCCAAAACACACTTGAAGACATGTTTCACTGCAGGAGCGGACATCAATTTCAAACACCTTCCTGTAGCTCTGCACCTTCTCACGGCTGAAGAGATGCTCCCAGGCTAAAGCTAGGGCTGTGGTTCCCAGGGGGGATGCATTCGTGGAAGGGCTTGGGCTGATCCCATCCTTAAGCCCCGCTCTGGCAGGAGCAGGTGCCCCACGGCATTTTAGCTCAGATGAGGAAAACGAGGGTTTCCGATAGCTAACCCCTGCAGCTGCCCACCCCAAAAGTGTTTCCAGACCAACTACAGAGCGCTGGTGCATACCCGCTACCAGGTCCCCTCGGTGCTGGCTTGTTCTCCTTGCAGCCCTAGCAGGGCACAGCATCCATGGGCCAGGACAAAGCCCTGAGCAACCTGCTCTGCCCCCACACTGGCCCTGCTTTCAGCAGAAGGTCAGGCTAGAGATCCCCCAAAGTCCCTTCCAACACAAGTTAACCTACAATCTCTCTTCCTTCCACACAAGTTGCTCTGGTGTTATTAAAAGGTTTAACCTGGCTCAGTTTTAGCGCTCTGCTCTGTCAGCCCAGACATCAGAACTACAGCCCCTTTCTGAGCTGGTATGGCTGTTGCCAAGTTAGGCAAAGACTTTGGCATTGCACATAAGCAACACCGTGTTCCTGAGCTACCCAACACAACGGCATCTCTGACAGCAACACAGAGTTGCTGTTCAGCCTCCTTCCATCAGCAGCTCGGAAGTATTTGCGTATTGGAGCGAGCCTCTCGGCAGGGCTTGGTCCCTGGTGAGAGCACTGGATATATGGTTACTTCCGAGGCCACACACTGGGTATGTTTCATCCCAATTGAAATAAAACTGTTCAGATCAATGAACTCAGTAATTTACTTCAGACAGACCTAATCAGAGCAAGGTAAAAGAGAGGCAACTTTGCAAAATGTAAATGAACCTGAAGCCAGAGATACAAGTAATGGGAATTCAATGGCAGCCTGCATAAGAGCAGCAGAACCATTACCTGCCCTTAATTCCGGCTGCTTGCAATAGGGGAAGGGTGGGAGATGGTGGAGAAACAGGCCCCTTCCTCCAGCCCTGCAAAGCTGTGAAAGCAGGATGCTCAGCTTGGGGGTTAAAAGCAGCTCTGCCCTGGCACCTCCCCTCTCCCCAGCGGTTAGCTGACGCTCTGCACACCCCCGCTGGGGGTACCGACCTGCTGAGATTTTTCACCTCCCTGGACAGGTCCCAACACCTCTGAAAGCGCAAAGCAGAACTCGGCAAGACCATCCTCAACCCCAGCTGGGATAACTACAGCAGGCAGTTACTGAAAAGCCAGCATCTGCGGGAAGGGCAGAGGCAGAAAGGATCCCACTTGTCCAGTGGATTTTGGTTGATCAAGCTTGGCCCCGAGTGGTGCAAACACCGTTTTTCTGCCAGAACAGAGCCTTTTTCTGGAGCAGGGCTGACCCCCGGGCAGGTCTGCGCAAAGGCAGGCAGGCAGCTGGGTTCAGCAGGTCAGCAGAAGGCTGACACCAGGGAAAGTCCTGGCACAGCGAAAACACCAGTTACTGCTGGGGAGACCCGGCCCTTGGCCAGTGCCTCAGGGCTGGGGGGGCTGCAGAGAGCAGCAGGGGGAAAGAACAAAACCCCCCATTTGCTCAGGGAAGCCAGTTTTCCTTGGGCAATGTGGAAGTAAAGCCAGGGCACGCAGTGCTCATGTCACAGCACTGGCACCACTGAGGGAGCATTGGCTCTTTTTCAGAGAAGAGCAGTTAGGTCTTCATAATGGACTGCAACTTTCTAGAATAATTTAATTTTTTCCTACTGTTACGATGCCAGAATTTCAATCAGACAAAACCGTATAATGGATTTCTTTTGCTGGGCATGTTACATAAATTGCATATTCAAGTACTATAAAATATTTGTAGCAGACAGGTACTTTTCTAAATTGGGTCTGACAGTAAGCGATAGTGACTGGAATATTTATGTGACAGCACCTATGTAATGAGGCAAAATGCAGGGTGTGCGACTATGAACATGCCAGCAGGAATCCCACACAGAGGTTTCCAGCTTTTCTACCCTGCTGCACCGAGATCCCCAACCGAGGCCATGATCTTTGTCATCAGGGAGCTCCAGCAAAGCCCATCAGCATAGAGAGCCCTACAGCAGAAATTTGGACCAATTCTCCCTTCCTTCTTCCCTCCTCTTTGCTAAGTCTCATCAAAGCATAGTAGTTGTGAATCTTGGAGCTTCTGCACCTGGAAAGAGCTGTCATTGCCTCTTTAGGCAACGCACAGAAAGCTGGCCACAACCGGTGAGGCGGGAGCCGGGCTGAGCAGGCAGGGTCTGCTCCAGGGCTGCTCTTGGGTGCAGGTTTTTTGCCTTTAGATGCCCTCACAGCAGGGATACCGGGGAATACTCCTTCACTGCTCCGGGCATCCTCAGCATTTGGAAACATATTCACCAAGCACCCCAGCTCCACCAGATAATTTTGACTGTATGGCGACCACAGCGGCTGGCCTGACTTGCTTCTCCCACCCATCACCGTCCCAGAGCCCAGGCTGTTCCCGCACAACACGACCTCCATGTAAAGACCAATGTTTTGCCTCCATGAGAAGCTGGACCTCTGTCCCGAGCCCTCTGGTCCCAGGGAGGCAGGCTCTGCCATGGTCAGCATCTCCCCAGCTTGGGGTGGCTGGAAGGAAGCTCCTTGTCCAGTGCAGCTGCCCCCAGTTCTTGCCTAAGGACTTGCTCCATTGCCAGAGCCTCCCTCAGACTGAACACTCATTTCAGTAACATTTTCTTGACAATCACAGTTGGCAGGTCCGTACTTAGTCTTTTTACAATTAAAATATTGTATTGATACAAATAGGCTCTGGCAGCCGCTTCAAGAGGTTTTTAATTGAATGATTATTGTATTAAATAACTGTTTTTAATGGAGCATGAATTTGCTTTAATGACAACTGTGGAGCTATTGAGGGTCCAGAGAATTTCACAGGTATTTCCAGCTTTTTGCAAATAAATATTTGTGTCTTGCCAGCAGAAGGATTTTCTGGCTGACCACTGAGGGTTGCAGGTAGATGCTCCCAGCAACAGGGAGCCCAGCCCTGGGCTGAGCTCTGGAGCTGTGGCTGGCAGTTCCTCAGGCTGTGCCCGGGCCAGGACCCTGACCCTGCTGCAGGGGTCTGAAGCCAAACCACTCGCTTTGCTCCCCGCCATGTCCTCTCTCCATGGAGGCATTGCAGCAGACACCTGCTGTAGGGCTACAGCACACTCTTCTTGGCATAGTATCAGTTTCCAGAAGACAAATCCTTCCCCTCGGAGTGATTTTGCAATGAAATCTGCCCACAAAAGCAAAATGGTTAAGGATGCAGAGCTCCCTTTCCAGGGGAGGGCCATAACCTGTCCCACAGCAGGATGGTACAGATGGGAGGCAGCCCAGCATGGCAATGGCCATGGTACAAATGCTCCTCTCTGAGCACAAGTGCTGGATGGGCAGTAGGATGCAGGGAGAGGAAAGCTGGACTTCATTAACCCTTATTACAGGGCAGCTGCAGCACAGGCACCCTGAAGAGCAGCTGAATCACACAGCCTTAACACACCCGGACCCACAGCCTCGAGGGATTTCGTCTTCTGCCAGGACTCTTCTAGTCATCCCAGCCTGTTATTAAAAACCTCTTTGGTACAGACACCTCCGTCTATCTCCCTTCAACAATAGCTCACGTCAATTCATATTACTCATGAACAGCAGAAGCAAACATGAAGATGAACCCTCCAGAAAAGGTTCTTCAGCATGAGCAGGATTAATCACAGGCAATAATTACCATACCAAGAGATAATACTTCCAGCAGATCAGCCTTGCCTCCCAGCAAACAGGACCTATCGAAACTACGGGAAACAGCGGTTGCAGTGCATCCTAGCATGAACCCCCACACCGTTTATTAAATCATCACTCGCAATAAATCCAGATGTCATGATTTATCAGACCAGAAACACAGCACCAAGCCAGCAAATCCCCAGCCCCACACAAGGCTCAGCATCCCTTTAACCTTCTGCTTCCCCATACAGCAGTGCCTTTGCAGCTGCTTACATCTACCAGGGCTTCTGAGCAAGGGCCCATTTTGTCTGCAGAGCACCAAAACCCTACAAAATGCAGCCACATACTCCTTGGGAGCCAATAATGGGACCTGCAGGACATGTTCAACCAGCAGTGCGGTATTTCACACCAGCACATTTTCCACGAGCCATGAAATTCCCAGCAGCAAATCTGACTGCCACGCAAGAGAGGACCCCCATGCACACGCCTCTGCACCCACCGGGTACCCGGGTGCTGTCGGCAGAGCCCCAGGGAAGAGGGGAAGCTGCTGTTCATCCGCCAGCCCACATGAAGTGTCCCTGCACAGGCACAGGGCCAGCAAGGCGAAAGGCTCAATTGCCCAGGTTCACCATGGAGGTGGCCACCACAAGCCTCCTCTTTTGCATGCCGAGGAAGGCTTGTTTAATTACTCTCCCAGCTTATGCGGCTGTGTGACAGCAACATGCACTATTGGTTTATTGCCTCCATTAAGGCTCCAATAACTTAACAACAGATCAATAAACCATTATCACCCTCCAGCCTTGAAAATCCAGTCACCCCCAAATCCACCCAGCTCTGATAAGTTCACGGTTTCTCATCACTAAAGAGCAGAGGCAATTTGTTAGAAGTATCTGTGCTGTCAAAACGCCCCTTCCTGCAGTACGGGGGAGGGGGCTGCCTCCCCCCGTCCCGCCCCACTCCAAGGCCAGCACCCCCACCTCTCCCAAAAGACAGCAAGTCTCCCAAGATGACAGGGACAGGTGGCAGGCAAAGGCATTCCCTGTGCTCCCCTCCGTAGGGGATGGATGCCGAGGACCGCACCTGCGAGCACTTTGCTCTGCAAAACCCCATGCCAGCAGGACAGCCCTTCCATCAGCCCACAGGCACCGCTGCTGCAGGGCGGGTGTCCCTCCTGAATCACACCCCAGCTCCACCACACAAGGCCAACTCCCTCTCCTGATTACCATAAGATAAAAATCAATATCGCTACTTTAGCTTTTCAACACCTGCATGGCTCTCACTTTAAGAAAGAATTTGCAATTTGGAGTGCTAACAATTTACTTTGCTAAAAAATTAATTCAGCAATTTTCCATAAATTATATGCAGCTCAATAATAAAAATACCATTTCTACATTTGGATGCTTTCCATTACTGCTCCTGTTCATCTTCAGAATAAAATAGCTTTTTAGAAACAGTACTATCTAAAAGTATTTTCTGAAAAGTGATATTGAATTGATACATTAGAGCAGAAAGTTGGCTTCCTTTTGTAAGAATCATACATCTCATAATAGTCTTAACAAAGAAAGTTCTCTCTGAATGCAGTAATTTAGTCCTGAAAAAGTGACAAACAAATAATTCCAACTAAACTAGAGAAAGAGAAGAAGTGACTTTTAATTATATAATCTTTTTTGATGAATTTATTTCTGACAGTTTTATAGGCTGACAAGAGAAAGTATTTTATATGCAAAAAACATTATTCACTCTCAGCTGTTAAAGCATAAAAATTGTCAAATGATTTTAATACAGTTTTAAGTTTAATGTTTATTGTCAGAAAAAAGTCCACAGCAATTACCAAGTCACATGGCCCTTAATTCTTTGTGTTTCTGACAGCAAAAACAATAAAATATGTTTTTGCCCAAACCTTTTACTGTACAGATTTATAAGGTTTAAAAGACAGCTGTTTTTCTTATTTTGCCTTTAAGGAACTAAACTTCCAGCCATTTTCCAGCTTCAGTGAATCACGCCTCCTAACCCGAGCAAGTAATTATATACAATTCTGCATGTACCCCTGAGTGCATAGTTGGGACTCCCGTACAATTAAATACACTTCCCCTCCATAGGCATCCAGATTAGGGCAGTCATTTGTTGCAAGAAAAGCAGTTTCCCTTCCTAGCAAGCAGCCCCACTTTTTTCCCAAAACAGTGTTCTTCAACAGAATAAGGCAATTTAATTCACAGCAATTCTCCTCTGTCCCAAATCCTTTGGAAGTTCAAATATTTTTCAAGGAGGTAGAGGACAACATTAAAATCTAACTTCTCTCATTTGCCAGTGGTGAGATTCTCTTGCATTAATGGGCTTTGAAAGACGATTTCTACAGCTTACTGCCTATGTATCTCGAATTCAAATGACAGGCAAGCAAACTTGCATACTCGTATGTGGGATTTTAGAAGCAGCTCCATTTTTTCTCATCCAGAGTATTGTCAGAAACACCGACGTGTCACACCGTCTGCGGTGACAGCCAGAGGTGCTGGGGAGAGGGGACTTTGCAGCCGAGGCACCACCAGATGCTTTCACCATGCCCTGCCAGTCCCAAGCAGCTTGCTTTATTTTGCCTATGGGAAAGCTTGTGCCCAAAAGGACGTATTACGGCTTGTGAAGGCTGTGAAATGGTACATAACTAACGATTTTTAATATCAGAATAATGAAACCAAGCTAAGAAATATTAATCTTTTAAAAAATGTAAAGAACTAGGGCTCTGTTTCCATGGTAAACCACATCCTGCACATTATGTATCAATTGGGGATTACGGTGGCATGGTAAATAGAAGGGGTAAATACAGGAGAAAGGCACTGTTTTTCTGTCTGCAGAAATAAGCCGTGCTGCCAGTATAAAAGCATAATAGTATTTTCTAGAGCAGATAGCAAGCCTCATCAAAATAGCCAGGTTTCTGTCCACCCATCCCTGCCCCTTGGCTGGCCAAGCGGTGCCTCCAGCCCTGAGACCCCACAAATCGCCCCCGGTCAGTTCAGGACCCAGCATCTCTCTGCAACAAGCAGGTTGCTCTGCAACAGGGCAGCACAGGTGCTTGTTTAACAGAGTTTTTCATGTCCTCACATCCTCACTAGCCAAGCAAAAAGCAAAAATCCCACCAAAAAACCCTCTAAACTTCCATGAGTTTGCAAACCTCTGCTATAAATAGATCCCTAATAGGAGGCTGTAATAGGATACAATTTATTTCCAGATCTGATGGGCTGACCTTCATCATCACTCGAGGCTCTGCTTGTCATGAATTATGGGCAATTCACTCACTAGTGGAAATAAATTGTATTACCAGTGCTCAGTATTGTGTCCTCCGCACAAGGCACGCAGATGGGCAGCAGCTCCTCGCCAGTGCTGCTGGGGACCAGCTTCCCACAGCATCCGTGCAAGACCTCCTTCAGGGAGCCACTCAGCTCATTGGACTGGACAGAAACAGCCATGTTTATAAGTCACTTCTGGAAGTACTGTGCAAGAGTCCCGAGCCACAGCTGCCAGGCCGGGCGTCCATCTCGCCAGCCAAAGACCAGCCCGAGCAGCCCTGCACACTGTTGCGACCCTGCAGCATCACCGGCCGCCCTGCACACTGTTGCTCGCCTCGTCCAGCTCTGGCATGGATCCATCATTCCAGTTTCAGAGGGAACTAGAGGACACGAGAGGGATTAGGTGGAGCAATATGGGCCCTTCTCCTCCTGCTCTCATCCTCACATTGATCAAAGGAGCCCAACAGCCACCAGAGGAGCATCAGCTGCCCAAGCACTGCAGCCACTGACTCCTGTCTTGCTCCACCCCACCTCCAGGGCCCTCCACACAGGTAATGAGATCAGGAATCATGAGAAAAGAGGTCACAGTGTTAATCAAGTGCAATTAAGACCAATATAAACAAAAACGCTTAATACCAAACAGAGCCATATAAGAGTTAAAAGCAGAGGCTGGTGTGGAAAGCTCCGCTGGCCCCAGGTAGCGGAGCCCTTGTGGCAGCCTGTCCCTCCTAACCACCCCCTCTCACTTCAGCATCTGCTTGTGTTGTCACACCTGGCTAGTGGGCGAAAAACAGATGTACAGAGCACTGCCGAGAGCCTGGACGCTGTCACACCGTCTGTCCCAGGCCCTGCACAGCTCCCCGACCCCGCTGCATCTCCAGTAGCTAACACAAGTTTAACACCTTGCATAGGTATGGTGGTGGCAGTGGTGTCAGAGCAAGCCTAAGAGACACATTCAGGCTTGCAATTGAGCTTGAGCCTACGGGCACCCAGCAGTCAGCCCCTGTGCTTCCAGCGGCTTGTTCAGCAGTGCTGAGCACCTCCCGACAGCCCCGCTAGAAATGGTGGGAACCAGAGTGGGGTCAGGGTGCTCAAAGGGCTTCGTGGGCAGCCCTGTGTTGTGATGCTACATTGCTCCCCAAGGGTGAGCAGCACAGAAAGGGCAAAGACAGGCCCTTGCAGCACATGGGTGAGACACAGAGATAGAGGTGCTCCGAACAGCGCTGCTCTGTGGAGCCGCAGCCATCCAGGTGAACTAAGGCCAAAGAGACAGACCAGAGAAGTCTCAAGTTTGAGATACATGTGAACAAGCAGTAGAACAACATTTAAGAGCTAGCACAAGGATTTCTTATAAAATAAACCCTCTTCTTCCTTTTGCTCTTTAACAGGCAAGTGCAGAACTCTGAACCAAAACAGGTTAGTGCAAAAAACAGGCTCTGCCACGCTGCACTAGGATGGGGAGAGCCATCAGGACCACCTCCCCAGCTCCCACAACTGCACCCCACAGCAAGGGGCTGCCCCAGAGGTGAGAGCTGCCTTCACACAGCGCAGCACCCGGCCCCTCTGCGGGCTGTCAGGCAGGCTGGGAGTTATTGCCAAGTTCTGTATTTATAATGTGCTTGCCCATGCATATACAATAAAGGATTTCTCGAGCCATGTGGTGATGAGCTCCTGTGTAGCTCAGATTAAAGATGAGCTCATGGTTAGTATTACACAAGGAACACATCAAACAGGAATTCATTATTTCATAGTAGAAAATGCGTACCTGGAATCCTCCTTAAAAAATGAAAAAGCAGCTCAGGCTTGCTAAAAACCAGCAATCCCCCTCTTCCCCATGAATATTCCCAGTCCCTCTTTCTCCCAGCACAGCCTCATCCCTGCCTGCAGGAGCTCAAATGGTCAGCCTGCACCACAAAAATTCATTAAAGGCAACAGCCTGTAACACAGTTTATCAACAATTCATCAAGGCCCAGTCCAACAAGTGGCCAAACACAAGATAAATTATAATCCATGGCATCAAAGAATAAGCCATCCATTAGCACAAGAACCCCTGTGGCCCTGCCAGGGACACTCCCTCCCCGCAGAGACCCTTCCTGCAGCAGCTCAGCCTCTTCCACGCGTGCGCTGGAGCTGTCCCAGGACAGGAGGACGCAGGGAGAGCATGCCCATCTCTTGCAAGCTCTCCGCGTTACAAACATTTTGAACTTTGAAGGCTTCAACTCCCATGGCTTGGCTTCCCAGTGCCAATTTGTTATTGAGCTGACAGCTTTATAATTAGCTGAGAGGAATTCACTGTTCTGTTTCCTCTTGGATGCACGCAGGTGAGCTCTCACAAGTGTCCCTTCCCTCACCAGCTAATGAACTTAGCTGCTCCCCCAAGACTGAGTGCCTTTTCCAGGTCTGAAGTTACTGCTGGGAATGGAGACCCCAGGTAACACTTCAGCACTCTCCAGCTACCCCAGCTTGTTCACGAATAAGCTAAGTGACAGAAGCATCTTCTGCTTCTCCCAATGTAAACACAGAAAGTCTCTGCAAGTCAGAGGTGGTTCAGAGCTTCATCCCCAAGCCAGGAAGAATATCAGTGCCTCTCTGCTGCTTGAGTCAAGCCAGCCAGTGCTCGGATGACTGATGTGCTCCAGCTACTAAAGCCTAGGCAGTAAATCAAGAATTAGCCTACACAGAGTCTAAAAGGGAAAGGATTTATTAAAAGGCAAGCAGCAGGAGAAAACAAGTTTTGTTCTATAGTGTGGTCTCCACACACTGCAAGGAGGAGCAGCACTGCAGCAGTGGAGAGTTCAAAAACAGAATGCTTTCCCTACAGATACAAGAAAACTGAGTCTTTCTCTTCCCTGAGCACAAGTGGTTTTTTATTTCTCTTGAAAGTTGCTCCTAACATAGATCTCAAGAAATGCTAGCTACGTTCACCTTTTATAGTAACTTTTTTCTACAATCTAGTTCAAGCTTACATAAGAGCCAAAGTCTAGATTAGGCTAAATTTTGTTATTTTTTCAGGAGATTAGTTGAGCTTTTTCCACAGAGTACAGAGAGCAGCAACAAAAAAAGGCCATGTGCTAAACACCATATAGCTACCATAACCCCCCAGGAGCAAGAGAAGAACACAGACCCAGAAGAATCTGCAGTTTTCCTGCATGACATACCAGTGCAGAGCAGCCTCCAGCGCAGCCCGGCCCCAGCCACACTCAGCAAACAGGGGGACCCTCTGAGCCCCTCATTTATAGGCAGCCTGGGCCCCGCCACCCCCACGTCGGGGTGGGGCCTGAGGTAAGAGGCCCCAGGACACGCTCACCTGGGGCTGTTAGTGAGCACCTCCCGCCTTCAGGTGGGGCACTGGCTGTGGGCTTGGTGCTGTTGGGAGTTGGGCTGTTTGCTTTGGGGTCCTGCCAGCTCCTGCTCAGTGTTTGCAGTGCTGGAAGAAGGTAGGTTACAGGTTAGCTTTCTGAATGCTTTATGTTCCTGTTGTAAGCCCCTTTTCCTAATTATAAATCTTTCTGGATATGGAGGCACCACTATGAAGCAGGTATAGGATGCTTCCTGGTGAACAGAGGTTTAAATAGTAAACAATATTGCTTTATCTCTCTAGTAGCTATCTAGTGTGGGTTTGAACTTGCCCTGCAGCAGTGTAGTCTGGAAGACATCAAGTCTCCTCCCAGCTATGGCCTTGAGGAGTTTGCAGGGTGCAGGTGACCCAAGTAACAGGGGGTGCCTGGTGTGCTGCACCAAGGGAAGCATGTTCTCCTGAGTCTGCAGCTCCCCTCTGGCCCCTGAGCAGCTAAGCCATGCCCTGAGAAAGCTGTGGGGAGCCCTTTATGGGGCTTGTTCTGGTTTCCCATTGTGGAGAATGAGGGGTCTCTGACCTCCTTTCCCACCTGGCTGAAATAACCCCTTTCTGTAGCTCTTCCTCTGCCAGTGGGTAACTGGCTTTATGGCACACAGGCAATTTTCTAGAAAAAAAACTGTTCATGTGGGAGTCCTGATGGCTAAGCAAGAGGCTCTGAAAACCCCTAGGTGCCCACCTTGCAGTCAAGGGGGGGCACACAAAGGAGCATGGCAGGCAGGTGCGTTTTCTTTTTGTGCAGAATGCGTTTCATGTTTTCCTCGTAACTGGCCTGGACTTGCTGTGTGAGTGGTGCCCCTGTTCCCGCTCCAAATAGGTGAGTGCCCCAGGTCCTTGTTGCAAAGATCTCCCTTTGTTTGAAATAATTTAATTTTAAATAGAGTAAAAAGACCAGTTTATTTTTAATAATAGATTATTATTGTTCATAAAACAAAAATGTGTCACTCAATTATTTTTGCAGAAAGCTTCTTACCCAATATGTATTTTTTAAACAGTAAGATACTACAAGGGTATTTTTCCTGTTTTCCTAGCTGCAGATGCATAGTGAATCCTAATTAAAACCTTTAAGTCTTATTCCATTTACAAGGAGGAGTGTATCATTTTTCTTTTAGCTTTTTTTAATACAGGGTCTCAATGCCCATTACAAAAATTCCAATGCATCTTTGAAGTTAGCAGCTAATTATATTTCTCCAAGTTATATATCTGGAGTTCTAGATGTGGGAAAGGCAATTACTTTTTTTCCCATTTAGCATAACAATCTCCGAAGCTTTATTGGAGCTCCAGTGAGTCATGCTATAGATCAGAGCCCAGGCTGGAAAGAGGAGGAATTTGGGGGGAAAGCAGGATGCTTACTCAGCTCTTCTGGGCTCCTTCCCTTGTTAGTATGCTGTCCCCACCAGGACACTCTCTAATTGTTTGTTGAATGACCGTGGTGCTTTTTGCCTCAATAACTTTGCTTGGTAGGTCATTCAACACATTCATTATGGGGCACCTGCTAGCGCTGCTGTAGCGAAGGGTCTGTCAGCATTTTACAGGAGTTTATAACTTGGCTGTAAATGTTTGTGTGGAGCTGAAAATTGTTGCATGATTTCTCCCAGGCAGAAACCGGCTGGTTCAGCCCATTTGTTACCGTGTCACTTTGCCCAGGTGCTGTTGGCAGTGCTGCAAAGAGCAAAGCTCTTCTGTGGTGTGGGGAGCCCTGTCCTGATGTCAACACTCCCGTGAGCCCCCCCGTGCCCGCTGGCGGCCGGGCTGTGGGGATGCCTGGCTGGGGCTGGAGCTTGCTCTGTGGTCTGTAAGGAGAAAGTCACCCTGGTTGTCTGCAGCTCTTGGGCTGCTGCTGTAGCTGCACGTGGTTTGGTGGTGCTGGTGGGCGGGAGCGCTCTGTCGCAGCTTGGCAGAAGCAAGGAGGACCACCTCTGGGAAACCACGCTGCTCTGAAACCCCATGCAGCAGCTCACAGCCCTGGGGTGCAGGTCTGCGAAAGCCCTCCGGGGTGAACAGCAGTGACAGTTGGGGTGCCTGCTCCTGGGGAGAGCCTGATGCGTTGCTGGCTGTGCAAGCCTTGACCTTTGTTAGCTGAATTGTTACAAGCTTCATTTTAATGTTCCTCAGCTACATTTTTTTAAAAGATCTACTATAGAATCATAGAATGGTTTGGGTTGGAAGCGACCTTGAAGATCATCTAGTTCCAACCCCCCTGCCATGGGCAGGGACACCCTCCACTAGACCAAGTAGCTCAGAGCCCTATCCAACCTGACCTTGAGCACTTCCAGGGATGGGGCATCCACAACTTCTCTGGGCAACCTGTTCCTGTGCCTCACCACCCTCATAGTGAAGAATTTCTTCCTTATATCTAATCTATATAGATAGATTACCTAGAGCTAGGTAATCTAATTATCTAGATTATCTCTCTTATATCTACAGATAGATATACGCTCTTTCAGTTTAAAGCCATTACCCCTTGTCCTATCACTACATGCCCTTGTAAAAAGTCCCTCTCCAGCTCTCTTGCAGGCCCCCTTCAGGTACTGGAAGGCTGCTGTAAGGTCTCCCTGGAGCCTTCTGTTCTCCCCTGAACAACCCCTGCTTGGAGCATCTTGCCTGTTCTCCTTCTAAAAAAGTGAACTTAAATGCTTGCAGAAATGAGTCTGAAATTTGTGTGTCAGCCCAGAAATATGTATTTGGCCAAGCTGTGGTGCCCTGATGGTCACAGGCATGATAAGTGGTTTTGTAGGTTTTCTTCTCATCAAGACTGCACTTGTAATAATGCGGAAGAAAAAAAAAAACAGAAAATAAATTCTCCAGCACATGCCGGAACAGGGGGAGAGACTGAAGCCAATTCCCAGCTGGTTTACAGCTCAGCCCCATATTTTTGCCCCTAGGATGAGTAACTAAGGCAATGGGTACCTTTGCACTAACCCATACCAGGAGACAGCATGTTTACCCTCTCTGGCAGCTGATTTATTCCCTCTACTTCTGTCTGTGTTTTATTGTTGTGGCTGTCCCAGACCACTCACTGTTTTTCCAGACTTGTCTGCTGACACCGAGTGCAGAGCACTGACACCAGGGGCAAGTTCCCAGAAGTGTTTTTTGGAAGTGGAGGGATGGAAAAGGACTCAAATAGAGGACCACAAAATTGGTCCAGGCAGCTCTGTTGGCATCAGGATCTCTTTACAGTTTAATTTCCTGCAAACTCTCACCCTCTTGCTAACTGAAGAAACGCTGGTGGCTTCAGGAACAGGACATCAGGTTTTCCCTCCTGGGGGCACAGGCCCCCCAGCTCCCTGATGCACCCCAGTTGCTGCACGACTGCTCTGGTGGGACCTGTGGTGCTGAAGCCCCTCTACGCCGCTGTGGGTGCAGGGTCAGGCGTCTGCTGGGACCTTGCTGCCCTCGACTTTTGCTGTTGTTGAAAGCGCTCCTAGAGCCCTGATCTCCTGCGTGCTGCTTTGTGCTTAGCCCAGACTGTGCGGCGACAGGTCAATGTCACCCACCAACATCCTGCATCAGGCAGAGCCATCTCCCGTGATGACCGAGCCCTGCTCTAGAAAATGAGAACAGCGCAGCCCTTTCCCCACCGGCTCCCCTGGCCCTGGGGCGTGCGCCCGCTCCCCCCAGCCCCGTGGGCGATGGAGTGGCTGCGGCCGCTGGGTCGGAGCTGTCGGCGCGTGTAGGGCCACAGCACAGAGACGCTTCGCTGCTGGGGAACCTGTGAGAAATTAAATTCTCCACTTGGCTGGTCCGGGTGACTCGGCTTTGCTCTGCCGACTTGTTCCTTCATTATTTTTTTGGCCGATAACTGACTGCAAGCTTGTCTTGTCTGTTTAATACCAGCACAGCGGCTCCAGGAGAGGCACAGGCTTGTCAGTCTCGGTGAGAGCGCACTGTATTACTCTCCCCACTTCATTTACTTTGTGGACAGGAGGGGAAAAGCCTCAAGGCGCTGCTGAGCCTGGCAGTGGGGAGATGGGCTTTCTCTGCAGGCTGGGCGCAGCCTCCCCAGCGCAGCCCTGCACGGGGAGGAGGCTGGGGTGCAGGGAGACCTGTGCACGTTCCGTGTCCAGGGGAGGCCTGAGCTTGGACAGGGCCAGGCAAGATGAGGACAGTAATTATTAAGATTAATGTTCCACTCACACCTCTTGGAGCATGCCGAGGAGATCTCCAGGCAGCCTCGCAGCCAGCTTTGTGATGGACTTGGCTGTTCTTGCTCTCTGGAGCGCCTGGCGCGGCGGCACCTGCGGCTGTGGGTCGCCAGCAGGAGATGGGCACAGGGGCTGGTGTGGGCAGTGGGTGTTCCCCACCGCGCGGTGGGTGTCGGGCCTGGGATGCTCCCTCGGCCCCCGGAGGGACTGCACGAGGACGCCCGAGCGATGGTTTGGTTTGCCAGCTGCGTCTTCAGCATCGCTGTCTGTGCCAGAGACATCGCTCTGCCCTCGGAGCAGCCTTGAACAACGGCCAGCCGGGCTGAGCCGGGCTCTCCGGCAGAAGCGTTTGAAGCAGGTATGTGTCGGGGCCCCGGCTTGCACCCAAAACCTCTCCACGCTCAGCTGTGTTCTTCTGCAGCACGACTCCATGGCATGGGCCTGCCTCATCCTTGTAGCACCCAGCATATGCTGCCGCACCCTCCTGCCCAGCGCTCACGGGGACACGTGAGCAGGAGGCACCTAGTTTAAAGACCTCAGTTAAGCTGGTGGCATGGAGGGTGGTGCTCCTCTGGTGGCAGTGTTAATGTCCTGGCACTCTGTGCGGCTGCTGGTCCCCATCCCACGCAGGGCACCCATTGCTTTGTCACTCAGGAGCCAGAAGACCCTGGCGAGCGCTGGGCTGTATTTTCTCCCTGGACAGAAGAGATGTTATTTCTAAAGTACCATCTCCCTGTATGTATACTTTTCTATATAGACTAATGCGTTTTGGAGAATGTGGGCGTCCAGAAGCTGATCTGCTGTGGGGTTGGAGCCACACACCCAAGCAGACCTGGCAGCTCTTGCCCCAGGTATCTTTGCAACTGGGAGTGAAGGGGGGGGTCAGTTTGGTCCCATGTGATGGGTCTTTGCCTGGAAGACAGCCTGCCTGTGCTTGGCTACAGAGCCAGTGCAGTTGGGCCTTCAGAGCAAGGCTTAGCAAAGATAGTAAGTTTTTCTTTAATTAAGAGCAAGCAGGGAATTTAAAGATTGGGTTTTCTCCATCCTGTGATAAATTAACCTCCTCCTTGCTCAGGAGGACAGGCGAACGCTCCAGATCAATGGTTTTACTGATGCCTGGCCTCATCTCCTTTGGAGAGGGAAAGGAACAAAGTGTGTCAGCCCCTGCCACTGCCTTTGGGGCAGCGAGTGGAGTGACTGTGGGTAATGATGATGAATGGCATGATTAATGCTGGAACTTGGACCTAAAGCTGGAATTTTAGACCCTATCACAGAATAACCGAGCTCCTGCTGCACTGTTTGGTGGCACTTACAGTGCAGCCAAAAGCACTGGGGTGCTCCAGGTGAACCCCCTGACGGATGGACGCCCCTGACTCGCGCCTGTGTTCAAGGGCTCCTGTTCCCATGTCCGGCTCGGTGCAGAGCTGCCCGCCGGGGAGGCCGTGGCTGTGCTGAGCAGTGCCAGCATCCTGTGATGGCCACTGCCAGAGGTGTGGGCACCCGTGAGTGGGATGCCCCAGAGCACAGACTGCTGGACGGTGGCTTTTCTCTCTCTGGGTCCTGGGCACGAGGGATTCCTGGGCAGGCTGCCCTTGCCAGCCAGGTCGCAGAGGCCTGGCATGGGAGTTCAATTACCAGGGGAAGCAGGAGACAACGTACAGTGCAGGGCTGCCTTTGTGCAGGTGTCATGCGCTGCTGTTCAGAGCAGCCCTGGCTCTGTGGGGACGGCTTGTGTTGTTCCTGCTGGCCACAGGAGGGTCGGTAATTTTATTTTGCACTAGCACTAATCATCACGAGCAGTATTAGCTAAACTGCATCCAGCAAAATACTGCTTTGAAACAGCGTGTAATAATGACAGTCTCTGGAAAACATTGATTTAAGCACAAGGGAGCTGGCATGGCTGTGTGCTGCTCCAGCGAGAGCAGGCAAACGGGCCAGCATTGGGCTGGGCGTGAGTTGCTCTCCTGCGGGCAGCCACGCTCCCAGGGCACCCGCATCCCCGAGCACGGTGAGCCCTGTGTCCTGCTCCCCGTCATAATCCAGATCCTCTGGGCAGCTCAAGCTGTTTGTGAATGTGGTTGTGCTTCAACACAAGGTATCAGGCAAAGTCTGCTCCTGCGGGTTCCTGGCAGGCACCCTGGCTCACCAGTGCTGGCCAGAGATAGCTAGAGACCTGATCATCCCTCAGCAGGTGGGGGTTCCCTGCGGGGACAGTGTTCCTTGGCCAGCAGCTTCCTGGAGGCTCAATCACCTTGCGGGGCACGAGCATCCGCACCCGTGCTGGGAGCTGGCAGCCTTGAACACCTCTCGCCAAGGTGGGCAGGGTGCAGGAGTTTGTGCTGGACTCACTTTTGGGTGTAAAACCTTTTCTGAAGGAATGGTATCTGCTAAAACCGACCTTAATTCAAATGTGTACCATCACACAGCAATTCTCCTCTGCATCCCATCGCTAAGGAAAGAAGCTAACAGAAAATAAGCCCCTGACTTTTTAATTTTTGAGCATTTAAAACAAACTAGTAGATTACAAATTTCTCAGAAATCACTAGATAGATGTAACACCTGCAGCTCTGCCTGAACAATGCTGGTCTTTATCTGTAGTTTTTTCTTTTCTAAACTCCTTCTTTAAATGTATTTTTATACAGCAGTGTTGACCTTTTCCACCAGCCCCTGTGGAGTGAGGCTGTATCTTGTGTAAAAGTCATATCAAATGGGCCACAAAAAATCACTCTTGCCTGATTAAAATGAATAGTCTAGACGATGTGTGCATTTTCCTTCTGTGTCGTTAGCTTTGTGTGAGAGCTTGCAGCAATCAGGGCTTTTATGGGAGAAATACAGCTACAGGTACTGCTAGCTGCCTTAACGGATACTAATTACAATCCTTGTAAGGATTGATTTGCAAAGAAAATTTCTATTGCCTCAAGGACAAACGTTTGTGCAAATCTTATTATTGTGTATGGAGAAATTGGTAACACTTTATGAAATGGTTCATTTATAAATACTTTACTATTTATTAAATTAAATGGTATTATAACAATCCTTTTGCTAAGTTAAAATATCGTAAGTCTTCTGTTTTTGCATTATTTCTGTGTTATAAAGCAGGCTATTAGATCTTGGTTGCTGTCACCTGTTAAGACATTGTCGGTGCATTTTGTAACATGCTGTGACTTAGACATCTGAGGCACCCATGCCATGCTGAACGATATTGGAAAGGCAGCTTATTTCAGCACGTCCTCTCCCCTTTCTTGATTTGGACCTGAAATTCTAGAATAGAATAATTTTGAACTGGCCTGTTTTCTGGAGCAGGGGGTTTGACTTTAGCAAATAACACAAACCTGATTGTATGTTTGGCTTCTTAAGCAAAGGTGGCATGTGCCCAGGCCCCGTAGGAAGCAGGGATGAATGCTTTGGGGACCAGGTTCTAATGCTTTTTAAATGCACGGAGAAAGACTTCCCCAGCCAGGAGCGTGCATGCTCGCAGGAAGCCCGTTTGGATTTGTCTTGGCAAGCCACAGCAAGGCAATGCCTGCTGACCCAGGCAGCAGAAGCAATCCCTGTGGTCCTTTGGCTCATCTAGCACAGCTCAAGTAACAAACAGTAGGTGCCCAGCCCTCACCTGTGGGACCAGCAGGTCCCTAACCCACCTGGCAGTAGATCTGATTGCCGTGTAGAGGAGGATGAGACTGGTTCTGGTTCGGTACTTCCTTCATCCCTGGATTTGACCCCCTCCAGCGAGAAGCTGGGAGAGACCTGCAGGCGGGAAGTATCTTGTGTCATCTCCTAACCCTTGGGCTGGTTTGGGCGCTGTTGCTGTGTACAAGCCAACTGTATTCAGAGGTACGGGGGCTTCGCTCCTGGTTTAGGTCTTCAAGACCCAGTGGGTGAGGAGCTGCTTTCCCATTTTCCTATGGGAACACTATTTGTATTCCCATGGTGACTAGCTCTGTGTCCAGACTCACCACTGTCCACCTGACCATGCTTCCAACACGGCAATTGCCCAGTTGTTCCATTCCTATTGTGTATTTTACCCGGAGAAATCAGAAGAGGAAGAAGCGGCACCTTGCATACAAGGTGTGTGAGGCGGCTGTGCTCGCCCTGAGCTGTGCATTGCAGCCTGGCGAGACAAACAAGCGGTGGTCACGTCTACCAGTAATCAAATACATGTTAGTCCTGCACGTTAATGGTGCTGCGCCAGCACTCCCAGGCTGCCCGGCTCCATTCCTACTTTGAGAAGTTGACCTTGCCTTCTAAAATTCTTGTCCACTCTGGAAAACAAGCGGACAAGACATCTTTACTGAGCTAGAAATTTCTCTTGAATGTACCCTCTTTAATTCATGTTCCCTCTCACTTCACTGCCTGCAGCAAAACCCATTAATGGTGGCAGTTTGTGACAGAACTGAAGACTTCTCTAATGGGCAGCTCTCCCGCAATTCCACCATGCTCTGGCTTCGGAGGAATTTGCTGGCGTTGTGGTGCTCCGCTTCTCCCCCTCCATTTCCCAGGCTCCAGAGACTAATCCTTCCTTCGGCTGGTTTTGCTGCTGCTATGGCAATATTTTCTCCCCCATAGTGGTAATCATGCAATGGTCTCTGAGAACAGCAGGAGAAGCGGTGCCTGTTAGATGCATAAAAGGTAAGATGAACTACATGTCATAAAACTTTTAAAAGTTCCTTTTTTGTGTTTGTGCGGGGGTTATTTTATATGGCTTTTGATATGAAGCTAAAATTGCACATCAAAAAGGATAATGCATCTTTAAGCTGTTACAATGACTTCTAAATTTTTCATTTAATGTCAGTGAGGAAAAAACCCCCTCAGTTGGCTGAGTTACATTGGTGAGATGGCTGTTTCATTCCATAAAGTGTCTGCAGTGGATTTGAACAGTAGGAAATCCAAGGGTGATAAATAGCTATTTCTAAGTAAATTTCATGCAATTGCCCTTTGGTTAAAGTCTTTCCTCTCAGCACTTTCCTGTGCACATAGCCCAACTAATAATATTCAGGAGCAAGTGCTTTCCAGTGTGACAACTGATTGCACTTTGAAGCAGTAAATGGCTGATTTCATAATTGGTATAATTTTTCACAAGTACCTGAATGTCATATACAGAAAGAATAAGCAACCTGGACTTAATACGGGAGCTTTTTCAATTCTCCTAAAAATCAATAATGTATTAAACCCCTCTAACTGATTAAAATAATGTGAACCCTGAGTAGGTTTTGTGAGGAAGGCAGGTTTCTTCAAGGGTGGCAGATTTATGGCAAAAGGGTTAATACACAGGGAGAATAGGGATACGTTACAGATGGAGTCCGTTTTCCTAATTAAACTTTTATCAAGATTTTCCCGGTTTGAATTGTTTCACTTAGTGCGATGGAAAAGAGCATTTCCTTTAGCGTTCAGGGCAGCGCTTGCAGCGCTCGTGTGCGATGCCGAGAGCACTGTCCTCACAGAGAAGATTGTGATCATACGAAGAAACATGGTATCCGTTCCAGAAATCGCGTGCTGGCTCCGGAGGATCCCTCTGCCCTCCGACAGGAGAAGGCACAGGGCAGTTTTTCAGAGGCGAGCTTCGCAGGTGCCGGTGCGGTCTCCATATGCTCCGGCCCGGGGAGGAGGCTGCTGCGGGACTTCGCCTGGTGTGTGGGGGGCAACTATTTGCCCAGGGGCCTCTTTGCATAGAAAAGTTCAATTAGTGTCACAGTGATGTGAATGTTATTAATGGGGTTACAAAAGAAAGCCTCTCTGCCAGGAGATAAGTGGAAGGTTATTTTTTCCCCAGGATTTTAAGATCTCTTGAAATCCTTTAAGACTATTGTGGAAAAATGTTCGAAGGTCTATTGAGAAAATATTTGTAAAGATAAAGCAACGTGGCAGTCTGGCAGCAGAGACGAGCAGGTGGCAGGAGCGCAGGCAGGGAGGCGCGTGCAGAGGGCGGCTGAGGGGTGCGGGCGCCCGGCACCCGGCGGCTGTGCCGGAGGTACAGCAGCACCCACCGACCCTCGCTGGCAGTGCCGCGTGTGGCTGGTATCTGAGGGGTCAGAGTAGTGGGATGCACATAAATGCCTCGGAAGGGAAGATTAAGAAAAAAGATCACTTGTGTCAAAGCCTGGGCAAGCTGCTAAAGCCCACGGTACTGTGTCAGTCTCCAGTGGCGTGGGCATCTGCCTGCGCGTGACAAGGCGGCACCGTGTCCCCTCTCCCTGGGGGAGGCATGTCCCTGCTTGCCCCCGTGCTGGGCAGCCGGGTGGGAGCGCACATCGCTGCCAGACCTGACACAGCATCCCCCGTCCTCCCCAGGAAGGGCTCACTCCTTCCCAGGCTGGTCACACGCAGGTGAATTGAGGAATCTATTTAAACTTCATTCTCAAGATCGAGATCAGACATCTTAAGCTCTGTATTATTCACGTTGGTCTATTGTTTCTAACTCATTTCCTATTTTCCAGCTGAGGGACTCTGCCAGAAGCACTCTTTGCCAGAGATTAAAACAATTTAGGAAGCAGACACCCAATTCTTTTCTTTGGATAGTAGGCAAATTGGATATCTGTGAGAAGCAAGCAAATTTTATTATCAACAGATAGTTTGCTACTTAACTATCCTTAAGAATCCCCCAGTATTTACAGGCTTTTGCTAGTTGTCCTGAGCCAAAAGGAAAACATGGTGCGCACCCTGCAGAGGCACTCTGGCCGCTGCCGAGTTCAGCCCCGTGCCTGCTGCCCAGGAGGGCAGCGTGGGGAGCAGATATTTAACGGGAGCAAAGATACTGGAAAACAAATGTACCTGATGGAGGAGGAAGAGCCAGAGGTGCTCCTGTGCATGGGTGCAGCGCTCCCCGTGGTGGGGACCAGCCCCGGCGAGCTCTGGCCCCGTGTGCATGGCACGGGTGCCCATGGGGCAGGTGTTCGCCCCGGGGCTCAGCCTCTGCCAGGGCTGGCGCGGTGCCCTGCCTGCGCAGGGATGGAGATGGCCGGACCCAGGGCCTTCGCGTCCTGTAGTCGCATGCACTGATGCCATTTTTATACTGCAGCTGGCATTGCTGTTACCAAACACCAACTATTAAAACATGAGCAGGATTGGGAAGAAAGGGGAGAAAAGAACTCAAATACCACAGGCCAGAGGGCGGCTGTGAAGCCTTTGTGGTAGCTCTGTTCTCTTTAAGCCTGGCTGGTTTGTGCCCACCAGAAAAGCCTTTTGCTTTGAGTCTGTCGGGGGCATTGCACTGCTACTCTGCAGTTTGTGCTCTGCATATCTCCTCTGACGTTTGTAATGAGGCCAAGGGACATGTGAAATAGCGTTTATGTCATTAGCCGTGGCTCTCATTGATTTGTATCAAAATGGCTGTTTTAAATGTAATTACCACTAATTTGTGAAAATGCGCTATTAGATATGTAAATACATTGGCTAATGGATGCACGTGGCAGATTACAGTGAATGGGATGACGTGGGACAACGAAATGGGAATCATTTCTCAGCTTGCTAAGCAAGTTCCCAGGGGCTGGGTTTCGGTATCTGGACATGCTGGGGGTCTCCCAGGAGCCTTTCCCCCCAGCACTACACACAGGGTGCAGACCACGTGGGACCTGGAGCTTTCTTCCCAAGCAAAGCTGCATGACTTGAATTTCCCAGTGCATTAGGGGTGGTGCGGGAATTTCTGCAGGAGTCCAGGAAGACAAAGGGGATGGTTCTTAGAATTATGCAAGGATCAAAAAAAAAAATCATGGAATCATTCATCAGGATTGCTGTAGTTCTTGACCACATAGTCAATGATTTATTTAATCTTAATATATTCCATAAAGAGTCCCCATATTTCCATAAATATGTCATATCTACCTAATACATAGTAATGAACCTGCTCCAAGGGTAAATAAATAAGATCTAAGCTCAGCAAGCCAATGTTTATCAAAGGGAGATATACAGATATTGAGTCCTTTAAAGTACCATTCTTCACAGCAATCACAACCAAGTTAGGCAATTTATAACATGTCAAGTCAATTAGAAATCCCAGTGGGCTCAGTGTGAGTCCAAGCGTGGAGGGGGCGGCTCTGACGAAGCGGGTATGTCCATGCGTACGCAAGCGGGTGCAAGCATGTTGGTGCACGGCTGTTGCACAGATGAGCACGATGCGGCGCTTCAAACCCTGCAGGGCAGCACCGCTGGCGCTGCTCCTCCACAAACACTGCAGAGCTATTGGGGAATTCCCTCTAAAAGATTGTTCTGTTTACATAGCTGTTTTCATGTAGGTGTTTCATAAGGGGAAATTTTAGGTTTCCTATATAAAAGGATTTGCTAATTTTTGTTTTGAGAATTGTTTATTATGAAAAATTGAAATATTTCAAACAGAAAATTTTACTTGGACTGTCTTAATTTTTCTTATTCCATTATTTCTTGGAATTATATGTAGCAGTGCATAACATGATGTAATATACTAGTCTAAGAATTTTTATACAATACATTGAAAATGCCTAAAAATGTGGTTGCAAAGGGAAATAACTTATTTGTTTATAGGTTGCACCTTTTTAATCTTACTTTCTAGAGCAAAGTATTTCCTGTCTGTGTTGTAATTAGTTTGACAAAGTCAATAATAATAGAATATTCTGATTATGTCAATATGACATGTAATATTATGCACTTCTACTACTGTTACGCATATTATGACATGACTTGACATGATATGACAGGTCACATTATGCGCTACTACTGATGTCATAAAATAATGTAGAAGTAATGAAAACAAATTTTGAAATGAAAAATTTTAAAATGAATTAATGACTTTTCCTAAGAGAAATTCCCAAGCAAATCTTTTTCATTTCCATTTTAAAAAAGTTTGTTTCATTTTCACTCAGAAGGCAAATGGCTTCTGGAGAGTTAATGTTTCCCATGAGGATGGAGCCCTGGGTTTTGATCAGCTCACAAACCCAGAGCTTGCTTCTCCGCGTCGAGCTCGCTCATCTCTGCATCCGTGAGCCCTGCACGTGGCGGCACGTCCATGCTTCTGCACGTGCACCATGTTCGCGTGCGATGCTCTGGGCTCCCACGAGTGGGAGGGCCGGATGGTGTGTGCTAACGTGTCCGTGTTGGGGGAGAGCAGCCCCAGCGGGTCATTTTGAGCAGGAAAATGTCAGTCCTGCTAGTCCCAATGCAACAGAAAAGATTCACAGTGTGTGTAAAAGCACAATGAAAGAAAATACCAATTTTTTCCTTTATAAATTAAAGCATCTCGTCCTTTCATCACAGGGGCTGAGGCGTCAGAGGACAAGCAGGTCTCTTCGGGGGTGCGGTACCGCGCTCTTTGGGGGCCTCTGCCTGGTGCCTCCCAGCTCTGCTGCCGCCTGCTCCAGGCATTCGCGGAGGAGGTGGGTTACTCCACTTTTCCCTATGTAAAACATTTTGTTCTTCATCCGCTGCTTTGCTGCCTGCTCGTTGCTTTGCTCACCCAGAATAGTCAGGTTTTGTGTTGGCTTTTAAAACTTCCCAGGAGGAGCAGGTGGAGAGCACAGAAAACCCTGGAGAATGGGGACGTGTCCTGGCAGACGCGGGCGATGAAGACGCTGGCTGACACCAGACTGGCATGTTTTACTTGTGAGCTTCTCGTGAAGTATACAGCATGCTGATCTTAATTTATATTAATTTTTACAGGGATACAATGATAATTCTCACTTCCCAGAGACACAAAACAGTTTGGAAAACATTTATAACAGGTCACTGGCGAGCTGGATGCTTACAAGCCTGAGTCTGTCCTGTGCCTGTGTCCAGTGTAGCTGCAAAGGTGTAGATTCCCTGTGCAAATCATTAAGAAAAAATGGCACTTGCTGGCAGGCAGGTAGGAGTTTCAGTGGCCTGGAGACTAAAGCAGGAATCAAACATGGGCACCAGGAACTGTAGACTGTGCTCGATGTTCTCCTGCCTGTGAACCAGTCAGATAACACAATGGCTGGGATTCAGATTCATTTTTAATGAAATACTTTTGCAACAATCCTACAGCAGCCCCAAATGGTGGCAGATAAGAGGACTGCCAGGTGGAAGATCTCCTCCTGCCTCAGCTGCTTCACGAACTCCTCCGTAAGGGAAGCCCCCAGCGATGGCCGTGAGGTGCAGCGGCGGTGGGGAGGGACGCAGGCAGGAGGGGGCGAGGGCTGGTGGCCGGCGGTGGCCACAGAGGAGCAGTGTCAGTGCTGGCGAGTGGCGTGAGGATAAGGGTGGCAGAGGGAGGAAGGGTGCGTGTGGGTGCGGTGGGGACCCCCTGACCCCACCAGTGCCAGAGGACAGGGCGGGGCAGCCCAACACCTCTCGTCCTCTGCCTGCTGCAGTCCTGCGCCCAGGCTGGCACCCGCGGGCTCCGGGCAGAGGCCGAGAGGGTGCTTTTGGCATGCTGCCTTAAAAAAAAGGGCACCCCTGCCGCGGGTTTGGCTGCGGCCTCCTCCCAGGAAGCCATGCAGGGCCCTGCCCTGCCCCGCCCCGCCCCACCGGCCTGGAGGGAGCTCGGAGCCGGGGGAGCCGGCTGCAGGACTCCGGGGCAGGGGAGGGCCGGCCCTGCAGCCCGCCAGCCACGGCGTGGCAGACAGACAGACTGCCAGGCCCACGGCGTGGCCGTGCTCCCCGCCCGCGCTGGCTCGCTTGGACGCTGAACGTGTTTGGCTACAGCCGGCCTCGCCGCACGCTCCTGGCACGGCACGGGCAGCGGCACTGCCAGCTGCACCGCGCGCTCCAGCACGTCGCGCATCTTTGTGACAGCTGGATGCCAGGGACCGGCGCCTCGGCCTCCCTCCCAGCCCTGCGCCGGTCAGAGGGACCGCTGCCCAATCCCTGCTACCCCATCGCCTGGCGTGGAGGAGCCATGCAGATGTATGTCTCTGGAGCCCGTTTCCTAGGGGCTGCCAGCCTGCAGGTCCCTGTGACGATGCCAGCCAAGCATGGTGCCTGTGCTTTGCCACCCCTGGCCAATGAAGCCAGCAGAGGGGCTGGACCCAGGCCAGAGTCTCCTCCTGACCTGAATTTCCAGCCAGCATGGGACCTGCTGCCCAAAGCCTCCCTCCCTGGGCACTCAGAGCTCCCCAGGTGTTCCTGATCTGCTATGACAGAGTCCCGTCCTTGCTGTGGCACATTTGCCACCTCACCTTGCAGTGAAAGTCATGCTGCAGCATCGTCCCCTCGTCCTCATGTCCCAGCAGCACTGCTCCTGCCTTGCAAGCAGTGCAGTTGCCACATGAGGTGCATTTTGCACGTGATTTACTGAGGCTCCTCTCTGCTGCCATTGTTCCTCTGCTGCCATTGCTCCTCTGCTGAAGCCACCATGGGACCATGCAGGTGACAGCGTGCTGCTGCTCTGCGGGTGAATCCGCATCTCTGAAGACAGCTGCCTCTGCTCGCGTCCCACCTCCCCACAGCCCTGTGCTGGTGCCAGCCTGCAGAGCAGGATGGGTCACCTGCACCCCCACGGCCACGGTCCCCCCGCTTGCAGTCAGGCTGGCTCTGCTTTGGAGTTGTTGCGGGCCGGGGGAGAGGCTCCACGTCTCCAGGGCTTGTGCAAGGGGGTAGGAGCTGCGTCCTCTGCAAGGGGATGTCCTGCTGGTGGCTGCAAGCCCCGTGGGATGTTCCCCGCCTGGCTGCAGTGGCAGCGGTGGGAAAGCCGTGCAGAGCCTGTCCTCTCCTGCCACAGCGTGCCTTGCTGGGGGTCAGTCCTTAGTGCATGGGATAGGCAACGCTGCTGACAACTCTTCCCAGGCACAAGGGACCCTGGTGATAGGAGAAAGGTCATTCAGGGACCTCGACAGTGTCATCCTCAAATGGAAATGTCATTTTTTATTATTCAGTGCTGATAGAGTGCTCAGAATAAAGGCAGCTGATGGCTGGGAGAGCTTCAGTTCGGACAGCCTCCGGCCTCTGCTCCCAGCTGTTTCCTGCACATGACGTGGCATGGAGCCCCTCTGAGCCGCCATCCTCCCCCTCAGCGGCTGCGGGACTGCTGCCCGCTCCCTTCCCAGCAGGAGCAGTGGCTGTTAGTGAGGGGCTGCGTGGTCCCTGCCCGTGGTGCCTGTGCCGAGGGGGACCTGGAGCGTGCGGTTGGCTGGGTGCCCGAGTGCCATGAGCCGTGCAAGAGCTGCTCCTCGCCAGCCCTTCCACCTCCCCTGGGCTCCAGGTGAGCCTGCAGGAGGGAGGGCGCCTGGGGGGGACCCCACCAGCCTTAGGAGCGAGGGGCTGGGTCTCAGCTGTCTTTCCATGATGCTACCTTTGCTGCCTGGACCTCCTGCCTCCCTGCCTGTGCCGGCACCAGGCCCTGCTCTGGGCATGGAAATGCAGTCTCAGAGTGGAAGTTATCTCGTGTTACAGACTCGCGTTGGAGTGCCACTTCCATCTCCATGAAAGCAAATGAAAGGGTTTTGATCCAAATTGCATTTCCTCTTGTAGTATGGAGTATGACGGCACATTAAAGCCTATAATATTCCACTGCTGCTCTTTTGCATGATTTTTTAATTAAAAAACTATGGAGTAAACAAACATTCTGCTCTGGAGTAGCCCTGCAGAGACCCATCGGTAGGCGCATTTACATCCCTACACTTTTTCAAGAAAGTTTATATCTTAACAAAAAAAAATAATAGTAATATCACCCACCCAAACAGTTAGTATTGGATAAAAGTTTGAAGTGAAAGGCAGCTGGCAACCTTCTCCAGCCTGTGAAATGATATTAACATTTTATTATTCTAAGGTGAGCTTTTTGAAACGGAATTTTAAATGTTACCCTGCTGTTCCAGAACACAAAAACCTTTAATTTTATGCAAATGAACAGCGAGGAGCTGAGCGCTTAATGTAAACGAACACTTTCTTTGTAGGAGAGGTTGGAAGAGAAAAAAAAAATTCCCAGGGATTCTTTAATTGCTGTCTGAAATTATGTAAATCCCACTGCTAGGCAGAACGCAATTATCCCGTGCCCCTCTCTGCCAGCATTGCTAATGTCTAACAAAATATCGGTGGGTGACATTTAGTCGAGGTAATGCAAATGAGAATTAATTTTTTTCCAAGACAAAGGGCAGCTAAAAGATCACCTCATTCATACATGGCGGGGGGGGGGGCAGAGCCAGAGGGCTCTGCTGGGGAGGCAGCGCTGGAGGGAGTCGAGGGCACCGAAAAGTTGGGCTTGTGGCACTCGGGGACAGCTGGGCCCAGGCCAGAGCCTGTAAGCGTTTCTTTATCTTTTTATTTTTTAAAGGAATGAAACCCGGGGCGGTGGGGGCAGGTTGTTTGTTTGTTTTTCTTTTTAATTCATGGTCATTCTGACACAGGGGCAGGGTGGGAAACGTGATTGAAACCCCCTAATGGCTCTGCCTGGAGTTGGGTAAAGGCGGCTTGTGATTTATCACCTACTTGTGCTGATAACTAGCAATAATTCTATTAAATATTCAGAGTGAGGCTTTTGCAACACAATTATCAAACAGGATTTGTTAGTGCAGAAATGCTTCACGAGCACAAAAAGGTGCTGCGAGTGCGGGAAAGGGACTGCTTTGTAAAGGGCTTCCCTTGCCCCTGCCTCAACCGAGGTTGGGGTTGCCTCCACGCTTGGAAGGCGGGGGGACAGTTCCCATTCTTGTAGCATAAATCAGGGAAGTCATACAGGAATTTTCCTTCTTTTCTCTTTTTGTTTTCCTTTTTGTTTTTTTTTTACTTTTGCTTCTCGTCTTTCACAGCTACCTTTGCTTCCAAGGCCACATCTAAGAGCTTGTGACTCTGCTTACCTTTTAAAAGAGAAAAGGAAACCCCAGTGGGAGCTGGTGCAAGGCAGGGGCAGGTCTGTGTGAAGAGTGATGAAGTATATGGATGCTCAAAAGGCTCTGGATCAGGGTAAGAAGTGCTCGTGGAATTATCCTTTGAAATGTACACTCTCTGCAGGGAGGCCCCCGGGATCATCCTTGCTGGAGGAGACGGGCTGAGTTGCACCATCTGCTTGGGATTTAGGACAGGCAGAGCTGTGAAAATATGAATTAAAAATACAGAGTAGCACGAAATAGTTTCCTCTTGCCCTGTCTTGTTGAAATTATACCAAGCAAAGCTGGATGGCTGGTGCCACCTGTGTGCCGCGGCGTTCCCTCTGACGGGGCTGGGTTGCTGGCGACCTGCAGGGACTCCCGGGCCCCCGGACCTGCACTGCAGGCTCTGCCACCCAGCACCAGCCCCACCTGAGGATGGCTGCTCTGGCAAAGCTCAGACACGTCCCTGTTTTTTGTATTTGGTTCTTGCCACATCAGCTCCCCACGGTCTTGCTAAGGCAGCAGGAGAGGGGCCGATGCCCGCGAGGAGCCCCCTGACGGGGCAAGCATCACCAGCAGCCTGCAACTCACTCCACGGTCCTGTTTATGACTGTAGGAGCTCCAGTGTCGAAAGAGTATCATCTGTTTCTCATTGCATTCCCTTCCTTTGAGTTGTTGAAGCTAGTGCATTGAGAAACGCATTCCCCTGACGCCCACACCGTGACCACCAGCTTGCCCTGACCCTCCCCCAGCCATGCTTGGCACCCACAGGGACTGCACGCCGGTGCAGTCCTGCCGTGCCGGTACCAATGGCAGGGACGAAGGTGAGGTGGTGCAACTGCAGGCAGAAGCTGTCCCTCGTCTGCAGGACACTGCTGCCGAACAGACAGAGGCTGTCCTTGTCCTTCTAAAATTTATAATCTTTATAATCTAAGATTTAGACTCTTCAAAGCTTTATGCCTGTCTTTAACCTGTAGCACATGCATAGTCTCAATGGGATTTCTCATCTGCTAAGAGTTAAGCACGTACATAAATCTTTGCAGGCTGGAGGCCTAAGACATTCCCACGCACACATGCACCCACATTCCTGCGCACACGCGTAACGGAACAACCACCGTGCAAACTCACTCGCGGAGCCGTCTGTGTCAGAGCAGGGAGGCACACCGAATCCTTCACGCTTGTGCCAACCTCCTGAGCATTTCTCAAGCATTTTGGATGCTGTGGGGGTGTTGAACTTCTGACACCACCTTTAGCAAATTGCCTCTCTGTGTCTGCGTCTCCAGGAAGCAGGAGGGGGATGTTAGCAGGCAGTAATTGTGCCGGAGGTGAGCGCAAGCAGGGAGCAGTCATGCACAGTCGCAGACAGCATTTGGGTCAGAGTGGGAACAGAAAATAGCTCGGGAAAGCACTGGCATGCCAGGTACTTGGCATGAAAAGGAGAGCATGTTGAAGGCTCGCTGTGCAGCTAGTCTTTCCCTCGCCTCCCTCCCCCTGGACTGCTCGCTCACAGACATGGCCAGGGCAAGATGCACAGGACCCAGGGCTGCTCCGTGCAGGCGCTCCGCTCCAGCCCAACTTCTCTAGTGCAGCCTCCTGTGCTCAAACGCTGTCGTGAAGATTTGTTACCAAGTTCCATCACATCACCTTCATTTTCACCAATGCAAGCTGGCCCAATGTGATCCAGAGTTAAATTGATAGAAGAAACCATAGCAGATTTTTCATGGACTCGTTGAACTGACAAAATGCTGTGCCAGCCAAAGTACGTCCTTCCGATAGACGGTGTTTGTGGGTGTTTCTCCAGCTGTTTGTATTTAGCAGCGTAGTATTTTCAGGGGTCTGGTCTATGAGACTTCACTGTATGAATCTCCAAGCTTTAATTTCCATGCAGTAGTTTCTGCCATCAAATGACAAAAAAAGAAGGAATACATTTCACATTTAAAATCATGCCTGTGAAATCCTTTTTTTTGCCCTCGTGTAATGTTGTTTTAAGTCAGATGATATGACCTTCCATGAAATTATGCTTTTCACTTCATATCTGGTGTTTGCAATGTGAATGAATAAGGCCTCTTTAATTTGGGGTTAGAAAATCCAAGCAAAGTCATCAGGTGAGAAGCAGCATTTCATAAATGTCACGTGCTCTGCAGCGTTCACTTTATTAAGAGCTAAATTGCATTAGTTTCTCTAAAACATCATCTGCCCACCACACAAAGTTATGACCATTAGAAATAAACCCTCCGAAGGCGGCAGGCAGCAGGCGCAGACAATGGCGTTTAAGCTGGCAGCTTGCTGCCGGGCCGGGCTTGCCCCCGCGCCGCCCGGCTGCCTGCGCCCGCAGTGGCTCGGGTCAACTGCTATTTGTCAAAGGCAGCCGTGGCCGTGGCCCCAGGCAAAGTGCTGATCACAGCACAGCACCCTCTGAACTGACCCGGGCATTTAGCCTTTTCTGAGAAATATTTACAGAAAGGTCAGCAAATGCTTTGTGACAAGACGCTAGCACATCCCTAACCCACTCCTTTCTCACTCCCTACCTCGCCCCACGTGCCAGGCGCAGAGCAAACTGGGACCGGTGGTCCCTCACGCCAATGTTTCTTCCTTCATATCGCACAAACGCCGCTACGAGCCCCAGCGCCTGCATGGGCGGGGACGTGTTTCTGTCCGTAACTCCATCTGTTTCCAGAGGATGCTTTTGCATCAGCCAAATGATTTTCCTCGTGCCCCCACGACATCGGGGTTGTGCTGCATGAAGAAAAGCCCTCCTTGCTGCGCTCTGCTTGTCCTGACCACAGCCTCTGTTGCCCTAGTCCCCATCTCCGCTTCACCACCACCTCTCAGAGTCAAGATTTGGGAGCTATGGTTGAAAAGGAACAAACAGGACCGGTTACTGCAGAATGCTGGCGAGGAGGAGGACGCTGCAGCGGGGTTACAAGCAGGATGGCTCCGTGCACTGCACTGTGGCAGCACCAGCTGCCTTCTCCTGATGGCACCAGGTACCCCAGGCTCCGGAGCCAACTGCACTTCCCCATCCTATTACCAATGATTTCTTCCACCAAACACACTTTTGCTGTTGTACTCACTACAGCTGTGTCCAGACAACCTCAGCTACCGGGCACTTGCTGACCCATCTGCTGGCTCCGTCTTTGCTTCCCTGTCCACAGTCAGCAGTGTTAGCTGCTGGCAGCAGCCAGTTACTGCCCGTGGTGAGGCAGACAGACAGACAGACAGAGCAGCAGCAGGAACCAATCACTCTAAACAGATTTACCAGCTAGAAAGTTCCTTGCAAGAAAATAGAGCAGTGAGGGGCACATGGTCCTGAGGAAGAAACAAGCTTACCATCCCTGAGCCCTCCCTGCCCTGAAATGGCCCGGATTTCTAAGCAGATCAGCGTAAAAACCTCCTATAGCTGGGTAATTCTGCCTCTTTCCGATAAGCCAGTAACCCCATTAATAGAGAGTCTGGCATGGAGGGAGCTGTGCTGGGAAGGCGCTGCACCTCAACATACACGGCAGATTAAAAAGGACTTAATCACAGTGCAGCCACAAAGTGCACTACATGGCATTATTCCTCTGAAATAAAATTTTATATACAGCCTATCTGAGAGCAGCGCAAAATAAATACTTTAAAATCTATGATTACTGTAGGTTTTTTTTTAATTTTCTATTGGTGGCTGAGTTCTGCTCTTGCTCCAAAGGATTAGAGGGATAATTCCATTACAATTTAGTAACAAGATTAAAAGAGCCAGTTATCCATTTATGGGGGTCTATGGAAACGAGGAGTGGCTTCTGGAGGTCTCAGGCCCTGGGTAGGTGTATCGCTCACATCAGACACATCCAAATCAGGTTAAGGCACAGGCAGGACATGCCCGAGGTGAAAAGGTCTCCGGGGCCACCTGTCCTGGCTTTACCGTGAGAAGTGTTCGGGGGTTCACAGGGCGAAAGGACGCAGATGGGGAGACTTTCTAGTGTGAACGGTCACAGACCGTAGGAGAAAGGAAGGAAGAGCAAGAAGGAGTCTTCTAGAAATAGAACCGTTCAAGCAACTGCCCCAGGACCGAAGCACCAGTGCCACAAACGTCAGTGCTGAGGAACTGTTTTGCACAGCCGCCGACGCCAGGGCCCCAGGGCAGGAGGAGCCGTCTCCAGCACGAGAGGTGGAGGAGACCCAGCGCCGACCCACGGGGTGGCTTCTCCCGGGGCCAGAGTGCATCCCCAAGAGGAAAAGGGCAGCGGGATGCTGGGGGGGCTGTGGCGGAGGTTGCCAGATCCTTTCCGCTGTGCAGAGCATGTGAGAAAGACGTATCAGCCAGAGTCCTGGAGAGTGCTAAGATTTGGTACACCAGGATCTTGGCATCTTTCCCATCTCCACAGCTGGAAGAGGAATTTGTGACACCTTCCACGGCAAATTTAGTTTCTTCCTATTTAGAAGTAAATTCCTAAATTCTTGAACATTAGTTTTCTCCAAGTTCTCTGTGATTTTCTGCATTGGCAAAGCCTTGGCTCTACAAGACAGGAGAGCCTGAGGTCAGCAGTGGGAATTCCTGCTGGGGCAGTGAGTTATGGAGGACATGTTGTTTGTTTCTCATTCCTCCTACCTCACATAGGTAACAACAAGGACACAGCATTATGATTATGCATCTGAGTGTCAACTTCACACTGATGATCTGTTATGCAGTTATGAGGATATTTGAGCATTTGAGTTTAAAAAGCGCTTTTCAAGAGCATTCCTAAATTTCACTTGCAAGGATATTGGCTGAAAATGACCACAGCAGAAGATGCAAACACAGGTGATTTAGCTCTTCTAATGAGTACATGTGGGAAAGCATTTGCAGCGCTGGTCCAGCTCTGCCCTGCAGATTGGAAATGCCACTGTCTGAAACTCCCTCGCAAAAAAATAACGTACCTGTCAAGCTACATATGTGGAACTGGCATGAAACATTCAGGGTTAGAAACTGGCCATTGCTGGCATTGTTCTCTGTATCCTCTATACTGATTAACTGATTAATTGATATTTAATTGATTGCACTGTCAGAGCAGGACTTTAGCATGTGCTGATTGTCTCGCTGACTGTTACTAACAAGTCTGAAGAGCATTTAGTATAAACCCATAGGAACTGTGCACGCAAAAGGAGCAGAAAGTGCTTTGGTGGCAACAAAGACTTGAGTTCATGGAGCACGGTCAGTGAGCAATGTAATCATTCACCCACAGAAAGGTCTTTCTCCTTGCTTCTAAAATAATTGTTTAGAGAAATTTAAATTTATCTGATTAGGTGGGGTAAGAAGTGTCCTCAGTTCGATTGCCCCAGCACGTGCTGTGCTCTGCTCTCTACTCGGAAAGCGCCTTTGAAGCGTTTGTGCCATTTTTGCACTGTCCTGTTTGTCCCCAGGAGGTGCATTATCCCAGTGCTGCCAGAGCGGGCAGTGGCTGCCTGCAGCCCTGCCGTGGGCGGGCTGGTGCAGGCCGAGGATCCGTCCCCGTGCCATGGGGAGCAGCAGCCCGGTGAGAAGAGGCAGGTTTGGAGGAGCAGCCAGGACGGGGCTCTGCCTTCCCCTCCAGCCTCGAGCGGGGAGGGCAGGATCCAGCCCGCGCGCCTGGTGGGCGAGCTCCATCCCCTGACGAATGGTCCTATGCATGTATAGTACTTCTGCTGTTTGTCAAGAGCTTCTTTAAAGGCCTCTCACTCTGCAGAGTTACAGCCTCTAGCAATCTGTCCTTTTCTCTTCAAAGAAACCCTTTATAGGCTTGTTCTTGTGAAATTTATAGGTTGTTGGGTGAAACATTAGGAAACATTACATCAAAAATGTAGAATGCTTTTCCCAGCCTGAACCAAGGTCTGTGGCAAGTCCTGGCTGCTGAGATACGGCTCTGACAAGCCTTTTCTTCACAGCGACTGGGGCTTCTAAGTAATAACAGCCAGCACCGGGAACCCCTCCACTGGGACAGGGGCTGGTTCACCTGCATGCCCCTTCAACCGGTGTCAGGGCGAGGGCCCGGGTTATCCCATCAGAACTGTAAAGATGCAGAATACACCACGGACCAGTCTGTTTTTTAAAAGATGCATGTTTAGGTGCGCTGGTGAACCCCCCGAGTTCTCCGAGGGAACAAAGCTGGCTGAAGAGCAGCTCTAAATGAAGTACGAGAATTTGAAAGGACCAATAGGTTTTCAGAAGAGTCACCAGACAACTGTAACAACGTTGTCTTGCTGTATTAGTTTAATGTCCACTTGAATCACTGACCTTAAGGTCTGAAACGGACTAAATCTAGAAACAGATTATTTTTTCCATGCAATATGACAGAGGGGCTGTGGTCGCTTCTAAATGCAATTTTACGTTCACTTATGGAAATGCATTGTTCCTTGGCTACTTTAAAAAAGAAACCAATATATGTTCTCTCGAAAGGGGTTAGACCTCAGTGATTTTGAAGCCATTGTGTGCCGCAGCAGCAGCGGGAGCGGCAGCGCCGAACCAATGCTACCCCCTGGTGACCAGAGCCGACGCGCAGCTGCTCCGCGCTGCTCCGCGCTGCTCCGCGGCGGGGGGCGGGCCGGCGGGGCGGCACCGCGCCGGGGACGCGGGAGCCTCTGGGAAGGCGGGAGCACTTGGAGAGCAACGCCTGTTCGCGTTTCCTTGGACTTGCCATTGCAATGATAAAGAAAGAGATTCATTTTGAGTCACATTCCCAGTTATTTCCCTTTGGGCTTGGCGATGGTTTCTGTCCTTGCACTTCATCCTCTGGCGGAGTGAAAGGAGACGCCGAGGGGGGCCGGGCTGGGCACCTCTCGCCCCACGTCTGCCAGGCAGAGGGGCTCCACCACCCCGCTCCACCGCTCCTGGGCACCCTTGCAAACCCGCCTGTGAAACTTCTTAGGAGAGTTAACAGGACCTCGCCCAGGACAGGGCTGCAGCAAACCTGCCACCTGGTCTGGTGTGCTGTGCAGCCTGGATCTCACATCTCTCTGCGTTATACTGCTCACTCTTTGCATCTTGTTAATGAAAAGCATGGATGTAATTTCAATTAAAGATAATTACATATTTAAACTTAACATTAAATTCTGCACTAAAACAAAATTACATGAAATCTCAGTGTGCAGCCGTGCTGCAAGGCGGCATGTGAGGCGAGCAGAGGAAGGAAATGCTATTATGCAAAGCGAGCTGATCCTTTCCACACATATCTCTTGCCTGCATGATGCTTCCCTGTCCAGCAAGTTAAATCTAATCTGTTCCCACACGCCGCCTTCAGAAGTGATTCCTCTCACTTGGTTTTGCTGGGCAGGCCCTGCAGCCACTCAGCCATAACCATGACTTCACTGTACAACGCAGACAAAAAAATTAAATGCTCCATGAGCAGGACTGTCCATCAGCAGGGTTACAAATGGGGCTGTGGTGAGATTTGCCAGTCTCAGCAGCAGTCACTACCTTGGCCAAGCAGCCGGTCCCAGTGGCCTCTTGCATCCATGGGAGGAGGCTGAGAGATGCTGCAGTTGGATAAACTCTGGTGTTAACCGGGGATCAGGGTCCTGAGTAAAGCTGGGGAAGTGTTTTGAATTAGTGATGAAAAACTCAGTTCCTGGACTATTGAATTTTTTTTTGTGAAATCCAACAAATTTCTTGGCCTCAAAAGCAGTTTTCTGAAAATTGAAAACTTTTTTGATTATTCTTTCCAATTCCCCCCCAAATCCCAAACACAACATTTCATTCTTCAAAAAGCAAATGCTTTTATTTTCTATCCTCAAAGACACTGAAAATTACTGGTTCGAGATGGCATAAATTGCTTTTTACTCTCCTCGCTCCCTGTTACGACCAGCAAATTAAAAGCACCCAATTATTTGCCCAAGTCAGTGGCTGGGTTCAAGCACCAGGCTGGCACGGCGCAGGACCAAGCCAAGTTACCACCGGTCCACCCAGCTGTGAGGTTTATCCCCCTGCCCCTGCAGCCCACAGGGCTTGGACAGTGCTGTGAGACCTTCACAGAGAGGGGACGACACTTACATGTTGGTGGCTCAGCTTGGAGGCCATGCAGGGTTATTTTTTCCCAAGCTTTATATATTTCCTAAAAATAGATGGCCAGAGGACGAGTGGGTTAAAGCCATGCTAATGAGACCTGGATTTCTCAGGCACGGCTAAGCAAGTCTTCTGCCCCAGCTACGGATGGAGCCTTTTCCGGATTCAGCTGGAGGTGACGGCTCCGGCCGGTGGAGCGGGGACAACCCCCTCTTCCTGCCTGAGCTTTCCATACTGCCCTGCAGAAACTCGGAGGAGCGCGGGAGGGGAGGGTCCGCTCACCTCTGCCCAGAGGGGCCCAGCAGCATCCTTGTGTCTGCCTGTGGGTCTGTGCAAACCGTGAGCACAGCATGGGCATGTGAAAGCAGAGAGGGAAGCAGGGCATCTGTGCCCCTGGCCCTCCAGAGCAGGCTTGTGCCTGGGTCTATCACAACGCCCTGCTGTGGCAAACCAAAGACACTGTGGCACCATCAAACCTCTTCAGAGAGAGGCTTTTCTTTAACAAAACATGAAAATTATTCATTGTGTGATTTAATTTGATAGGAAATTCATGCTGCTCCTGTAATCATTATTATCATTATTGATCATTGCAGTGTGGCTGAGCAGCTGCAGTCAAGGGCCAGAGCCCCACTGTGCACGTTATGCCAGGGGACAGACCTCACCCTCACAGACACACTTCTTACACATCTTAACCTCAACTGGACACAAACGCAATGTTGAAATTGCGGGTTTGTGCTGTGTAATGGTCAGGGCTGCCAGCAGACTTCATAACTGCACCAGGCAGCGCTGTCTGAGGATGAGAAAATCAAGACATCAACTGAGCAGATATGGTGCATGTGAAACAGTGAGCTGTGTCACACTGGTGCTGCTGTCATTAAGCTTCAGCGTGAACGTCACCTGCAGAGCCCTTTGCTCCGCTCCTCAGGCCACAGTTGTTTTCCAGGCCTAGAAGATGTCTGTTCCTCAGCGCACACGGGGAAGGGTTGATTTGCCGCCAGGGGAGAGGGAACTGGCAGGATTTGCTTGTTCTCTGGGTGGACACGGCGAGCAGCCACGCAGAGGGGCAGCACCGCAGGCACCGTGGGCACCGCACATGGCACAGATGCCGTGCTCCAGCACTGGGATTTCTCCTCCTCTGTTAAATGATTGCAGTTATCAAGCACTGACAAGTGGCATTAAAATTTATTAGCCAGCATAAAGTTTTATTTAAGGGATGGCTAGAGATTTAGTGGGCTCTGCGCGTCCTTACTTAGGCTGGCTGTGTCACCTTTAATAACTGCCTGTGGGGTGTGCAGGATGGGGGAGCGGCCCTGGGTGCCCTGGCTCCTGCTCCCCATCCTGGGAGGTCCCCTCCGCTGCCCCCTGCGGCACCTGCGCCCCAGCGGCCCCACGTCCCACCACTGCCGGCCCAGCCACACAGACCCCACTGGCAGCGTGCACCCTCCGGGTGAGAGAGTTCCTCCGGCAACGCTTCCATTAATCAGTTCGGCAATCGTGAAATACACTACATGCGTACTGGAGTTTAAATCCCGGACTCACTAATGGTTTACTACCCACTAAATCCCCCTTCATGTTATTTAACTTTTAAACCCAAGGAATATTCCAAATCAAAGAGGCTCTGTGTCATGCTTAGTCCATCTCAAAGAGCCTGGAATTAACATCCCTTCATAGCTCGACAGTGCCTGCCGCATGGAGCCACTGCTTGCTCCTTATTAATATTTATGATGGGGAGAGAAAGTGGCATAAATCATGGTTGATACTTAATTAAACCCCACTTCTTTTGATTTCTTCTCTTTCAGCTTCACTTAGTGCAGACTGTACAACCATTAGATGCTCATCCCGCAAAGGACAGCCTGGCACACGTGGTGGCACGAGCGTCTGCGGCACCCCCGCTCATTGCCCCCGGACGCCCCCGTGCCGCTGCTGGCCTTTGCCGCCCTGGCCGGGCCGGTGCGGCCGCAGGTCGGAGATTATAGAGGCCCCATGGGCCAACAGCCGCCTCAGCTGGCAAAGCACAAACTCGGCTCCAGCCCCTTTGCTTTGGTTTATCTGCGTCTCGTGTCTGATCTCAAGCGCGATTCATAAGAAAACAGTTAACACGCGGCTGACATATCTTTGATACGACGATCATACCGAGGAAGCAGCTTGACCCCCGAAGGCTCCTGCGAACGGCGGGATTGACACTTCACATTGACTTTGCTTCAGGCTTATCAACAAATCTCAGCCAATTTTATTAAAGAGCCGCGTGTGGTGTGTGGGACGCGCCAGGCACAGACAACTTCATCTAGCGGCGGCTCAGAAACCAGGCAAGGGCTTGGCTCATTTTCTTCTCGTTCATGTTTTCACTTTGCTGGCGAATTTAACTTTACAAAAGCTCCTCGGGGTTTCGGTGAAGGCTGGAAAGTGGTAAAAGCCCATGGCGTTTCCCGGCCCTTTCGTGAGGAGAAGGGGGAGAGCAGGTAGGGGCTGGTTGGGGTCATGAGGGCTGCAGCGAGCAAGCGGCGGCTGGCGAGACAGGTGAGCGCAGCCGTCGCGGCCTCCCCGCAGTGCCCGGGCAGGGAATCACCGCCGAGGCAGCGCGGAGGCAACTGCACACCCCCTGACAGGCTCGGGCAGCCAGGCTGGCCGGAGCCACACGCTTGGCAAACCCTGCCCGCCAGCGACTGCAGGCCGGGGCACCCGCAGCGCCCAGGGGCGGTGGTGAGCGCTGGCAGCGGGACAGGGACGCCCCGGCAGTCCTGGGGGCCGCAGCCCTGCACCCCCGGGCTGCCGGACAAGGGACTTTCGCCTCTGCGGAGCTGTGACACCCGTCCTGAATGACAACCCCGGGAAACGCCGAATTCCAAGATCCCACCCAAAACCCAGCCAAACCCACTCGGGCAGGCCATGTGGGCAGCGCTGACTTTCCTAAACTGGTTTACTTGTTTTAGACTCTATTTTTTAGCTCGGTTTAATGTGCATGTCGTATTTTTAGCACCAAAAGAGGGCTGGGGCAGGGTCCCCCAGGACGAGAATCAGGGCAGCGAGCAGCCAGCAGGATCCACTGCTCTGAGCCATCATTTTGGTAATTATGTCTCTTTTTACTCATGCAAATTTTATCAATATTATTTATATATTCAAAGCCATTTATAAATAATATATACATTTATGCTAAGGTAATTGCCTCAACTAGATTATTTGTCCCAGTTTTTATTGTCTATCCAGATGCTGAATATTAAAAGTATGTTTTCTTGTATGCATTAGTAGTTCAGAGCTGGCTGCCTTGTCACGGGAACAGCACTTCTGCATCTGCAGGTTTGGTGGGAGGGGGAGAAGGTGGAGGACGGTTTTGGTGAGGGCAGGGCAGGGAGAGGGAAGGACGACGGAGAGGAGGGAGGGGAGCTTGCAGCGGGCGGCCGTCCCGGCACTCCGGTGCCGGACCCACGCGCAGCGGTGCCGCTTTGCCCTGGTGCTGCAGCTGCCCGCAAACCCCCTCTGCAGCCTGTGGGTGGGCTCCCGCCGGGAGGGACAGGGCTTCGGGAGTGACTCGGGGAACTGGTCTCAGTACTGCTCACCCACCCTCCCATCCCACCTCCCACCTCTTCACTTACCAAAACTTGACATCGCGATGAAAAAAGATTAGGAGCATTGACAGGCCTGCAAAGGTGACAGCTACAAAGAAATATGGAGCAATCACATTGTCAGAGTGCCTATTAGGAACCTAAAAAACCTCAGCTCTCCTGCACAAGCAAAACTGATTTATTGCACAGTACAGTTCATGAACTCATCAGTGGTTTTGCATGGAGAAGAGATGGATTTTCTTTCAGATGTTTATGGTGTGAGTAGACTGTCCTGAAAGTTATTGTTTGATTTTATAAATCAGTAGTGCTTGCTAGGCAGAGCTAAGAACAGAGCTGGCTCTCCAGCTGAAACACAGCCAAAACTCATCCCGAGGCCTGAGAAAGTGCTGTGCATTTCTAGGGTCACATTTCTTGGAAATTTCCGGCACGGCCTCGCTGAACGGAGGAGCGCTTGCACATGGCTGGGTTGCATCTGCCAGCGGTGTCAGCAGCCCGGTGGAGACGAGGATCCTGTTCAAGTCTCCCAGAAAGCCAAACTGTGCAGCCTTTTCTGACTGGCTTCCCGATCATGGTGCGGTCTCCCCATGCGTTCGTGTGGCACGTGGCTGGCTGGCCTGCTCTCCCGGCTGGCACCGGCACAGCAGAGCACTGGCTCCAGAGGCCATGGCACACGGCTGCCGGGTGCTGGGTGCTGGGTGCCGCAGCCGGCGCTGGCTCCTGACCCCCGCGGCGCAAGAAGGGGTTTAAAGGTGCAGATGCAGGTTCGGCTTTCTGGCAATCCTGTACTTGTGTTAAATGTGTAAATGTTTCCTCTGCTGCACTGGATTATGCCTCGGATGCCCTGGGAACAGCTGTGGTTTATGTAGATTTTAAAGGTGAACTTTCATGCTCAGTGAAATTTTAAAAGCAGCTGATTTACACATGAATCTATTTCTCAGTGAGTGTCTATGTAGCTGTTTCTCTTCCTTAATGGTTTGTGACTGAAGAGCCAGGCTGTAAACAAGTGGCTCCCGCACGAGCAGCGCTGCCTGCGCGGTGGCCAAGACCACCCTGCGGGCAGAGCGGGCATCGGGGCTGGGGCCGGCAGCCGGACGTAGGGTGCAGCCACGCTGGGAGGTGGCCGGCATTGGGGCGTGCTGATGGAGGTGGGGGCTGCTGGGCCATCGGCACCATCTCGACAGCGAAGAATATTTCTTCTTCATCCTCAGTGGTCTGTAAGGAGCTGGGACATACCGCTATCCCACTGGCAGAGGGGACATCCCGGTATCCCGCCTGCATCATCCTGGTGACTCACCCACCTGCACAGCCCCTGAAATAAGGGATCCATGGGCTGATGCTGCCATTTAATACTCCTTTTAGCAAACAGTTCATAAAAATTCATGTCCGCAGCCGAGCTGCTCTGCTTCTTCACGCGCCCCTTCCAGGGGACATACCTCCTACCTGGTTTTGGCCACTGTGGGAGGTGACCTCAGGCACATGTCCCCTCACCAGGGACCTCGGCCACACGTCCTGCTAGAGCCCTGCCATGAGCCCCAAGGCCAGCGAGTCCCAACACACCCAAGTGTGGGCAGGAGCGTGCACCCATCTGCCCTGCCCAGAAACCGCTGCCTGCTCCTGCCCTGCTCCTGCCCTGCTCCCAGGCCCTGGAGACCCGGCCCCGGCAGGGATGACTGCTGGCACGTGGGGCTCCTGTGGAGCCCACGCTGGAGCTGCCTTTGCGGGTGAGCGGTGCTGGCTGAGCCGCAGCAGAGGCAGAGCTCCCGCAGAAGCACCCGAGGCGTGGGCGAGCATCGGCTGCCCCAGGCCCTGTGCCAGCATCCCACTCGTGCAGCGCCGCCGGCTCACCCCGTCCACTGGCCCCGGCAATCCCATTTAAACCCGAGCACAGTGCACGGGTCCCCAAGCCCTCTCCAGCACTGACCCTTTAAAGACACTCTCTCTTTTTCTTTTAAAAACACAAACTTTAAATGGCTCTGAATAAAATAAAAGAGAATAACTGAACTGTGAAGGGTGATGATTGTATTTCTTTCACTTGTAAGAGAGACCTTTATAACTCTCTTGGGAGGAAAAAAACAATAATGGTCCTTCATGGATGAAGTGCTCTAAATATGGTGTATATTTTTTAAAATACCAGTTCTACAGTTATTGAAACAAATTATTGTTAAATGCATTTACAGCATAATAACTGTGCTAATTTGCTGATAAAAAGCATCCAGCGTTAAACCCCCCATACATTATTTTGTCATTAGCATTTGTTAGCTCCTCGTAGGTATTTTCAGACAGAAGGCTTTGTTCTGTATTTAGCACATGGGCCCGCGCTCCTCGCTCTCCCCTCCCGGTGGGAATTGCTTGTGCGCAGAACTGCAGCTTTTTTTTAAAACTTCATGTTTAAAAACGGAAAATTTATTTCATTTCATTAATGGGTAAGGGAGGGAGGGAGAGGAGGGAGGAGGGTGCGTGATTTAGTGAACAGCATGTCACGTGCCGTGGCAGCACCAGCACCAGCCGGACCCAGGGGCGAGCACGGCCCCGCGGCGGCCCCGAGGGGCGCGGGGCAATGCTAAGCCCCCTGCGGGAGTGGGGCACAGACCCCACTGGAGCAGCCTGGCCCACGGCCTCCTGCGGGCTCGGCACCGCCGCTGGCCACGTGCAGGAACGTCATGCCATGGTGGGATTGGGGGTCCCGGCCAGCTCCCACCCGCCAAGGCCAAGGGCCACCAGGGCTGCCGTGGGCACCGCAGGCCCCTGTGGGCACCCTGCCAGCGGCCTCTCTGGAGTGGGTGACATGGCAAAGCCTGGACCCTCTGGGGATGGGGAAGGGGGCCTGGGCATGGCCATGCCCTGAGGACAGCGCCGGGGGGGCAGGGGCAGGGCTACCTGTCCCAGAGAGCCTGGCAGCAGCCCAGGGCTGCAGTGGGGGGCTCTGTCCCATGGCCCATCCCATGGTGGCTGCCCGGTACCCCCAGCATTCCTGGGGGATGAGCGGGGCCTGGGGTGATGGGTGTAGGCCAGGGTGGTGGGCAGGGGATGGGGCAGTGGTGCAGGACGGAGTGGTGGGTGCGAGACGGGGAGTGCACAGGGGATGGAGCAGTGGGTGCAGCACGGGCCGGTGGGCATGGGAGGGGGTGGTGGGTGTAGGATGGGCTGGTGGGCAGGGGATGGTGGCGTGGGCAGCGGAAGGTGCGGTGGGCAGCAGAAGGTGCGGTGGGCAGGGGATGGGTCAGTGGGCAGCGGAAGGTGCGGTGGGCAGGGGATGGGTCAGTGGGCACATCCCAGCCTGGGAGCACCCGGCAGCCGCCGCCAGCGGTCGGGGGTTTCTAGAGCCACAGTTGCCATAGCAACCCTGCTCCGATCATATCATCGCCAGGAAAAAAGCAGCTTTATTATCAACACAGATCTTCCCAAATTAACCCTCGCACGCCCGCTTGGCTCCAGCCTGCTGCTCGCCCAGCCAAGTGCCGCCGGCCGGCTCGTGCCCTGCTCCGCTAGCGGAGGCTGGCAGCGGGGCTGGGCTGGCTCCCTGGGGGCAGCGTGACGGGACTCGTGCATCAACGAAACATGCGTCTTCCCGCCGCCCCGGGAGAGCAGGGGCGTCTCGAGGGTCCTTTCCAATCATAAATGTTTATTGTTGTCCATGCGAGTATCAAAACTTTAACTCATCCGTTTAACTAGCATCAATAAAAGCGCCGGCGGTATGAAATGTGTGTCTCCCCGTGTAGCGCGGTGCGGGGGGAGCCCTCGGGGTGACAGATGGACCAGGTGGAGGGAGGAGCAGTGAGCTCGGGCTCAGCTCCCAGCCCACTTACCCCTCCTGGATCCGTTTAAAAGAGGAGATATGTATTTCCCCCTGAAATATTACTACTAATTCTCTGTACGAATGTTCCCTGACCCTTCCTGTGGCCTCCAGATGCAGCCGTAACAGATAAATAATGATAATGAGCAGCGAGGGGGGAGTCAGAGCGGCGACGGCCGGCAGGGACCGCGGGAGGAACCTGACGGCAGCGTTTGGAAAGGGCCCGGAGCCAGCGCTCTCCCAGCGCCCCGCTTCACATCGCCTCGCGGGGACACCTTGCACCCGCTCCCGTGCCGCACACGCGGCCCCGACCCTCCCGGATAACTGATGGGCTGCAGATTGAAGGCCTTAGACAAATCAATTAAGATAGCTACTGTATATTGATTAATACCCGTAGCTATAAAAATGTAATTGATTACCTGAAGAAGAGCAGAGGTAATGTACAAAACAGACAGAAAACCTGTCTGAAGAGTGATCAATACTGACATTCAGGAAACTCACCCAGGAGTATAATTGGACAAAGCAGAATTTGGGCCAACCCGAGCACCGGGAAAATAATTTTGCTAACAACAAGCCATTAGGAAGCTCGCAGGACTGGCCGCCATCTATCCCACGGTGAGTTTACAGCTACGCTAGCTGCAGTAACATCTTTTATTTTCATTCCTTTTGGTGAAGGATGCAAAATGTTTTTCTGACCAGACCAAACGCTCTGGCTGGACTGAGCCTCCTCCCTCTCGGGACAGCCCCAGGGCTCCCCACAGGAACATGCCAATCCCAGGGACGTTTCCCAGCTGCTTCTGCATCTTGGCAATGTTTCGCTTCCGACTCCCAGGGATGCTCTGACCCAGCCCTGCCCAGAGCAAGTGGTTTGTTCCTCTCTCCTCATGCACGTGGGAGGCGCACACCGAGTCCAAGCCCACCGGTCTGCAGCAGAGCAGCTGCCCCACCGCAGATGGAGCCCATGCATGGGCCAAACGCTGCCCTCACCACCTGAGCAGTGGGGTCTGTGCACTGGGGCAGCTGTGGGACACCCCCCGGCACTGGCCTGAGCCCCCACAGGGTAAGTCAGGTCCCGCAGCTGCAGCACTGGCCCGCTGGCAAACCTGCTAAATTCTCACTCCCCGGGGAAAAGGCAAGCATCATTTCTGGGGTGCTTGTTGTCCAACCCAGGTGCCAGGCGTGCTCCTGCCACACGGAGGGCAGGGCGATTAGCAAGACACGCAGTGAGATTACAAAATGCAATGAAATACTTAAAATCTGCCCTCCAGACTAAAGTAAATCAGACGTGACTTTGACAAGGTGAAACCAAAGTGATGAAACCAATCCATTGTGCTTGGGGAATCGATCTCCCCAGCAGGGAGTAGAGAGGCCATCGATTCACAGCCTCAGCAGTCAGGAATGTCAAGCTGCCTGATCTAAATTTCTATATGCATCACTCCAGATTAAATGATGGAGGAGCACGCCGTGTGCAGGCATCCACCTGCCCGGCCTCGCCGAGTGGCACCGGCATGAACCCACCGGGTGCAGGAGACCTCGAGAGCCAACACGCAGGCGGTGGCGGTGCCTCCCCTGGCCGCAGCGGGCGCCCGCTCAGCTCTTCTTGGACCTCCACAGTGCAGACCCCAAGCACGCCACGGCGAGCGGCGTGGGGCTGCTGGCGGGGGGATGCCGCGGTGGGGCCGGGTGGGTGCAGGGACCCCAACCGCCTGCGCCTGCCTGAGCACAGGGAGGGCGCCTGCATTACAGTTTCACTGTGAAACCCCATGTAGTAATTAAGATTTCATTCTTAAAAATTAAATATTTATCTGGAAACATGATCTCTAGCTGAGAGAAGCCTGCGTCAGCCTGAGGGGGACCCGGGCAGAGAGCTGTGCCCAGACCGGGACGGGGGTCCAGACCCATCACGTGTGACACCGCACTGGTGGGGCCAATGCCATCAGCTGCTTTGTCACTGTCAGACCCGGCAAGGCCATTAGTTTTGTCAGTGTGAGAATAAAGAGTTGTCTCTGGGGAGAGATGGAAAAACTCGATCCGGCTCCCAGCAGCCCTGAGGGGGTTGTGTTTTACCATTTCTTTATGACTTACCAGCTGGAACACGAGCAGGCTTAGCTGTCGCGAGTGGCAGGAGCATTTTCTGCTTCCAGCTCCCACGGGGAGCCTGTGACAGAACATCAGGGACTGGCGCAGGAAGCCGAGAAGCCGGGGAACAGATTGAGGGAGGGAGGGAAGGTGGTGGCGCTCCGTTGTGCCAAATCCGAAACACTTCTGGCACATGCCTGGCCTGTCCCACCCCTTCCCTCCCCCAGGAGCATTGCTTGGATGGGCGCTGCAGAAAAAGGAAGACTTATTGAGAAGGGCCCATCTGCTTGGCAGTGGCCTGCGGCGACACGGCCGTGCTCAGGAGGGGCATCACTGGTCCAGGTACAGGCTCTTGAACTGGTCTTGGACATCACGGTAAGGGATGGCAAACAGCTCCCGGTACCCTGTTGGATGGCTGCTTTCATGGAATGGATGCAAATCTGTATGCAAATAAATCCTGGTCTCTGGACTCAAAAAAACCCCAGAACTCATCAGAATAAATGTGGTTTGCCTCAACTTCTTTTCAATCACCAAAGGAATAAATTGCTCTTTTTCAACAGTTATGTCTCATGATATATTTAACCATTTCAGAATAATAACTCAACAGTAATAGAGATGATGAGCTAATACACAACAGTAATTAAAAGTGGCCGTGACCTCTGTTCCTGCTGATAACAGAGGTGCAGTCATCGCTGCACCTCCTCCAAGTTGCCAAACAACCTTTTCTTTTTTATGTCACTTTTGCTGCTTTAATACACAGATATGACACATCTCTGAAAACACTTGTATGTGAAGAGTTGCCCAGCCCCAACCAGCCGCCGTGCCCCGGGACATGCCACCCCGGTGCAGGGACGGTCTGAGGGCTTTCTCCAGGGCTGAGTGGGCTTACGGGGTGCCGTGGGGCCGGGCATTGGGGGGTCCCAGCCCTGCCCAGGGGCTCAGCCCCTCAGCAGGGCTCTGCAGAAGTGGCTGGAGAGTTGTGTCCTGAGGGAACGTCCTTTTTGGGCCCTTTCACCGCGAAAAGCCAGGGTGGGATGGGGTGGTCAGGAGCCTTCAGGCAGCTGCCCGAAAGGGGTCTGTAAAGCTGTTCACGGAGTCTGCAGCCCTTGGAGGGGAAACCGCATGTGATGGACGGGGAAAGCAGGCTGGTATCAGTCAAATAATCCCTCTCATTAGTCTTCCGTAAAGCAGGAGATAAGGCAGTGAAAGGGACAGCTGCTGCTTTGGCTGTGCGGTGGGTGGGGGTGGGTGGGGGTTTCCCGCAGCAGATTTGTCAGTGCCAGAGGACTTTCCCACGGGAGGGGTCCCCGCAGCCAGCGCAGATACCACTCCGTAGGCGACGCTGCCCTGGGAGCCCCAACAAGTGGCGAGAGCCCAGGGCAGCGCTGGCGTCCCGCACGCGTCCCCTCCGCCCCGGGACACCAGGCACCCAGAGTCCCCAGGGCCGGGGAGCCCTGCTCACCCCAGGGAGAGGCTCGGGTGCTGGGTGCCCGACGGGTGCTTGGAGTCTGGTCCCCACGGGCAGCGCCTGCTCCGGCTCCTGCTCCTGAGCACACGTCGTCCAGCAACTCAGCTGCCCATGAGCCGGAGAGTCGCTCCCTGACCGGCAGCCCCGTGCCAGTGCCCGGCACCACCCGGTGAGCCCTGCAGAGCCCACAGGCCACCCCTGCCACCGCCGGGCAAGAGGGAACAGAGGTCACAGGTTGCATTTTTTTTAACGTGAGTATTTTATGCATTGTTTCCATACTGGGATACGTGAACGTCTTTCTTAGAAGCACTTTTAAAGAGACACCATCAAGCAAGGGTCAAAGCTTACAGCACCAATACACGGCTACCCAATGGCAATGCGCGCGCACGGGCACGTCCTTGCAAGACGTTTGGCCGCTTTCAAAATGGCATCCTTGAAAATGTTCACAGTTCGTTTTCAACATCCTTTAGAAGTTGCGCAGAGCAGTGTCTGCCAGCAGAGCACAAAGGGAAGTTGCGAGTATGGCGTGAAACGCAAGCAAACAGCATTAATACAGCTCTAAAAAAAATGTAAGGCTAATATAGTTAAAGAGTTATCAGTTTGATAAGAGCTTCTAAATTATTTGGTTCTTTTTAACCTCACAAAATCCATTTGCAGTTATTTATAGCAATTGCGAACGAAACACACTGACAAACACACCTGAAAAAAGGGAATAATCTGGGGACGTGGTAATTGTTTATGCAAAATAAATTGTCACTGCCGATGTTTGGCATTAGTATACATCTTTGTCAACAATATTTTAGTAATGTTCCATTTTCTGCATGAATTATTATAGTTGCAATTATGAGATACAAAATGCCACCCAGCACCCACACCAACTTCAGCTTCCCACTCTCTCACAAAATTTTTGTACTACATGAAAGCTAGTTTCAAAATTTCATGTTTGTTGTTACAGATTAAATAATATTAAACAGTATTACACTTGAAAGATTTGTTTCCAAGAAGCAAATAGATTCCCCATATTATTCTTTACTGTAAGTAGTTGTTGTTATATCTTATTCATCTGGAAAATAATTTCAAACAGCCATGAAAATAGCGGATTTCTCTCTGTTAAAATGATAGTCAGAGCCTGGGCCGCTGACATATAGTAACATGATTCACTTGGACAGTTACTGACTGCACATCCAATTCATTTCTTCTCTAGAGCACCAAGTTATTATCTGAAATGCACAAGGTGTCTGGGGGTAACATATGATCAGCCAGGGACGCTTTTGACGGCTTGAAGAGCAATCAATAAAAATTGTCTCCAGCAGTTTTGTAGAGTATGGAAGTTGGTGGTGAAATGAAGTGATGGAGATTAACTAGTGGAAGTCAATGCCCTGGTGCTGTGAACCCTGTTTTTTAATTAAAGATCCAAAGCTGCTTTTCACTTGAATAGGGTTTTTCCCCCCCGTACCAAATTCAGTGCTGAAGGATAACTTCCCTGCACTCTGTGTGTGCACGAGCGCGTGTGCACCATGTAATAGCTGCTGCCGCCTCCATCTGCCCAGGGCGGCTGTGCCTCTGCAGCCTGACAGCAACATTTGCATTAGCTGGTGGCGCTGGCTTGGCGCAGCCCTGAGCAGCCCTATTCCCCCCTGCCGCTCGCCGGCGAGGGCGACGCTTTGCCGTTGTGGACAGTCACAGTTGCTCACTCTTTGGAAATGCATTTTAAGGATAATCTTGACAGCCATATTGACCAAATTAATATTCTTGCTCCCAGCTCCATAACCCAGCTACACCTTTTATTGACAGCTGTTAGTTCGCCCACGACAAAAAGGACCTGTAAGCTACTAGTCTTATATGACTTATCATTTAATTTAGGTTTCGTATTTATGAGTCTGCATGCACTCCCACTGAGGCTAATGCAAGTTTTTCAATTAACATTAATCGTGTGGGACTGGGCTCTGTTCTCCTTGCAAAGAATGACATTTGGTTTGTGAGTAAGCATGTTGTGCAAAGGCTACTGGTTCTTTACTGCTTATCTGCACAGCAAGGGTGTGTTTGTATCGCTGAAATGGGTCATGGCAATGTCAGCGGAGGTACCTGTCTGCTCCCGACCCCAACCTGCCAGCCCTTGGGAAATCCATTTGCCATTTTAGCATTTCTTAGTGGAGCGGTTTTTAAAACACTCTGTTAATTTTCTTCCATTAAACACAGTAAAAGTTATATGGTTTTGATGGTGGCATAGTAATAAACACTTAAGGACTTGTTTACAAAGAAATAGTTATTGTTTACTAAATAGTTTTAATGGAAAACAGCAAAACTCCCTGCTGGGGTTTAGTACAGGACCGCTATGGATGCAGGGTGGGCACTCCCGAAGCAGCATGCTCTTTGCTTCTCATGTACCAATTACTTAAGCACAGAAAAGGTTTTTGTAACAGCTCCAGTGCCCAAATATCAGATGATTGCATGCTTTAAAGCAAATTGTTCCTCCCGTCTATTCAAGTGTCTTTCCTATCAGTGCCATGTTTAATATTTGAATTTATGTGGATGCCATCTTTCAAGCTCGCCTGGTGAGGCTGTGCTTTTACAAACGGTATGTATGCATGTCGGCTCCCACAACAGATGCGTCCCTGCAGGATGAGGACTAGATCACCTGCAGGAGAAGCCCTGAGCTCCAGCCCCTGCGAGCCGTGCCTGGCTCCTGCAGCAGGCACCAGCCCACACAGCCCGTTGGCTTTGGCAGCTGCCGGTCTTGAGCAGAGCCGCGGGCTGGCTGGTGCCTGTTGCCTGATTTGGTGGCAAAATAAAGCAGAGGATGTGCCCCTGGTTCCCAGGGACATGGGCGGATCACCCCCAGGCCTGAGCTGCTGCCGCTGTGCCCGGCAGGGAAGGTGGACCCGTCCCTTCTGCCGCCTTGTCTCTGCACGGGTGCTGGCACAGGTCTGCCAGTGCTGGGCTGCCAGCTCCTGGTGTCAGCCCACCTGCCTGCACGGTGCCACGGCATATTACCCCCAGATAATTGCTGGGGGTTTTGGACCATTACAGAATCCAGCCCTTTGGGTCCAGGTTTTGGTCCAGCAAAGATGTTTACAGACACTGTATATAGTAAATGGCAGAAGAGAAAAAGTGAATTACGGTTTGAATGTAGCAGCTTATGGAGGCAAACCAGGCAGACCAGGTCCATGTGCCACTCCTCTTGTGCCAAAACCCTAATGGGGATGAAAAGGTCATCAAGAAACTGCATAAGGAAATCTCGACTGCTTCCAACGACAAGTGAATGGGAGCCCGGGCTGCCCCTGAGGACCACGTAGCCTGTGGGACTATTCATCACCGCTCCCCTGAACACTGTCCCTACGACTGCACAGACTGCGCGCTCCGCACGCACCCGCCCAGGGCCGGAGCACCCTCAGCTTTAGTCCAGAGACATCAGGGGATGTTCTGCATCAGAGCATCCGCACGTCCTCCTTACTGAGACGATGGATCACGCAGCTGCAAGAACTGCTCAAAACCAGGGGCTCGCCCCGGGCAGGCAGCTAGCCCCTGAGCCCTGGCTTCCCCTGCCCCAACAGCCTGGGAGGAAAGGTGGAAAAGAAATAGTTTTTGAAAAGAAATGAAAAGAAAGAAATCGTTCTAGCCATGAGCCACTTGCAGCCAGCAGCAGCATCCGCGTGGGCCAGATGCTGGCTGAAATCGCCTGGGCGCTGCAGCCCAAACACCAGCAGCAGCAAACAGTAGAAGCCTCCGCGAGCGAAGGGGAGCGAGAGCGGGCGCTGCTCAGCTGCAGAGCTGCCTCCAAGCAAGTGCTGCCGCCTCGGCCGGAGCAGGGGGGTCGGCTGCTGGTTCTGCCAGAGGATTTACAGGCCCACGCGCCGGCAGCAAGCCCTGCGAGCGGCAGGCGGGTGGCGAGAGGGATGCGCAGCCCCTCGGTGTCACAGCCTGGCCCTGCCCGGCCCTGCTGCGAGGCGCCCGGCAGCAGCAGCTTTGCCGTGCAGCATTAACCCCCCATTTCACACGCTTACTGTAATCCACCAGTAAGGGCTGGCTGCATAGGCTTGAACTATACCGCTTGGTTTAATAAGAAATGTATAAAAATAATAAAAATGGAAACTCATGGATATTATTTGTCAAGTGTGTGCCTAGCAACTCCCTGTTATTTCACATATCGTTCTAGTGGGAACATAAGTAAAACACATTAGCAGTAATTTAAAGTTGCTATGTGCATTGATTATTTATACCCTTACATAAAACTCCAGTCTCTCTGTGCAGCACACCAGCCTTGATAAACTGTGTATGTTAAATCACAATCTCCGAATATGTGGACAGAATCTCCAGGCGAATATTGTAGGGTTTTTTAATATATATAGAGAGAGATAGATCCACTCTTTGGTAGTGACTTGTTTGGTTCAAGTGCATCTCTAAATCACACTATACATATAAATAATAAATAAGGGAGGCTCATATCCTTAATATTATTCTCATGTCTTATTAAACTAATATTTCAAAAAACTTTTATTTTTCCTTTAGTTGCAGGTCACCGCTAAAGTTAAAAAAAAATTACAATCCAGCTCTGATGCTTCACAGGAAGAATGCAAGAGTCCCTGGTAAAGCACGGGCATGAATGATTATTCTAATTGCCTGGAGGTGCCTTCTGAGAGATGGAATAATTAAGCGGTGAGATGATTGAGACCTTCGGCACCTTTGTCTGTGTTCCCCCTCAGGCCCCCCCTCCCAGGCACAGAGAAGAAAAGGACCATTTTCTGAAAGCATGTTTTATTTTTCACTTCATCACGATGAACATTTTATTTGATTTCTTGCCATGAAAATCCTTCACTGCATCTGGGCGATTTCTTATGGCCCTTTGTGCACAGCTTTCCTTCAGGAGAGGGAGAGCAGCGCCGCCGATAAGGCTTAGGGATCCGAGCAGAGCCGGGATGACTAACAGGCAGGCGAGCGGTCTGCAAACGCCTCTGGGAAAGCCAGGCTGTCTGCATGGCTGCCGAGACGGTCTGTGCCTGCTTCTGCACGCGTGTGCATGCGTGTGCATCGCAGCACATGCCCAGGCTGCCCGCCTGCACACACGGGTCCCTGCACACACACAGGTGTGTGCCCTCGCTCCCGCTGCGTTTGCCTGGACCTGCTGCAAACCCGGCTGTGCGCGGCTGCGGCTCCCTCTGCGCAGGCACCCATCAAACGCCGTCAGTGCCCCTGCCTGCGCACGTGGGCCGGCTGCTCACAGCGTGCAAGTGCACGACAGCGTTCACCTGCCTTTGGGTGGCACGCGGTCTCCGGCTTGCCTTTCTGCACAGAATTGCAGGTTATTGATTGCTGATCTGTGAAGCCCCATGCTGTGTTTGCACAGCACCGTCGGCTTGGCAGTGACTATGATGCCGTGGATAAGCTGACGGCATCACTGAGGAAGCTGAAATGGCAAATGTCCAGGCCACAGTTTTCAAAGAGGCTGCATGCGTATGGCAGCGGTGCTGCGGGGCTATCGCCGTGCCAGGGGAATGCCTGAGAAGCGTGCAGCGACTTGGGCGGTCAGGCACAGCGTGCCAGGAGCAGGAGTGAAAACACCTGCAGGACTCAGAAGGTGATTTCTTGGCTCTGCGAGGCAGCTGGGGAGGCAGCCGACGGCACTCAGCTGTGGCGAGTCAGCAGCAGCCATGGTGTTTGCTCGGGAGGTGATGCACGAGCACGCCCGCAGGGATGGGCACAGCTCTGCCAGTCAAACCAGGAGTAAACATAATGCATCAAAATTTACTGGGAATTAACATCCCAAACATCTGTTGGAGCAGGGGGCAGTTTGGCAGGTGACTGTCACCAGGGGAGCCTGTGGCGGAGGAGCCTGGCATGGCTGTGGGTGAGTTGGGTCTGGGGCTTGGCAGGTCCTGTGCTGGGCGCAGCGCTCAGAAAGGCTTCACAAAGCCCAGAACCGACAGGGCGTTGGCTTCTATCTGTTTATGTCTCTATGGCAAGGCCGGGTTTGCAGGGAAAGGTAAAACGTGCTGTTAAGCCAAGCGAATATATTTGCAAAAAATGTCAGAGCTTTGGGGCGTGCAGGCGCTGCTTCAGAGCGGGCACGGGACGGCTTGATTCTCTCTGCAGGGCCCGGTGATGCTTCAGCACGTCCCATCTCGCAGAGCCGCCGCTGATGGGGATGAGACAGGCGCTGGCTGGCGCCTCGGGGGTGTTTCTGTTCTGCTGCCTGGGGGAGCGCTCTGCAGGCAGCGCTGGCTCTGCCGGACGGGTGGCCTCGCCGCCGGCACCAGCACCGGGATGGGGAGCCCGGCAGCTCGGCCCTGCTGGGCGAGGGGCGAGGGTGGCTCCCACCGCTCAGCCAGCCAGCCGAGCTGCCGGGGGCTCCTGGCAGGGCCGCCTCCGTCGGGAAATGCCAGCTGGTCAGAAGCAAGACATTTTGAGAAACGCATTGCCTTTTACAAAAAGTTGTTTCGAAAGAAAAAATTGGGGATGTGGGGGGAAGTTTTCCTGATAAGGTTGAAGCATTCAGCCTCAACCTTTTCAGAGCAGAAAATTTCAATTTTCCACTTCAGCCTAATGTTTCATTTCAATTTTGTGCTAAAAATGTAAATAAAATAAAAATTTGTAATTAAATGTTTAAATTTTCCTGAAGCAAGTCATTTCTGTTGACCTGAAATTAGACTTTTCACAACTTTGTTCCATGGAAGATTCCAGAATGGTCTCATCTCCTCCTGTTCAGGAACTGGCTCCGCTTCCAGCCCAGCTTTAACTGCTGTCTTGGATGGCGAGGTCTGGCTTTCTGTTTTGCACTGGTTTATTGCCTGGTGAAAGGGTCTCCTATTTCCCATGGGGCTTGCTATTTTTACTATAATGTAAGTAACAAAATTGCTAATAATACATGGTAATATTATCGAGGGGCGTATAAGCCCCAGTTAGAATTGCACTCATGTGACGGTAAAACAGGTAGGAGCTTCCAGAAGAGACAGATGCAAACCCAAATAGTGCTTCAGCCTCAGCTGTCTGCAGCTTGTCAGAGTGATGATACTGCAGTGCCGATGGTCATTTGCATAGCCTTTTAAAACGAGTTTTGTTTACTACCATCCCCGTGCTGTAATTGCAGGGTATAGGATGCTTTCCCAAGAAATGGACATATTAACTGCTCTGCCTTCCCGGCTCAGCTGTGTGAAGCAGCAGTGCAGCACGGTATACATAAGCGGGCACCCTAGATCATGAGTGATCACTGTGCGCGAGGAAAACACACAGCTGGGGTGCCACATCACGTCCTCGTGCGAGTGTGGTTTGGGCAGTTCAAAGGCACAGTTTCTGCAGTGATAGGCAGTGCTGCTATCTGATAATACCTGAAATCACTTTATTAGGTGCTATATGCTGACTCTGGTGACTTATTCCAGGGCTGTGACTCCAGAGAGTGGGCATTACAGTGGGTAATTGTCTGCACCCTCCACGTCTGTCTCCTGAAGCAGAGGAGTGTGCGGCATACCCGCAGTCCTCACTGCTCCAGGTTCTCTGCGCTGCTCATGACCATTCCAATTAAAAATCTCTATCTATTGGAACCTTCAAAACTCTCCATTAAATCTAAAAAGTTTCTATACTTAGCAGACAGAGCTGATTCGAATGTTCCCAGGATGAAAACCATTAACCGTGTCAGTGCTGCTGTGCTGCAGCTGGACCACAGATGACCACCGTGCCCAGCCAGCTCTGCTCTTCCCTGTCTCGCCGAGCGCCGTGGTCCCGCGTTCACTGAAAAACGCTCCTGTTGGAGTGGAGCAGCGTCCTTCAGATTGACAAGCAGAAGGATCCCAAGGACATTGCTCAAATGCCTCTGACACAGAGATCCTCTCCCAAGTCAAAAGCTACAACGCACACATGGAGCAGACGAACACGGCTACTCCAGCACGTGAACAAACCGCAGCATCTGGCTGCCTGCTCTGCAAAAGCCCACGGGGCCAGCGGCCAAGGTGCCAAGCGGTCGGGTTCTGTTCCAAAGCGGCGCACAGCTACTGCGCCGCGCAGTGTCTGATTCATGGGGGGGCTGCGGCCAGGGCACGGGGAACTCGCTGCCAGTGAGGGGAGAGCAGCAGCCGAGACCAAAGGAGAAAAGGCGCGGCGTTGGAGGAGGGTGAAGTCTGGTGGCTGCTCTCTGCCCGGCTGGGGTTTGGAGCATCGCGAATCCTGTGTTCAGTTTTGGGCCCCTCGCTCCAAGAAGGACATGGAGGTGCTGGAGCATGTCCAGAGGAGGGCAACGAAGCTGGTGAAGGGCCTGGAGCACAAGTCTGATGGGGAGCGGCTGAGGGAACTGGGGGTGTTTAGCCTGGAGAAGAGGAGGCTGAGGGGAGACCTCATCGCGCTCTACAACTACCTGAAAGGAGTTGTAGTGAGGTGGGGGTCGGTCTCTTCTCCCAAGTAACAGCAATAGGACAAGAGGAAATGGCCTCAAGTTGCGCCAGGGGAGGTTTAGATTGGACATGAGGAGAAATTTCTTTACTGAAAGAGTGGTCAGGCCTTGGAACAGGCTGCCCCGGGAAGTGGTGGAGTCACCATACCTGGAAGTATTTAACAGACGTGTAGATGAGGCCCTTAGGGACATGGTGTAGTGGGCATGGTGTGTTGGGTTGACGGTTGGACTCGATGATCTTAGAGGTCTTTTCCAACCCTAATGATTCTATGATTCTATGGTTACACTGGGTGCTGCCCAGACATGGGGTGGGGACTCCGGGGCTCAGGCTGATGTGGGGCCAGCGCAGCAGCTGGGGACAGTGTGTGGCGGGGTGGGGACAGTGTGTGGCGGGGTGGGCACTGTGGCCAGGAGGTAAGCAGTGCCTCGGGGAGCGAGGCAGGAGGGGGGACAGAGCTGGTGTGAGCCCTGGGCAGTGCCGGGACCCCTGCTGCTCAGCTTGTAGTCTCAGTGCAGAGGCTGCCAGAATATCAGCAGTTTGCATGTGAAAGGGGTCTTATAATTTCATTCTAGATAATAACAAGTTGCTTCCCTGGCTGGGATCCCCAAGGGTGTAGGAGTCCCCTCTCCTAGTTTTCTGCGAGGTTTCACACCCATAAATCTTGGTGCAGGGCAAGAGGCGGACACTGCCCAGAGCCCCTGCTTGGGGAGCCAGGTGCGAGCGGGGAGCTGGGGGCTCTGGGCTCAGGTGGGGTCAGGCCACTGCACTGCTGGGGGTCCCCTCGTGCTCATCCTTCTGCAGCATGGCCACCTGGTCCACAGGTCATCGCTGGCTCGAGCAGGTGAGGAATCACACGTTTGCAGCATTTAGTGCTGCTTTTTGCAGAGCTGCGGTTGCCGCCGCGCTGGCTGCGAGTGCCGGGCTCCCCGGGTGTTGTCCCCCTCCCCTAGCCTGGCGCGGCTGTCGGTGCAGTGACATGAGAACAATACTTTATGTAAATAACTTCCAAGCGGAGTTACTCATTATTAATGCAGACAGTTCTGAAGGCGAAAGCAAACAGCATTTGGCAGCAAGAACTTTTAATGAGAATGTCATTAAGGAATTCAGACTGTGAACCACAAAGTGATTCCTGGTGCACCCGGCTGACTTCTCTGCCTTCCCGTTTCTTTCCTGTCCACTAAACATAAAAATGTCATTTGTTTTTATAACCCCAGAATCCAGGCTTTCTCTCTCTCCTTTTATTAACCAATTTATTAGCAGGACAAGAGCAGCCAGCTGGAGTTGGAGGGCAGTGCCCTATGAACCCTTTTTTTGCAATCGCCCTAATTATTTATTGCTATCAGACGTCAGTGTTTCTATAAATTAAACCTTCTCTTCCCAAAGCTGCCCTGTGGGTTTAAATCAATACCGTGCATCTCACATAATACACGATTATTAATAAGCAATGGTTTGAGATCATTCTGCATAACATTACTCCTTAGTCTGGCGTGTGCTAAAACGAGGGGGAGCGAGATGAGGTGGGAGGAGGCAGAGCAAGCCCCGGCGTGGGGGAACGTGCCGCTGCCCATGGGGCTGGGGCTGGTGCGGCCTCAGGAACCACGTCAGCCCTAAAACCAGAGTAAAACCTGGGATTTGAAATGGTCGGAGAACAGCATTGCTGGTCTATGATACATACTGGCGCTTTGAAATGCATTTTCCTCTTGAATTGGAACAAAACTTAAATATTCACCATAGAATAGGAAAAAAAAAAGAAACGTTAATTTGGAAGCATCTGAGCTGCCTTCTTGATAATATAAAATTGTTTCATTACGTATAAAAATATATTATCAAATACAACTTGCTATATATCATAATGCTAAATATTTAATATTATATGCAATTTTAAGCAAAAGTAATTTAAGTAAGAACAGTGAATGTATTTATTTTTAATATTTTACCTTATCAAATCAAAAATTTCAACCAAATATAAAAAAATTGTTTAATCTTTCTCCCATCAAAGGTGTCATCAAAACTGACATCCCCACAAATATTTCCATTTCAATGAAAATGCTTTCCTTGATGGAAAACTGCTCTCCTTAAAAAAAAAAAAGAACAAAAAAGTGTTGCTGCCCTCTGTGTTGCTGCCTGACTGCCCAGCTGGGTGAAGGTGGGATGGTGAGTTTGCTCCTGGGCTATTCAGCCCAGGATCTGGCCGGCGTGGTGATATTTAGTCAGAACTTCTGTGCCGTTATTTGCACTGAAGGCAGAATAATTTTCACCTGCAGGGATTTGCAGGGACAGCGAACGCGGGCAGGCAGAACTCGGGGGGACGGGACAGCTCGGGAGGCCCCGCGTGGCCAGGGCAGAGCCAGGGGACCCAGGCCCAGGGCATCCCCACCGCCCGCCTGGCCCTGGCCCGGGGCTGGCAGCTGGAACGTGTGTGTGCTCCTGCTTCTTCCTCCTTTGCTGCTTTTAGATTTAATTGTTCAGATGATAAACATAAATATCATTCTGGTGTCACTACTGACTGGGATGTGGCTCAAACACTGGTGATAAAGGAGGTTTTAGCTGTGCAGGTATTAGCCATAAGTGTACGGTCATATTTCATCGTTTCTATTTGCTGCTGATTGCAACTTTCCTGGGCGCGGGAATGGCCCCGTTTCCCTCCCTCCCCGCTGTGAATCATCCCAGGGTTTGCTTTGTCTCTCCCCTCGAAGGGCTGGTTTTGCCTTTGCCTCTCATCTACTCATCTGGCTTGTTACAAAGAAAGATCTAAACGCAAGATATTTTAAGCAATCATGCAGATGAGCTCTAGAAAATGAAAAATCGTCAACATTGGCTGTTTCTGTATTGTCAGGTTGAAGATCTGCAGTGCTGTAGGATGTGTTACTGCTTGTGCTTTTCTGGTGGTCCTCATGAAGAAACACCCCATTTGCTCAAAAAACCCCACCTACCTGGAAATTACGCTGGCACAGAGTGGGCAACTTGACGGCTTCCCCTGGTATCTTTTTAAAATTATGAACAAATTACAAGGTGGATTTTCATTAGGACTAGTCACAATTTTTAAATGACATTTATCTTGTCCAACAATATATCCTTTTTGTCAAATTTCTCCGGATGTAGTTTTTATTCACCTGTGTCTTAATGGAGATCTTGATCTTTTCAAGTGGGACATTACCATTTATCGTCCCCAAACTTCCCGCGCAGAGCGGGGGGAGGGAGGGCCCCTCCCGGGCGGGGGAGGCTCTCCCGAACGGCGCAGGGGTGGGGCTGGGGGCCGGGGAGCCTGGGGGCCGGGGGCCGAGGCGCGAGGCGGCGGTTGGCAGCCCACGGTGCCGACAGCGGCCCGGCAGCCCCCCCGCTCATCCCGCCGCAGCCCCAGGTTAATCTCTCAGCCCCGCGGCCCCGCAAACGCCTCGGGCGCGGCGTGCCCGTGCTGCGGGGCCGGGCCGGGGCTCTCCCCGCTGGCCGGGGCAGCCCGGCCCCTCGCCCGGGGTGGGCTCTGCCGCTGCCTTGCCCGGCGGGGCGGGGGGAGCAGAGCCCGCCCCGGGGGGGCGGGGGCCGCGGCCGCCGACAGCACCACCTGGTGGGCGCTGCCCGCCACGCGCGGCGCGGGGACGCGGGGGGATGTGGGGGGCACGGGGGGCTGCGGGGCACGGGGAGACGTGGGGGGCACGGGGGGACGCGGGGCACGGGGGGACGTAGGGGCCGCGGGGGGCCGCGGGGCATGGGGGGACGCGCGGGGCACGGGGGACGCGGGGGGCACGGGGGACGCGGGGGGCACGGGGGGACGCGCGGGGCATGGGGGGACGCGGGGAGGACGTGGGGGGCACAGGGGGACGCAGCGTACGACGCCCGCATCGCCGGCAGCACGGCGCCTGGGGCAGGTGGGGCATGCCGGACGTGGGACACGGCACACACGGACATGCTGCGCGGCGGCAATTCCTTATTTTCCCCCTTTTTACATCTTCTGTCTTTCCTTTCTTCCTCCTCTCCCTTTGCTCTCTGCTCTTTTCTTTCTGTTCTTTCTTCAGTCGAGATTAATTAGTGGGTCATTTCTTCCAGGGAGCTGAAGGCTCTGCCCAGCCATCGCTTGGGCTGCTGCCAGTGTTTCATTGTGACCGTTCTGCAAATCCCATCTGTGGCAGACTGAGAACGAAGAGAAAAGTGCCGGTTTGAAACACTCGGAGATTTTGCCCCTGAAATGAATGGTGCAGTCTTTTCAAGGACATCTTCGGGAGTCACAAATATTAGCATAAATACTACATGCAAATAGAAAAGGAGCCTCTACAGCTCTGCTGCAAGAGTTGTTCTCTCCAGCACGATCACTGTTTGGGAACAGCCCTGCATTCAGAGAGCAGTCGAAAAAAACAACTTTTTCGTGTTAAAAATAATTATATCTTGTCAAGTACGGTGGCATCTGCAAAATATCTGTTAATCTAAATTATATGATACTTAAAGAGCAGAACTGGAAGCTGTACTGATGGTATTTTTTTTCTCACACTTTTAGAAATGGAATTAACATGTTCATGCAATCTGTGCTCCACTCACAAAGGAGCTATAGGAGCTATAGGAGCCAACCTGTCCTGGAGGTTGGGACCAGCTCTGCTCCCTGCGTGACGCTTGTCCCAGCTCAAAGCATCACCTTAACAAAAGCTGCATTCCCGCTGAGCAGCCCGGGCTGTGGGGGCCCGTGGTCATGGCCTTTGCAAGCAATGGGGCCCAGCAGTGGCCGCAGCTGGGGCAGAGCTCCGCCCCGCCGGGCTGCCCCCCTCACCGCCCCAGCCCGTGCTGCCGCGCGGGGCTGCGCGGGGGGAACCTCAGCAGGTACCGCAGGAAAATACCCAGCCCCACGATCCCGAAGCACCTCTTGGCTTGGGGACCTCCCCAGGCTGGTGGGGCTGTATTTGTTCATCCTTGGCAGACTCAGGAGTTCAAATATGAATCTCTTGATTTTTGCAGACCAAGTAAGCGTGGGCAATGGCAAAATGTATTCCGCCTCCTTTCTGCTGTGCAGCAAATGCTGTTCCCTGTCCAGGACTGCCTGTGCATCTGCTGGTGAGTGTCTAAATATCAAGGAGGGCTCCAGACATGAGAGGAATCCTTCGGGGAGCCCCAACTCTCTCCCCTTCTGCTTCTGCTGACTGGGGAGAGCCACTGTACATGCGAAGTCAGGGTGCCTGAACATAAAGGCTCCGGCGATAGCAGGAATGGATGAAAATACCTGGTGCTACATCATGAGTCCTGGTGAGCTTGTGCACATGTGCCAGGAAAGCAGAATTTGGGAAGGACCAAACAGGAATGTGGCGACAAGCAGATTAAAAACACAAAGGCGCCCAAGCCGCGTACAGCCGCTGGGACTGTGCTGCAAAGAGCAAGCACTGCTGCCCCGAGCAGGCTGCAGCTGATTACCAGCAACACATCCTGGGCTGCCTCCGCAGCAGCACAATGAGCCCTGGCACAGCCGCCAGCCTCCTGGCACCTCTGCTCTCCGGCTCTATCTGCACTCGCACATCTGTGCCGCTGCCGCTGCGTGCCAGCCGGGGGGAAGAGCCAGCCCTGCCGTCGAGCAACATCCGCAGCCGTCGTCCTCCTGGGCTCCTGCTATGCACAACACACTGCTTAGCAGCTGAGGCCAAAAGTTTTTCCCGGTCCGAGAGGATGGGAGAGCTTTCAGAGCTCGCTATGCCTGGATGCGCCCCATCCTTGTGCACAGGCAGGGGCTGTGCTGCGGTGCCCGCGTGGGCCAGAGTCAGAGAAAGGTGTGGGCAGGGGAGCCGGGCTTTGGCTCCGGCGCGCTGCTCATTATCAAAACCTGTGAGACATTTGTTAGCTCATTAGCACACCCGTGCTGGACGGCTGCTCATGGGCTGGCGCGAGGGCGCAGGCGTGCGGCTGTGGCGCTCCGGCAGCACGGGCTGCTCCAAGTGCGGCAGTGCCGGGCACCTGGAGTTGGGGGCACTTGTCCGCTCCCGGTGCTCGAGGTGCAGCAGCCCGGAGATGAGCTTGCTCTACTGACTTTGTGGTCATCGTCCACCAAGGAGCAGAAAGCAGAGCCAGCTGCTCCCTCCTTAAGTGCCAGAGACGTCTGAGGGAGGTGCGGGATTTGGGTCCATCCTTTGAGGATGCTCAACCAGGAGCAAGAGTCACTGCAGACCCCGAGAAGAGCCCTTGCTTAAAGGACCTTGCACTCATCAGTTTTCTGTCATCCTTTTTACCATCTGCGTGCAGCCATGGGGTGTGGTGCTCTCACAGTGTGAACCGAGGTGCCAGCAATGCAAAGGGACGCAGAAGCCAAATTTGAGGCATGGTGCAGCTCTCCGGGATAAAGGCATGCGTGGTCAGAGGGTCATGAAGTGCCCTTAAGCTCCTCATTGATGCTCAGCTGTCACAGAGCAACATCATGGGGGAACCTTCCCAGTGAGTGCCAGGAGCCTCCCGTCCTGCCGGGGGTGGCCGGGCCTCAGCTATTCATGGCAGCACCTACAGCTGGACGACAGCCACACCGTGCCCGCAGCCAGTGGGGCAGTGCCCGGCCGCAAGACAGCCGGCCTCAGCGGCTCCCCTCGGTGCTGGCACCCCGTGCTTCCTCAGCCCTGGCATCCCCCAGGCCCTACCAAGCGCAAACCGCAAACCCCAGCACCTGGCACCCGTGCCCACCCTTGGAGAGAGGAGACCAACAGCGATCCCATCACCTGCGACCGCTGGGGTGGCTCAGGGTCAAGAGAAGCACGAAGTGGTGAAGGCTCGTTGGAGAGCAAAAGGCGTCTGGGCAGAACGTGGGATGGGTTTGACATTGGGCAGCAAAGGGATGGGACATCCATGGGATGGACGTGAGTCGGGGCTGGGCAGGCAGCCCCAGCCCGATGAGACACCCCTTCCAGGCAGAGCTGCCCGACAGCGTTTGTGTCACCCGCACGTGGCTGCCCAAGGTGAGAAGACACAGGTCCCCAAGGAACGGGCACCGACGTTTCGGCTTCGGCCGCGGCCAGGCAGCGCCAGCGGCAGTGCAGTGCTGGGCTGAGCTCTGCACGGAGCTGCTGACAGCGAGGAGGCAGCGCTGCCCCGAGCCCTGCCGCGGCCGGCGAGACGGTGGTGAGTGACAGCAAACACCGGCGCCGCACCAAGAGGCAGAGCGGGCTGTGACAAACACTCACTAGAAAATAATAAAGTGGCAAAATAATTCTGCATCGGACACACTTACCAGAGCATAAAGAGTCTGAAAAGGAGACAACATCTTGTATCATCTATCTTCCTTAAATACCCAAGCTGTGACAAAGTGGAAAGCAAAATTATGATGAATGATCGGACATATTTAGTCTGTACCTGTGCTCTTTAACTAGGCCTGGTGAAATGGGTGCTAATGAAAAGCAGAACACCTACCAAAAAGAGGAGATTTCATTGAAAACAAGTCTTTATTACAAATTGGCACTTCGTTTTCATAAAGTGCATAATGAAGGTGCATATTGTGACATAAATTAAAACAGGCAAGTGATGGGTCAGCACTGCAAAACATTACACAAAGACAAATCACCAGTGAGCCCTCGACAATGGCTGTATCTCATTTACAATTTTTCGAGTACATTTTCAGATTGTGAGGGAACACGGCTAGGTTTTGTTCATAAACGGCATGCCATCATTTATTTTACTGCCTCATTTGAATATGATGAATACTGTAGCCCTTTATTTGTTCACAACAACCAAATAATTGTAGATCCGTGGGTTTCTGGGCAATTAATCACATTTTTTTCCTCCAACAATCCACTATAAACATGACATTGAACAATAAAGTACATTAACCTCTGCTTTGCACAAAAACTTTGCTTATTGAAACACTGCGAGGGTATCGGCTCCCGTTCTCCTTCAGGATGCATCCCGATGTGCGGCCATGCCCTCTCCCCGTGGGGCCTGTGGGTCGGTGCTCGCCCGCAGCCTCTGGGATGCGGCGGAGGAGTGAGGGGGGGACGGCAGCCCTCGGGGCCCTCGGGGCTGTGCCCGTGTCACGCCTACAGCGCTGTCACAGCCATGCTGTGCCGCTGTCTGCCATCTCCGAGCGATGCTAAAAACTCCACAGCCCCCTTGGCTCAGCCAGGGGCTGCGCTGGGTGCGAGCGGGGCTGGCACGGAGCCGGGCACATGCGGGGAGATGGCAGCTCCTCGGTGATGTACCAGGCACTGGGTAGTTTCTGAATGGCATCTGATAAACATAGCTGCGCTCGCAGCTTGGGAATCCCACAATCGCTGACAAGGAGCGATTCCTCCCAACTGCCCGGTGGCCGAGCTGCCGCGTCCTTCTGGCAATGGGCACATGGACGGCCATGGCAAAGCCGACCTTGGCGCCCGCTCCTGGCAGACATCCGTGTGCTTCCCTGGGAGCAGGACAGCCGCAGGGATGGCAGCCCGTTTGGGATGCAGGGGATCATGTGAGGCTCTTCTTCTTGTGCGATGAAGCTCTTCCTTGGGGTCGTATGTTAGTTATGGGCAGGATCATTTCAGTGAATTTCCTGACTCCAAAAAAGTTGACAAAAAAGTTTGTCAGTGATTCAGACATCCTCTTTTTACAAAAAGAAACCCCAATTTTCCTGAAATGAGAAGGCTTTTCGGTGCACAGCCTGGGCGCAGCCAGCCCAGGGGAGAGCCTGAGCAGCCCTACCCCAAGGCCGGCCCGTCTCACCCCCAGGACAGTCCAGCGGGGCCGTGCCCACTGCGGCTGCTGCCAGATGAGGAGGCCCCATTGCCATGTCTGTATGTCCAGGTGTCCCCCTGTCCTGCTGGATTTCGGCTGACCCCCATCCCGCCCCCGCAGCAGCATGAGGGGCTCACGATGAAGGGGGGCTGCCTGGAACCCACCCACTCTGCCGTGTTAAACCAGAACATATTTTTCTTCCATGTTGCTGTTATTTTTAACATTTTGAAAAATCCTGTTTGTGGTTTGTGTTTTTTTTTAATCTACTGCTGGGGATAGAGCCTGCCTGGAAAAAAATGGGAGTGCAGCCACTGTTAAGCCATGAAAAGCAGTGACTGGACCGTTATCTAACACTGTTGTAAGGTTACTATTTATCTAGAGCAACTGAAGTTGGCACTCACATCTGGCGCCTGGTACTTAGTGCAATTATTTATGATTTCCACCAAGATTTAAAAGCTCATCGCCGGCCTTGTAATGCAGTAACTGATTGCACTGCTAATGTAATTAAGAAAAGATTATGATGTCCACGTGGCACACCAGATGGTGGCATTCATAGCAATCGGCACACACAACTGGCAGACAACTGCACAAGGGCAGCGAGGCACAGGCAGCTGGAGCGCTTCGTTTTGTACCCTCCGCTTGCAGGCGCGGGAAGGTTTCACACCGCTCCTTGCAGAGGACTGCTGCCCGGCTGCCGTGCCTACCGTGCACCCGTGGACCGGGGTCCTAGTTGTGCAGTGCACCCGTGGACCGGGGTCCTAGTTGTGCAGTGCACCCATGGACCGGGGTCCTAGTTGTGCAGTGCACCCATGCACATTTATGCACATGGGCTGCCCCGTTCACCCCTGCAAACACCCAGTAGGGAGGTGAACAGGGCAGCCCATGTGCAAGGAGGTTCCTCTTGATGGGTGCATGCAACCTCTGCTAACATATGCCCCCCCTTCCCTTGCACAAGCCTACCCTCGTTACACCTGGGAAACCATGTGGTAGGAGTGGTCTCCAGTTTGCTGCTCATCGTCGTTTCCATCAAAGCCGTCTCCTGGGAAATGGTGACTCTTTCAGATCCCCATGGTGTTGGGGGGAATGAACCTGATTTTTTCTCGAGCGAGTGCGGACACCACCATGATGGTACCACTGGCCAGGGGACCCTGCGGTGGGAAGGCATGAGCCTCTCTGCACAGCATGCACCAGGCTGTGGAGATCCCCAGAAGTCTTCTGGCCATCCTTGCCATGGAGTCGTCAAAAAGAATTAAGTCACCATGGGGTAGGGGCCAAAGGCATTTCTGCCTGTAGGAAGAGGGAGTTTGGTCCCGGGACTCCAGTGCTAACTCCTGTGCTAACTGGGACTGGCCCAACTCCATATCACTGCAACAGATCCAGGTTTAATCCACTGTTTCTCCTGCCCAAATACTCAGGCAGCAGGAAGGGCAGCTACAGGCTAGGCTCTAAATAAGAAAGTTTGAAAACTGCTCACCCGTTTTTTGTCAGCTGATGATGGGGTTTAGGGAAGATTGTGCTTCCACCTAAATGGGAGATTTCTGGCTAGTGGTGCAGTCAGGTCACTGAGTGAGATGCATCTCTATGCATTTTGGGGGTGGAGGTCTACCCAGGGAAAGCACTGTCGCTCCGTGCCCTGCTGACCCAGCTTGTGGAGCTCGAGACCGGGAGGTGACTGAAGGTACTGTTCGAGAAGCTGGTTCAGAAAGCAAGCAGAGGGCAGCTGGCCTTTCAGGGAGAGCTTCCCTCACATCGATCCTCCTGGGACAGATGCTCTTCTCCTCCCACGACGGAGCTGAATTTAACTTCTGCAAGAGGACACTTCTGCTGCACTGCTCCAAAAGCTTGCCTTGGCCAGGGACTGTGCCAGGCTGGGCCAGGAGCAGCTGCCTTCTCCGGGATTTTGCATTCCCCATGAGCGGGAGAGGCTTGTCCCTGACATTGCTGGATCCATTATTCAGGATTAATGCCCATTTGCTTGTTGCACCTTCTGTTGCAGAAATAATACTGCAGCTTTGACTTGCTTCCAGCAGGGCAATGGAGGAAGCAGAGTTAATACTGTGTCAGAGCAGAGAGAAGAGAGGAGCATTTTTTCTTGGAAGCAGTAATGTATGCAAGGAGCTTGTGTCATCTAAAGCCCATTCAACATCGTGCGTTGCCTTCCTTGCTATTGCGTGTGAATTTAATAAAGTGGCTGTGACTCATTCGCTCTTGGTAGTGGAGCTGACATAAGTAAATACGCAGGCTGTAACCTCACTGGAGATTTTATACCATCTGTATTTACAACATGAATATTTCAGCAAATTTGACATTTTGGAGACTTCTGTCTTCCAGGTTTAGTGACGACAAGTATCTGGGTCAGGAGTGCTGCAGGTTCACAAGCAGCATCCTGTCAATAATTTAATGCTCCAAGTGCTAAGCAGCACTAGCAGGACGCACGCCGGCACTGCAGGGTTTGTTGGCTCATTGAGCCAACACAGCTCTGAAGCAACATAAAAACGGTTTTTGATCTCTTGCTGCTGGCCTCTGCCTGAAAAGCATAAAGCAGGAGGCAACCCTGTGGCAGCTATTCTGCTAACGTCACCATAATATGGATGCTGTTTTACTGTCACTCTTAAGATGAAAACAGCAATACATGGGGCAGGATAGGATGAGGCATTTCTCAGCCCTTTCTCCTGCTGTCCAGGTACGCGAGCTGCCTGCTGCCCAGGGAGGGAGGGCAGCCCGTCGAGCGCTGGGACATGCTGCACGGCCGCGTCCTCTGTTAAATCCCCGGGGGAGCTCGTGCTCAGGCAGCCCCTGCCCCGGCACAGGGGTGGTGGTGCAGGCTTGCAGACTCACAAGCTCTCTCCTCCAGTCGCTGCCCAGACCGGAGCCAGCGCTGCCGGAGCGCAGCAGGATTCCTGTCCACTGGGGCACTCTGGGGACTTCACAAGGTTTTGTCTCCAGTTAGTTTAGGTGGTTTTTACAGACACAGGGTCAGAGTCACCAGTCACCGTGTCACTGGAGAGGGTGGGCAGGGTGCCCTGAGCATGGCTGTAATTGGGGTTCCTTGGCCCCAATGGCTGTAATTGGGGTGGGCTGTCACAGCAACACCCAACAGCCTCTGTCCTGCTGAGATCAGGCTCAAGTCATCATACCTGTGGGAGATGGCAGCATTTCCCGGGAAGCTCCACCCAGAGCCTAGGGCACTAATTGCCCTAATGGCCCTGACAAGCCCCATCTGCGCCCCCCACCCTTGGGCCCAGGAGCCCATTTAAGCTCAGCTCTGGGCCCTCAGCCCCTGCCTGAGCTATGCTGCAGGAGGCTCAGGCTCAGGCCCCATAGACCGTGTGGATCCAGGCCCTGACTAGCTTCATGGCTTGGCTTTGGTCCTGCCTTGTCCCCACGGAGTGGCCCAGCAGCCACTGGACCTGACCTGTGGGTCGGCTTCCCAGCTTGGCCTCAGTCCTGTCTCATCCCATGGAATTGCTGGGTGGTCTGGATGGGGGCTTGAGCCTGGCCATGGCCAGCCCTGCTCGTCTTGCTCTGGTACTGTGAGGGGCTCCTGGCGGGTGGGATCCCTACCCTGCTGCTCCAGCAGAGCCCCAGCACCTCTGCATGTGCACGTGCTTGCACATGTGTGCACAAGCTTGCACAAGCACTTGTTGCGCTACTGCAGCTGGGAGCTCTGCTGCGGTCCCCCCAGGGCAGAGGGACCCGCTCCCCACCCAGCTGAGCCCTGGGAAGATGCTTGTTGGTGCCGGTTGTGGGCATCTGGGCTGGCACAGCACTCAGGCTGATGCACCAATTCCTCCCCTCCTTGGAGGGCAGGGTAGCACCGACAGGAGAAACAGAACAGCCAAGAAATTAAATACGAGTCAAGCTACTGTAATAAATGCCACAATTACCCAAGAGACAGAGGGAGCAGAGCATCCTGCAACAAGATCTTTGACAGAAAAAGAAGAAACGCTGTGAACAGGCCTTCCTGTTAAACTCAGGTGAGATTTTTTTCCTCTCTCTTATAAAAGACTGTTCTTAAAATATTTACATTGAAAAAATGCACCACTTTCCATATGAAAGCTACACTTGGCACAAGCATCTTCTTGGCTAGAAAGGAGCTGGAAGAGCCCTTCTCTTTCTAATGTCAGCTCATTATCGCGTTGTTGAGGCATATTATACACCCTGAAAGCAAAGCCACTCTGGCTCTGTGTTGAAGCTCCCTTTGGTTAGTAAGCAATTGATGACTTCGGCAGCAGAGGAGCGGTCCCGCTTCAGAAGTGTCTGCGCTCTCAGGATGCGCTTTGAGGGAACCGCGGGCCTGTAATTGTGGAACAAAAACCTTAAAACTTACGTAGGAGTAAGCTCAAAGCTGGAAAGGAAATAAAATGGGATGTCAAATTATGTATTCAAGGAATGGCTTCTCATTAGTGATGCCGGGTGATCTGTAGATTCTCCCATCACACAATACCCATCCTCTTGTACTTCCCAGCGATGCAGAAATCTTTCTGAGGGAACTGGCTGATGCGCCTCGTTTTGGTTTTATCTCCCTCCTTGTAAGGATTGTTAAGTGTGTAAAGGGATCCTACAGATGTGATGTTTCAAGTATTGGTAAAGCTGGGAGGACATTAAGCAGGTGCTGAGCGTGCAGTCTCTTCCCTGCCATCGCTGTAGCTGCACAGGAAGCTCTGTCTGCGGCCGCACCACGGTGGGACTCAAACCGCTCGGCAGAGTGAGGGCTTCTGCTTCAACCGCTGGCCACGGTGGGTTTAGGTTTTTCCATGGAGACCCCGTTTCTCGTACCCCCATTTCTGGTCCTGAGCCTCATCTGCGTAATTCATCTGGCCGGATCCTACCTTTACCCGAGGGTGCTGTGATGCCCTTGGGGCAGTGACCTTGTGTTTGGGGACAGCCAGGCGAGGCTGGGGAGGCTCTTGCTGTTCCTGCTGGCTCCTCATTAAGGATTTGGATAGCAATTTTTCTGATCTGCCAGTGATACTGTAATTGTCCAGTTACGACTGACTTTGGCATTGTTATCCACACTGAGTCCTGTCAGACGGATGAGAAACTTGCTGGGGTGCTAATATGCACAAGCTGCAGTAGCCAAGGAGCCAAGTAGCAGTGTCTAATGCTGCCAGCTGGCCTGGGAATTGCAACGGAGGGAGCCGATGTGCTCTTGCAGGAGGGGACAGGGCCCTCTGCATTACCCGGTGCTGCTGCGCTCCTGTGTGCGCTGCAATGGTGGGAAGCGGGGCAGGGAGGATGGCTTGGGGCTGGAACAGGGGCATTAATTCTCTGGCTGCAGCAGTTTAACCAATATGTGAATTATTTCTTTTGGTTTAAAAGGAGTGAAGGGTGCTGGCTGCAGCCCTGCTTTGGGGAGTTTGAAGACCAGAGCTGCATTTTTGGGGTCCCGCACAGCTAAATGGAAAAGGGGCTGCACCTAGAAAAAGTCTTGCAAACGCAGCTGAACTGTGACTGACTTCCCAGCGCTGCCTGCCAAATGGTCACCTATTAACTTATTCACTGGCATTCCTTTGTGCAAACACCCGGTCATCTGAACGCCGTTTGCTGCCAGCCTCTTCCTGGGACAGCAGTTTCGCAGCCCTGATAGCCACCATCCGTGGATTTTCCCTGCCCATATCTGCAAGCAAGGCCTTGGCAGAGCGGTAAGCAGTGTGATGCTCAGTTCAGCTCCCTCTGTCCCGCCGGCAGCGGGGGACGGCACAGGCCTGGGGCAGCGCTGCTGGGACAGCAATGTGTGACAGTGCCCACCCCGAGCGAGAAAGCAAGGCAAGCAGTGGCATTTCATCAGAGGAGGTCTGCAAAGAAAACATTATTTCCCCAAATGTGTTCATCATTCAAAATTATTCAAGCAAAGGTTTCCATCTCACTGTGGCTATTATTCATAATCTGAGAATCTGGATGTGTGGCTCTCCTTGGTAATTAAGCCACATGGAGTTTTTTCTGCCCTCCGTTTGGGTGGAACAGTTGTACCTCAGTCCCAGGGTGTCTCTGAGGAACAAACAGGGCTCATGAATGCAGATTTCAGCCTTGTGCCATTAAATAGTGCCAGCTCCCTGTGCACCTCGGGCCAGCAGCTCTCTGCAACCCGGGAAGGTCACAGGATGCTTTGGGCCCTGGTTTCCCTCTTGTGGGAGGGGGCAGGTGAATGATTCTCCTGGACCATGTCTTCAGATGAGAAATGCCTTGAACCTCTTTACAGGGGGGTAAGGCTGAACGCCTGCCCTGTCACTGGATGCTATGTAAATCACAGTTATTGCTAGCAGTGTTGTTTTGTATTGGTGTTCTGTATATCACAACTGAAATGGGGACTATAATACAAATGTGAGGGCTTACCTATACAGCATCAGTGCTATTTAGTAACAACTATGGGATAGGAAAGTAAACACAAAATAAATCAAGAAATAGTGCCTTTTGCAGACCACTTTCTGTTCCAGAGTGGATCCCTGAAACAACGGTTCAGAGCAATTTTCTGCAAAGGCTATTTTGGTAACTTTCCAGGCATTGCTCACTCACGTCCTGAGTGTCATGCTCCAGGTAGTAAATACACTTGCAAACAATATTTTCCTAAGCTTGTGTGTGGCAGGAATGGAGGAGTCAGCTGCCAGCCAGAGCTGGTTCCCATGCAAGGTCCTAGAAATGCGCTTGCAGGGGCCAGCAGGACACTGACCTGTGCAAGTGGGTAAGTGCCTCCCCTACCCCCACAGTGAATGTGTTTTGGGGAGTCTGATGATCCCCTTTAGGGAGAGGAGTCAGAGCCAGCTGCCTGGTGTGCACAGCCAGCCCCGGTGCTCTGCTCGCCTTTGCCCAATGCCTACCAGGTTGTGACACACCCACCTGCAGCGAGGGTGCAGGCATCATCCAAGCGTGCCCAGCCCCGTGGCTGTGTGTGCCCCACGGCAGTGCCTGTCCCCCGGGAGGGACTTGCCCTCCCTGCAGGAGCCTGCTGAAGCAGGGACGTGGCGGTGGCTTCACCACTCCTGTTGGGGCTGTCTGACTGCAACAAGCAGACATGCAGGCTCATTCCTTTGAGGCTGCCATTGAGTCACTGACCCCGCAGCCGTTCCTCTAATTCAGGAGCTGGTTAAGCACGTGCTTGAGACTGAACACTTGTTTTTAGTGCTTTGCTGACCTGGGGCTAAGTGAGGAGCTGGTAACACTAAATGCAGCTTTTCCTTTTGTATGCAGGCTCCCATGTTGAGCTGCCCTATCTCCTCGGGACTCGGCGGTACTGTGGCAGGAGCAGCAATGCAAGCACGAGGGAGCGAGCATCGGAGTAAGCTGCCCGCCACTGCCATTTTGCTGGAGATCCACCCACCCTCGAGGTCCGAGGTGGTGCTCCTGCCCCTGGGGCACCTCATCTGCCAGGTAGGACAGAAGTCGGAACAGAAACACCAATGAGGACACAACATGCAGTGAGCAGGGCTGTTCATTCTCCGTGCTGATGTCCCGGCTGCATGAGCCCTCCCTGGAGCGGGCTGGCTCCCAGCCTTCCCCGGGCAGGGGTCTGCCCGAGCGTCTGGTGGGAGGCACCCTGCCCCAGGCTCCCCTCAGCACCCGCCCACCGCTCCTGGTCCCCGGGGGCCAGCCTGGAGTCCTTGTGCCCAGGGTGCAGCCAGCACCAGCATCGCCCTCGGTGGCGGGAGGGGAATGGGCAGCACCCGCCTGTGAGAGGGCTCTGGGAGCAGCGTGGGGGCCTCAACACGGGGTTTGCCAGTGTCGGGAAATTTATGAACAATTCATAAATGTGTTTTACGGACAGCTGTTAGTATGTGCTGAGCAATACTCATTCTGTCAAGGAAAACTAGTTACAGGGTTATAGCCAGGCCACTTAAATATTATGATCCATAATATATAAATAGTGGGCAGAGCGCTGCTGCTGCTTTGTGCTGTAAAGAGCCCCGTGCATGCTGCAATCCTGCATTGGCTGAAGGTGTCTGCAAGCCATGTACTCACACGGACACTTGGCAGTTCTAAAAATCACTTTCCATGCCATGCTGGGGTCACACAGCACACTCACTAATCAATTTCAGGCCACCAGGCTGCTACACCCGTGGTTGGAGGGGAAGGTGAGGCTGGCGGTTGGGAGAGGCTTGCTGCGGGTTGGGCAGCAGACCTAGGAGCTGTGCCACCAGCTGTGGGCGTAGACCCCTGGCCTGCCACTTGAGATTTGCGTGCATTGCCCCAAAACTAAAGATGTGGTGGTGCTATGTGCCATTTCACTCTTCAGCTTAAATTCAGAAATGATGTCTTTTAACCTTGGCTGAAGTTGCACACTTCCTCAGTATCGTGGCCAGACCAAACCAAAAGGGACAGAAGAAAGTGTCAGTGCAGATGTTGCAGGGAACCAAAAGCACAGTTCAGAGGCAAGGGCTGCCAGACTTTCAGCAAAGTATCTGCCTGGCCATGGCATGCGTGGTCCGGCTGCTGAGGAGCTCCGCTTGGGCTGCAGCCTGGCCTGCCAGCGGTAACGCACACCGAGGTACATCAAACAGACAGCCAAAAATGAGAAGCACTGCAGTAGTAAAATAGTGAGCTATTTTCCCTGCAGGAAATATTACACAGCCTTGTTGAACAAGAACAAAAGATTAAACTCAAAGTAAAATGAAATGCAAAAATGCTGTGAAACCTGGTGGGTGGTCTGGGGGTTTCTGACTGCAGTGAGCTCCTGAAATATCCCTGCATCTCTTTTCAGGATCATGTCGCTACCTGAAATGCTTTGGGGAAAAAGCAACCCCCACGCGTCCCAGTAGAAAGCAGGTGCCTACTGCAGAGTTTGCAGGTCTTTAAAAACCTTCAGAATGGCTTGCTTGCTTTAGTTAAGAACTTGCCACTGTTATTAAAGTAGGGGTTTAGCTCGGATATTGCTGAGGACAGAAGGACGGGGGTTCATTAACTCTCACGGTTTCTGGCCAACCCTGCCTGGGTATCGTTAGAGGCAAAACTACCCAGAGCCCTCTCAGGGCAGACTTGGTCTGCAGCTGCACACTTCCCTCATTCTCCCTAACAGTTACTGTCCTTCAGGATGCGTTGGTGATTGGGGCTGGATGTATATGGACAGCCACACCTTTTCCACTTACAGAGGTGCCTGAATTAAAACATACACAGGAGATATGAGGACCTTTTCATTCCTTTTGGAATAATCAAGATTTAAAATAGAAATACAGAAGGGAAGTTGGAGCTGCAAAGAGACATTTTGGTCTGCCAAGTTAGAGGCAGCAGGTTAAACCTACCTCCAAGAAACCTTTCCAGCATGAAACTAAACCTTGGGCTGATTTTTCTCTAAAGACAGGCATGGAAAAATTGGTACATGCAGCAGTATTTCACTGCTACACTAAATGTAGCTACAGAGAGAGATGAATTCTGCAACATAAAGGATTTTAAACAAACAAGGGCTCAAGCTTACAGTCAGGATGAAGATGCAGGATCCTTTATGGTTTGTCATCCCTGCAAACTGGGATCTTTTTTGATAGTGAAGCCTGACCAGTGGTTGCCAGGAATTTCTGCTCCCACTTGGGAGTGAGGGACTGTGCATGTGAAGCAGAGCTGGGCCAGTGCCCCCTGCACTAGCCAGCAGTGCCGCACATCCCCATCCTAGCACCAGCGCACCCTTCCAGCAAAGCTGTGCTGCTGTGGTCAGAGTGGGGTAACACAAACAGAGCAAGTTGTGCACCGCTAACAAACCCAGCTAGCACGCGCTTTAATTTGGAACAATGTTCTGGAGGATGTAAATTTTGGTGTTCATCCACTCAAGGATGAGTGAGCCGTGTGTTCGTTCAGCCACAAATCCAGCATCGCAGCCAAGACTGACTTAAATTCCTCCTATTCAGCGTTCTGAAAACAAGACACTGGTACAAACTGGACAGCATGTACGTGACTGCAGAACTCGTGAGAAAAAACATGCTCTGAATAAACGGAAGTAAATAAACGCATTTTGAGAGAGATTTATGTAAAATATTCAGAGGAAAATATTATACTTGCAAATACTTATGCTTTTGAGTAACTTTACACTGGTAGATTGATCAACTCCAGTATAGTTATTCGTGTACCTAATACCAAGCGTGCAAGTATTTGCTGATTCAGAGCCTGGGCTTATGCTCTGTGAAAGAGCACAATGGTGCCTTTCCCCAGCTTCCAAACTCTGCCAAGGTTTAAAGGTCTCCATAGGCAGAAGTGCTGAGAGCTTGCCCTGAGCTGTGCAGCCTCCCCAGCTGCAGCAGAGGCGTTCGCTCCCTCGGGCAGCACGGTGCTCTCTTCAGGCAGCTTCTCTGAGGGTAAAACTGAAGCAGCAGCTGAACTGTGCTGGAAAGTGACTGTCTCTTTAGAAAAAATGTTATTGCAGATCATGCCACAGACATGTTGGGATATATCTTTGCAGTGGATCTTAGAATATTTCGTGGATACTAAGCAGCAATTAGAGTCTTCCTTTGGAATCAATTCATTTCCTACCGCCGTGATAGCAGGGAGGATCTTATTGAAACTCTAGGATTTTTAATATTATTACACTAAAGACTCTCTCAGTATCAGCATCTCCATGGGGGAGCATTAGCACACTGTAATGTGTAACAACTTCTCCAGTTCAGGAAATCTTGTTGTATTTGTAATAGGGCATTTGGGGCATATATTATGTATGGGATATATATTTCTCATTTCCACCAGGCATCATCTTTCCTTCTCTCTAAATTACTCTCCAAATCAAAAAAATGCATTGTATTCCTTATCGCTCAAAATATATATATATTTTTAATCTTTGGACCCAGAAACCACTACCAGCCATCAGGGCTGTATGCGGTGGAAGCCAGAAAGCCTTGGTCAAACAGTGAAGGCGTAGAGCCGTAATTAAGAATACCAAGTTATCGCCATGGTTCAGCAAGCACCAGTCTAACATGCTTTACTGGAGAGAAGCACCAGCCAGGACAGGACGAAGGTTTGCTCCCAGTCCAGGGTTGTATCCAGGAGTATGTGGGATGCCAGGATTCTGCTTTGTTTGCTTTACGAACAGGAATACAAAAACACTAATGTGTATGTTGCTTTTCAGACAAGCCTCTCAAACACGAACTAATCAAAGTGTTTCTCTTGGTAGTAAGTCTGACCACACCAGGGTGAAGAGCAAGGAGCTGGAACAACCCTGAGGATCAAAACCAAGAACTCCCCCGGTCCTTCGCTGCACCCAGCTCTGCAGGCACCTCAACAACTACAGACCAGCCACAGCTGGGCCTGTGGGAAACTCTTGGTCAGCCGAGCTCGTACCTACCTCAGTGAGAGCCAGATAGGTGCAAAAATAGCCTGAAGATACCCATGGAAGGAAAGAGAAGGGCTGTTTGCCTAACCACTCCTGCTCAGTTCAGCCTGGCTAAAGGGATGTACATAGACAGTCCAAACAGGATGGAAGAAGCAAACGGTTACCCAAGTGGGAAAAGAACAGGCTGAACAGAGCTTCTCAAAAGATGACCAAATCTGAGCAAAAAGAAAATGGGGGAGAGGGGAAAAAATCGGGACTATTTGGGAATTAGTGGTGTAGTTAAAGGCAGAGTATCAGACAAGGAATTGCCCTGTAAAAACAGAGATGGACCATCCATTAAATGTGCCACCCCTTCAGATGGTACCTGATCTTTTCAGGACAAAAGAGGGGAAGTGGGAGGAAATTTGGGTGACATCATCTGAGTGAGATCTTTCTCCTCTTAGAAGTCACAGAGGCCACGTTTCCAGCACAAAGGGAACCATGGCTCCAAGCAGGCAGTACGTCATGGAAAACAGTTAGAGGAAACCAGCTCTAGAAAGGACCTGGGAGACCATCTTGCCTGGTCCTTGGCCCGAGGGAACAACTGAGTGATGTCTGATAAGTGCTTTTAGGAGGGCTTTCAACCTGACCAGTGATAAAAACTCTCTCTGTGCTTCACTGTCTTTGCTATTGTAAAGTTTTTCACTGTACCTTTGCAGAATCTCTTGTTGCACTTCACACCCATCACTTCTTAGTCTAGCCACAAAGGATGGGAAAACAGGTTTCTGTCCTCCTCTTTAATTCACCTACAAATTATCATGTTTTCCTCCCTCCTTTATTTCATTCTTCAACCCAGGGTTTTTTCTTTTTCTTTAGATTAGCAGCTCCGACTCTTTCAGTCTTGCATCAAAGGCCGTTGATGTCAACTCTTACACCAATCCTGCTGCTCTCCAAATTATCCTTGATGAGCTTCCTTGACGTAAGGTGCTCAAAACCAAATGCAGGACAGCTGCAGGATTAGTTCATATGATTATGGCTACAGGCCATGCTACTGTTCCAGGTTATGCTGTGATTTGCATCATCTGCTAATTCAATAAGTGTGTTCTCAAATTCATCACTGGCATGTGATAATATTGAGCAGAACCAGACCTCTGCAGACCTTCAGGTCAGGATGTCTTCTGTGCTGCGAGTGAACCGCTAATGGCTTCTGGTTACCCAACAAGCCTGGCAAACCCTGACCTCTCTGGACCATATTTGCTTAGTTTGTTTTTTCAGGCCATGGTGAAAAAGAACATCAAATATCTTACTGAAGTCAAGGTAGCTCCCAAAGCTGCTTATCCTCTAACCGCAGGGAGTGTTTTCTCAGGAAGAGCACTAGCTTGGTTTGACACAATTTGCCCTTCATCAGTCCACAGCAGCTGCTGCCTGTCTCCTAGATGTAGTTTGTTTCAGAAGGAAGACTGAGGTTACATTGACCAAATTACAATTATTCAGCTCTTTTTCCACCTGACATCACCCATCTTCCGAAGGCTCAAGGGCCATAGCTCACAGCTGGGGCAGACCACCAGCCAGGAGAAGCTGTTGAGAAGTTTCCACCCAAGGGGAGGTCAGCAGATGAATCGTTTTCTCTCTGAAGTTTAGTTTTTTTGTGGCATGGGGCTCGCAAGATCTGCCCTCTGAGCCCCGAGTCCTGTGTTTGCTAGAGCCCAAGGTGAGACGTGGTGGTGGGGTAGAGCCCCGCTGCCCGGGGACGCTGGGGGCGGAGGGGTCGCGAAGCCCCGCTCCCAGCCGCCCCGCGGAGCCCGGGGCGCGCCCGCTGTGGGTGGGGCAGGGCAGGGCAGCCGAGGGCCGTGTCGGCCCCCGGGGCCGGTTTCGCTTTGGGCCGTGCCTGGGCGGTGGGACGCAGCGCTGCGCGGCTGCCGCGGTGAGTGCCCCGTGGGACGGGACGGGGCGGCCCCGAGGGGGTCGGAGCGGCCCCGAGGAGGTCGCGGTGCCGGCGGTGGGGGGCCGGGGCGGGGCGGGCTCTGAGCCTTGCGCGCCGCGGTCCGGCCGCGGGTGGGCGCGGAGCGGCGGGGGCGGAGGCCTGCGCGGCGGCGGCAGCGGCGGGGGGAACCCGAGCTGCGCCGTGCTGCGCTGCTGCGGCCCCGGCCCCGCCGCTCCGCGGGGCCCGGCGCAGCGCACTCCGCCGGGTAAGGCTCCGCGCGGGGCCGGGCCGCGGCCTGCCCGCCGCTCCCCGCCCCGCTCCGCCCGGGTCCGCAGGCCGCTCCCCCGCCGCCGCCGCTCCTCCCGCCGGGCCGCGCCGCGCCGGCCCCGCCGGGCGATGAGGAGCTGCTTCTGTCTGCGACGGGGGAGCCGCGACCCGCCACCGGCCGCACGGGCAACAGTTAAGTCTCCCCGGACCCGCCGCGGTCTCTCGGCGCGGCCCGGCGCGGCCACCGCGCTCCGGGGTGGGGGGCTGGGCCTGGCGGGCGCTCGGGGCTCCTGCGCAGCGGCCCGGCGGGGGCGGTGCGTCCGAGAGCGGGGCCGGGCCCGGCGGCGGGGGCGCTCACACGGCCGGGGCGCCGTGCGAGGCCGGCGGGCCGGGACCCCCAGTCGCTCGGGGCGGCCTGCGGGCCGGCGCTGCCGCCGCGGCAGAGCCCTCCCGGGCCCGGACGCCCGGCTGCCTGCGGTGGAGGGGCCGGCGGGAGCACCCCAGGCTCGGGTGGGGGCCTGCCCGTGTCGCGGGGAGACCGCCCCTTCGCAGCGGCGCCCGCCCGGGGTGCGGGAGGCCGAGCCCCGATCCGGTCCTGAGCGCCCTGGTCTTTTCCAAGTAAGATCAAAGCGCCCTGCTCGGGCTGGTGGTCGGTTACAGGGAGAGCTTCGGTGATCAGCGGCGGGCAAAGGCCTGGTGACCTTGACCTGCTCAAGAGTTTACTGCACATTTTATTAGTGACCGGTTAGAGAAAATAACAAGAAAACTGTTTTGTGTGGTCTTTCGCTGCAAGTGTTTATAGTGTAGGTTTACTTGACTGCCCGTTCTCACCTGTTCTCAGGTTTCTGCGTGTCTGGAGGTGATAATGTGGGCTCTCTCTTTACAGTACTGGCCGGAGCAGTGATACTGAGCTGCCTGTGTTTTATGTACTCACTTCTTGCATTACTGAGGCTTCGCTCTGGTTTCTGGAGAGGTTCTCAAAGATCCACCGAGCTTATGTCCCTGCTCACTGCAGGGGGGTTGGACTAGATGATCTTTAAAGGTCCCTTCCAACCCAAACTGTTCTATGATTCTATGATTCAGTATTTTCTGCACTTTCTCTGAGCTGGGGCATTCTCAGCCTGGTCATGGTAACGCAAGCAGAGTCCTTCAGCTGAAACAAGACAGGCTGGGCTTCAGCTGGTGTTCAGCTGATCTGGCTAAAACTCATGTTTCTCCATCTTGTGTTTGTTTTAACTAAGTGAGAACGTGCTAACGTATACCTTAGTGGAGCCTGCGCATCATGTGGCAGGTTGGCAGTGTCATCCCTGTAATTTTTAGCTGAGGTAGTCTTACCCGCTAGATTTTCTCAGCATATTGGGACAAAGGCTTAGTTTGAGCTTCTGGAGGTATGAAATAAAACACACAATGTTTCAGTCTTGTAGGGCATGCTGCTCTGACAAAGTGAATCCCAGGCTCAAGGGTTCCTGTAGCTCCCAGGACTTTTTCACACACGTGCCAAGATAGAAATAACTGAACTGAATGTGATTTAAATTTTGCTGCCCTGCTGCAAGGTCATCTGTGTATGGAAACCTATTTTGGTTTGAAATAGGGAACTCCTCTCAAATGAGTGTCCATGGTTAGAAGTGCTGTGAAGCAATATAAGATCTCAATTTTGCTCATTCTGTGACTTAAGTTCCTGTTTCCATCCAGTTCAGTCACAAGCGGTAGATATTTTGCAGCTGATACAGGGCAGCTCTCTCAAAGATAGGAGCCTGGGTGCAGGGATGATTCCAGACATACCTTTGTTTGGGGCGAAATGTGAAACTGAAATTCTGCCTGCTTGTGATGGAGGCCTCCAGGGCCCTGACCTTGTGTCCCGCCATGTGTCCTGTTTTCCTGATTGAAACTATGTCCTATTGCATGAACAGAAATAGAAAATTGGCTGGGGCTGTGTCCTGTTCCCAGATGTGGTGGGAGGACCGGGTGTGTGGAGGAGTACGTTGGTGTAACTTTTAAGCAACCTGTGTTGTGCCAGCAGTACCTACCACCTTTTCAAAACGATGGAGCGATAACCCGAGCATGCGAGCGATGGTTTTAGCAGTGTGTCTGCTTTGGTTCAATGGGATTATTTCCCGCAGGGTGCAGGAACTCAGTGAGGTAGTTGATAATTTTTTTCCAGTTTTGCCTTAGCTCATACTTTTCTGCCTGTGGAAAGAGCAAGTCAGTGTCAAAGTGCAGGGCTTGTAGTTGAAGGAAGAAACAATAAGACCATTCTCTCTCCAAGTCCCTTGCTATTCAACTTCAGAACTTGACCTGCTTTGCTGCCAGCGTGATGCTTCTGCAGCAAATACATCATCAGGCCTGATCCGATCATGTATCCACCAGCTCTTGAACTTGCCTGACTTGTTGAAAAGGAACACCGAGAGGGAAAAATGCTATACAAACTCACAATAATACATTCATTTCTGAAAATGTATTCCTTTGCTATATGTGTGTCCCAGCCAAAGCCCAGCAGTGTGTGTGGTGAGTCACCTCAGTGGAATACCTGAAATGGACAGTGAAGCCAGCAGAAAAGCATGCCTAGGATAAACTAATAAAAGCAGAGATGAGCTAGCAAGAAAATGGATGAGAGTGAGCAAAAAGGATGTAACAGGCAGTCTCGGGTGCTGGGAGAAGGGGAGATGTGTGTGACTGCGGGCACGGGCTGCAAGACAGCCGCTCTGGGGTGATGAGCTGCCCTCAGCTTTGTCATCTCCACAGGGTGCGAGGCAACTGGAGTTGCGCTGCCAGTTGGCAGAGGGCTTCGCACAGCCAGGGCAACACGGGCCCCGTGTTACACATCTCCTAGGGAGCAGACCCGGCGTGCGTGTTGGAAGTAGGTACTTTGCAGCAGGAGGACCCAGAGCGGAGCATCGGTGAGCGCTACGTGGTGACGGATCAAACAAGACCCTGGCTGGACTGTACATGTGTGGCTTTCTGACTAAATGTCACTGCCTGCTGTCCACACCTCCTCTGCCTGTGCCTGGTGGCTTGCCCTGCAGGCTGGCAGCCTGTGGAGTTGCGGGTGACAGGACATGGCAAAGCGCCGCTTGCACCGCTGGCCTTGAGCTGCCCGGTGCAAAGACTTCTGGAAGCCTGGTCGGTGGCTCTGCCTGGAGCCTGCCTGCTGCAGGGCACCCTGGCACTGGTCTCTGCTACCCGCTCTGTGCGCTGCAGCCTGCAGAGCCATCTCTGGCTAGGTTGAAGCGAGGGGCCTTGCTGCACTGCTGAGGGATCAGGATGGGGTCTGTGGCATGCACCTGCAGAGGTGCCTGTTGGGGCCACTCTGGGTCCAGCCGGGCTGGGCTGGGCCTGGGTTGGTGCCACACAGAGCAAGTGGTCCCCCAAACCCTGGGCAGGAGGAGACAAAGAAGATAAGTCAGGGCCTTGACTGAGGGCAGAGGGAAGAAGGCTGTGGCAGAGGCTGGCAGAGTCCCTGAAGGCCTCTCCTGCTGCAGCCGGGCATCACGATCCCCAGGACCCCTGCGCCTCCTGCCCCGTGGCACAGCCAGTTTGAGGGGGCGGAAAGCACTTGGGATAAAGCATGGCGGCTGCATGCCAAGAGCCTGTTCTCTGCATCTTGTCCTGCAGCCATCCTGCCCTGTTCTGCCATGCACTGCTCGGGACTGGTGTCGGCAGATGCATGGTGACTTTCTCTGGTGGAGGCACATCCTTTCCCCGCTGGCTTTGTCCGAGTGGTCCTGCGGTGTTTTGAAGCTTCTTCCTGCCCCAGGGCTTGCATCTGGCTTCCCTGTGCTGCCTGGGCGTGCTGGGGGCTGGATGTGGCCCTGCAGTGGAGACTGACCTCCAGGGAGCATGCTCCCAACTAATGGCAAAAAATGTTCGTCTAATTGTTTTGGGCTGTTCCCAGAATAACCCTGGAGCGGGCGGAGCGGTGCAGGCCCTTCAGCAGAGCTCAGCAAGCACAGCGTAGTGCAGGGTGGTGAAAGGCCATCTCCTGGTCAGCTGGTTTGAGTTCTCGGCCACCATGATGTTAGGCGGGCATATAGGTCAAACTCGTGTTGTTTAAAAAGAACTTCATTAAAATAACAAGCTGCCTAATAGCAGTATTTATAGAATCCTGCTCCTTAATTTAATCTGTTCTTTCACTGTTTGTTTTTTATTTTTAAGTTCAAAGGCACAGTAGAAAAGAAACCAAACTTTGCAGACGCCCTGAGGGTGAAGTGCAACGTAACTAATCGTCTGTATGATTGCCCAGCCAGAGACTCCCCTCTGACCTGTGCAGAGTTCACAAAAACATTTATCTGAGTGTGCAAACCGATGGCTGCTGTTCCGTATCTGTTCCAGATGCATCCTCAATGCCACCCGCACAGCGGGAAGCTGCCCTGAGTGGCTGGCCTGGCGTGGCGAAGCCCGGCTGGCACCCCTTGCCCACACCCCTCACCGTGCTGTGGTGGCCGGGCGCAGGCCCAGCCGCTTTCCAGCACTGCTGCCTGGCCCTCCTACTGTGGAGCAGGGTGTGCCGCGCTGCCCAGAGACTTGGAGGTTCATTTTCTGGGCAGATGCTTTGCCCGGCTGCAGGCACGGGCCGCGGTTTGAGTGCCAGGCAGAGGAAGGCGCCAGGCTCGCCGGGCGCTGCGCAGCGGTGGCGGGCGTGGGGAGCTCGGCCCGGCCCTCGCTGTCGCAGGTGCTGCTCCAGGCCCTGCGCCAGTGCTGCATCGCGTCTCACCCCGCGGCGTCCGCCTCCTGCCCTCTCGAGGCGGAAAGCCCCCTTCTCTGTGCTTAGCTGCTGCCGCCGCCATAGAGGAGCTTTGTGTGAGCCGGCACAAAGTGAGGATTGATGCCGTTTCCCCTCCCCCTGCCGCGCCGAGCGGGACTGCAAACAGCTCCGACAAAGGTGCCCTCCTTCCTACCGCCGAGGATGGGGTGCTCTCAGGCTGAGGGGGTCTGCCCAGCAGCACTGCGCTGCAGGTAGAGGCACCCACACCCCTCCTGCGGTGGTGCCGGGGACCCCAGGGCCCCATCCTCGGCCTCTCCCAGGCCGACCCTGCTGCTGCTCGGGTTCCTGCCAGGGCAGCTGGGCTCCCCGCAGCAGGCCCCAGCGTGGTGAGCCGGGGCCTGGGCAGCATTCAGTAGCAGGTCCCCAGCCTGCATTAGCCGTGTCCCTGCCATCACCGCTGTGGAAGAGGAGGGAGTGCCAGGAGCCAGTGCTTCGTCAGGGCGGGTTTGGTGGAGGCCAGGGGAGCGGATCTGCTTCCCCACGGTGCAGCTGCAACTGTGCTGGAACCTGCTGTGTGGTGTTCTTAGCGCGCTGGGGAATATTGTCACTTGCGTGGATTTCAGTTCAAAATGGCCTAAGAGAAGCTTGTGTCAGCATTCATTATCTCCCAGCTCCTCCCAATGTGTAATAACAAGTCATCACATTATTGAGAGTGACTTGGAAAAGTTTTCAGAAAACGTGCATCTGTATGAAGAATAGATTGTAAGTTCTTTGTTAAATTCATATTATGTTTGCTTGGTACTGCGCATGTTAGGCAATGGGTTCTGGATTATTTGCGAGGCATCTGGATGAGCTGGTAAAGCAGCGCAGGTAGCGGTGCGGGGTTTGTCTGGGCTGTGCCGGCTGCCACCAGCGTTCCTACAGCAGAGTCCCCTGCTCCTCGCCCACCCTGAGGACAGGGAGCCAGTCGGGAGGGGAGGGTGAGCCCCTATGGCTCAGGGTGCGCTTCTAGTCATGCTTTGGAGGCTTAAACTGCATAGGGAGCTAAGTGGGTCTGCTTTGCTCTGTGCGTGCTGGATGCTTGTCTAGGTGCCGAAGCAGAGCTCTCTCCTGGGTTTGGTTCATCGGCAATAGTGTTTTCACGATTACTGGTCACTAGCTTTTGTTGTTTTGGACTCCTCAGGTAGTCTGGCTGTTCGTGTGACATTATTATTATTTACATAGGGCCCAGACTTGCTCTTTTTTATTGCCTGCAGCACGATGTTTGTTCAGACTGGGCATTGTGAAGTGTAAACCCAGGTCCCACTGGCACCAGCACTCACCTCTGCCTTTTCTAGAAGCAGTAAGTAACCAGCCATCTACATAGCCTAGAAATGCTGGGGTTTAATTGCTCTGAGGAGGGAATTGAATTAGGTAGCTCTGGTTCATGGCTTGTCTGGCTGCGCAGCAGTGACGCTTGTTTACACAAAGCACTGCCCTTTTATCTCGGGGTGCGTGGGGGGTGGTTTCCTGGGGCATTCCTGCCTGAAAGCCAGAGAAGACTTGCCCTAACTGGCTGCCTCTGCAGGAGACCACATGCTGAGGCAGTGGCACCTTTCCCCATCCTCCTCCTCAGCGAGTTGTTTCAGCAGCTCTCTTGTCCTCTCCTCCTGCTTCCTGCAACAGCATCTCTCCGAAATTGGTTGGTCTTACCTGCTTCTATCCCCCTTTGCGTATCTCCCTCCCCTGAAGTACTTGGTGATGTCTCCCTTCTGGAAGATGCTCAGGCCTCTTCAAGGCCTCTATCTGCTTTGCATCAGACCATCCTGTGCTGCTTCATCTGTGTTCCCCTGGTGTTGAGGCTCTCTGCAGCAAGCGCAGTTTTGCATACAGAGCCAGATACATCTGTGCTGCTACATGAAAATGGTCTGGTTCAGGAGGGTGCGATGGGACTGAAGACTCGCAGGGGAACCCCCAGCGTGTCTTGACATCCGTAGTGGATGGGGAACCTCCCAATGAAGCCATTAGGAGCAGATTTCTTGCTGCTTAAAATGGCAGAGCTGCTTCAACCAGCCTGACTAAGGGATGAAATTTGCTCTCTGTTTGGGAGGAAAGGGAATGAGCTTGGGTTTTCCCATCGTTGCTAGATGGAAACCGGCCCATGCTAAGTATCCTGGAAACTTTAAAATTAATCTCAGAAGAGACTGCTGGCCCAAATTCCAAACCTATTGGGCATTGCACAAATGTACCCTCTTATCAAAAGCAAATGAAAGTGCAGAAGGTGTGTCTGGCCTAATCCTGTGTTTAACTTGGCAGTCTGTGGTGTGTCGGCACAGGCACTGTGGCATGCATGCAGGCTCTCGGTGCTCTCTGTCTTCTGCTGGGATGTGCTGCCAGGCAGCCCTTTAATTCTGCTCCTTTCTTTCAGGATCAGTCCATAATGCCTGAAGTGCGAGACCTCTCAGATGCCTTGCCTGACTTGCCGATGGATCCCATCACGGGTGTTGGTGTGGTTGCATCCCGGAACCGAGCACCAACAGGTTATGATGTAGTAAGTAGAGCTATTTCAGCTGCCATTGCTAATGCTTTGGTTCTGCACTAATGAGGCTTTACTTTGCTGGGGAACAGCATCTCTTCCAGAGAGGGCTTGCCTTCAGATGTGCTTTAAGAAGTAATTTGATATCCAGCTGCCCACCTCTCAGCCCACAGCACTTAGTGCTTTCCCTCAGTGGAGGTTTGTGGGTGCAATCATACTACTTCATCTGTGCCACTCCAGAGGAGCATAATTACCTGGAGGAGGGGTTTTCAGAAACAGCTGGCCACTGTGGCATGCAAATTTAATAATCTTAGTAACATTCATCCTGAAGGAGTCGTAAGTATTGCACAAATTGTATCTCTGAATAAATGGATCCCACATCAGCTGTTTAATCCCACATATCATCACTGCACAATGATGATGAGAAGCTCCAGAATGGGAAGCAAAGAGTTTTGCATCCAGCTGAAATTGCAAGGATGATTTTGATGGACAGAATGCAAATCTGTAAACTAAGCTTTGGCAGGAGGCTGGGCAGCAGGAAAAGGCAGCTGGATACAGCAAAGATGAACACGTGAATGGATAAAGGGAGGTCACTGTTTAGCAGCTGCTTGTTCCTTGGATTAGTTGTTGTGTAACCAACAGCATGATTTTTCTCCCTGTAGAATAGTGTCCCAAACAGTGAAATATCATAAAATACTGACCTTGCAAAGCTCTATATGGAAAGATTTGGCCCCTAGTCCATCTGCTCACTTTCTATGTATCCTGCTCCAACTGTGCTACATCACACCTTGGGTTTCCAGAGTTACACAGCTTGCATGGTCAGGAGTGGAAACCAGTTGACTTGAGGCTTTGCTCGCACCTTTTTGCCTCTGCGTTATTGCATACCCTGTTCAGTGTGAGAAGGAAGAAAATGGATCAGGCTGAAGTAAGGAAACGGGGGAGGGAATTGTGAAAAGGCTCCTTAAAGAGCTGGAAGGTTTTTGCATTTACTGCGTTTTTCTGAGTGCTGATTACCTGTGTGAGCCAGGCTGTGTAATTAGCTGCTTGCCCTGATAAAGGAGCACGGGACAATGTGAGAGTTGTGATAACAGAATTGCATTCTGCCTAAATGACTGGGCAGAGAGAGCGCTCACCCCAGATAGCCTGTCTGTGGTTTAATAGGGAGCTTCAGCGCTAACACAGTTTAAACTAAACAAGATAAAAGGGTCTTCCTGTGGCTTAATCCAATTACAGCGGTGTTGTAATAACGCTTGTGAATGTGGGTCGCTCTCTCCTAGGGGGGCACAGAGAGGAGGCTGCCTTTCTTCTGGTTGTTCTGCCTTCCTCTCTGCTTACAAGGAGCTCTCCTCTGACCCTGGGGCCAGCAATCCCCGCTGCAGGCCAAGGGGACGTGCCTGCTGTCTGCAGTTGTCTTACCTGCATGGCTTCCACACGCTTACTCCTTCAGCCTCATGTACGGCAAATCAGCAGTCCAGCTCTGTGCCTGGATGCTGTGAGCCGCAGTCGGCGTCCTTTCCACTTACAGCACCTGCTGTGATGGGGCCGCTCTGGGTGCCATCCTGATGTGACAGGATGTCCTGGTGCCCAAACCCACGGGATGGTGGCACGCAGGACTCTGCTTTTCTTGCCTTGTCTGGGAAGGTGGCTCCTCCGTGTGAGTCAGGGCTCTTGAGTAGTATGTGGCAGGGTTGCCACTTCCCCGTGACCTCTCTGGAACAGTCTGTCCTATGTGAAAGCTTGAAGCCAAGTATGCAGAAGTGTACTTCTCAATGCAGCACAGGAAGTCCTGTTCTGAGACTGGGCAACGTGTGGACTTGGGCGGTCTCAGGCTCTGTATTTCTCCAGATATGCCATTTCCCTAATGAGACACTGACAGTTGATTGTTGCCTCAGGGTGTAAAGCCTTGATGTGGCAGCTCCATCCTAGGAGTGTACTCCCTAAAGCCCTAGTAGTTAGAGGTTCAAACTGCACCCTGAAAAGGAGAACCACTGTCATCTTTTAGGATTATCTTGGCATGTTGTTGCAGTCCCCTTAGGGATCTGATTGCTTTGCCTTTTGCTACAGCATCCTGCAGCATTCAGTTCCACAGGTGAATTCAGTTGCATGGGAAAGTATTTCCTCTTATTGGCGATGAATTTGATGTCGTGTAGTTTCACGGATGGTTTTGAGTTTTGTGATGGTGAAGTACCCAGTTCTCTTTCTCTGAGACAGTTATATTATTTATAGGCTTTACCCAGTTTCCCTTCCATTCATTTCCTTTCTCCAATAAACAGCCATTGCCATATTCTTTTCCTTCCTTTTTCCTTCGCTCCTCTTTAAAACAAACGAGCAAAGGCATGAGTGCTTTCAGCCCAGGTGTAAGTTAAATGGCCAGGGGGTGTCCCGGTCCATTTCCCAGGTTCACATGGAGCCCCAGAGTTTGGCGTACTGCCCGGCTGGAGGTGGCAGTGTGGCAGAGCCCAGGGTACCAGGCCCTTGGCGAATGGGTCAGAGATCTTTTTCCCTCAGTAGTTTTTTAATTACTCAGAAATCTCCATTGCCTTTGTGTCTGCTTAGAAAACAAGCTACTGACGCTTTTAATGACTAGACAGGTTTTTTAATAGCTGAAGCACCAAAGACTTGATTTTGTCAAAATGTACAGTGTGTCTGAACTTAGGTTCCTGAAAATCTGCCCAAACTGGCAAGACTGAGCGTATGTGTGGGGAGGAAAGGGAGGAGAGGCAGGAGGCAGGGAGCCTGGGGTAAGAGAGAGGTGTGGTTCCTGTGCAGCCGCGTTCCTTGCTGCAGGCTGAACACCAGCTCCGCAGTGGGGTTTGCTCTGGGGCGAGAGCCCGAGCATGCTGCTCACCCAGGGCCGTGCTGGAGCAGGGACGGCCCTGCGCACCACTGGTGGGGCAGACCCACCCCGTGGGGCAGGCGGTTTAGTGGGCTCGTTTGCCAAAGGCTGGTCCTGTGGTAGCAATAACCCCATAATGACTACTGGGCAGCAGGTAGATCACCCCGCACTTGGAGGGGTGATCTGGGGGACACCTTCCTTACTAGGTGTCACTCCATCAAGTCCGTCTGTTTATAGCACGTGCTTGAGTCCCTCAGCTCCATGAGGAGGACCGTGCCTTGTGCCTGGGGCACTGAGTGCCCAGTGCTGTGTGCCATGTCCTCCATCCCACACATCCCTTGCCTCTTAGCCAAGCGGATGACTTGGTGAGCTGGGGCTGCACAGCACCCGTCCTGCCGGACAGGTCTGTGTCAGCCTCTCCAGGTCAGCTCCCTTCCTGTGTTGCCTCACCGAGGGCACACTGCCATCGTGAAGCAGCGTGGCTCAGGCACAGCTATGCTTCGAGAGGTGGTGGGGATCCTCCTTGCCTGCAGGAGCCCAGCAGGTGATGTAAGAAGTTTCCTGTTTATATTGCTCTGTTTTCTTTCCCTATGAGTTTTCTGACAAGTTAATGCATGCTTACATTCTCCAGGCTTGGAAAAAGTCTTCAGCAGGATGATGTGGAGGCAAGAGCACTCGGGGTTAATTGCTGGGGATGTCGCCTGTGACTGTTGCATTTCAGCAGGAATGGTTTTGCTGGCATTCCCGTGCAGCCCCGGGACTGGCGAGCTCTTATTCCCAGCTGCTTTTTGCTCCACCGCTCGTGTCCTCCTGCGAGGCTCTGCAAGTGGCATGGTGCGGCCTGCCTGGTGCTGCCGTGGCAGGCAGTCGGGCAGTGACCGGCAGCTCAGCTGGGTGGGGAAGCATCAGAGGGGCCCGAGTGGCTGCTCAGCAGGGACCCTGTCCCCAAGGGGCAGCGCTGTGGGCCAGGCCTGGCCCTGCTGGCTCCTGGGAGCCAAGGACCCGGGTCCTGGATCCGCTCCCATGCTGCCCAGGCCGGTTGTCGGGCAGGGGCAGGAAGGGGAGAGTGGGGTCAGCCTGGACTGCTGTGCCTCCCTGGAGGTGGGTCGGGTGCCTCGCCACGTAGCTCCCCGCGGAACCAGCTTGGGTCTTTCTACTAGATATTTGATGGGTTAGCATGGCAGGGTTATTCCTAAGAGGGTGTGTGGTGTGGGTTGGAGTTCTTGGGTTTTTTTCAGCGTGAAGTCAGAGTATAACAGTGCCAGGCCTCCCTTCCTCCGGAGGGGCGGCGGTGCCAGCCTGCCAGTGCAGGGGCCCTTCAGGTGGCTTGGTCAGCTTTGATCCAGCTGTGCTCTGGGCAGCGAGTTGTAGAGGAGATTATATCAACTGAAGTGGTGCACTTGCACCTCAAAAATTATTTGGTATTGTTGTAAGTAATGTAAAGTTCCTAAAGCTTACAGAGGTTAGATAAAAAGTGCATTTGACAGCAACTTGTATAGCACTAATTTTACAGTTGCACACTGTGTCTATTGCTGCCTGTTGAGTTTTGAGCATCTTTAATGTGGGAACAAAGAAGACAAAACTGGCTAACACAAGAAAAACTGAAACATAGAACTCAAACCATATTAATTAACAAAGTGATTAAATCTGGTTGTAGTCCCTCAAACTGTTTCTAACAAGGACGGGGTTCAAGCTAAGTGTTCCTATATGCCAACAGTTTTTCCAAGCAGTCTGCTTTCTGAGTTTCTTTTCACCAGGACTGACTTACCCGTAGGGGAGGGAGGTGCATGTGGATTTTATATATTCCTAAACTAGCACTTTAGGAAAGAGTTGAATTCAAGGAATAATAAAGAAAGAAAAAATCCCACCAAAATCCTGTTTTAAAATGTTACTATTTAAAAATGATGCATGTTTCTTTGCAGAAGCCTGGCCACAAAAGCTGTGTGTGTCATACAAGGGCTTGAGCTGAGCAGGGACTTGTGAACAGCAGTTGCCGAAATGCGAAGAGCAGCCAATGCACTTTGCTCCCTTTGCTGATCAGACAATAAACATGCTTTTCTGTCCCGCACTTTGGATAATTAGAGGGTCTTGTCAGCACACATCTCTTGCTTCCTGCGCAGAGTCTCTGCTCAACAAAACAGGGGTGCAAACAGTAACAACGAATGTCAGCTCTTTGTTATCAGGCTGCTCTGTGGCCAAGGTCTTACTCAATTCAGTAAAATTAGACTTGGAAGAGCTGCAGTGCAGTGGTTTGCCCCCATCTGAGAGGTATTAGGCAGAAGTTCGGCTGTGCTTCTGTGTAGCTTCAGACCACGCTAAAGCCTCCTGTTGGGAGCCATCAGTCGGGCATTAGTCTGGTGGGGTGATCTTATTTCTGCTACCCTTCTCCTCTCTTATTCGCCAGCAAACCTTTTGAGGCAGGGGCTCTTGCCAGCTTGCACTGTGCAGGGCGAGTGCCCAGCTGCTAATAGAGCAGAGCCCTTTCCCTGGGCACGGTGCTGCCTTGTGCCCACTCCTTGAATCAGCTCGAATGCGAGATTCTTCTGCCTTTCTCTTCCTGCATGTGCCTCTGTCTCTTTGGTGAAGGGCCCAGGGTGTGTTTCCTTTGCCCTCCATGCGGTGTGTGCCACTGGTTCGACTGGACACAGGGTTGCATTGGAGAGGGACGTTTGCAGGGTGCGTCCTTGCACGCGGCACTGCTGCTAAAGTCTGCGAGTGACCAGGGCTTTCCCCCGCTGCTGGAAGCAGCTTTTTGGCCTAGGAGCCAGAATTCCTTAAAGGCTTTTCTGTGAAAATAATACTGAGATTGGGCAGTTTTTGTGCTTTGTCTACATGGACCGCTCCTCACAGCTTGCCCCAGTGCGCCCTTGCGTGTAGGGTGGTAATGAGAGCCTCGATATGCTGACTTTTCCAAACTATTGTTTGGAGACTGTAACCAAATTTGCTGTTTTCTCATTAGAATAGCCTTTGTCAGAGCATCTTTAATCAACGGACTCCCAAGAGACAGTGTTTTTAGAACTTCTTTTTATACCTCCTCTTGGAAGTTCTTTGCATTGCACCTCGTGAAGAAACTAATGAGATGCTGTGAGAGTTCGGGCTACCGTTAATTAGAAGAAGTCTGAGGAAGAAGTACTGCACATATATTAACTTTATCTTGGCTCACATGTCTCCTCTCTCCCTCTGTCTCTTTCCAGGTTGCACAAACAGCAGATGGCTTGGATGCTGACCTCTGGAAAGATGGCTTATTTAAATCCAAGGTCACAAGATACCTGTGCTTCACAAGATCATTTTCAAAAGAAAATGTAAGTCCATTTGCTGAGTGTCTGCATGATTTGCATCTGTGCCTGGTATGCTCTTACCCATAAGATGATTCATTTTATGGAGCCAATTATAATTCAAGCAGGCATTTCACTGGGTTTGGGTGAGTCAGGAGGCAAACTGCAATGGCTAGATATTTGCATTTTGTCGGTGTTCTTCATGGAAAGAAATCGCTGGCAAAATCTGCAATAAAAGCAGCAGAAAAGAGAATGCTTGCATTTCAGCAGCTCCCTCACGCTAGCATTTCCTGCTGTAGCAACGGGCACTGCATGCTCACGATCCTGATGAATTTCTAACTCTTAATTACCTAGAGAAGCAAATGCTGCAGGTAGTGTTGATGAAGGAAATACTAGTTTCCAAATCCAGGGGCATCATAGGTATTTTCTTGCAGGACTAGCTTTTCTTTCTTTGTTGTTTTTGGTGGTGATTCTTGAAAATTTGCCCAGATTGTGCATATGCTACCATATTCTTGTAATCTTCTAGTATGGCTATTGAGCATAAGTTAATTTCTGATTAGTGGCAGTTGTCTGCCCACATCCTCCGTGGAGGAGAGGAGACCATGTGCAGTGAGAGCCTGAAGCCTTCTACTGTGTTTTTGGTTGAGGCTAGTGTGAAAACTTCCTCTTTTCTGGAGGATCTATTTAATTCTACAATGAATGCACTCCATCTAGTGGGTAATCCTGCTTTTTGTCGTGTTTTGGATATTCACAGTGACTCAGTTGTCAGGGTATGGAGATAACATTTTGTACTCATGCTTTCACCAACAGCAGGAACAGAAAAGCGACCGCGACTTCAGAGGTTGATCACGGGTCCTGACAGGAAAGCTGGAGGCTGCCAGTTTCCAACATTTGACCTTTATTCCATCCGCTTCCCTGCCTGCCTCTAGATTAAAATAAAGCTCCAGAGCTATGGGAAGTACTGCTTCCTGGGGTGCATGGACAATAATTGTGCTTTTCATCCTGGAGTACCTGCAGTAGGAGGAGTAATAGCCCCAGAATAGGCAGGGAGGATATTAAACAGAAAGACTTGTGATGATTTGAGTATTAAGTTTTTCTGTGGCTACCTTAAATGCGAGGTTGTCAGAAATAATTACAGGATAGTAGCAACTGCTGGCTAGCAGAGACAGTGTAAATACCCTCAGTCAGTGCCTGTTGGACTTTTGGTATGAATCCTCTGCTCAGCACGGTTTGGGAATATGTTCCTCATATTGATGAGGAGTGAATTAAAGGGAGCGTGGGGGGAGGACTGCCAGTCCCAGCGGCGCGGCAGCCTGGTGTGTGAGGCATGGCACGAGTCGCCGTGTCCTGCGCGCGGGTTATCTCAAGCCCTGCGTCAGTGGCATGTTAGACCCGCAGGTGCTTCTGGCAGAGCTCCAGGGCAGCAGCCTGCAGGCAGTGCTGCCGGTGTTTGGGTGCTGGTGTGGAGCTGGTGCTCCTGTGGTTCATCGCAGCTGTACCCGATGGACAGCGGGAGCGCCCTCTCTTCTCGGAGGGTGGATTTCCCAAGGCCAGTCAGCTTTGGCCAGCTGAGCGGGCTCCCTCCCGAGGACACCCCTCTGCCCGTGCTAGACAGAACATGCGCTCATGTTGCTTGAGGCCATGGGCTTTGCGTGTGCGAGGGGGCCTTTTTGTGAGGCAGAGACCAGACTGGTAGATGCTGGCGCCAATCCGGCCGCCCCTGGGAAGCACGCAGAGCTGATCAGCCCTCCTGGTCCTCCGGCTGCGGGAAGGCTGGAAGCGGGCTGATGGGCTTGGGAGGAGGAGGGGACCAGACTGGTGGGGGAGCAGCACCCTTGTCCCTGGTTAGCCTAGCAAGAGTTTTCCTTCCCCTCTCAGTCCTCTCTGGCCACACAGGGGTACAATGTGCTGCCTGACTGGGGACCTCCGAGGGTTAAAAGGCCTCAGTCCCCTGTAGCAGTGACCTAGAGCCCTCATCCAAGAGGAAGAGGCTCCTCTTGCCTGGACATTGATGTGTTGCTGCGCTTTGGGTTGGAAGTTTTACCGCTCAGGGTTTTTTTGTTTTTAACAAAAACACTGGGAACTATTTGTCCTGAAGAATATGTCGTAGTTAGCAGAGTTAATGCACCTCAGATGCCTGGTTTATAACAGAGACAGTCTGTAGTGTCTCTTTATCAGAATCGTCATTCTCAACAGCTTACAATATTTGACAGATTATGAGGATATTGCTGGTATTTGAGTGTCATGGTGAGGAGGCGCCGAATGGTGCATCTCTCAAATGGGGAGGCTTTGTGCCCTTTTCCTCTGATGGCAGAGCATCAGTGCTGACTCCCAGTGTTTCACCAGCTAACAAACTTATCAGGGGCCTCTCTCCTACTTGTCTACTGTTGATGGAGGGATGATCGTTGGTTCAGCTGAAAGTTGCACGCTGATGTAACGCAGCCAGGCAGTTTGTATAAACAAAACATGAAAGATGAATCAGGAGCAACCACTTCATCTACCATTTGCTGTGCCAGGACCATATTAACTGATACATGCAGGCTTCGCAGCATCCAGCATTGCTTCATCTGAGATTTCCTGGCCAAAGGAAGGATGGAGGTATGTGGGGGCTGCCCGGCCTCGGCCGCTTTGCCTTGAGCAAAGGACGTGTGCCACGCTTGTGTGTGGTGGGACAGGGCTGCAGGCATGGTGGCCCTCCTGGTGCGGAGTTGACCATGAAATGCAGAACCTCCAAAAAATAAACTCGGACTTGATCTCCCCTTATTTCAGAGGCTGCAAATTTAAATATATTTTAAAATAGTTCAGTGTAACAATCGGAGAGTAGAGGTTTGCCTGAAATACTCTGCCAGATAAAAACTAAAGGAGGTACTTAGCAACTGGTAACAGTAAAACACACTGACATGGTTTGATGGCTTAGGATGAAATTTTAATTGTTCTGTATTGCATTTCTGTTTATAAAGGCTGTGTAGTAACTAAAGTGTGTTTTTCTTCCATACATGAATCCAGATTATTGGCAGCAATGCTGGTTTTAATGAGAACTGCAAAGAAAATCTGGTCTCTAAACAATTGTGGAGGCTGTCATTCTGAATTGTGTTTTGAGCTCTTCAAGCCTTGATTAATAGGACGAGGCATCAGTTCAGAATTCATATGGACTCCAAATGAAGTTCTTCGTTCCAAATGGCCTGCTCTTCTGGAGTGCTCCTGCGTTTGGAGCTAGAACCATGTCTATTCAGTACTAATTAGCTAATGCTTGTAATAACTTTGGCTGTGTCTGCATGAACCATCTTCCCGTAATGCTTTCTGCTGTTACTGTCATAGAAATGTCATGTTGCTATTGTAGATGTAGTGTGTGTGAGAACTAAGCTTAGTGGATGAGTTGGTGGAGGTAGTACTTTGAACTGCCGTGTTTCCAAAGGGAGGAGTTTGGTTGTGCTTCTGAGGATCCAGAAGTATGGCAGTGGATGAGATGTAAGAATCTGTAAATGCTGACAGTTGTCTGGTATCTCCTAGTCAATCATCATGTAGTTCCTGCAGAGGGATCAGTTGCAAATGTTGGTACCCCCTTATCATTTTTAAAGTTGGTGGTCAGATACAATGACAAGGCGTCTTGGGGTTCAGCAGGTGAGAAGAGCTGTGTTTGAATTTGGTGACGTTATAGTCAACTGTTTCTTTTCTCTCTCCAAAGAGTCATTTAGGCAACGTCTTGGTTGATATGAAGCTCATTGATATCAAGGACACTTTACCTGTGGGCTTCATCCCCATCCAGGAGACCATCGATACACGTAAGTTGGCATCTGTTCTTCAGTCCCATGCCTTGAGAGCAGCCGCTCCACCGGTGCCTGTGTGGTCGGACGGTGGAGGGCTGTGTCCCAGGTAGGGGGACGCTCTCGGCACTGCTGCTCTCTGGGGTTACATGTACATGTTTGGAGGCAGCTCTGGACTGCAATGAAACAGCCTTCGGTTTTCCTGTACTCTTCAGGCTTTTTAATACCGCTGCCTGACTGTCACGAGCTCATCTGCGAGAGCAGCACAGCTCTGGGGCTGGAAGGAATAGTTTGTTCTTTCATTTTGCAAGGGTGGACTAGGCGTAGTGGGAGCAGAGCTGCTGTGCTGGGGGATGTTCACAAATTGATACCAAAAGGAAGGGCATGTGCTCATGGTGCTGCATTCATGCAAGCCAGTTTTACACCTCCCTCCATGAACAAACGAAGGCCCATGTCCTGGCAGGTAGTGCTGAGGATGGTGGGGTATGTTTGCGCTTGCTGAGAGAAGGCACAAGTGGAATGTCCAGGGAAAATACCATCCTCATTTCTGCAAGGCAGAAATGGCTTTGCTGCCGCATTTAACCCACCAGTTCCCAATGTATTTGCATCCCCCAAGACTCATGGCAGTGGCAACTGGAGCCGCATCTGGTCACAGCACTTTGCTCTGCAGCAGGCATCAAGTGCTTTGGGCTTGCAGTGTGGAGGAGGCTGGGGACGAGCCCCATGGGAGCTGAGTGCAGAAGGGCTGCAGGACACCGTGCGCTGGTGCTGAGTGTACAGCTACTGCTCAAGAGCAGGGTTGGTACCAGTGCTCGTCAGTAATGAAATCCAGCCTGGTTATGAGTGGAAGGGAGTTAAATGAGCCTGCTTTGCAGGGCATAATTCATCCAGGTCTGCAGCAGATGAGGATGGTTTTTCAGTCACTACCGCCCTGGTTCTGATTTGAACCCATGACCTAGAAGTGAAAAGCTCTGCAGCCCATTTCCCAGTCTCCTGGGTCACCCCCTTTCCCTGGAGAATTCCTGGGCGCTTGTGGCGCGGGGGAGAGTCATCGGCTTATCCTGCTCGCCCTTGGGAGTGCTGGACACTTACCGTGTGCTGCTGTAATTTTTGTGAAAGTCCTGGTGGAAGGGGACCTTAATTAATTTAAAATGCATTGGATTGTGACCCATACAATCTTTAAAGCAGAGGCACTGTCTGTATTAATGAAGTGGTGCATATCCCTGCCTCCATTAGCATGAATGAACACATTTCGATTGACTGTTCATATGTTTACTTAAAATTAACTCTGGTTAAGGATGTGTAATTAATGAATCCAGCTCCTAAACCAAGTTTGCTACAGACTGCAGACTCTAGCCAAGTGTGAAAGAGACCAAAGACAAAAGCAAGTAGTCAGTTTAGTGCCTCTTATTTAACTTTCACAGTAAGTACAGATTTTGTTCAGAGTTAAATTTGTGGTTATACACGTTTCTGTGCTTTCTCTAAGTGACGGTTGACTTGAAGTAAATATATTAAATATAGTACTTCTTACTAGGTTCTGAGAAAATTTTCAGATGTGGAAGCCTTAAACCCTGGGCTCCTAAAACCACTTTTAGGCACTTCAAATAAAAGCCCTCATTTTCCAAAGCAGGAGAAGAGTAGACTTCAGGGATACAGGTATTTAACATCTCTAAAAAGCAGCACAGTAACTGCAAAGCTGCCTGCACAGATGCTGTATTGTGACACACCTCGTACTGCCTGTACATTTATTGGTGCTGGTGCGACAGCAGATTTCGGAGGCTGGGATGGATTGCTTTCTCCAAGGTGCGGATTATGAAACAGGAGGAGCCTATAGAGACAGGGCTGCTTGCCATCTGTTGAAGTGAGAGCATATTTTTAAGCTGAAGGATATTTATTCATATTAAACTGAAGGGTTTTTATTTTGCAGGCACTTGTTTGTAGTTGTTGGTTTCCAGATTTTCATTCAGTGTCTGCACTTTAGATTTTCAGTGTATCAATAGACTTCTGTCATGTCTTTCAAGTTCCTGCATTCACAAATAGAAACCTCACCTTGCTCACATTGAGACTCTCACAGACTCTTTAGGCTGAGATAGAGCAATGGTTTCCAAGCACTGCAAATCTGTATCTGTGTGCCAGTACCACCTGCTGTCATGCGACTGACCCATAGCTGGATGTGGATTGCATCCACATGCAGACAGACAGCGTTGCACATACATTAATTCATTATATAGATAAGCCTTAACTCTGGTGGGCTTGAGTTTTGCTTGATGGATAACATGGAAACTGCTCTGCGGTGCGTACCAGGAAAGGGCCATGCAGCAGATTCGTCCACCCTGAACACAGGTCAGTGCAGCACAGTTGCCCTGTAGGAGGTCCTAGCAATTACTGCTTTGTAAATCTGGTTTATCCCTACAAAGATACCAGGGTAAACACGATGGGGGTATCATTTCAGTGCTTGCTGACTGAGTCAGGAGAGGTCATTAACACTTATGTTGCGTGAGATTTGGGCAGTCAGCTTTTACTGTTAGCCACCCTGCATGGCAGTCTGTTCTTCTGCCTCCTGCTCCTCTCGGTTTGGTTGGCTGTTTGGAAGCACTTGGCAGAATAAACTGACCAGTTGTGTCAGCAGCTTCCAGGTATGTTCCTAGAGGCAATACTTGTGGGAGGAATATTTAGATACAAGTATCCAGGCCAGTAAGGCAAACATTACCTTGGAAAGAGAAAGCGGATGTGAGAAGTATGTGGAAGTGGAAAAATCACCTGCCGTTTCTGTTCTGTGATGCAGTACTCTGTGGCATACGTGATGTCTTATCTTCTCTGCAGAGGGTAGTAGGGAGTATTGGTTTATCACACTGCCTAATAACAAATCTCACACAGTGTACAGAAGGCTCCTGATAGAAAATTTTTCCAGTCACTGAATGGCACTGCACTATCTGGTTTGCTGACATATATTTGTTCTTTGGCGCCAGTTCCTGCCATAATTATCTGCCTAATATCTGGAGAGACAATAAATAACATTTATACCCTAATTTTGCATAAAAAGCACACTGTGTCCTGGGTTGTTTTTGCAGAAGAAATAGCTTTCAGAAAGAAGAGGCTGTGCATTAAATTCATCCCTCGAGATTCTACAGAGGCAGCGATCTGTGATATCCGAATCCTGGGTAGATCTAAACAAGCCCCTCCTCAGTACACGTTCATAGGGTAAGTACCCCTCACTCCTGAAGCTGTTGTCATAAATTCAATTGTACCAAGGCTAAGCACTCTGTTTTCCTGTAATTACTAAGTAGTAGTTTGTAAGAGCTGAAGCTTGTCATTAGAAAAGTCTACATAAGTACAAGTGTTACTGAATTTGATGTAGGAATTAACAAACGCCTTTTTTTTTTTCTCCCAATTGGACTGGTTCTCACTAACCAAGGTGTTTGTGAAACACGTCAGTGCTTGATACTTGTGCCCATGTGCAGCATTTGCTTGTAGCATTAGAATCATAGAATCATTAAGGTTGGAAAAGACCTCCAAGATCATCGAGTCCAACCGTCAACCCAACACCCCCATTCCCACTAACCATGTCCCTAAGCGCCTCATCTACACGTCTTTTAAATACTTCCAGGGATGGAGACTCAACCGCTTCCCGGGGCAGCCTGTTCCAAGGCCTGACCACTCTTTCAGTAAAGAAATTTCTCCTAATGTCCAATCTAAACCTCCCCTGGCACAACTTGAGGCCATTTCCTCTTGTCCTATCGCTTGTTACTTGGGAGAAGAGACCGACCCCCACCTGGCTGCAACCTCCTTTCAGGTAGTTGTAGAGAGCGATGAGGTCTCCCCTCAGCCTCCTCTTCTCCAGGCTGAACAACCCCAGTTCCCTCAGCCGCTCCTCATCAGACTTGTGCTCCAGGCCCTTCACCAGCTTCGTTGCCCTCCTCTGGACACGCTCCAGCACCTCAGTTAATGTCTTCTGTGTTGATTACACAGGGAGTTGAACAACATGGGCATTTGGTACCGGATGGGCAGAGTTCCACGCAACCATGAATCTTCACAGCCTGCGACTCCTCCTTCCCAAGTATCGTCTTCGACACCAGCTCCAAACCTGCTGAGGTGAGTTTTCTGCTTTCCAGCCCCTTCTGCTTGATGCTGCGTGGTGTATTGTTACTAACCTTGCCTGGCGGAATCAATACCAGAGTACCACATCAGTGTGAATGATTACGTATCATGATCTGATAATGAGGGAATGTGTGGTTCTTTCAAGTATTTGCCTACTGGAAGTTTCTTCGGCTGTCGTTGTATAAAGACATACGGGTGAAGAAGTCAGAAGAAGCAGAAAGCCTGCAGGGGAAGGGAAATGGCAAACTACACCTTTCCTTTGCTTTAAACTGTGCTGGATATTGTAGTTTCCAACAAGTACACGTGGTCACCCCTGGAGGGTGGGCCAGAACTATAGCCAAGCCAATTTCTTTCCTTGACCAAAGGGAGGGAGAAGCGTTCATACAGATTTTAATGCAAGGGAGGCAAGTTTTTTGCTCATTCTCCAGGACCAGTCCATGGTTTGAAGTACTGGCCCTGTTTTTTCTTTTCTTGAACCCGACTGCTGTTCTCCAGTCTTGCAGCTGACATTGAGCATGCAGAGCAGACTGCTCATCCTGCAGTGACTGACAGGAGTAGCACTTCTGGGCAGACGCTGGCATAGTGTCTGTCCAGGTTGTTTTCCCTGTGTTATGGATGATATTTGTGTGTGCATATAAATGTATGCACTGGTGTGTATACTTGCATATAATAGTAGTCCTGTATTGACAGCTTACTTGCTGGATTTCTCTGGACAAAACAGAGTGTTGTTAAGCAACAAACCAACCCAGACAGAGGTTAAACTGAGTGCTTTATACTCCTGGCATTTGCTATGAAAGCACAGCATCCAGTGTGAGACGGGCTCCTACTGATGTGGTTCATTGACTGAACTCCGGGCCGGGCTATTGCCAGGGGGCAGCATGTTCTTTATGGGTCCCTTTGGGCTTTTGCTCAATTAAGCAAACATGTATTTTTGCACTAGGCATTTGGTATACTGCAGATGTATGCGTTTACAGTATTACAATAACTGTTGAGAGCTAGAATTTCGAAGGAGACAGTGGAGGGGAATTCCAGCGGGATTGGTTGTATACAAAGGTCATTGTATCGTATGGGTGGAAAATACTAATGTCCTTCGGCGTCTTGATTTTACAGGTCATTTCAGAGTGGCGCTTTTAAACTGCTGTAAACTGTTCCAGAAAAAGCTATTAGGTATCTTTTTAAGGCAGTATCTTTTTAAGTCCGTGACCCAGACTTAAATCTACTGTCTTGCGGTGGCTCTTTGAACTCTCCAATGCATTTGGGCGTTTCTTTCACTGAGAGTTTTGCTCAGTCGCCTGCCATGCCGTGGCACACTGCTTTCCGTCCTGTACTGTGTACTTTCCGTCCAGGTGTGCTGTAGGCAGAGATGCTGTCTCAAACAGAGATGGAGATGAAAAGCCAGCAATCTTCTGGAGATTTCAACCTGTCCCACCGGGAGCTGATATGTTGTTTTGAAGCTCCGCTGGATGTAAGCTACATGTTAGCACAGGCCATGCAAGATGAGAGAAAAAGGTGTCTTGATTTTAGAGCACAGATCTTCATTTTCTGTCTGCAAGAAATTCCTGCCTGGGCAGATTTCCACAATAAAGAGAAAAAATTATCATAGCAAGAGAATGTCAATGGCAGTCCTTAATCACTAAGTGTGGAAGGGTCATTTTATGGCCGAGCAGGGAAGGCTGCAGAGCAGCGTCAGAGCTATTGGGAACAGGGCCAAAATTACAGCTCAGAGCATCAGTGACAGTCTGAAAAGAAGTGTTTACAAGGCTTATATATTTTATAACCTCTTGTTGTACAGTTTATGGTTTACAATGGCTGCAAGGAAATTGGATCAGTTTTGTTTTACTTGCCAAATAAAGCAAATGTCAAAATAGTCAATATAAAATGTATTCTAATTTGGCTGAGTTAAAACAGCCACTATGCAGTGGAATAATTGAATGTTACATTAATGCTTCCTAGTAAAACCACCTGTCTGTAGCCAGCTCCACTCTCATGCTCTGTGTGTGATTTACAGGTAACTTTTACACCACCAGCCTGATCATTCAAAGCATCTTTCATGTCTGTTTTTTTTACTCTGATTATTTATTATCCAATATATTTTTTTAAGAAATAGAGATGTATATAAAGGTGCATCCTGCAAATATTTCATTATTACTGGGAACATATACTACTTGAAAGCCTTTTCTAATACTTTATCAGCAATGTGGTAAGTTACTCAACACTTAATGTTTGTGGAAGATTGTAGTCACAAGTAACCTCTTCTTTTTACGTCACCATAGAGAAATGAGATTACACTGGTATCCAGTTTGATGTTTTATTCCCTGTGGATATATCCTGACAGGAACAGCAGTGAGTTATTCTGATGCTGCCGTGAGTGCTAAGAGGAAATCAGTGAGCAGTGCTGAATAGAGAGCACTGTGGAGATTCTGCCATTAGGCTGGTCAGATATTTAAGCTATTCTCTTCAGTTGCTGTCTAGCATTACAAAATAACTTTAAATCAAGAGGATATGCTTGGGTGCTTCAGAACAATTGCTAACCCTGGATATAAACTAAACCAGTAAAACACAGCAGTGAGCTTCTGCACAGCAAAACCTTCCTAAATGGAAGGACTTTTTACTGTGGGAGATGTTTATTTCTGCACCGGCCATGTTTCCTCCTCTGATCCAAGATGTAAGTTACTGATGGCAGTGGATGGCAGCACATCAGAGTTTTGTCATGTGTCAGAGGTTTGACCTCCACAGCTTGCTGCACGTCAGCAGTGCTGCTTCTGCTGCTCGTGTCACGGGGTTACGGCTCACAGTCAGAGCTGCACAAGGGGAGGCTTTGTTTGGTATTTGTGCTGGACTGCATATGTTATTTTTCAGCCATTTCTTCTCCTTGGTGTTCCGTACTGCAGGCATCTGGCTTAATGGTCTCTAACGGCAGCCCTCGCCATCTCAGTGAGGATGGCATGCTGTGCTGTGCAGCACAACCGTGCCGTTGTGCAAGGCATCAAGCTGCTTTACTGTCTTTTCTCTCCAAATCCTGCGACAGCTTCTTGGCACTAATGGCAGCCTGGAGAAATGCACTTGCAGTTTCCCATCCTAGAAGACTGCTACTAAAGAACTACTGTTGTTGACTTGAGTCGCCAGTGGGAGTTTAATGTAACTTTCCTCAGTACCTCTGTTCTGTGTTCAAGGCCTGCACTCCCCGGTGCTGCATGGTGACATCGCTTTGGGGAACAAGAAGGTAATCCTCCCCCAAAAGAGGTGCTAGTAACAGGTAATTCACCTGGCCCTTTGCACACTTTTGCTTCACCCAGCCTGTGGATCAGCGATTGCCAGTGCATGGGCTGGGGACTTGGAGAAAAGTACGCGTTTGAGCAGTGTCTTGGGGCTCAGCCTCTCCATGCCTCAAGCTGTGTTGGAGTAGGCTGGAGCAGGATTTGCGCGTGATGTTCTCCTCTTCGAGTCCAGTTCCAGTCTTTTGGGAGCAAGTTCCTGACTTCTGTGAATGCACGCAGAGCCAACCTCGAACCATTTTGCCTTGTGGCTGCTATGCAAAGGCTCCCGTCACAGTCACAGTGCTTTGTGAGCCTGTATGGCTTCTGTGGTTCGGGAGTGCATTTCGCATCCCTTCTCGAGGTGCTGCAGGAGTCTCTACCACCGTCGTTCAAACAGCCCTCTCGCAATTTGTCAGCTGCAAGCAAGATGTCAGTCAGTGCTGCTGAAGTGTGTTTTACAGTGACAGACATAATTGCACTTAACTTTTTGCGTGGATGTTATCAATCTGTGATGGATACTTTGGGAAATGGAGCACTCTGATTGCAGATGATGTGTCACAGGCGTTTAATCTTCCTTTCGGAGAGACCGGGATTCAGTCACAACTTTTACTTGTTGATGTCACGTTTTGAAAATGTAGATTTGCGTTGACCCTGGGAATCATTCAGTCATTTAGTTTGCAGGGCTGTCATCTGAAAGGTTAATGGCTTACCAGGGAGAAGGAAGATCTTGCTGCAATCCACTTGTATTCATATTGTGCATTAGCGTGGCTGGGCGCTTGGCGTTTCGGTTCAGAAGGGCAGAACTCCTCCAGCTGCCTTCCCGGGATGCCTGTGGCATGTCTCCATGGCTGTTCTAGTTGAGAACCACAGAGGTAGGGCAGGGGAGAGGCCAGGCCAGTCCTGGGGCAGGGGGTAAGCCCGAGCTGCAGGTCTTGGTGGGGCTCATGGTGCCCGCTGCTGTCCGGGAGGCAGAGCTGCAAGTCGGTCGCTTGTGCTCTGGACTGACCAGAAAGGCACACAGGTGAGCAAAACAGTGTCTACATCTGCTTGCTGCATCTCCAAGCGTGCCTGGAGATCAGGAGAGGTGGCAGAGCTGGCGGGATGCCTGGCCTGGCCAGGAGAGGCCAGCAGCGTGGGAGCACTGCAGCTCGGGAGGGAGTTGCTGTCCTGGTGGGGTGGCAGTTGGGAACGCCAAGCGGCTCCCTCGGGTTTCTCGCACATGGGGCTCTTGGCGCAGCCAGGCGCGAGCCGTCGTGGGGACCAGCAGAAGGAGGCAGCAGTTTGCAGAGCCAGACGGAGAGAGGATCGGGAGAGGGGTGGCCGCTTCCCTGAGAGCGGCACGCTGCTGGTGCAGCACGGCTGCCCGCTCCCATGCACACAGCAAGGGGGACGGCTGAAGCTGGCACAAGCCAGCCGGATCGAAAGCGCACAGTTTTCTCCTGGTTAGCAAGGCGACGTGACCGGGCTGGCCTGAGAGGCCACGGGCAGCGAGCATGGGGTGAGCTGGAGTGTGGCAGCCTGTCGCGGTCAGGGGGAGCCAGGCAAAGCCTCCCGGGTGCAGGGGGTCTGTGTCCAGCCAGGCAATGCAAAATGCCCACCAAGGGCTGGCAAGGGACCGGGCTGCTGGTGCTGGGGCCCATCTGGAAAAGGCAGTGGGTGCTCCGTACCGCCCCGGCTGCAGGCCCACCACAGGGCCCCGTGCTGGTCTGTCCCAGGGGAGGCGGCGGTCCCTCTGGATTCTGCCTGTGGGCAATGCTCAGGGACAGAGCAGCATGTGTGCCTCTTCCTGCTGCCTGCCTCCTCCCTGCGGGTCCGGGCTTCTGCAGGGAAAGGGGCTGTGTGCCGTGCCAGACCCAGGGCCCCAGCATAGTCTGCTGTGCTTGTAACTCCTGCCTGATCCGCACGGCTAATAAGCTAGAGAAACAGCTCATTTGTGCTGCAGCTCACACCCCTCGCAGCTGTGGGTCTGCAGCGTGGCTGGCAGACGTCCCTCCCCACGTGCCCTCTCTGTGCTCTGAGCACAGCTGGTCTGTGCCACCAAGTGCTCAGGTCTTGAAATACTGATCTGGCAGGAGTATTGCACCAGGAAAGTGCTGCTCTGGTTTTGATAAGAAGATAACAACTGCCCTACTTAAACCCCTGAAATAAGATGCGTAAATTTTCCTCCCATGCTCCCAATTACCTTTTAAATAGTTAAGCTACCCCTCCTTAGACAACGGAAATTTGCTCCTGTTCCTCTGCTCCCAGTGGAGTTTAATGTTAAGGAATGTAAGAATTTCCTTTCTAGGCAGAGAAGTCTGATTTTTCAAATTGATTTATTAATGGTATTTGAACTTTGTCGTGCAAGCTTGGAAAGTGATCAGTGTGTGGCTTTCTGCTGGAGGCTGATGATGTGCAATAGGTGGCAGCTAATAAAGCAGCACCAACAAGCCCGTATGTTGGAGACCTGAACTCAGTGTGATGATAAGCCAGTCTTACTCTGTGCAGTGGGTTAATTGAAGGGAAGCGGGAAGCCATTTACCTTCCCTATTTTTTTAAGTAGCAACAATATTATTTATAAATAACTATCTTAATTTTTTCTTTAAGACATCTAAAATAGATTTTATGGAGAGTCTGTAGAGGAGAAGGTTCCAGGGTTTCAGTGCTTTTCTGCTCTGGTGGGGAACAAAGCCAAGACTTCAGAAAGCTGCCGTGGACTGGAGGCAGACACCACTGGTAGCCTGATGGCCAGGATGCTTTCGCAGAGTGGTGGTATCTACCTTAAAGTCCCTCATCTGAACCAGATGCTACCAAATAAGGAGTACTTTGGGATGAATGTTTCTGGTTTGACTGGAAACTGCCCTGAGAAATGTTGCCAGTGGGATCTCTTGACAGTCTGATCGTTCCTACAAAATGTTTCCTTCTTGATGGAGTTGCATTTTCTAATCTGTTTCATCAAAAGAGCTCTAAAGTAAAATTACCTTCTGATTTACAACTAATAAATCGTATTCTTTGGCTTGAATGCTCAAATCACTTGTATTGTGAAATACAGCACAATATTCCTGGTTTTAAATTATGTCCCCTACAAAAGGCCAAGGATACAAGAGTACAAGGGCTGTGTTCACATCACAGTAGCTATGGATTAAAAAAAAAAAACAATGAGATTGAAACAGTAAGTTAAAGCTTGGAGGAAGTGTTTCCGTAGACCCATTCCAGTGGGTACGGTAAGAAGCAAAATTTAAGGATGAAATTCTTGAAAATCCGTGATGCGTGTACGCTGTGCAAATCTGAACATGATGGTTGGTTTGAGTGGGTAAGGCGTGCTGGCATACATTTATTCAGAGTCTGTTTCCCATAAGGAATTTGTTATGAAACTGCACTGACCGTATGGCTTGCATCCAACTCAGCTGGATGAAGACGTGCAAAAATTGGTCACAGTCCAGTATGTTTTAGTGGTAGAAAATGATGATTAGGAAAAAATGTTTAAACAATATGAGTGGTTTCCAGGCACAAGAATCCCTTGCAGCAGCCGAGAGAGAGAGACATTAACTGTAGTTAGAAGTTTGATTGATATAGCTGATTTTGAGGATGCATTGAAAAATTTGGGGAATGCTCTGAGTGAAGAGGGTTTGATATCCTTAGAGTCATTTTTCTTTATAGAGCCATGTTTCTGGTATAGTAATATTCCTGGAGGCATATTTTCTTTAGGGTATAGCGAAGGGTCTTTAAGTACAAACCGAAGATATTCATTCAAAGAACCTATATACTCAGTTGTTAAATAAGCCCTGTAGGGGAATTGAGCATTTTTTCCCTAAAACTTCTGTGTTGTCTGCTATTTAATATGATCTCTGCCACTGTTGATTTGTAATCTGTGCTTTCACCCTGAAGTGCATGTGGTTGTGTTCAGATATTTCCTTCTTTAAATCAATCACTTTCACCATTTTCCAAAACACTTCTCGAGTTTATTGCTTTTAGTAAAGTGTTTGGACTGTCATTATTTATTACTGGCAAGGTGCTGACAACGTGCTCTTCCCAAATGAGTCTTTATGTGGAATATTTATTTAACAGGTTTTTCGGGGGAGGCATTGCTGCTCGCCATGGGCTGGGCTGTGCCTGCAGCACCCCAGTGCTGCGGGATCTGCCGGGGCGGCAGCCTCCCTCGGCGCCCGGCCCCTGGCAAGGGGCTCGCCTCGGAGGTATGCTTCTCGTGGGACAGGTGAGCCCAGGCTTTGTTGTGCTGATTAATTTGACAGAATTTAAAATCTGAACCGAGGAAGCTTACACTGTGTGTAATTTATCTTTTTGGAGTATTTCTGCTGTTTGGCAATTTTTCCCTACTGCTTCATTATCTGAAAACTCCTGACTCTGGAGAGTAGCGAGTGAAGGATGTGGAAAGCTGCGCTCTTCCCGCTGCAGCCTCCAGAGACACCGCGCTGCTCATCTAAGACAACCACTTCATAAGCACTTCATGCTTACAGTATGAGGTCTTAGTTCTTTGATGCAGTCCTCTGCCTATAACAATTTAATGGGCTACAGCTCAGACTTTCAAGCAGTGTAAATTAAACTTGTTGGGTTTTTTCTATTGTTTGGCAGCTGTTCTATCCTGGTTACTTAAGTCCTCTGATCTAAATTAACCCCTGTATAGAGGAAGCTGCAGGAGCTTCATTCTGTATTAAGCCTTACATTTTGGGTTGCTGGTCTGCAGTAGATCATGCTCCCTTGTTAGCATCATCAGGGTTTGTTCCGTTCAGCTGGTGATTGCTTTAGTTTTGACAGAATAGCGCAACATTATTTTCCCCTGTCTTCGAGGCGTGGTTGTTTCGGGAGGGGGATACGCAGAGGCATGCTGTGTGTAGTGCATTGAGTACGCGTGCTGCAGACAGGCCTTTTTCCCTTTCTACAGCTGGGAAAATTAAATGGGTAAATCTAAAAGTGGAAAGAATCACTCACTCCCTTTTTCATTCTGTCATGCATTTGGGCTTTTATAAAATCTGAATCTGGCACCACCAGCTCTCATTGATTTTTGGGAAACAGGATATTTTAGTAGCTTGGAATGAGATGAAATGCTTGCGAAGCCCATATGTTGCTTGTTTTAGGGAAAGGGTCAGGAAGGTTTTAGAAAGTATTTAAATATTTGGTTTACACGATTAGAATGGACTTCATTCCAGACAATCTATTACCCGAGGTGATTCTTGCCTCACAGTTTTGTTTTTCATTGCAGTTCTTTGGAGTATGAGGTAGGTGTTCTGGCATCGCAATGCCTGAGCACAGTAAAAGTTAGGGACTGTGAATAAATACTGTAGATGGGATTCTGGACACTGCCGGAGCCATAGATATCTGCTGTGGCGTTGTCTGTAAGCTGCAGTTTGGAAAATGCATTCTGGTAGAGTGAGCAGTTGCTGAGAGGTCCTCTGATGTCTGTCAGTGAAACTCCAGCAGCTCGTTTCTTAGAAATGGGCTTTTTCCTCCCTCCATAGGCAATGCTTTCAAGTTGGATTACGTTTCTTGAGAGCTACAGCCAGCCTGATACTAACTTCTTATAGGTGTTTCTTCAGCTTTCTACAGCTTGGAATTTAATTATTCTCTCAGTTTTTCACGAGACATGATCTTTGCCTAATCCATTGATTATGGAAGATACAATTCTTTTTATTTGAAGGTATTCCTATGAGACTTCAGTTTTTCTGGCACTGTTCCTAAGTTCATTTAAAATAAATTGCAGTCGTGACAGTGGTACATCAAAGAACAGGACAATTCCAGTCTGCATCATGCAGTATGGTTTCTAATATATTTGATAACATGGGGCAGTTCTTAAAAGTTTTGCCTGATTTCTCTACGATGCTCATCCAATCCAGTTGGAAAGCAAAAACTTGCCGTTGTTCTTTTGCTGTGCATTGTTGATATTTTTATATGAATTATGAAGCATTCTTTGATATCTGGCATTTCCCCTTATGATCCTTTGTTACTTTTTATGAGTACTTGCCCCCTAACTTCAAAAGCAGTTCATCACCTTCCTGCAGACAGATATTAATAACTGATTTGGTACTGTCGGGCATTCCTGGGCCTGTTTTATGCGAGTTTCTCTCAAAAAACATTCAAAAAGTAGCCATAACGTGCACAGACCTCAAACCGCCTTTGCTAGCACGTGAAAGAGCGCTCTCATCACGTGCTTCTTCTGTTGCTGTCGTATGTAGACTTATTCCATAGACTTAATGACTAAAAGAAAAACTGAAGTTAAGAGAGTAATTAAATCTACTCTGTCCTGAACTGTGCTGTTGCAGTTGTTTCATCCTAAATTGCCTGGAAGTTATCGTGTGTTGGGGAAAAATATTTTTTGTGTTTAACTCATGCTGGAACAGAGTGGTTTTGACTTCAGCGTTGGAGAGAGCGGGCTGGAGCCCTGATGGCTGTCCTCGCTGGGGCAGGCGTCCATCCATCCCGGCAGCGCCAAATCTGTGTCATTGCTTTCATTCAGTGAGGAGGGAGAAAGCTACTTTTTGTGACCGTTCAAAAGGAAAATAATTGGCATGGGGGTAGTTAATGTGAGTTGCCATTCCTTAACATTAGAGATTCCACTAAAGTACTAATAACTACTGTTAATATCTTTCAGTGGAAACTTTCAGAGTAAACGAGCACTGGTTGAAGCAGTATTTAACGGCATGCTGCTGGCATGATAAGAATGCAAATAAGCGTTATTAGCCTAATGATTTTGCTGTCGCCATGGCTGTGCAGTAGTAGTGTTGTGAATATGTCATGCAGTACCCATGAATTTGGAAAGTGTGTCAAAACACAACTTCAATTAGTTTGCTCTAATTATGGCTCTAGAGAGTTCATAACTATATCACTCCTCATTAGAAGAGGTTTTCTTATATGGATTAATACAGCTCAAAGGGATCTTTGAGCGATATGAGGCAGAGCTGTGCAGAGGGAGGATGCCCACGGTGTGGCGGGAGGTGCAGTGGGTCCGGAGCAGCGCTGGGGTCTGGCCCCGTCCCGTGAGCTCCCGGTGCAGGGCAGGGGCTGGGAAGCCGCCTGTGCAGGGCGGGCCGGACCGGGTGGCTGTGCCAAGTCAGCCGGTGAGTGGCTGCTTCGGTATCCCTCAGAAGAGGCTTTTGTCCCTCGGCATGTGAACCTGGCAGATGATTCTAGACAGGCTCTTCAGTTTTAAAAAAAACCAACCAACCAACCAAACAAAAAAACCCAAACAAGCAACAAAAAAACCCCACACCACCAAAAAAAACCCCACCAAACAAACAACAAAAAACCAAAACAAAACACAAAAGCCCTAGTAGGAACCATACTGGATGCTAAAATAGAGATTTGGCCTGAAAGCTTTACTCAGATAAAGGTCAAGGAGCGTAGGTAGTCAGAAGCCTGTGTCAGTCTGGTATCTCCAGAGGAGCCCTGCAGGATGCCAAATGTCCGTGTACCTTTCTCAGGGTATTTGTAGTGTCTTTGGAATACTGTCTTCTCCTATTGCCTGAGCATGTTCTTGCTTTGCAGAACAGGGAAAAGATTCTTGTGCTCACAGGTGAGCAGTTGGTGAAGGGTTAAAGTAGTAATTGTTTAAATCTTTTAGGCTTTCCTCCCAGTTCTGTGATAATTTGATGAAGAACTTCACCCTAATTAAATATTCAAATTAGGAATAAGTGTCAATATGGCTTCCCATTGCCTGGAATGATGATTAATTGTATTCAAAACTCTAGTGGCCACTGTAATCTAAACCAAGCCGTTGTTCTTGATTATTTCTGCACACATTTACCATGTTTTTGTTTTAAAATTTAAACTAGTAATTGATTTGCCATATGCTGCAGAGCTGCACATACTTTCACGATCTGTGTTTAGGAACTTGGGGACTTTGTAATTGGGATTTTCTTGCTTTTCAATGGCAGCCTCTTTTTTTTTTTTTTTTTTTGTCTTCTACAACGCAAAATGATTTGGCTTTCACAACGCATAAGGAAAATGCATTATGCAACCAACTTAGTAGGTATACGTTATATTGATCCTGGCCAAAGTTTGCATTTAAAAAAAATTAGACTTTGTTTCCCATTTTTCCCTACAATGTCATGCTTTTAAAAAAAGGAAGGGGGAAGGGGAGAACTGATCTCCTTCTAGCAGTTACTGCCCTCTGTCTTGTGGTCTTGCAGCTAAATGTTCTCCTTGGAGAAACCTGGCTCTCCTCAGTGCATCTCAGTGGGAGTGATGAAATACCCATTCTTCCTACCTCAGAGATGGAGAGTGGCCATGGGGTTGGGGCGCAGGCCGTTGTTCCCAAACGCCCTCATAACAGCCCGCGTCCGAGCTCCCCAGTGCTGGCGTCGGCCGCGGCTGAACAGGCACTTTCGGCTCACGAGCCCCATGAGCGGTTGCAGGAGTGCCGGCCCGCTGAGAGCAGGTCTCACGGTGCATCCCCACATGTAGCATTTGTAATTCCCCCTGCTGCGAGGGAATACCTCGGTGTGTCTTTAACCTTGATACATCTGAAATGGAGAGCAAACGGGATCCCCTGCGGAGTTAGGCAGCGAGGTCTGGATACGTCATCTTCTGCTGCCGTATTTGTGCATGTGTGGTCACGGTCCCTTGGATGGCGAGCGATTTATTTTAATTACACGCGTGGAACGTGCACACCGCTGCAACATATGGCGCTCGTGAAACTTGGTGCTTGTGTGAGCTGCCAGGCACACTTGTGGCCACTGAGGACTTGGTTCAGAAAGTCTTTTGCAAACTAAGGATTCGGAGCTTTATGGGAAGGCTGCTGCATGACGGCTGCTTCGTGGTGCTTACGCAGTGCCCGCCACGAGCTGCCGGTGTGGGACGGTCTCCTTGGCCCTCTGGCTGAAGGGGTGCTCGTCACCTCCCTCGCAGCCTGCGGTGGTCCGGCCGGCTTGGTGGTGGGTTGTGGAAAGGAACTGTCCAGGTCGAAGAGGGTCAGCCTCTCCTGCAGCAGAAGCTGGTAGAAACTTTTAAAATACTCTGCTCAGAAATAGGCTTTTTAAGATCTGCTTTGTTTACTTCCAAAACAATTCCTGCTGTTTTGTTTGGGATGAAGAAAGTGGTCCCCTGTACAAGCAAGAGAAATTCAAAAATCTTTCTGTTAGCTGTTTTGGTGCCTCAGAAAGTATTTTTGGATACTGCTATTAAAAAACAAATGAAAAGCGTGTAATGCCTACAGGCAGTGGTCTTCTGTTTTAAAGTGTGTTCATGACAAACCTGCCTCTGCTCGGAGAGTCTCATATGGGTTGCGTTTTAAACAGCAAACTGTTAGCCAAATTTGAAAATATTTTCACACCATCTTTTTTTGGTTAGAAATAGCTTTGGGAAGCACAAGCAAACTCAAACTGATGTTTGCTTTTTCTTATTTTATCCGTGCTGTTCACCATCAGCTGCATCAAGATCTAAAAATATATAGTTCTTCACAAAATGTGTCCTGTTTTTAAAGGCAGATAATTTCCAGATGATTTGCTCGATAGATAAAACCTGCTAGCTAAGAATGTGGATTTGATGCTCTGCTGGAGAATACACAGGCCCTTTCTTGCAGATAGGGTGTTTGTGAGAGGACACAAAGGCCACCTGCTTTTTCTGGCAGGAGGGCGATGCCAAGGGTCTTGCCGTGTCCAGTAGCTCTCGCTCCCGTGAAGTGGTAGCTGCTGCCTCTGCCCTCATGCTACGCTAAGCCTCTCTATGAAGAGGGAGCATCTTCATTACGTATGGCAACGGGGTCCAGAAGATTAATGATAACATCTTATAAAAATTCACACAGACCTGGGATCAGCATTAGAAAAATACAGATTTGAATTAAAAGGGAAAAGCCTGAATCTCTCATCAAAGCATAGAAATCTGTGGGTTATCAATAACGGTTACTAGCAAAAAGTCTTTTCTCACGGCAGACTTCGGTGGAGCTCCATGGCTGGCCAGGTGGCCGCGCTGGCTGGACAGAGCAGGGAGAAGGGTGACGGCAGAGGCAGAGCCGTGTCCGCCGCGGTGAGCTGCCTTGCTCAGGCTCTCCCAAGCCCCAGCGCTCCTGTGCCCGGGCGGCTCTCCTGGGCTGTGTCCTGCTGGGCGGGGGGAGCTGGCGCTGGCTGTTCGTGCCCTGCCTGCGGGGCTGTCGGGTCCATCCGCAGTGTCAGAGGCTGGCGCAGAGCAACTCTGGGCTCCAGCAGCTTTGTGTGCAGCCCCCTCTCTGGCCCTAGAGCCTGATGAGAGTGGGGCTTGCTGGGTGTCGCATCCCACCCTGCCACACAGCCCGTTCCTGGGAAGGTCGCCCACCTTGTCTTCTAGCCTGTGTCCAGGCTTGCTATGTGCTGGGTTTTCCTTTTAATAAGCTCTGAGCCACTGAAAATAGTTTTGACTTCACTTCTATGAGCTCCATTTTTTCCTGTTTATAGGAAGGTTTAATGGAAGATGTAAAAATATTTCTCTGCTGCAGGAATGCTGGGCAGACTGTTGTTGTTGGGAGGGAGGGCGTCGTGCACTGCTGCAGCTAGAGAGATGACGAGTGAAATTTGGCTTCTCTTTTCTCAGGGGCGTAGGGTGTAGGGTAGCTTAGCATCTGCATCACCCCCTGCCTCAGGGAGCATGGGAGCATGCAGCAGGCTCTGGGTAGGTTTGGAGCAGGCCTTAGTCATCAAGAGAGTTTCAAAGATCTTATTTATGAATGTACTCAGAATTTTTTGGCACGGATAAATTCAAAGCACTTGCTGTTAGTGCTTTCTGCCTTGAAGGAAACGTGGTTGAGTCCCACAGGGTGTTCAGGCGCACTCTCGATGTCTTATGTTGAGACTTGTGTTTGCAGAGGGGGGATCGTACTCGCCAGCCACCACACAGGCTGTCCCCGAGTGCCGGCCCACGAAGAGCTGCCGTGTCCTGCCGGAGGGTGGATGGCTGCCTCTGTAGCGCTTTGGTCGTTGGCCGAGTCCCGTGTTCAGTGGGGCATAGGGGGCTTGCACCAGGGTGTAACGGTCTCACTTGCAGCTGGGCTGAGGAGCAAGTAAAGCAGCTGAACCAGTCTTGGTTGTAATGGTTGAATTGCCACCTCAGTCTCCTCCTGGTATTTGGGGTCCACTCCAGCTTTTACAAGCAATGTTAAAATTGATGTTTGCTGCTTAACCTGACCAGAATTGTCAGGCAAGAGCGAGCTGATGGCAGCAGTATCTTCCGTTTTGTAGTAACGTAATCTCTTGTTTCCCATCTCTCTTCCTTAGGCATATCTCGCTGACACTCCCTGCCAGCTTTCGAGGGAAAAGTCACAGCACTCGCCTGGACTTGGAGCACCAGCACTCAAATCTGTATGCCATATCAGGTAAGCTGGCGCACACAATGGTTTCTCTGCTCTTCTGTGTAATCGGAAGTGTAGCCAAGCAAAGCAGCCCTGCTTGCGCAAACAGCCAGGTGTGAGGTACCCATGAAACATACATCTAGCTTTTCCTCAGTACCATTTAAGTGTCGAGAGCAGAAGGGGCGCAGAGAGACCCCAGAAAGTGCCCAGGCACATGTGTTACTGGCAGCAAACGTTATTGATCACTGGGGAGATCGCAGCCCTTGGGGAGGGATACTGCTGCCCGCAGAGGTGCTAGGTGAGAGTTCTGATGGAAAGCAACACTGACACAAACTTTGCTCGTCATCTTTTTCGTGATCTTCACAGGTGAGTCATAAGAGATGACATCTCTGCCCGTTTTGCAGGAAGCATTGTCCTGCCTAGCAAGGATGAGTTTCGTACACGCTCAACATACACATTAAAACCGGACGATTTTACTCTTTCCCATTTCTATATTTTGAATACTGGCACTGCATAGATTTGTTTCCCCAGTATTAGGGCAAATTTGAAATAAGATGTTAGGATATGGGGGGGTTCTGCATTATTTTTAAGAAGCATGTGCTTGCACATGCATGGTTGGGTCTCTCTAGCTGCAGCTTGCTTTCTGTTCACAATTCCAGGCTAGTATACAAGTGCTAGAGCTAGTTATAGTTTCCAGATGTGTAAAAAACCTGCCAATGAATAATTTAGCTGGTTTTTATTTTTAACTACTACTAGTCTGCAGGGAAAATGTGTATTTAAATAGAATGGTGAGGATCAAGCCTGTTCCTTCACCCATGCAGGCACAGGTACTTGTTACTGTGCTTCCGGACCACACAGTGGGTTCGGTTTGGAGCTGGGGTCCCTGTGAGCAAGCCCTGACAGCTCTGCTCCTCTGGAGGAGGTCTTGTCTTTAAGTGCTTGCTTTCTTGAAGGAGGAGTGAGCTACAAAGGAATGTAGCCTGGTTGTCGGGGCCCAGGAAGAAATGCCTGTGGGAGTGAGAGGCAGGGATGCTTTACAGAGTCGTACCTCATGGAGTCTGTCACTCCTGGATGTGCCGAGAGCTTGTGTGGTCTGGAAGCTATTCATAAACCACAGCAAAAGGACTTTTCGTTCTGCAAACTAAAGAAAAACGTTAGGCGCAGCTGTGGCACAGCAGTGCGTTTCACCTGCCTCTTCTCTTATGGGGCTAGCTCGTATTTCAGCTGAGTAGTGCTGGGGTGCAAGAGAGTTTTCCTTAGAATTTTTTTTTTTTTTGAGTAATATTACAGCTGAAAAAATACTGTGATAGGCATGGTAGAATCACACGTAGCCACAGTTTTCTCTTTGTTAAGTCATTTTTGCAAGAGGAGAAAAATACTGGCTTTAAACCTGACTCTCTCAAAACCTAATGAAAGTACAGTCCCTTGCATCTGGCTTAAGGAGATTTTCAGGACAGTTTGGAAACCCAGAAAAAGCAGCACTGTGTTTAGTGGGCTGTACAATAGGTAGTGCTTGTGCATAATCAGGGAAGAGAAGATGGTAAAAACGTGCCATTCACAGGTTCTTGCTATTAACAGTGAGTGACACTTCTAACATGGGAACATGGCATTAATTCATGTACCATAATCAAAGGGTTATTTAAAAGGTAATCTCTGACTGAAACTGCAGCTTCGGGTTCCTAAATAGATAGAATATAACAATTGCATAATTCTTGTCAGTACTCGTTTTTCTTGTTACTCTCCTGCCCTGATAGATTTAGAAATGTAAGGGAAGGCATGTCCTTGTGTTCACATGAGACAGTCCTGCATGGAGGACGGAAAGCTGCGCTTTCTCTCCTGAGAAAGCATCAAATGTGCAAACAGCGAGGCAGCAGCTCTGCATGAATGTTACTGAGAACGACCCTGCTCTAGGACTTCCCGTGGACTGCCTCTGCTTTCGGTGCAACTTGGGAAGATGACCTGTTTTGCAAAGAACCTGAATACTTTACCAGATAATTATAGGCAAAGCACAAAACAGGCTGCAAAACTGAGCATGGCATTAGTCCTCCATGTTTGCATGAACACATTTCAGTCAAAGTATGTCTTCCCGCCCCCCCCCAACTGCATGTTCTCCTCCAGACACGTTGTTATACAAGTTGTTGTGCATACATGTGCTGTAATGGCTATTGCAGCTGTGAATAATTTCTTAAGAAAGGGTCTTGTCATATGAAACATCCTGTGCATTGGCAGGGATCTTCATGCATAACTCCTGACCACTGCTGCCTTTTCAGCAGCTGTGATGAGGTGCTGTGACAATTCCCTTTGCGTGCTTAAACATTGCTGAGGTAGATTAGCCCCCAGACACCCTGTGGAAACCATTCTGAAGTTTCCTGTTATGTTGGTGTAGTTTGCAGCCAGTCCGTTTTATCTGTGCTGCAACACGAGTGCCTCGCTCCAGTGCCATGGCAACGGGAAATTTATTAATGTGCTTCCACTGTCGTCCCTAATTGCTCTGCCAGGATGTGGTTTGCCGCGGTGGGGTCCTGGCTGCAGTGTGCTGCGGGGCCCGCGGCGCTGGGGGAGTTGTGGGCACGTGGAAGATGTGCGGGTCGTGGCAGCGAGCGGCCGGCGTGGTGGGCGAGGTGACCGGGGCTCTGGCGGGTGCAGGATGCCTCTCCGGTCCAGCCAGGGCAGCCGCGCATGTGGATGAGCCTGCGGGCTCCCTCTCTTGGCTCTCAGCAAAATGGAAGGTTTCCTGGTGCTGGCGCAGGGAAAAAAAAGCCATTATGAACAGTCTCTTACCTCCCAATTTTGGTATCACCTCAGTCTGAACTCTTGTGGTGGGGACAGGATGGGCTATTTAGGAAGGGAGGGCTGTAAAGGAGGGTGAAATTAAGAGTTGCAGCGTGGTCTCAGTTCTCTGTCTGTAGACACCCAAGATTTTCTCAGTAGTCAATGAAAACACTTCCATCTGGGGTTGAGCCTTATGGAAGGTGAAATGAGTTTTGGCTGTTGAGCCTATTCTGTATCTCAGAATACGTTTTGGCAGAAATTGCCAGATCCCCACTGGAACTTGGGGATCTGTTACTCCTTGGGGTGTGTAATGTAATTATCACAAAGCTGGAGTCGAGTCGAAACAGGTCCTGAAAGTAGTAATTACAGTTTTTAACCAGCCTTTTGTCACTTCCAGTCTTGGCAATGAAACACCGGGTGACCAGAAAGTTAGGGAGACTCCTCTTTGCACAGTAAACTAACAAATCCATCTTTGACAGGGTGCATATAGGAAACTATTGCTTGGACCTCGCAGCCCTACGCAGGGAGCCCGCCACATACCACTGCAGCACAGCACTGCTGTCTGTGCTTACACTTGCGCTGCTGGCATCGTCCTCCACGCCTGGGAGACTCCCTGGTCCCACCCTGTGCCATGCGCCCAAGACCAAAAGGCAGAATTACTTCTGAGTTGATCTGCAAAAGGTCTCTGGGTGCTGCGGGGAGCACAGTGCTGAGGAGCTGACAGGTTTAATATGCATGTTCGAATGGGCAGCTGCTGGAAGAAGAACGCCTTGCTCCAGACAGACCTGTCAACAGACACTGCTCGGTATTTCACAGCATAGTCTTTCTTCATGGCCTTCAGCTTAATTAAGATGTTGTTGTGACTACATACTGCCTTCATTTCAGACTTCAGCATCTTCTGGCTGTATATTGCTTTGGCTTATCAGAGCCACAAGGACAGTGAGGGAGAGAGGGAGCCCTCTCAGGCAGCCACAGATAATAACGTAGAGGGAAAATTCCTGAATCAAGTGAAAAATTATTTATAATAATGGTACTCAAAGAGAAGGGAAATAAGTCACTCTAAGGGTATATAAATTTTTATGATAGTGTATAAACAGCCATAGCTTGCCTTGTCTCCCATCTATCCCTGTAGAGAATGAGCGCAACATCTAGCATAAAGAAAAATATAATAAGAAAACGAAGAAATGAATGGGAAGAGCTGGAGAATTGATCACTCAGTGTATTTGTATATCCTGATGTAAAAGGTGCTGCTGACAGGTGGCCAGGTTTCTTCTGTATAAAACCATGTGTGTGCTGTCAGGGCGGTGTGAGCAGCCTTGTTTCGATTGATGAATTGCCTGCTTTCTTGATTAAACCTTCCGTCACTTAAGAAACAAAAAGCCTGTGTTTGGATGGCAGAGTGGGACATGTCAAAAAAATCTGTCTGCTTTACCTTTGTGCAGATGTTGGGCACAGACTGTAACATGTATTATTAAAATGAATGTGGCATTTACTGTGCATTATTTCTTTCCTGGGAGAAAGGACCTGTAAATTATATGCTAATAATAAGCTTTAACCCTTTCAGAAACCAAGAGATTTAGGAGTGCAAATACTCCTGCAGGCCTCACTAATTGGATGGGCTCGAATACCACTGTAGCTCGCTCTGAAGTTAATAAACAGTATGTTTCAGACCAGCATGCTGATGCCTCTTGGGGATCTTGCCTCCAATAAGTTTTCTGCTGTGTAAGTGCCACTGAAACGTAAACCTTTCGAATTACAAAATCTTCCATTGAAAGCCCCCTTCAAATTCTGATTACAGGCGAAAGCTGTCTCCTGCCTGGGGACGCGGCCGGCAACGGAGAGGTTGCCCAGCCAGCCACGCGTGACCTCCTCCGCAGGGGGCACAGCGCTCTGCTGTGGAAGCTGGCAGAGCCTCCCCGCGCCAGCTCTGACCTTTGATTTCACTTTCAGAATCCCTTCAACCTGCCAGTTTGAGATGTACTCACCCGACATGTCTCAGGAAAAGGATTAGGGATGGAAAAAAGTCTTAACACACCTTGCAGAGCACGTGGCAGGATGTTGCATTGGAAACTAGTGACTGAGTTTGCAAAATGAGATTTTTACGGTCTCAGCTGTGATTTCTGGGAAATCACGAGCTGGTCCAAGCTGTGTGCTTCCCCATAGTGGGGACTTTCTCTGCTAAAGTCAGGTGGGCAAAGCCTTCGCTGCACAATGCTGGGTAGGGTTGTCTTTTTTTTGCCCTGAAATTTTACTGTAGCCGTCTTTTGTGTCACGTTGCAGATAGACGCGTTTGTCAGTTGTAACATACAAACTTACGTAATTTGAATATAGGACAGTCAATACTCGTACCTTCTCTTGACCTGCTCTCAGATTGTCAAGACAGAAATCGCATTGCATGGAGTGTATCAGATACTTCTGCACAGCCCTATCAGAATGCGTGCATAAAGTAATTAGAGCTTCTCTGTACCAATTTTGTATTTGAACTTACAGATACTGCTACAGCTGTCCTGTCATAGCCAGAAACCTAACTTCAGTCGTATAATCCTATCTCCAAGGATTTTTGTTCTAGCAGAAACCTGGAGATGGCAAGATGATCACAGTTACCCTTGGATAGGACTGAGTTTCATTCTTTGAACACTTAAATATGGAAATTGTGCTGAAAAAGCAACAGAACACCTCGTCACCCTGTGCTTGTTGCCAGAGCCTGTGCTTGAAGCGTTTGTGCCGTCTGCCTGCAGCCTTGCACCTGTGAAGAGGCTGTACGCCATTCAAACACCGCTTCTCACTTTTCTTAAATTCTCTCGTAACGTTCAGACTCTATCCGTGATTATGGCTGCTGTTTTCTGAAAATGCCAGCATTCAGTTTTGCTGATGCTGAACTGAAGGTGAAGGTTGTTATTCTCTTTCAAAGGAAAAATGCTGTCCCCTCTTAGATGTCACATCCCGAAACATGTCATACGCTTTATCGACTGATAAAGCAACGTTCGTGATTGTGAACAAGGGTGCAATATTTGCCATTCAGTCGCTTGGGAGCGGCAGGTTTTCAAAGCAGTTATTTGATGCAACAATGCCTTTGCGTATATTTCTTACCTTAAAAAGTATTATTTTGTAATCGTCTTTAACCACATTATTAACATAGTTACTTGCGTGAAGTATTTTTCCCAGAGAAACTGGACTGAGCGCCAAGGAAGGGAAACATTGCCAGTTGCCAGCTTGGAGTTGGCTGGCGCGTGTTTGCCAGCTCGCTGTGAAGAAGGATGTTTTTGTGCGCAGCTCTTACAGGTGGCACTCTCTCCACATCTCTGATTTGTTTATTTTGGAATTGTGCGCCAATATTTATTCCTTAATATTTACCATAAGGAAGTAAATATTTATTTAAATGGTTGTTTATTGTTATATTTTATACATAAATATTTCTTTATTATATTTAAATATTTATTTACCTCTTTAAGACACTTTCTATAAAGGTCACAACAAACTTTGTGATCTGATCGGGTAGCAGGATGGTTTTGTGTGGTATCTGGTGGGCCGTAGGTAGTGACTTGGGGCAGGCAAGCAGTCGAAGCCGTTGCTGTCATGAAGTGGGATGGTTGGGCTGCAGTTGTAGAGGGAAAGGTTTGCAAATGTAGGTTCCAGTCAGTGTTGGATCTGCTGGGTCACTCAGGCAAACTTTCCCAGCAGGAGGTCACTTTGAAGTAGCAGGAGAGTCCCCTGGGGAGGGGGCGGAGGGGCTCAGTCCCGTGGAGCCCGGCTGGGGCAGTGAGGGTGAGGAGAGCCGGGGTCCGTCCACAGCGCGGGAGTGGGAAGGGGCACGCTCTTCAGCTCCTGTAGGAAGTACAGAGAGGTTTGGTTCCTTCCGTGCTGGTTGATAATCCAGATCTCTGGAGGCAGCCGAGAGAGTGGAAACTGATGTTAATGAACTGGAAAAATATCAAAGCCAGTGGATTCCTGAAAAGGAAACCAAGTTGCTTTTCTGTATTGGATAATGCAGATCTTGACAGGGGGGAGTTGTAATTCGTATGGGTAGCTTTCTTGGAAGCATTTATTTCACACACTGCTCTTGTGGCAGCAGTTTGCTTCCAGATTCCTCCTTCCTTTCGGGAACTCAGTTGATTTATTCAGCACGGCTGTGAGTTTTGCTCCGAAACGCCAGCACGTGGCCGTGGAGCCTGGCTGGAGCCCTGCGGCGCCGACCGGGGCTGGGGGGACAGGCCGGGGCCCGGGGGACTGGGTTGGGTGCTGGCAGCTTTGTTTTTCCACTGCTCAGCAATTGACTCAGGAATGCCTTGTTGCACGTACCCCCTCTTTTTTTTCCCCCCTCTTTTTTTCCCCCCTCTTTTTTTCCCCCCTCTTTTTTTCCCCCCTCTTTTTTTCCCCCCTCTTTTTTTCCCCCCTCTTTTTTTCCCCCCTCTTTTTTTCCCCCCTCTTTTTTTCCCCCCTCTTTTTTTCCCCCCTCTTTTTTTCCCCCCTCTTTTTTTCCCCCCTCTTTTTTTCCCCCCTCTTTTTTTCCCCCCTCTTTTTTTCCCCCCTCTTTTTTTCCCCCCTCTTTTTTTCCCCCCTCTTTTTTTCCCCCCTCTTTTTTTCCCCCCTCTTTTTTTCCCCCCTCTTTTTTTCCCCCCCTCTTTTTTTCCCCCCTCTTTTTTTCCCCCCTCTTTTTTTCCCCCCTCTTTTTTTCCCCCCTCTTTTTTTCCCCCCTCTTTTTTTCCCCCCTCTTTTTTTCCCCCCTCTTCCGCTTTCTTGCTTTTTGCTTTCTTGCTTTTTGCTTTCTTGCTTTTTGCTTTCTTGCTTTTTGCTTTCTTGCTTTTTGCTTTCTTCTCTTTTTTTCTTTTTTTTCAACAAAAGACCTCTCTTTCAGAGGTCTTTCTAGATGAAGAAATGAAAGAAAAACTTAAAGATTTTGTTACGTTTCAGTGCCTGTATGTCAACTTCTTTCTTGTTGCAAAATGCCAGGTTATCTATGCCACAACTGCCACTTACTTCTCTTCAATGTACATTTTCTTTTAAAAGATACTATATCTTTTATCTGTATGTAATGAGGACAGACATTTTAATCAGAGGTTAGTCATTTATTTTTGCAAACTATTGTTTTGCTTCATCATTTTTGCAGATAATTAAATGGTTCACTTGGCACAGTGTGTCTGCTTTATTAAAACAGGTAATTTTGAAAAAAAGGAAGATGCTATTTTTTGGATCACTGCACAAGAATTGCTTTTATCTTCATCTTCCAGCATAGTTTCTGCTGGTTTTGCGATACCCTCCTATGTTCAAGTGTTTTACTATACTCCACTCTCTAAAGGGGGGAGGCCCTGTGCTACATTTTACTGTCGATCCAGATTCCCACGTGTACATTCTTTGCAATTCTTAAGAATAGAAGTGGAACTAAATTTATTTTTTGTGACACTGAATTTTAATCAGGATGGTCCAAAAAACAGACAAATTGTGACACAAGCTTTATTCTGCATTGAAACCTCTTTACTGAGGCTGAGATTAAAGTCAGCTTGTTCTTTGCCCTATTGCAATTTCCAGTCTTTGCACTAGGAGACCTGGATAATCTTCAAAATATAAAAGGCTCTATTAATATCCAGCAGTTCAGGGAGACTGAAGTCTCATCTAAAGTGCTGCAGCTGCGTATTTCAGAAAGGGAAATTTAAGTGTTACTTAATACTATATTTAATGAGATTCAGAAAAGTGTATTTCTTATTAAATTAGCTCATCTGTGGTATACAGATTCTTTGCGTGCTTGCTGCTGCAGTCTACCGTCCCATGTTATCAGTGGTGCGCTCAGGCAGGCTTGGCCCAAATGGTGAAAGACGAAGCCACAAGTTCTGCCGCCTGTATAATTTTTCAGACGTGATTTTCTGATTAACCTGCTGTCGTCCGAAGTGGCGTTCTTTATCTTCATCATCTCATTTTTGTGTACTTGTACAAGAGCGTGACAGCTCTGGCCGTGGTGCTGCTCTTTCTCTTCCGTTATCTCGGCTATCCCATGAAGCTGCAGCCTGGCATGGGAAGCCTTGCCTTCTGCTGTAACGTACCAGACATACAGACTTCACCCATTTTTGTCAGATCACGCGTCACCTTCTGAGGAAGCTGCTTGTTGATCTCTGGCGAGAGGATTATCTGGCTGCTACCCCTGAAGCCTTGAATTATGTATGAGCAGGTGTACCGGTAGGGACGTTCCCATCCCAGTGGCGTGGGCAGTGGCGAAGGCGTTGACGCCAGCGGCTCTGAGCCGGCGGGGCGTGCGGGGAGCATCAGAAAGCGAGCAGCGGCTGGAGCCAGGCTGTGTCAAGAGGGAGGGTGGCACCGGAGGGGACCCCACCGATGACATGGAGCCCCGCCAGGGCAGGGGTGCTGCTCTGCCCTTGCTCCGCACACGCAGCAGCAGTCATCGCAGGAACGTGGCTGCTGGAGGAGGATGAGCTGGTGGGACTTGCACCAGTTGCTTGTGGAGCACAACCTTTGAGGCAGGCTGTGCTGTATTTGTTTTGCTTTTCTGAGTGCCATAGTTTAATTTTTTTTAAATAGGAAGCCGCTCCGTGGTTTGGATATTTAAACAGTTATTAACCGAATGACAATTAACAGATTGCATAGACAGATTTTCTTTTCAAAACCTCTGAAATTGAGTACAGTTTGCAAAACTATCACGGCATAGTAATGACAATGAATTTTGATTTCCCGGAACTGATATTAGACTCCTTATTAAACTATGTGCATCTGCTTTTAATTTACTCCAAATAATTGGAAAATGCAATGAAGCTTTCCAATTAAAGCACGGCTTTATGCTGTTTAATAATACCCCCATAATATTATAGCTTATGAAGTGACAGGTGAGTTGGTGTATGAATAAAACATAAAGGCAGCAATAAGGGACAGAAAACCGGAGACAGTTGTTGGGGATTTTAAATGCTGGATGTAATTTGCATATATTAATCTCTTCTTTTCAGCCTTATCAGGCGTTCTTCAGTATTTGAAGTTAAAATAGCGTTGACAGGCGGGAGTACGCTTAGTTTTTTCAAGGATTTATTACTTGTATAATTTCTGATCTTTAATAAGCAGATATGACTGATCCTCATAGTTCTATAGAAATCGGTTAATTGTTCCAGATGGCGTGTACTGATTATGCAAAATTACTTTTCACACCATTTTTTTTTTTCTGATGGAGTTTGGAGTAAAATTAAATTTTTTATAGCCTTCTTATCGTGCTGTTTTACAGTGGTTTTTGCACAGAAGTTGAATTTAATCTACTATATTACATTGACCAGCAGAGTTATTCTAATGTAGCATTCTGTGATTTGACAAAGAATAATAGAACACATTGCTCATTGTTCGTTACTGTGCTGCTAATAAAAAGGAGTTCTAGTGCAGAAAACCAGGCTGTTATTTATGAAGAATGCTTAATTTGCACAGTTAAAAATGCAAAATTGTTACAATGAGATGTTCTCTCTTTTGGATAGAAGACTTGGGCAGAACAAATGAAAATAGTCTTGTTGCTACAGATTTCGTCTAATAAAGAAGGATTTTTTTTTTTTTTTTAAATGACTGGTGTGGCTAGGCTGTGTTTTATTGGGAGGAGCAGTCATCCAGGCAGCATGCTCTGACTCCTATCAAGAGGTGTCACTGGTGTTTTCCCTGATTATCGTCATCTGGATATCTCAATGGCATAATTTCGTAATTGAAAACATTTATAAAGGTTGTTGGGCTTCATTTATCTAATGAAAAGCTGTTTATACAAAATAAACCACACATAAAGCCCTCTTGCTAATAAGGTTATTGCGATTCGTTTTGGCGGTGACTCAGTTGTTGGAGGAGGCATCCTGCTGCCTTGCTGTCCCAGCCGTGCCGCGGCGGGTGCCCATCCTGCGGGCATGCCATGTGCAGTGGTTCCTGCAGCTGCTCTCGCTCCTGACGGAGCAGGCGGGACGCTGCGATGGGTTTGTCCGGGAGTAACGTCTGGCCCCGGTTAATTTTGGCATTGTGTCCCATCCCTTGTCGCGCCGCGGGCAGGCGTGAGGCGCTCCGCTTGGGCAGCACTGCCGCCGTCCTCCTGACAGAGGCTTGTGTGAGTTTGCTCGATTCTGCTCCCTAGGGCCAGCCCCAGGGCCGTGGCGCCTTCACCAACAAGCAGCGGGCAGCCTCGTGGCACGGGGGTCCTGCTTGTCCCTCGGGCCGGGCTTCGTCCTGGGGTCTCTGCTGCCATGCCTAGACCTCCGCGGAGGGGCTGAAGGGACAGTCAGGGGCCGAGCCCAAGACGTCTTACTAACCTTTGCAAAGCAAAACAGCAAAAGTTTAAAAAAATGACGTGGTGGTTAATGGAATTAAAATCTCCAATTAAATTAGAAAAGTGGGGATACAGTAAATGGAGTTTTATAAAGAGTGCTTATTTTTAACTCAATAGGAAAAAGACAAGTAATTAACTCAGCCATTAGAAAGCTCAAAATTTCTCCCGTCTCCTGTGGAACTAGAAAATTGTTTTGTGTATACTCTTATATATATACGAATAATATATATGGAGACGACTAATGGCATAAATCAGAAATGATTAGAAAATATTTGTTCTAATGAAGTAATAATTTGGTAGTAATGCTTTTCATCAGTGTAGCTTAAGGCTACATTAAGTGGACAGACTTTATATGGATTCTCTAATTTTAATCTTCAAAATGCTATCTAATGTCTCATTAAGACTTGCATATAATGTATCTTAAGTACAGTCATTAAATATAGTTTAGGGAGATTTATGTTCAGATATTGCTTAAAGATGTTTTAATAGGCCCATTTACTCTGATGATATTAATGAGCTCTTAACACATATTAAGCTTCTAAAACTAGTGGTATTGCTCTCACAGTGAGCAAAACAACTTAGGAATTGTAAATGAATTGGATGCTCCAACAAGGCTGTTTTTCACCTGAGTCTTCAGACGCCCTCTCCAATCGGTTTAGCCCCGTAAGCGTCAGGCTGCGTCCCCGCTCTGCTGCTGCGCGCTCCTCGAGCGTTCCTCTGACGCCCGATACCTGGGCCCCGGCAAGGTCGTTCAGACCTGCTCGTCGTGCGTCGTCTCCTGGGCCTGCGAGGGCTTAGCAGGGGTTGCTGTTGCTCGTATAACCGCATGTGTGGTAAAAACTGCAGGTTCAGAACAGGCTAGACCTGCGTGAATATCTGTAATGTTAGGCAAATTTGGTTGTATATCTACTAAAATAAATAAATCGGATACTTTAAGGAAAGAGCCAAATACAGTCGTGCTTTTAGATAAATTCTGCTTTTTGAACATCTAAAGTTAAGATGCAAGAATTGTAATTATGATAATAAAAACTGTTCATTCCCCTATTGTCACTTTAGTTCCAACTCAGAAAGTTATTGCAAACAAAATTCTCTGGTTTCATCACTCAGCTCTTCTTAAAAAATCCTTCTGAGTTCAGAGACTTTTATAATTACTAAATTGGTTTGTTAGAAGGAGATAATAGCAAATTTCTTCTTTTCATAATTGGACATTTCTTCCCTGTAGGCTAATGTATGCGCGGCACTTGCATACACAATAAGCCGTGCTTTTGAAAAGCCGTAACTAGCTAATAAGTGCTGTGGTGTCATCAGAGAGTAATGGTTTGCTGATTAGCATAATTAATGACAAATGGTGGTGCGGAGCGGGTGGATTGGCTTAGCAGATGATGAATGCGCCGCAGCCGAGGCTGAGTCCTGCCTAGGCGGCCTGGCTGGCTGTCGGTGGCTGCTCCTCGGCAGGTAGGCCTCGTTAGTCACTGCCCGCCAGCCCCTCGCGCCCGACGCCGCTCCCCGGCAGCTCGGGAAGCGCCGTGGAACGACCACGCGCTGCCGCGGCTCCGCGCGGCGGCTCTCGGGCGCTCCTCTGCCTGGCCGGGCAGCGCGTCCCGGCGCAGGGCTCGCTGCTGCTCCCCGCCACGCTCGGGGCTGGGGCCCTTTGGCCGAGTGCTGCGGCACCGGCCCGGCACCGGCGGGAGAGGGACTGCGCCCACCCCGGTGTTCCTGCGGACCGCGAATGGTCCTTGTCCTCCGAGGGCAGGAGGGAAGCTGCGGGCGGCCGTCCACGCTACGAGACGGGCGCGTTTATCTGTGACTTGATTAATCGGGGCTAATTTGCATTTGCAAATGAGACTGATAAAAATGGAGTTACCTTTTCACCTTTAAGGGGGAGGAGGGATTATTTCTAGGTTGTCTCTTTTTTAAGTGATAAGCAACTCTTTTACCAATAAGGATAAAATACTTAATTTGCATTAGCAAAAGAAGCTAATTATTATATAGTTAATTAGCATCTGGAAATGAGGATTATCTTAATTACAAAGCACAATTTCCTTAATAGCTACAAAACTGTAAGTTTGATCTGTGTGGAGATTGGTGACTATTATTATGTAATTAGTGATCATATTAATGGTGTGGTGTATTTAGATATAATTTGCATATGCAAATGAAATTTACCTGATAGAAATATGTGGCTCCACTAATGACTCTGAGCACTTAAAAATTAAATTACACTAGGGGATCTGGATCCTGAGTCGCTGTGCAGTGGCACGGTGGATGTCCTCCTGCAGAAGAGCTTTTGGCTCTGCGAGGCTGTGGCTCAGTGGTCCAGCTTTTGGGAGGACAAGGAAGCCTCCTCCCATCTTTTGGCTCCCCAAACCTCAGTGTTAGGTACAGCCTCCTGCAGCTGGGCGGTTCTCGTGCGCAACGGCCATCGCCCTTGCCGTACTGCCATCCTCTCCTGTGCTGAAGACCTCAGCTTTGGGTCCTTGTCAAGGCTCTTCTGGCTACGTAAGTATTACATCGCTGGATGGTGGGAGCACATGTTCCATGCATCACTCAGCTCCCGGGCAGGAGGTGGGAGTCCCATGTCCTTTGCAGCTGTGCTCCTGGTGAGTTTCTGCGTTCATTCATGTTTAGGGGTGCCTGTGGTATGGAGAGCGTGGTGCTTTCAGGACAGCTGATCCGTCTTCTTTCCCCTGCTTTTATTGGAAGCAAAAAGCTGCCTGTGTGTTTAAAAAACCTAAAGTCCTTTAAAACAAAACCATGTTAAGAGGGGGTGCTGGGCACCCTTATCTCCCCAGGGAGCCCTGTGGGACAGGTGTTGGTCATCCAGTGCAGAGCTGGAGATCGCGCGGTGCTGGTGCTGGGCAGGATCGCAGCTGTCGTTGCAAGTGTGAGCGTCTGCCACGGCCCTGGACCTGGCCCCTGTCCAGAGAGGTTTTTGAGTCGGGGAGCCCTCGCAGTGGCAACTTCCCTGCCCATGTTGTACAAAATCACACCTCTGTAAGTGTCTCAGCAAAGGAAAATCAAAGCTTCCAGGGCCAGATACTGTAACAAAATGCAGTGTGTTTCTTTAATATACCCTGCTCCTAACCTGCAGTACTGAAACGGCTGAAGTGCAAAAAATACCAGTGCTGGAAGGAAGCGGCCGTTACCCAACAGGATGTTTCTCTCATCAAGAGGGAAAAATTTACAGCTGCCGGCCAGGGAACACTGCAGCTATTGTGGGTGCTTCCCGAGATGCTTTTTGCAACTGTTTGCTCCAGCCCAAGTCCTGCCTGCTTGCGCCTCCCTGCCTCTCTGCGGCAGACAGACATTACGTGTTTAATGACTTCCAAGGAGTCTGCCTATCATTACAGCTAGAGCTGAAAGTAATTGAAAAGCATCTGTGTTTCTCTTCAGCACGGCGGCCCGTGCATGGAGGCTGGAGGAGTGCCTCTGCTTCGCCTCCCTGTCCTCGAGCGGGACCTGCCCCGGCTCTGCCGCAGCCCTGCACCAGTGCCCTGTTTTGTATCTGCTCTGGTCTAATTAATTAAGGGTTGTTGCTTGGAAGTAGCACATGCTTAGGTGTGATCTTTGAAGTTTAGTGTGGTGCGGAGACTTCAAAGGGAACATTTTATTAAAAAATAATAAAATCAAGAGCTCCTAAACACTTGCAATTTGAAGAGCTTGTTTGAAGTCTCTCCATGTTCTCTGGTGCTGATACAGCCGCAGCACTGAGGTACTACTTAGCCGTCACCATGCAGTACTTAACCTTCGCTTTATTTAAAAAAGAAAATAATCAAAACCAGGAGTATTTTCTCAAGTGTTTTTGTGGCTTGATCTAGCAGTAAAGAACTAATTGTGCCATGTCGTGAGCTATGCAGGAAACGGAGAAAATCAAGGCTGACAATCAAATTAGCAAAAATGAAAATTTAGTCCAGGTCTGGTTTTTTAATCAAAGTCATTTGAAGATGAACAGGAAACCTGTAAACCTTTCCCATCACGGAGGTTTCCTTCCACAGCCTGGGAGGCCCCTGCTCGCCTGCACCGAGCGTCGTGTGGTTCGGTGCTGCTGCCATCCTGCTGCCTGGGCACCAGGCATGGGGCCGGGGCGTTCCTGGCTGGGCCTTGCTACCGCATCCTTGCTCCCCTGCGACAGCTCCCAAGTGCGAGCTCCTGCTCCCTCCAGGAGCCGCAGGACCAGCAGCGCAGCTGCCCCTGGAGCTGGGTGCGGGGCTCCGGGGCCATCTCCTGAGTTTGGGCTTGTGCCTTGGTCTAGTGGAGCTGAACAAGGGGAGAGGTGGCGGCCTGAGCCCTGCACCCCTGCCCGTGGGCCGGCGAGGGGCTGCTGGAGGCACCTCCAGGGCCAGGTGTGTGGGCAGAGCCCACGCAGCGCTGCCAGACGAGCCGGCGGCGCTGATCGCTCGAGCGGAGCATAGGACCATCCCAGCCGCTCTGGTCGCCTCTCGTCAGTGCGTTCGACTAACGAGGGCCTGAGCAGGGCCGGCAACCCGCTGATCCCCTCAGCACAGCCGGCGACGGCGGCCTCTGCGGGAACAGCACAGATGGCGAGCCCGAGCGACAACATAAACTGCAATATGTCTTGGAGCTGCCGCCGGGCTGTGGCTGCTTTGTCATGTCGTGGCGATCTGCTGGGCTGGGGGCAGCTCTGCGTTCCCTTGCCCCTCGTCCGAGGAGTCCCTTACTGTAGGGCTGCTCTGGGTAGGGTGAAAAGGTACTGGAGAAGAACCAGAGGAAACGGGGTCAATGTCTTAAATATTTGGGTACTTTTCTTTATTAAATAAAGAAGTGTGAGCATTTTGGGGGCGGTACCTGCAGCTGCGGAGCACAGCCTGGGGCGGTCTCAACATTCCCAATTGCAGCCGGCTTGGCAGGAGCTCGCGGGAGAGTTTGCTTTTGTTTTCCCCCTGAGGTTTTGCTATCATTAGTGATTTGGAAATGCAGAGTGGTGGTGTTCCATCTGGGACTTGGTGCACAGTAGCACAGAGAGCGCACACACATGTTTACTATTCAGCCTGCTATTTAAATTACTGTGTACAGAAATACAGAAGTAGGAGGCTTAGCTGTATATTATGGAGAGTGTGGTTTATTTTGAAAAGCTTGCATCCTTCTCTTGATGCGTTGCAGACTGTTGTAAAACATTTTTTCCATACTTCTGAATGACCTCCCCCTGCACTGAGATCACATAACATGCCTGGGTTCATGCAGGTGTCCTGTGCCGTCCTCCATGCGCAGGTGTAAAGGCTCAGGTGTGCACAGCTCGCGCTGGGGTGCTTGGTGGGAAGCAGAGGGGCACGAACGGGAGCCAGAGCTGTGTGCGTGCTGAGCGCGCAGCATGTCAGGGTGGCTGTGGTGGGCGGGCAGGGGCTGGGAGAGGGCGATGTCCTGCACCCTGCCTGACCAGCCTGCCCTGGCCAGTGCAGCGCTGTCCCACCAGCTCCCCATGGCTGGTCCGTCGAGCCAGGTAGCAGTGCGAGTCCTGGCATGCCGGCTGGCGGGGAAGGGCCACGCTGCTGGCGGAGCAGCCCCGCTGGGCAGGCGGGCATTGGACCCCATTGCAAAGGCTTGGGAAGTCCCTGTCCTGTTCCTTGGAAAGCCGTCAGCCTAGCGCTGTCACCCTGAGTTAACAATCACGATTGTAGAGAGTGGGTGTTCCCTGGGGGAGAGCCATCCCCATCTGCTGCTGGGTGACTCTGTGGCTGCATCACAGCCTCACCCCATGCAGGGCACCACTTCTGATGGCGAGAGCTGTCTCTTGCCCTCCTTGGCCTGGGGGACAGGACTGCACATGGGCTGCGCTTTCTTGCTTATGTGGAAATGGTGCTCGAAGGGCCCTCCCTTGAGCTGGGGTGCCCTCCCGCCCGCACAAGGCTGGGCTGTGTGCTGGGCAGGCAGCAAGCTCTTCTGGTGGGTGCCCATGGTGTCCACACAGGACAGGGGCTCGCGTGTCCCTCCAGTCTAACCGTGGCTTCCCTTGGCGGGTACATGCAGCCGCCTGGTCCGAGCGCTGCCGTACCCGTGCTCTCTGCCAGCCCCTGGTTCTTACCCGCTTCCAAGTTCCTCTGGTGTCATTTAGCTGAAAATTAAGTTTTCTCTAAACAGGTGAGCTTTGCTAGTTTTATGGTATTGCTGTAGGCTGGTTTATGAGATATTTGTCTTGGTAAAACATAAATAAACTCTGCTAGCGTTTCAGGTCTGGGGAAAATCTGAAGACTTTTGCAGTATTACAGCTCTTTCTAAAATCTAAGATCATTTAAATTTTAGAGGTGGCAATAGTACATTCAGTGTTGGGGTGTTTTTGTTGGTTTGGATGAGCAATGCTTAATTTTTGAAGTCATGCAGGAAAATGTTTTGCACGGGATTTATTTATTTAAAAATTTTTAATATCAGCAGTTGAAAATTGAAGAGTAAAAGGCCATGCAAAAATAGCAATAAAGAAATCCAAAGCTATAAAAGCTTATGGTGAGAATTTAAATGCAGAAACAGCTGTTATTTCCTTGGGAGTTGAGGTATATAAGCTCTTCCGTGGCTATGCATCCCCACAATAGTGGTGTGAAGAATTAGCGCTCACTGCAGTGTGCAAACTGAACCCGCCAAGCACTGAGGCAGCTATTCATCTATACCCAGGAGCTAAATATGACAATGTTAGCATTTTTCATTTCCCTGACGTTACCATTAATAAAGCAATGATCCAAAAGAAGCTTTGCTGAGTCTGTTCTTTATGCTTCCATCACTCACGACTAGATAATTTCACACAGGATCGTTTTTAAATTAAATGACGATAAAAGCGCTCTGCTGTCCTGTGTTCACTAGTTCATAGAAGTCTATCAAGTCATTAATGTGTCATGACAAACTGCTAGTTGGATACAAGAGTAATTAATTATTTGCATAAATAACAGGTTGAACTTCGTGCTTTGAACCGCAATGACATATGCGTCACATCATGGACATCTTAGAACCTCTTGCAGAGAGTTCATGGGAGGGGTGAAAGCTGAGCTGGCCGTGTGCGCAGTCGCATCCTCACGCGCTTCAAACGGCCAGGAGCTTGGCTTGAGTTTTGATGCTTTTTGTGTTCCTAAGTTCTTCGTTAATGGCTGTTTCAAGAAAGCATCTGATCATTGGAGATTTCAGTGAACAATTATACAGATTTTCATAATCACCATTAATCACCACATATTTTTCAAGATAATTACAGCAATTATTATTTAGATTTCTCTTTTATGTGTGCATTGTAGAAAAGAACAAGTGCTTATTACGCTGGGTAGTGTAGAGAACTATGGTCTGAAGTTCTTTGTCATCCAGAAACTCATTATGTTAGCTGATGCTGCCTGTGAAAGTTCGTCAGCATGTTTAAATTAGGGTAGCATTGGCAGGTCTGATTATTTAAATCTGGTAGCTTTGCTAAAAATATAGTTATTCAAGAAAGATGAATTACTAATTTGACAACTGAGATTTAGTTGGAGTCTACAGCACAGAAGGCAGCATCTATCGTGTGCTTAGAGGAGGGTGACAGTACTTTTTCAGATTAAAGAGAGAATTTCTAAACGAGCTAACAAGTTGTATTTATAGAGCGCAGTTTTGTGGCCTGCCCTTCAAAGGCTGAGAGTAAATCTTAGTAAATTACAATGAAGTAGCCGCCACTGGTTAAAAGTTGGTCGTGGTTTTCGGTGGTCCTGTACCAACTAAGGGGGTGGCTCCGGTGCCCTTTCGGGTGCCCTGCTCACAGGAGGGGTCTGGCCTCCTCCCAGCTGCCGTCGGGTATTCACGGGGACACCGTCCTTCAGAGTTTGGTTTTAGGAGCACGGTTCTGGCCGCTGGCTACTTTCGAGTCTTTTATCTAATTGCAGTGACTGAGCTAATTGGATGTGACCCCCAGGGAGGAGCTGCTCCTGGGAGACAGCAAACGAAGACATTGAAAACATTTTTCTTTCTGAAATCCCATTTTATTTTGTTCCATTTTGAGGGAGAAGAGCGCAGGCACCTCCCTAATCTGTTGCAGATGCTGTGGGTGTAGTTGCACAGAAGAACCTGCTGCCTCCTAGATTCAGTCCCTCAGTGCCGGGCCCTGGCGCCGCAGGCATCCTCCTGGCGGGTGAGGCTCTGTGGGCAAGTGGCGATCCCACGTGCAGGGCCAGGAGCCGCGACTGCCCGAGGGCTGCTGCTGCCTCGGGAGGTGCCCGCGGAGGTGTTGTTCCTGCTGGCCCTGCCGCTGGCCCCATTCAGAGCAGTGCAGGGCAAGAGCCGCTTTGCCTACCCGTGCAAGGAGGCTTTAAGTGAAACGTGCAAGGTGCAAACGTTTTATAGGTCTTTAAAAATATTTTAAAGGTACAACATTTTGAAGATATTAAAACCTATGTGGGTCAATGCGAAAGCTTACTCATGTGGTGGTATGAGTAACACTACTGGTGGTAATGCTGTAAGAACGGGACCTTGCCCACCTTTTTTGTTCTGAATCAGTACGTGTTGCCTTTGGAAAGAGAGCTGTACTTTATCATTCACCAGCACCAATTCCTTTTATTCCTTTATGTTACCATCTCCTGGTCTCGAACGCAGCACAAATCGACATCAAGGAACGTTGAATAGCTCTTGGCCAGACTAAAACAAGAACTGCAGCTCCAGGCCAAAGCCTGGCTGTTAAGTCCTGATACTGCCCATGAAAATGGTAACACCAGGCAGAATCTCAGCACAGCACTCTGCTCATCAGAGACTGACAGGAATGCTTCAAAAGCAACAGGGGAAAACGAAAAAAAAAAGGAAAAAGGGAGCAATCAGAGGCTGATGATGATGTTTATTTACAGCACAACATCAGAACAAGGGACATGGAATTAAAAGCCTCCTACAGTTCTGGTTTCATTTAATTTTATTATGAAATTAACTGGCTGCGGTAAACAGCAGTTGCTACTGTCTCGCAGTGCACAGCGGGAACAATGGCACCCGTGCCCAGACCCCGGTGCTGGACACCCCGGCAAACTGCGGGGCAGCGATGGGAGCTCTTTCCTGCTTGTTGCTGGAGATGCTCGGCCCTGGAGATCACTTCCTGCGGTTACCTCCTTCCCTCTTCTGCAAGTCTCGGTGAGCTGGTGTATGGTGAGGGAGTGCTTTTTAGGGGCTCAACCCACATGAGCTCTGAGTGTGAGCTTGCACGTGTGCAGCCCCATCACAGCAGCATTGCTGCTTGTGCCGCGCTCCACCCGGGAAACATGGAGAGGTGGGCCCTGCGCGGGGAGGGGGCGCCTGCCGCAGCTGGGCATGCGCTGCCAAGCCAGCGGTGATGGAACCAGGGCTGCCCTGGGAGCAGTGCGCTGCAGAGCACTGGGAGGGACCGGTGCTGCAGCCTGGCCTCGGAAGAGCGCTTGGCCCCGTTGCGGCAAGGGGCTGTGCAGCAGGCAGGGGTGCGCAGTGCCGAACCTCCATGGTAAATCACTGCAAACATGATTGCTGCAGCTGGGGATTGGTTCAAAGCAGCGTGGTGCACGGGACCCCCGTGAAGCATGCTCTACACAAGGCATGACACGGCCTTTTCCACAAGATATAATAGCTAACACTAATGTGAGATGTTTCAATGTTGTGGTGGGACAAATTATCACTGCGTTTGTTAATCTTCTTGGATTTGGATTTACACTCCTAAAAGGAAGCTGGATGCCTCACCCTTGAAGTCCTCATGAACATGAAAAGTCCTTTTTAGGCTGCAGTAGCTTTGAATCTCTCTCTTCCTGTGGCCAGCGCTGCAGGACGGCAGGCAGCACCTCTGAGGGTGAGGTGGGGGACGCGGCAGTGTCCTTCCTCTGAAGCATTTGCTTTGTCTGCGGCCATCGTTCATCCTGGAAGCAGGGGCGAGGGACGAGCGGCCACCCTCCACGCGTCTCGGGGGTCCCCACCGCCTGCCTGCAGCCCCTTACGCGCCCAAACAGCTCCCGCAGGCTGGTGCTGCGGGGTCCCAGAGCCCAGCCGAGCCGTGGGGCGAAGAGGCGAAGGCTGCCGCCCTCCCAACTCTGGGGGAGGCGGCCGGCTGTGGCAGCCTGGTGCTTTATTTCCGTAGTTTCCTGAATTGGTGGGTATTTAAATCCTCGTGACTCCTAGAGCCTGGCTGTGAAAAGAGCCATTGAATGAGTGTGTTGTTTTCCGATTTCTCCCTTTAATGTATTTTACCAGCAGCCTAGTGATGGGCCTGACACAGCGGCTCCTGTGCACGCTCCTGCGCTTTGGGAGTGCAGCATTAATAACACACTTCCATGCATCATGCCATTTTTAAGCATGATCGTTATGATAAAGGGCATATACTTAATTACAGGCCTGCTTAATTACAGCTCTGTTGAAGCTCGTTTGTTTAGGAGAGTGCTAATTGCGCTGCTGAGCCTTTGGCACACCCTGCTTTCATCTGCTGCTTTGCTCTGCAGTTTTGAGCTCCGGGAGGGCTGGAGTGCGCAAGGACCGAAGGGCGGGTGGAGGCAGTCCGGTGGGGGCTGCCGGGGGAACGTGCACGCTCATCACAGCTTATTCTTTAAATTACTTTACAGAAGCTGGTGTGTGACTGATCAAAGCAGGTTTCTGTCGGGATAACAAATGCAGATGGTCTTTCAGGTTCAAAACTTCCTGGATTGGTGATACTGCTTTTCATCTGTTCCTTTTGTTTCACGTAGGGCTGTGGCTGCCACATAGCAACTTTGATAATGAAATTACTCCAGGGTTTTTTTAAAGTCAAAAATATACAAAGAAGATGTAAAATGCTAAGTATTCTTAAATAACCCTTGTTAAATCACTAATGTGGTAACTTACTGGTGCTGATGGAAGTTACAAACAGCAAGCAGAGAAATGCCTGGTTCGTGGGTGCAGATGCTTTGTAAAAGAAAACCTTATTTGAGGATTACTTGAGGGCATTTCAGGGCTTAAATTTGCTCTAGTTTGAAGTTTTTATTTCTTTCAGGGCTTAAATTTAAAGGCTTAAAATGTTAAAGGTGCAACTGAAATAAAGCGCGTGTATTTGGGGCTGCACCCTGCCTTAGAAATGTGCCCTTTTCAGTCTTGTGTGGAAATTGCTGTGTTACATGTTTTAAAAATAAGTGTCTCCCTTGTACTGATCTTGTGGGAGGCTTTCTGTGAAGTTTCTGAGGTGGTGATAGCAAGACAGAAACACTGAACATCATTGCACTAAGAAGAATACACAAGGCAATATAAAGGCAAACAATCCTCTTACTATCATTAAGGTTGTGCTACAGACAGAGCTTGGCCCAGTGACACGAGGCTGTGCCGTGTGCCGTCATGTCCTTGCGTCTGTCCTCATGCTCCGCTGGTTTCCATCCTCCAGATGTGGTTCGCAAGAGTTTGAGCTCCGTTGCTCACTGTTGAGTTTGCACTGGCAGTAGCCAGGCCAGGGAGGGTGCTTGGCCCCAGGTGTTAGTTTTCATTCAGGTAGTAGTACTTACTGCTTTGGGGAGGAACAAGTCACCTGAACCAGGTATGTTCCTTATCCTCCTGCTCAGACACCACCAAGTTCACTCAGATGGTTCTGTGTGGTAGTGGTAAATAGATGTCTCTCCTCTTAAACTGTTGGTATTTGTTTTCAGTTTCAAATACTGTCCTGTTTTGGCAGCTGAACCAAATTGGAAGACTCAAAATTGAGATCATGAAATTGTATGGATAGAGCCAGGAGGGTTCATTGAATTCCTGATTTGGTAGGGACTAACCCAACTGTGTCTCGAACAGAGAGAAACCACTGGCAGGTTAGAGGGAGGAAAAGGCTGGCAATAACTTCTATGAGCTATCAATCGTGTCAATGCCATGAATACTTGATCTGTCACTGGGAATGTGTGAAGTTGCATGTCAGAAGTCAGCTGGAAATGTGACGTGTCTGCTCGTTTTGTCTCTTTCAGCAATGGATGGAGTGCCTTTTATGATTTCGGAGAAGTTTGCCTGTGCTCCTGAAGGGGTGAGTTGCCTTCGTTGTTCTCCCAGTGTCTGAAATTCATCTTTTTGTGGAGAGTGATCACAAAGCATCAACACAAATTACCTGCTTCTGGGAGCTTTTCTTTTGTGGAGCCTAATATATACCCAGTGCTTGAGATGATCCAAGGTTGCGCTTCACATTACTTTCCCATAGGGTAGGAATGACTTTTGCCAGATCACTTCTAAAACTGAATTCTCCTGGGAGGTGAAGTTTTATCACCATCAGAAATAGGAATGGCAATGGGACTCTCTGGTGCTGGAAGCATTTCTAATTTCTTAGCATAGATTGTAAAGAAAGCTGCAAATGTACAGCTCTCCTAGATTTAACCTGCTGTGGAGATGGCGTAGTGCAGTTAGTTTACGGCTTTGTTTTTGTACCCTGGAAGTTCAAGGCAATGGTGATGGCGTGGTGCTCCCCGGCACTGGCAGCTGCTGCAGGTCGGCAGGCTGCCGCGAGGCTCCTGCGGCTCCACACCCTGTGCGGGCAGAGCTGGGCAGCAGCATGTGGGCGAGGATCTTCCAGAGCTACTCGGTCTTCGTGGGCGCTGGTGGTTTTGCAGGTGGAGCGTGAGCGGCTGTAGCTGACCAGGGGTAGCAGGGTTGCCACGGCTGCGCTGGCCAAAATCCAGTTTGGTGGGGAGGCTGTGCCCTCCTGTTTACCAGCTCCAGCCTGGAGCAGCTGTGTCCTAATGATGCCGCAGCTGGACCTCGGCTGGATTCCAGGGAGCAGGAGCAGGGATGGAAAAATGATTTTAGGATTCCCGTTGCCCTCTGTCATGGGAGATTATCTGAGCCAAAGTGTCTCAAGTGCAGCAGCAAAACAGACTGGGTTGTTTTCACATACAGCATGTTTCTAAGCGAGTTCACTCCTCAAGCGGAGTCTTGCTCGGCGTGCCTGTGCTGCCGGTGGCACAGCTCCTGCCTGGCAGTAGGGTGAGCTCGGGAGGACACCGTGTCCTGCCTGCTCGGTGCGGAGTGCTGTGGTGCCAGCGAATGGTGCCGCCAACGGCCTGGGCGGGGCAGGTTTGCTCGGCCGAAATGGAAACCTGGCTACCAATTCAGAACGACTTTTGAGCATCACTTGCACAGCACTAATTTAAGTTGGTGATCCAGAGCTCAAAGACTCAGCATCCCATTACCAGTTCCCTAATCCATCCAATCCTAAAATAATACCTCTTTAAAAATCAGTTTACAAGAAGCTCTTACAGCAAACACCGAGCCATCAGCTGTATCTGATTTTTCACATTGTGCTCCTGCTTTATGCTTTCTTCTTCCTGCTTACACAACGTGCGTGTGCAGCCGGACACAGTTTTTCACAACCATTGCTTTCTGAAAGGGTTGTTTATGGGCCGTTATTCCCAGAAAGCTGGAGTCCCTGCTGTGAGGACAAATGCAGAGAGATTAGGTTGTGCTAATCCTCCCCTCGGATCCTTTAGACACCATTGCCACCATATGGTCAGTTTGGTTGGGGCTTCCCACAGCTGGTGCCGCTCACACCTACGTACGGCCATACAAAATCCATAGGGTGTTACAAAGTGCGTTCCAGTTACAGCCATCCTGCAGCAGGGAGATGACTAAAGATCTACCTGTGCAAAGCGACACTGAGATGAGTGTCAGCTGTCCCCGCTTAGGGAGAAAGGTATCAGAGCTGTTATCCCTAACCCGTCTTCTGCTTCTTCACTCTTGTGGTGGACTGAGAAACAGGGTTATGCATGTGTTTACAGATGGTGCCTCTAAATCTCTGGTGGTGGAGTATTTGCTGACTTCAAACAAAACAAACCAAAAAAAAAAAAATTTGACTTTTTTTTTTTTTTTCCCCTTGCCAGATGCAGCCAGTTGATCTCTTGGGCATCACCATCAAAACCCTTGCAGAAATTGAAAAGGAGGTAGGTACCCAGCCAGGCACTAAGCAAAAGAGTCATGACAGCTGTGTTCACTTTGTTGTAAGATCCCTTCCTTTATGGAAAAGGCCTCTCTTATCTTTCCCAAGTCACTGCTGGTGGATAAAGTCAACGCAGAGTCAAACAGTAAGCTCAGAATTAGGGATGTCCTCTGTGATCTGTGCCAGGTAAAGATGCTTTAGGGGTTGAATCTAATGGCAAAGTCTGCTGCCCTCTGTTTAATTCCAGATGTCTGTCTTATTTAACCTTTCTTTCTCATTTATTAACAAAACATGTTACAAGCAGGACGCTGTTTGTGTTAGGTTGCCTCTTGCATCTCAGGGAAGCAAATGAACTTGATTAAGCAATGTCAGGTAAACTACTTTATCGTTTTTCAGTTTGATGGTGCTGGTAACTTGTTACCAGGCAAAACAGGCTGCACTTTCAGTGAGCATGCGTCTTCCAGGAGCTCAGGGAGGAGACAGCCATCAAACCAAGGACGGTCTTGTGTTCCCGAGGGAGCATTTCGGCACATGCATGACTTGAGTTGCATGGTGCCGAGGAGCTGCCTGCTCTGCAAGGGCTGCCTCTTAGCTGAAGTCTCAGACCAGGAGGAAAACTGTCTCAGCAGCACGTGCTTTTTTGGGCACTGTCGGTCACAAACATCTTCTCTTGTGCCAACCAGCTGGGTTAAAGACAAAGAGTGAGAAGATGGCATAGCAAAACTTCCAGACTCCTCATGGCTTTTCTACTTGTTGATTCCAGTTGTGAGTCCAGTTTCCTAATCCATCCTCTTCTCCTGCCTGGAAGTTTTGTCTGAGTGAGAAAGTGGTCGGTTTCCAGGGCTTTCCAGGCACCCAGCGAGCCAGGGGAGCAGCGACGGCGGCTCTGAAGATGCTGCCCAATGGGGGCAATTGCTGGCAGAAGCACCCACTGCCTCGGGCGCTGCAGTCCCGCTGTGTGGCACATGTGCCATGCTTCTGTTCGGGACTGCCTGCGTCTGTCATGAGGGCATCGTGCGCTGGGAGCCGAGGGTGCTGAGGGCTGGTGGCCCCTACGTGTGCCTGCCTCCTTTCCCCAGCGCTCGCCAGGAGCTGGCTGTGGGCAGTGGGTCCCTTTTGCCAGAGGGGAAGCAAAGCGGCATTGGATTTGCTTCTGCAGCCCTCTGTGTGTTGCCTGGTGCGGGGAGAGGTCTCGGCAGCTTGTGGCGCTGCCCGGATGGGTGGGCTGTGCAGCCCTCCCCCATGCCCCTCGCAGGCTTGTGGAGTGTGGGGACACCAGTACCAGAGTCGTTTGCATGGCCGTGGGAGGAGAGGTTGATACCTGCTGGCTCTCCCCACACCCTCCTGTTCCGTCACAGGCTGTGTGCATTTCAGAGTAATGAAAAGTATAATTATGCAGCCCATATTCCTTGATGAAGCATCTTGTCTGTACATAGATAGCTATGCATATAAATATTGTGAATTTCTGCATGGCTTTATTTCCCTTGCAAGCAATAGCACCATTACAGCAAATCTTCTGGATTTCCAAAGCAGCAAGAACATTTTCCCTGGAGCTAGATGCCTTGCAAAAAAATATTCCCAAAGAATTCCAAGAGTTATTGTTCTCTATCGCCACATTTGCAGATGTATGCACCCATCCTCTAAGCTGCGAGGCGAGCCAAATGAAAGGACTCCGCCCTTTCAGGAAAACTGACGAAAATAGGCTGTACTGCACGCTCAGGCTGCACCTGGAGTCAGCATCTCATTGCACCAGGACTGCACAGCCGTGCCCTGAGGAGCGTATGAAGAAGTGGTGTGTGAAGAGGTGGTGAAGCCCAGCGGGTGAAGGCAGGTTTAAGCTGAGGTGCCGTTCACCCACGGCTGTTTTGGTGGATGTAGGGTGGAGAGGAGCACAGCCCCGGCAGCGCCGCGGCTGGCTTATCCTGTGGGGCTGCAGGGGGTTTGTCCTCGCTTTGTCCTGCCTGTCTGGGTAGGGGAATGTCACCGAGCGGGCGTCTCGGCAGGCGAGGCAGCCTCTGTACGATGCAGAGTGGCGCAGGCGGCAGCGAAGGCACCAGGACCGTTCACGGCTCCGGCGGTGGCGGCAGCAGGTGCTGCTGTGCCACGTGTCTGTCAGCAGCGTGGTCAGCCGTCAGGCTGCTGTGGGCCTCCCGCGCTTGCGGGGCACTGGCAGAGTGCACCCCGTCTTTGTTTTAGCTTGGCATTGAGCGAAAAGTCTGGAGAGAGTCTAATTAGTAAAGTGAGCATCTAGTATTAATCATTCCTTTTAAACTGACAGGGAAGGCAGTTCATTTAACCACTTAATTGCTACAAGTTTTCATGGGCTGCTCTTTGCAAATATATTTAATGAAGAAGTTGTAAATCTAAAAGAGCTTAAAATTTTAATTTTATACAGAAATATTTTTCCTTGTTCTCATGTTTGTAGTCAATTCTCCAGAGTGCAGTCACATGAAATGTTCTTTAAATGAACATATTTGCTAACTGGCATGATTTCAGTTTTTAAAACATTGGTTCCAGCAATTAGGCATTTTTTTCAGTTCCCAAATGACTAGAGAAATTCGTCTTGATTATAATTGCTCTTAGCCACGCATATCTAATTTGTGTCTTTTTAAGTGTTAATTAGTAAACAGTTTGAGCTGACATCTTTATGTGTTTGTGTGTTGAAAAATGAGGCTTATTGCTTATTTAGCTTGGGGCTGGTACTGCTAGCTGTGACATCATGACATTGAGGTAAAATTAATGAAGACATGTTTGCCAGTTAAAAGGCAGTCTTGAGAAAGATGCCTCCTTGACACGTCCCCTTGCGCAGCGTGCCCGAGGTGCGAACGGTGGCTGCAGGGCGCTGCTCAGCGTCGCTCGGGCGAGCGGGAAGCTCGGGGGCGCTGCCCGCAGCCCGGCCCGCCCGCTCCCGCCGGTGGCAGCGGGGGGCCCGCGCCGCGGTCCCCGCGCGCCCTCTGCCGGCCCCGCGCCCCCCTGCAGCCCGCCACCCCACGCCCGGCCCGCGCCCCGTCAGGGTCCCCTCTCAGCCCGGGGACGGAGGGGCTGGGACCGGCTCATCGGGTGCCGGCGCCGTCTTTTCGGGAGGAGCTGGCCCTCCGGCAGCTTGGCGCCCCGGTGGTGACAGCTGCGGGAGCGTCGGTGGCCTGGCGGGACCGCCGGACCGGGACGGAGAGGAGATTTCGGCGTCGGAGCAGAGAAGGCCAAGCCTGCGTCCGCTGGGAGCCGGCTGGAGGAGCAGGTCCAGCTTGTCTCTCCGCAAGAAGAGGCAGCCCTCGCACAGCTCCGAGGGGGCTTGGCACCGTGGACGAGCCCGCAGCAGCCCTGGCACAGCCAGCCCATCCGGCACGTGGCTCCGTCCCCGCGCACGTGGCCAGTGTGAGGTGCCAGCAAAGTCGCTGAGTACCCAGGGCCACCTCTCTGGCAGCATGTCCCGTGCCCCAGGCTGGCTGGCGAGGAGTGGTGACAAATGGGCCTGGCCCAAGGGAACAGGGGAATGTCTTGGTGACATCCTAGGAGCCACAAACGGGACACTGGGAGATGCAGGGGAGGACGGTCCGTATCCAGAGCCATTACAGTGGGTGTGCCAGGGCCGTGTGCCGCTCCTGCTCCAGCAGCCCCAGCACATCCTCCGCTTCAGCCACACCACCTGCGATGGGAGAGCCACCGCCGCCCTGGCCTCTTCTGGGGGTACCATGGCATGGCAAGGGGCCACAGCAGCGTCCAGGATGGCCTGGGGCTGTTGGGGCGCGGCCCACGGCGTGCCACGAGGTGGCACTGCTACGGCGCACTCCAGGCACGCTGCGGCGCCCAGGCCCGCACGGCTGTGTCCAGCGGCAGGGATGTCCCTCGGCTGCAGGGATGTCCATCAGCTGCAGGGACATCCCTTGGGCTGCAGCAGCGTCCAGCCAGCCCCAGTGACATCTTGTGGGATGCAGGGACACGTATATAGGGATTTTCACCCACCTTGCCAAACCAAAAATGTTAATTATGATGGTACCAGCTTGTGTAAGCGAGGCCTGCAAAGGGGAATCTTTCTGACCAGCTGCTTTATGCACAGACTGAGTGTGGTCATGTTTGTGTTAACGCTGGGTTTCAGGGGAGGGGGGTGAATCCTACCTGGGACAGTTACTGACATGGGGTCAGGTGGTGTCAGCAGGCTCACCCAGCGTGGCCCTGCCTGGGCCAGGGGGACGAGATCACAGCTCAGGGTGCTGCCAGGCTCAATTTTTACCTCATTTTTGTGCTCGTTGTATTGTCCCACCCCGGGCACGGGCCAGGGAGTGGCACACATCGGGCAGTGTGCCACAGTTCCCTCTGTCTCGCTTTGCCCCACAGTACGACTACAGCTTCCGGACGGAGCAGAGTGCTGCGGCCCGCCTGCCACCCAGCCCCACCAGGTGCCCGCCGGTCCCGCAGTCCTGAGCGGGGCTGCTGGCGCTGGAGCAGGCGTGTGCGTGCATACTACTGAGTGGGACGCAGGATGCGGCGCCAGGGCCGTCCCGGCAGACCTCCTCTCGTCCGGCCATCGCCGCCCGCCCTGCGCTGCACCACCTCCTCCTGCACACGCCGCTCCATGCATTGGGACTGCGCAACCCTTTGGCAGCTGCTCCCACCCTCCCTCGCTGCTGCAGATGCTTCTCCATGTGAGTATGTGACCAGGAGCCTGATGGCAGCCCCTTGATTGTCCCCACTTTGTAACCCCTGCTGCAGGACAGTCAGAAAAAACAGATCTGTAACAAACTGCTGTGAACAGCAAGCCATGAGCTCACAGACCATCAAGAAATGCTCAGCAGTGAGCCCTAAAAGTAAGGAAGAGTGTAAGATATGGCTGTTTAATCTGCAAGCCCCCACGCATCCTGCCCGAGCTGACGTGGAGCTGATGGGCTCTCAACGCCTTGCGGCCCGAGGCCCCTGCGGCGGTCAGTCCAGCGGGCAGCACCGAGCCACGGCGGATGCCCCATCTGCCTCCGACGAGGTCCGGCCACACAGCAGCTCCGCCGCGGCCGAGATCAACCCCAGACTGCGATCACTTGTTTTTGCTGTAGGCTGGCAGAGACGGGGTCGCTTGCTCAGACCTGCCTTGGGCTCTCTCCCCAGGCGCTGGCAAGGCAGAGGGGCGCGGAGTGCATAAGCTGCACTGCAGTTCCCGAGGTGAAGCACCTCTGCTTTGCACAGGGTGTCCAGGTGTCCGTCAGGACCCAGAGCGACAAACGTCCTGTATTTCTTTCCGGGTTGGATGCTAGCAGTGGCCCAGGCAGACCCCAGTAGCGCCTTGCTGACCCCTGGCCGAGCTGCCTGCAGAGCTGGTGCCCTGCTGACAACGTGGGTGCTGTCACCTGCCCGTCACTTTGGACAGTTTTCTAATATTTGCCCCACTAGCTGCTAAAACAAAAGAGATGTGCCTGTTTCCTTGTGCACTCATGGGGAGGCACTGAACTCTGACGTAGTGCAGGATGAGAGTGGGATGCATTAAACCCTGACCTCAGCCTCCTTGTGATCGCTGACCTTAGCTCGCTCCCGAGTCAAATGCATGTCTTGGAGAAGTCTGTTGCTGTAATAAGTTATTTAGAAGTGCCCATCTGACTCCGTGCTGCTTTTTCAAGTCTCTGCTGTAGAACAAAGCTACATCATGGCAGCAAAATGGCAATTTTTAAGTAAGTGTTAAAACGTACAACTTTTTATATTGTAAAATACTGATTATCTAACCGTATTGAACTGCAATTGCCGTAGTAACAAATAACAGTATTGTCGCTCTCAGTCTGGGTCATACTTATGCCCTGACCTGCTTTGCACTGCTTTTGATTGATCTTGCATTTTCTAGTGGGACAGAATGGTGACTAACAGTAGGTTTTGTACTGTCACTTGTATTTTTTATTTGTACATATGTAAAATATTTCTTGTCCAAAGATTCATTTCTGGTTTTAAGGCACCATACCGTATTGCTGGGGTAATGAGCACAAAACACCGTAACATTCAGGACAGACTGATTCCAAGTCTTTCCTTCAACTTCTTCCAATCAGGTAAATAATTTTCTAAAACTGCCTCTGTAAAGCAAGGCTGTGCGATTGGAAGGCAGAGGCCGATTTGGTTGCAGGTGTGACATATTTGGGCAAAAGAATTAAAGCTATGCCATTTGCACCAGCTCTGGAGGTTTGGGTGACCCTCTGAAAGTGCTCGTTTCGTTTACTTGGAGGTTGCAGCACCATTTTTAGTTCTTTTTTATCCTGCAGGAAAGCAAAGCCAGACCTCACTGCCAAGCTTCACAAAAGCTAGATTGATGGTGCCGACATCGACAAATGAACATACCATGGCAGCCTGGTCATTTGGCTCAGGTTCACTTGAAGTTCAAATCCACTCCATGCTGTAGTACTATGCCCATCTCATCCATCTTTTGTCTTTCTATTTTTCTGCTTGTAATTTGTTCTGTGGTTTTCTGTGGCATCCGCTTATAGCTTCTCCTTGTGGCTTAGTGGACACTGCAGGTGGGTAGAAGCCATCTGGAGCGGTGGTTCCCCATAGCTTTGGGATGAAGGCGCTGCAGAGAGCTGACCTTCCCTGTTCCTGGTGGTGGAGGAGTGAGGGCTGCGGGCTGGTGCAGAGCAGCCAGCACAGAGTCTGCAGACCTCCAGGGGCAGTTCCTGCCGCTGGGAGATGGGGAGACGGCTGCCAGGAGCCCCTCCTCGAGCCGCGTCTTCCTATGCTGAGGGCAGGGCTGACTGTGCAGCAGCTGGAGCGCTCAGTGAGGAGTGGGTTCGGATAGCTGCTGAGCCCTGTGTTCAGCGGGGCACTCCCTGGATATGTCTTGGAAAAATGGGGGCATAGCTTCGAGTCCCTTCTTGTGAGATTTAGCTTAGAGCGCATCAGTAGATAAATTTGGTGCTTTAATATTTATAGCAACAGTTACGTTTGCTCAGCCTTCTCAGAGATAGCGAGCTCAGCTTTCTCTTCAGTGACCTACAAGAAACAGTGGATGGCTCAAAACGCTGACAGGACACGCAGGTGGGACAAGCATTTAAGAAATCTTCAGGATATATTTGTATATCCCCTCTTACACTGGGCTAGCAAAGCTGCTTCAGCGGTGCATCTGCAAAGAAACTTGAGAGATTAATTTGATCTTCATAGTGTGTTTCTGCACTGTGGCACTGCAAGGATACCCTGTACTGAAAGCATGAATAGTACACGTGCAGTTCTTGTGGTACAAATGCAATAGAGGTGTTTTGAGCAAAGAGCTACAGCTGAGCTCTCAGACCTGCTAACCGAAGGCTGGGAAACTGGGCATTTCCAAAGGGGAGAGGGCTCAGAGCCAGTGCTTGGAAGCACAGCGAGACACTCGGTGCAGGGTGTTCTCAGTCCACCATTTATACGAAGCTTTTTTATTGCACCTCTGAATTCCCAAGATCTTGGGCATCAGGTTAGCGTTTCCACAGGCAGGTTTTATTTGCTGTTCCATAACTTTTGTACTCACAGCAACTTATTGCAAGGCTGGTCCTTGCATCCTTGCAGCAAGTCCCTCCCGTTGGCATGTGCCATAACCAGTACCAACATCTCTGCATCTTACTCCCTCCCTGTCCAAAAGGTAACTGTGGTAGCTTTGGCCCAGGCAATAAATATTCAGGGAGCCTGATGTTGATGTTGTCTGGCTGTGGAGAAGCCTTCTGGAACGTAAGGGGGAGGGCATGAGTCAATGGAAAGCAACAGAAGTGGATTTGCAGAGCTTTACCAGATGTGCTTGGCTACCTTGCCTCTATTTCTAGAACAAAACTAGTCTCTAGATAGCTTAATCTTGTGGCTGATGGAGAAATTAGTTTGCCAAATTATCGTATGTCTGCAATAGAGGAAAAAAAGCAGCAGTGAGGGGTTTGCTTACTGTAAAATACGCCTTCTGATGTGAATTAGTAGTGACATGCTGCCTCCTGGATTTCTCATGGCAAAGAGCAGGTAGCGTGCCGAGATGACTCGTGGGCCATCCAGGCCAGGCTGTGTTGTCTAATGTGTTAACAATGGAAAGGCAAGAAGTTAGTCCAGAAAGTAATGTAGAGTGTGAACTTTGTGATACAATTCAAGTGTGGACAGTCGTAGCACGTGTCTTCCCTGGGGGAGCATCTCATAGCTGTAGTTACATAGGAATAAACTTTGTCAAACTTTTTTCCTTTGGCTGTCGCTGAATTTGCCCATGGTGTTTGTAGGAGAGGATTCCCCGTGCGCCTCCTGTGTAGTAAGAAGTTGTTGGTAGTCTGTAGCTTTGGGCTTGTTTGGTTTCACACTCGCACCTGCCCCCACCGGTTTCCTGAGCTCTTCAGACTGAACCCACACACCGCAGAGCCTGGAGAAGGTCCCGACGTGGGCCCGGCACGTGCCAGGTGGACGCTGGTGGCAAGAGCATGCGTCCGCAGGTCTGGGCACCTCCGTTTCAGTGGCCCTAAAAATCTCTTGGGAGGGGGAAAACGGGATGCGGCACCTTTGGAGCTGGCTGGTCCCACGCTGGCCTTCACCTCCCCGCTGCCCGCGGGCAACATGGGGTCTGTCTCCCCAGATCTGCCCGCTGGCCGCTCTCCCAAAGCAGCCCCAGGAGCAGCCAGCGACTACTGCTGCCTGGCCAGGGTGGCAGCGGGCACGTCCCACGGGTGCCGGCAGAGCAGCTCACTGGAGAGCCATTCCCACTCCTCCTGAAGGGCATGCGCGTCTCGCTGCATTCAAATAATTACCTCAGCCTTCGAGCCTTGACGAACAGACGGGAATCTCTCCCGGCAGCGGGGCAGCCGAGCGGTGTCGGTGTTAGTTATCCTGAGCCATAGAACTCTGACAGCATTGCAGGAGGGAGGGTGCTCCTCTGCTTATGAAAATGCTCAGTAAGGTGCTGCTCAATTCATTCAATACAGGGAAACCAAACAGTTTGGATATTTTGGTCGTTTATTGTGAAATTGTTTCCTAACAGCAACAGTTTTAAATGTCATCATGCAAATTGAAGAGAGAAACCTTTGATGCGGTTGCAAAGTGTTTTTCTAAGATGCTATGCATTTTGTTGGGTTATTGAAAGTGAATTTACTGTGCATTAATCTTATGAATGTTACTACATTTTATATTTATTTTAGATGACCCTCCTGTATTTTACAAAGGGAATTTTCATTGTGTGATAACTTAGTCTGTATTCTTAATATAATTTGTTAAATAAAACTTGTTTTAATCAGTTTATTCTCTGTGCTTTGTGTTTTAAATTTGGAGTTTAAGTAGCTTAAAATGCCGCAGCTCTGACTTGCGGGAGTGGAAAGAGACATCCCTTGAGACGAGCTACTCTTTTCCTTCTGCACCATCATTGCATTGACTTCTTCAGATCCCAAACCTGGATATTTTGAAAGTGGTTAAAAACATCATGAGGAATGAAACATGAGTCGGTGCTTATTCCGAACTGAGCCGCTGTGTAGTGGTTGTAGCTGTGGCACCTGGAACTGCTTCTGTTTTTGATGTGATTACAGGTTTGCTTGGTATAGGTAATGCTTCTTACAGCGGGCTTGGACTTCAGCAGGCATTGGGCTTTGTACCCTGACAGACATTCGTTAAGGAATGAAAATGGTGCGGGGTCGGCCTTACACACTGCAAGGGTACAAAGCCGGGTTTGTCGCCTGGTGGGTGTTTCCAGTGGTGTCCTGCAGAGGTGAGTGTTCCTCCCTTCCCATTTCCTATCCACTTTTGGAAGAAAATATCAAATCATCATGCATGTCAGTCCTTGGACTGGAGAGTCTCAGTAAAGAACAGTGATTGCAGGCTTTAATGTGAGAGACTCACTTACAAGGTGCTTTTTCCTCTGCCACAGCTGAGCAGATTGCCTTTTGCTTCTGCTTGGGGCTGACGGGGACTTTTTGAGCAGTTTTGGTGGGATGTGAGGACCGAGACCAGAGACACCTTTTCTTCTGCTCTCAAGCTGCCCAGGAAGGCGAAGGACACTGCAAAAGATGGGACCTGATTTCAGGCACAGGAGGAATAAAGAAATGGCATCGTTAGAGTTGGACCAGGGGCTGTGAAGCCTCCGAGGAGGAGCTGGCGAACGGCGGTGACTGCCTGCAGTGTTGGCTGGTCTTTCCACTGACCAGAGCAGCTACAGTCTGTTCATGGATCTGAAGGGTCAACTTCAGAGGTGACAGCATAATCCCCCGTAGGTAATTTGCTTCTGTTTGTGTTTTTTTATCCTTGGAAATCAGATATAAAAAGCCTTGGAAAATCTGTCCAAAATGTCTCTCGCAAAATGTATGCTGCAAAGTCAAAACACAGAAGTCAAAATAGCTCAACTTAAGCATTTTCTGGAGCATAAGGGATGACATGTGACATCTACACTGCCACACAGGCCGTGTCTCAAATATAAGTGCCAATAAGTGTGCCACTACAGTAAATGATGGCAACATCAGTGGAACAACTTGTTTATCCTCTATAAAGATTAACAATTTAGTCACTCATCAACTGCAAAATTTGCATTGTATGTAATTATGAGGAGGTCAAGTTAAAGTCACAGAGTCAGCCTCAAAGCTTGGAAATGCCAGCAAGGGCTTGACTTGTCAGCACAGGCTTTCTTTGAATTAATTGTTTTTAACGTGTGCGCACTTGTGCATGGCTGGTCCTTCCACTGGCTTTTCTGTACAGACGTGCTTCCCCGTACCAGGGATGCCGGTGCCGCCACAGCTCTTGCCAGGAGCTCCTGGCATTGCAGCCGGAGCAGCAATGGACAGCTGCAGCCACATGCAGCAGGTGACTCCAGCATGCAGCAGGTGACAGCAGTGTGCAGCTTACATGGGGCTGCAGCTTGCATGGGGCTGCACGATACCTCACCACAGCCCCCTGGCCCCCCAGGTCCCTGGCTGCTGCCTGCTCTGCTGCACAGTGACCTGGCAGCGGACAGGGCTCTCGGACAGGGCTTTCTCGCTCGGAGGCCACCCCAGCAGTCGCTCTCTGGTGCAGCATTTCAGCTCGGAGCTGATGCACCAGAGATGGAGGCTGTACGTGGGCCAGGGGGGAGCGTTTCTGCAGGCTGAGAGTGGCCCTGCCCAGATCAGGGCTCCGCGGTCTTATTTTTTACAAATCATTATAAACTGGGATTCTGCAGAAATAGGGTTTTATAAGAACTCTGAAATACGGCTGTGTTTCAAGAGAGGCAGTTAAGGGTGGAAATGCAAGTTGCAGGGGAGGTGCCATGCTTTTATGACTGACGGTCTGTCCTGCGTGGCCCTGCTTTGCTCATGCTTGGCCGAGCACTGAGCACTCTAAGGCACCACAGGGACACTGCCGGGAAGGATCTCGGCTGGCGCGACGGGAGACGGTGCCTGGTGTCCATGGGGTGCCAGAGGGTGAAGTCCCTTTGCCCGCCTCCCAGCAGTGGGGATACGCCTCATTACTGGGCAGGACGGGGCGAAACCTGGCAAAAGAAATACCTGGTGCAGGGACCATGCCGGCGGCAGCGAGGGCAGCGCTTGGCTCGGGGTAGAGCCCTTCCTGTCGGGCTCGGGCAGGCGGCCGCAGGGCTCTCAGCTGCGGTGGCTGCCAGGCGTCGCTGTGGGCAGGCAGGTCCCCGCGTGGCCAGTGGCAGCGAGCCCCTGCGGGGGCAATGGACTTCTCAACTAGGGAGAGGCTAACACCACACCACTAAAACTGAAAATTGTTATTCTTTGTGCTAAAATATTCTTCTGAACTTGGCCCAAGCTGGTGGGGCACAATACGACCTCTGGCATCTTCTCCCACCCCAGCCAATATTTCTGTCTCGCTTATTTTGAGTGGTCTTTGAATTAAAGGAGATTAATACCCAAGTTCCCGACGTTCTCTTCATGCACATGTTTTTATAACCTCCTTTTGAAAGCGAGTACCACTTGTTCCACCAAAAACTAAGAAACTGCATCTTGGAGCTGCTGTGGGAGCCATCACCAGCACCTGATTGAATATCCCGGCCGGGGAGGAGGCAGCGTGGGGGGGACATAAACCAGAGTGGGCCCGTCCCGCGCGCCGGCTCACGTCTTCCCGTGTTGGCATGCGGTGAGCAGGCACGTGAGCTGCCTCGTAGCCATCACTGAGCGGTTGATGCCTGCAAACATCAAAGCCACTTCTGCCTAATTAGCTGTTGCCACTGGACGTGGGCTCTGTTCTGCGGCACCGGGAGCCGCGTGGGTCTGTGCATCCACTGCCTGGAATTACGGCCAAGCTTCCAGGCACGCCTGTGGGGAGGACCCCAACCCTTGTTTTTGTTTGTGTTTGGACCCAGGACCACTCTTGTACAGCACGAGCTGCCCTTCCTCCCGCTGCTGGTGAACGGCACTCCTCCCCCCGTGAGGCCTCTGGTATCGCTCTGCTGTTGAAATACTCCAGACTTTACCAAAATCCCAGTATTTCTGCTCAGCCTCTCATTTTTGCATTTCCTAGTTCAGCTGCTCAGAATTTTAGGGTAATTACTGAATGTTACAAAAAAAAAATTCTTCACCAAATCTGTATGCCGTTTCTGCAGTGTTTCTTCTGAAACAGCCAGAATCTGAAGAGTTGCTGTAACTGGTGGTGATGTGCTGGAAGGGGGTCTGCACCATTAGGAGCAACAGCGATGCTCCCTTGTTGGACAAACTAAATTTAAATTTGTCTGCAAAGGGTTTTTTGATGCCAGGCGGAGAGCTCAGCTGGTGCCGAGGGCGGCCACGGCCACGAGCCCTGCGCAGGGTCCCAGCCGGTGCACGGGCCACGGTGCAGAGGCCTGGGCAGTTGGCAGCACCAACCCGCCGGGCCATCAGCTTGTCCAGGCGCTTGGCATTGTTCGCTCAGCGTGGCCCCTCCGCGTTGCACCAAAGGTCCCGGGTATCTGCAGGGACCCGACCCGCCTGCCCAGAGCATCCCTGAGTGGGTGCCTCGGGTGAGACTGGGGCTGGTTTACGTTGTCTATCATTCACAGCATTTGTTTTCTAAGGAAACTTGATAAATTAATTGGAACTTTCACAGCAGCCTTCTGCTCTGCTTAGTGCTCCCATCACCGGCAGCGCCCGTTTGTCTCCAGCAAGGTGTCTCCTGGCCATTCCTGCCCCAAGGAAATCCTCCTTTTGTCAAAGGGGGAAGCAGCAGGCGCGAGGGCTGGAAGGAGCCAGCCACGGTCCCTGCAGCGTTAGAGGGCTGTTAGGCTTTGTGTGCCTGTGGCTTTGGTGGTGGTGTTTGTTTTCTTTTCTCCTTTCCCTCCTACAGCTTTAAAAATTAACTTGCCTTGGGAGTTTCTCAAAATGCTTTCCTTTCTCTGAAATGATGGATAAGCCATGTAACTGATTGTCATGGCCCTGGAGAGGATGAACATCATCTGCAGTTTAAAATAAAACCTCCTCACTTCTTGGTTAATAAGTGTTGAAAGAAGCATAAATAGAAATAACACAGGATTTCCATGACTAACAAGATGACCACATCAGTGAATGTTGTTTGGGGTTAAAAATGACTCAGCTTTTGCTTCCCTAGGGTAAGATGTTTTGTCCCAGCGCAGGAAAGGCTGCCAACAGTATTTTGAAGGTCTGGCAAACTCGACATAGCCTGGATTGTGAACTGGGAAGTGTTTGAATGCATAGTTAAAAAAAAAAGTCCTAAACTCCGCTCCATGTGTGCAGATTTCTCGAAGATAAAGGAGCCCACAGCTTTATCCAGCTTGTGCTGACTCTTTTCTTTTCAAAAGCCTTTTCAGATGTTTTCACTTTTCTGCTTGCTTTGTTGAAAGATGTAAAAATTTAAGACAACCACAAAGTAAACATTTCAAAACTTTCTATTCTGAAAATTAGTGACATTTTCAAAATCCCTTGAATTCCATTTCTGCACTATCAGAAATGAAGATGTTTGGTGGTTTTTTGATTGACAAATTTTCCAGGCAGGTTTTTGTTTATTGATAACCTTTCTTTTCAAAGAAAATAGATTTATTATTCAGTAGAAACACTAGATAAGTAGATGTCTTGTCAAAATAAAGCAGGTTTTCTTTATTAGAGTGAAATAGTAATGAACTCATCTGCTTCCAATATTTATAAAGAGTAGGGAAGGCCATTAATTCTACTGCTTGTGAATAAAACCATCTGTGATTTCTTTCCATTTGATGTGTTTTGGTTTTAATATACATTTTTCACAAATAAGTGCAGGGATTTTTTGTGAAAATGTCACATTCAGAATCTCATAAAGAAGGAACGCAAAGAGGGGGAAACGAAATGTTTTGTTAGCTAAGTAATTTCTCACCTTGCACAGAGAATAAAATTCATGCCAACTTTAACACATTAGGCGACAGAATTACATGTTCAGCTCTAATGCAATCCATGACATGTAACAAGGCAAATAGAGTATGTTTGGAAGTTTGTTTTCCTTTGGGAATCACACAGTACATTTAACCTAATCTGTCCTGACACTTGAATTATAACATTATGAGCTTCTTCAGGGAAGCAAAACGGTAGATGCCTCTTTTTAAAGCAAAGCAGAAGTTAATAAAATGGGCGACGTGTCAAGGAGAAAAAGCCCAATCAAACCGTAGTGCAATTCTCCGGAGGAAACAGGTTCTAGGCTGGGGTTTTTTTCCACCAGAAATGTTGGAAGTCTCATGACATACTTCTACTGAGGGTGAAATTTGACCTCTAGAATTTTGCTCGATTAAACCAAAAACTGCAAGAATACCCCAAGTGGGACCACTTTGTAGTTTGACTTGTGAGTGTTGGATCTTAAATTAAACGGAGTATTCATCCAGCTGCTCTGCCAGATTTTATTTTACAGTCTTCCCACCAACTCATACGATGGAGACCATACTGTATCATAGCTTTCCAGAAACATACCTGTACATGTAAAGTAGCGCTCTGCAATGTGCTTGTCAATATGGGCTGCTGATAAAAAAAGTCCAAAGCAAACTCCAGGTAATCCTCTTTGAGGGGCTTTTACGGGAATAGCCCTTTAAATGCTATACGCTCAGCTGAGTGTATCTCAGAAAGGTTAGCTGTAGTTTTATATTCTAAGGCCCCATTTTAACATCCGTTGTTCAACAGGACTGAAGCAGATCCTCGAGGGTTCCTCCAAAACAAACATGAGTGGGTGAAGAAACCTGAAATCAAAGAACGCACGTCCTCACCCAAAGTCCAGAACTCCTGGTGCTTTGGAGCAGGGCGGGCACTATCCCGGGGAGGGGTAACCGACGCCAGGTGGTTTCCCATGCAGGCAGAGTGGGGACCCCCCTGCGCTGCTGCCCAGGGCTGCCCTGCGCTGCTGCCACTGCTGCCCTGCGCTGCCCCGGGCTCCCAGCTGCCCTGCGTCAGCTGTTGGCAGCGGGAGGCACTTCTGCCCATTGGCACCCAGGTGAGGCTTCGAGAGCATAGCCCCTGCGGGAAGGAGAAGCAATTGGTTTTGGTAAGTGCAATGTGAAGCCTTTGGGATTATGTTGATTCACATAGTGATCGTAAACTGACCTGTGAACAAAATGTTGCTGTGAAACCTCGTGTGTTACCTCTGTCCTCAAGTAACTGCAGCCACACATTGGAAGAAAACACGTCACCCTTCATTTGTTCCTTTTTTTGCAGTTACAGCTAAAATCTTGGTTTTCAAAATCAGAAAAAGTCCTTTCTAGGAAGGCTTAGCCCCAGTCAGAGCTGCTGGCAGTGCCTGGAGATCAGCTCCCGAGCTGCCCTTGCAGCTCCCCAGAGAAACCCTGCTGGCACCTGAGCAGACCCGCACGGGGCAGTGCTCAGCGCCTCGTGGCCCGTGCCGAAACATTTTCACTGGTAATTTTTTCCCTGAATTTTTAGTTTAGAGGACATTAAAAAGAAAAGAAAATATGTTAAATCATAAGCGGAAATTCACTGTTGGTTATCACTGAAAAAATTAGCAAACCAGTTGTTTCTCCAGCCATTTGGAAAATGGAGGAGGGAGGGGAGAGACGGAGAGGGTTTGGCCCCAGATCCCGGTGCTCTCTGAGGTGGCAGAGCTCCCTGGCCGGCGGCAGCAGCGCTGCCGGGTTCAGGGTTTGTGCTCCCTGGCATTGCCTGCAGCTCCCAGGTCCTTGCTGCAGCAAAGACCGCACGCAGGTAGGAGGAGGCTGTGCTCTTCTCTTGGAGTTTTCACACCTATGTCAAACAGGTGAGTCTGCCCACTGGTTTGCTTATAGTTTATAGTTTTATAATTTCAACTAATCTGGCATGGAACAATAAAGATACTAATTGTTCAGAACAGTTTTTTGACCAAATTGAACTGCACTGTCAGCTGGGCAAAGAAACAAAATCTTGTTTTCAACTTTTTAAAGTTTTACCAGTTTCCAAGAGCAAGGTCGTGTCTTAGGTTAGGCCAGGTTTGGTGGATTTGTGGCAGGTTTAGCATTGCTGGCCCAGGGGCACCCTGACCACGGGATGGTGCTGGAAGTGCCGCAGCCAGCAGAGCTGTCGGGGCATCAGCAGAAGAGGCTGGAGAGGATGCTTCCTCGGTGATGGACCCACGACCCTCTGTGGGTCTCCTCTCCTTTGACAGAGAGCACCGAAAGTGACGGGTTTAAATGATAAAGGAAAATTCATACTAGTTATTAAGAAAACTTCCTAATGGGGAAACAGGCGAGGCCTGGGAGGGCCGTGAAGTCTTTGCTAAGCACTTTTTGGGAGCAGTAGAGGTAAAGCGAGGCCTCTGCAGGGAGGGGAGTGCAGCGGTGCCCAACGCCGCGTCCCTCCCTCCCGAGGCGCTGCCCTTCCTCTGGGAGCACACTAGTGGGCTGTTCCCACGGTCATGGCAAGAGTTTGGGATTTGGGTTGTTTGGGTTTACTGGAAGCTGGGGGAGGGCACCTGCAAAGTCACTGAACTGTCAAAAAAACAGGGAGCCCGAGAAGCCGACGTGCCGTAAGGTCATTTCAGGTCATTTCCCTGCCAGGGAAATGCTCCACGTAGGAGTGTCTGAACATAGTCGTTCTTCAGAAACCAGGCAAGAAGCCCGTTATTGCTATTCCCGGTAGTGTGTCCTGCAGGAGCACCTGAGGGCTTGGCCGGGATGCATTAGGCAAAAAGCAGAGGGCATGAGGTGAGCAAGGGGAAGGAGAAGGGGACAGTAACTGCAACCGGGCTGGCCCTTCTCCCCAAGCTGCCCAGCCCCGTACCAGGGGGGGCAGGGGTGGTGGTCCGGGCACTGGATGTAGCGTGAATGCACTGCGTAAGGACCTAACAACAGCACACCGAGACTTGCTGCTAAATTGGACTCATTTCTGGAACAACACTTTTCTTACCGGTATAAAAAGCCCCATGTACAAAATCCCCCTCCACTCCTAGATCACAAACAGCCCGAGTCGCCCGTGGCCACACGGCACAGAACCCACAGCACGGTAACCACGGGACAGTAACCCTGGGCACAGTAACCCACAGCACCACAACCCCCGCCTCCCTCCAACAGCGGCACTGGGCTGGACGGGAGCCGGAGGCAGCCCCAGGCTGGCAGCGGGCTCGGCACGGTGGCGCGGCTGCCCGACGGCATCCCCCGCGGTGGGACATGGCTGCAAAGCGCCCTGCCCACAGCAGGGCTGAGCCGCCTGAAATTGCGGTGAAAAAGGGAAGCAGCGAATGGGCCCACAACATGCACTTTTTTATTTTATAATGGCTAGCGAGTTTGCCACTGACTGGGGAAAAGCCATCGTGCCCATGAATTGGGCCACACTGCCAACAAAAAACAAGAAGTACAAACTTCGGGGATCCGTGAGGTAATAGAGGTGGTTTCCCGTGACTGACTTTTATCTGAATTATACAAAGAGTTTCTGATCTTCCCACCTACACCTAAAACTTCTCCCACAGTCTCCCGGCAGTGACCTGTCGCAGTCGGCAGAAGCCAGTCAATGGACTCAAAGCCCTTAATGCAAACTTTTTGCCTATTCTAACGCTAAATTCCTTTTTCTGCCCAAATGCCTACTTATATGAAACTTTTAGGAACTTAATTATCCTTGAGACTTCTACCTCTCTGTGAAATCTGGTTTAAATCAGTAAAGAAAAGAGTTCAAAGTTATTGGGCAGGACAGGCAGACAGACAAGCATACAGGGATCACAGGAACCTTGTTTTCATAGGAAACTAGATTAAAAAAATCCCACAGCAGTCACCAGCCCTTTCGGTGGCACCCCACCCCCCCGGTCTTGCACAGGGCGATGCTCGGGGCGGAGGGGCCGTGGAGCAGGCACAGCAGTCCGGGTTTATGCTCTTCGTAAAAGGGGAGGGAGACAGGAACAAAACCTGCCTCCCCCGGCCAGGGTTTGCTTGGGCCGTGACTATGTGGCAGCAGCGATTCTGCAGCCTGTCTCCTTTTCCCAGCTGGATGCAGATTCATGACATCCCTGCTTTCTTTGGCGTGCAAACCTGTACCTAATTTCTTCTGAAAAGGGCCCTGAGGAAGTCAGCAGATGTTATTATTAAAGCATTGAGTATCAGCAGCTCCTGAGATATTGTCAGTCTGTTAATGAGCTGATCAAACTGGGGAAAGCAAGGGTTTTCCCAACTTCTTATTAAGGAAAAAAAGACCTCCAAGGTTAAAAGACTTCTTTTAAACTGCACCAGGTTTATAGGTTGCAAAATGTTCTTTAATCAGTTTATTCTTAGAAGGCCCTAACTGTCCAGGCACAGGAGTGGGCATTATCTTAAATGGTCCCCATAAGGAAACATAGCAGCTCTGTCTTGGTAGTGTTTGCTGGCATTTTTGCTTGCTAAGTAGTCTTCTTAACAAGCCAGTTCTGTGCAGTTTCTGTAATTCTTTTGTGAATACTTTGTGCATCACTGCCAGCAGCTCTGTCCCCAGACTTCTGCTGATTTGTGAATCATTATGTTTTGCTGTTTGAAAGTTAAACCGATTTTCCTATCAACATATTTGTATTCTCAGTTTGGCAAACCTTAAATCTCAGTTGTTTCCCAAGGCTTCAGGAAACACAAGATGCACAAGTGAGCAAGAAATGACCCTGAATCAAAAGTCTCCCTGCACCTCTCCTGTGCACTACCTCACTCTGAGCCTATTTCTGTATCTGGGGATGCACTAGATACTATTCTCCTAAAAGCAGTGGCTAATGGGGAACCCAATTTGTTGTTTTTTTCCTTAATCCCATAATATTTGGAAGTTTCCTTGGGGTTTTTCAGCTGCAGGGATGTTTAGAATTTGGACAACAGTGCTAATGAGATTAGAGTAAATTGGTAACAGCTAAAAGTTTAGGAAAACCATTTATTATTTCCATATTTCAGCAGAGGAGCATGACATGCTTTAACGGTGCCTTACCACTAATATCACAGGAGGCAGGTCCAAGACCTGACTAGGATAAGCTGAGACAAACCCTTGTCTTGGGGAGCTTTGTTATATCCAAAATGCAATTATGTAAACAGCTACAGAGGAATGATCAGAAAAAAGGAATACAGAGAAGGCTCATTTTAATCCTCTCCGTCTGCTCCTCGGTGCAAGTATGGAAGAAAACGGAAAGGCAAATCCCCGCCGAAGTGCCCTGTGTTGAGCAGTCCCGATCTGCCCTCACCACGGGCGCACTCACCTCTGCGCAGAGGGCAGGTAGCCTGCCCCATGCCCGCAGGAGAGACTCCGTGGTCCAGATGCTCATCAACACTTCCTTCTCGCTATGGGTCACTGAGCTTCACATCCATGTCTTGATTTATTTTAGCACGGACATATTTATACCATCTGATAAGCAGTGACTGCCATAAATACATCTGTGCACTCCCTTTTGCTATGCACCAGTGAGGAAGGGGCATGTTGTGATAAATTGACCCTGAAATACAGTGTATGTACATGATTTTAAAGACGGAAAGGATTGGGTCAGTTTGGTGTCTCTCTGTGGTGGTTCAATTAGTTATTTTTAAAGGTGTCTGCTGAACTGTGGCTTCCAGGGAACATTTCTGACATTACCTATATTTTAATCTTAATGTGTGTCACGTGGCGAAACTTTATGGACACTAATAAACAAACAGGCCCTGAACTATGTCTCGGCATCAAAGCAGCACTATTCTTTTCCTGCTTTCACAGCCCTCTGCACCTTCCCTGGTGCCGCCGGCAAAGGCAGGAACCTTTGTTGGCAGAGCCGCCCACGTGCAGCGATGGTGGGCTTTGCAGCAGGCAGCGTTGTGGCGGCAGCACCGCTCCTGCCCGTCCGGACTCAGGCTGCCCCGTGACAGGGACTCGGCCCGAGACGCGCAGGCGAACCGCCCCGGACCCCCCGCGCTGGCGGCGTCCCGGGCTGCAGCCTCAGCCAGTCCCCTCCTGGCTGCACGCGGCAGGGGCAGAAGGACCAGCCCTCTCAGAAGCCCTTGGACAAGGCACCCCAGCTCGGACAGCAGACCCGCTCCTTTGCCCCGGGAGGGGAGAAGCTGGGTCAGCGCTCGCCCTGGGGACCTGCTGCTTCCTCAGCGGGGAGAGCAGCATCCTGTGGGCAGCAAAGCCCGGAGTCCACCAGCATTTCTCCATCCCCTGCTCTGAGACCTTCAAGTAACCCACAGGCACCCTTTCTAACCAAGAGCATTGCACACATGTTTGTGGTCAGCAAGTGCCCTTTCTCTATCCTGGGTCATTTCTGATGGCTTCAAATGATAATGTGTAAAAGAGAAATAATAAACCTGAAAAAAGTCAGTAGGAAAACAACCCCAACAATCTAGAGCTGGGTCTGTTCATGGAGGAGGATGAAGGGCACTGACACACAACACACTCAGGAGTCCCACTGAAGCCAGTGTGACCACACGCAAAGAAAGTTAACCAGGTGCAAGCCTGCAAAGCCAATAAAAGGAGGGACCTGACACAGAGCCCTGCTCTGTGAGGAAGGCTTTTTCCCATCATTTCTTCCAGGTGTGGAGCCAATTAGCAGCCATTTGCAGAATGGCTGCATTAGAGTTGCTGCTGGCTGCATCTTCTTCCAAACTGTGAGTATCAGCTATATTTTTTCATCTTTCAGAGGAAGTTTATAATTAGGCCGGAATTCTTCCAGAAGAGGCAAAAGCCATGCTGGTTTGGGTTAGATTGTTTTGTTAAATCTCAAGAAAAACTGTTCGTCATTAAAGAATGTGTGTTGGCTTCCGGAGAAACCGTTGAAGACCTTTCGCCTTTCTGGTATCCAAGAGTCTTGTGCATTTCTAAACTTGAATTTCTTTTCTATTTAAATATTTAAAGCTTGTCTTTCCTTTTGGTTTCATAACACTTGAACTGAACTGGAGAGATGGTGCGTGCTGCAGGAGCAGAAGCCAGGTTAGCCCTGGTTGTATGGGCCTTGGCCGCATGGACACTTAGAGCGTGCATGGGCGGCAACTGAGTAGCCTGGGAAGGTTTGTCAAACAAGCATTAGAAGGAGAAGGCTGGTTTCCCAAGGAATTTTGGATGGTTGTTAGTCTCTACACAGGGCAGAGCAAGAAACCTTGGTGGGTGAATTAGGTAAGGTAAAGCGAGTTTGAGAAGTTGGCTGCCTTTTCCCTGCTACACAATTGTTTGTTTGGTTCATGCTTGAATTGCCTTTGAGTAGTGATGCTTCTGGGTGTCTGTGGCCAAATCATTCAACTCTTCAGATGTGTATTTTCATTTTATTTTTTAAAACGTCTTTCAACTTCGGCAGTGTTCCTCCTATATTTCATCTGGGTGAAAGAGCCACACCTGGCTCTTTAAATAAGAAGCTAGATGAGCTGTGTGTATAGGTATTTACATGTAGCACAAGGTAGCCATTTCTTCTGCTGTGCAAAACAAGCCGAGGAACGTGGTTCTTCACACAGCCTGTCATTATACCATGAAATGTGTTACCACGGGTTGTGATGAGAGCTGGGAGGGAGGGAGTTCATGGAGGCCTGCTAGACACAGAAACCACCCGTGCCTGGGGAAACTCCTTGGCCATGGAGTGTCAAGTGTCAGAGGAGCATCCTTGGGATGCACTGCTCTGCTTCAGGCATTTGCTCCCGGCCAGTGTCAAAGAGTTTTTGTCGGACAACTCTTGCTTTGACCTCTCATGGTTGCTTTCACAGTCTCCATTAGCAGGTCACAGATTTTTAGGTGGAAAGTTTTCCTGCAAACTTTGCATCACTAAAGATGCAGAGCAGGAGAGAGAAGTAGGAATACTGCTACTGCTGTGAATACAGACCTGGGAATGTGGCGAGGCCATCTTCCTGCCTTGGTGTTGCCTGTGCCATGGATGCATGGTTAGAGTGGTCCATGCAGCCACAGCGGCTTCAGAGGCGAGAGCATCCTTGGGTGGGAGGGGAGAGCGGGTGATGCCGCTGGAGTGGGACGCGTCTGCCGGGGCACCAGGGCAGGGGCTGCCATGCTGGCCCGGGCTTGCGTGCCCCTTAAAATGGTGCAGTGGTGAAGGCTCCAGACATGAATTCATTACGAGGTGGCGTTTTTTTGCCGAAAATAAACCTGAAAGGATTAAAGGGGCAATTCTGCACTCTTCTGGTAAAACACACCACCCCATGTGTTGTTGATGGTTGTGTGTATGTTGGTTAGGTCAGCAAAACCTTAGAAAACATGAAAGCACTTCATGTAACCAAACAGGACACTAGATACAGGCCTATTTCTGTATTCACAGAACTATTTTGGAAGAAGGAATTTTATGATTTAAAAGAAAATATATATGTATCAAGATACAGATTATTTTTTCTTATCATAACACCAAAAGGAAACTAGTGCAACTTTTGGCAAATTAGAAACAGGCTTGAGTATTAGAGTTTACATTGATGGTACTCGGGTATTAATCCATTAAAGTAATCAAAAGAGCTTAAATAAGAATCTGAAGGCTGCAATATATATGTCAATGAACAAGCTGTAAAACTTCCTGAAAAGGTGATTTCAAAGCCATATTGCCCAAGCTTGGCAAATTGCATATTTAATTATTTTGTCAGTCCCTCTTTTTACTCTAATCTTTTGGTGAAATACCTTTAGACATGTGAAATCAGTTAAGATAATTAGGGTATGATGGAATTAGGTGTTACTTGATTTTTAAGAAAGATACCATCCTCTGCCTTGGTATAAAATGTGTGCAGACCCCAAAAGCTAGACTGTATTGTAATGTTTTCTTTTCTATAAAGATCAAAGGTCTCCAGCCCCTTTCAAGATGTTTGCAGAATTTGTTTCCTAATTATCCCACATTTACTTATTTGTGTGCTGGGACATCAGAGTTAACTCTTTGATTGTAAAGATGAGATGGGACCTTCATCCAGATGACTGCAGGCCAGCAAAAGCCTTGCATCTCTAAATTGTTTTTTAGATTACCTGGCTTCTCTAATTCTAATGTTCTGGCGCAGTTTAAGACATGGCAGATGAGGTGTTGTGTTTGCTTTATTTTAATACTCCAGTCCTCTACAGCAAAGATTTGTTTTTCCTCAGTAAGAGTTTACACCTTCATTAATATCCTTTACAAGTTTACATACTCTTCGTAAGCAATAGTAAACTATTTAGTCTTTGATTTGTCTGGGAGTTGGAACTGTTTTCACCAAGCCTTTATGATCTTTCCATGATGTGGTGCCTGAGTTTCTTCAGGAGAAATTTCTATAAAAGTTTTGAAATTAGAATTTTTTGGCTCACTTCATTGACTTTATTTTCCCCCCATCTAGAGAGATATAAAAGACTGACAGGACACACCAGAAATGTGAAAACAGGCTGTAAGGTTTGCAGTTTCAGTTGTGAAGTTACAAAAATAAAGTTGATTAGAATAGCATGAAATCTATAAAATAAAAAGTAAAAAGTTTATAGGGGAAGTCTAATATGAAACATTTTTAAACAATGTGTTTTATTTACATTTTATACATTTCCTTTCTCATATTCTTTTGAACTTTTTTGAATCTTCTCATATGTTTCCTAATTACATTTGCCTCTACGACTCCTGTCTCTATTTTTTCCTTAGTACTGAGGGGGGTGATTGTTTTTCTTGGTTTGTTTGTTGTTTTTTTTTTTCTTTGAAAAATCAAGATGCTATGTCAAGCTTTTCTGAGGGAATATTTGAAATGGCAACAGTGGGATTCAGAAATCGCAGCTCTCAGGGCAGCCATGTGAGATGCAGGGTTGAGATAACGAGCGAAGGAAGCGCGCCCGCCTACTTAGAGCTCCGACGGGCAAAGCCTGGGACCTGGCAGCATCTATAAATCCTCTCTCTTTGAAGATGATCATTCCTACTATTTGACCCCTTTAAAAAGCAGCTTGGTCAGAGCTGCAGGAAATGCGAGTTGCTGCTCTCGGCCCCATCCCGCACGGCGCAGCCGCCACTGCCGACCCGGGGCCTCTGCCCTTCGCTCTGCGTGGAGCCGGGCTGGGGGTTTTCCAGAGGGGCTGATGGTGCTGGCACCCCCGCCCCCGGTGCTCCTGGGGAGCTGCTCTCGCTGGGGCTCCACGCAAGAAAGGGTTTCCCTGCAGGACGGGCTCCGGTGGCCCGTGCCACAGGCATGCATGGTGCCCACTGGGGATGCTCGCCCTGCGCCCATGGGGAACATGGTCCCTGGCGCGGTGCAGCCTCGGGGTGCCTCCAGGAGCTGCTTGGGTGGAAGGAAATGTCTGTATGGCTGTTTCGGGGGGGAAAACTGCTCAAATGCTGCCTACTGACAAGTATAAGCCTTTTTCCCTTTGTCATTAAGTCCTACTGGCCTATTTGTGGTTCAGCGCACCACACTGCCTCTGCATAGGACACAGCGCAAGCTGAGCAGGACTTGCTCGAAGCCTGCGAGGAAGAGGAGGGCTGTGAGCTCCACCGCTCAACACGCCATCCTCCAGCTCCTGTCCAAGGAGGAGAGGGGTCCCTGTCCATATCACTGTCTCCGGTTGTGCCCAGACCAAGCGTCCACTGAGCCTGACCGTGGTCCTGGCAGTCGTTCTTGCCTCTCTCCCATCCAGACTGGGGGGACAGCAGGGTCCCCCCAGCACCCCCTGCTCCACCACGCAGCCCCCCAGCAGGACGGGCTGGGACCGCTGGCACAGGGATGTACGTCTCGGCTGCCCCTTCCCCAGCCCCATCGCTGACAGGTTTTCCTCGCTAAACGCCCCAAAAAGCCGCCTCTTGTTGGCTCTCCCCACTTGGCCTGGCTGGGATGGGAGCAGCACTGGCCCGGGCGGGATGGGAGCAGTGCCCTGCATGTGTCGGGGTGCGGAGGGAACAGCCCTTGTGCCCGGCAGTGCCTCGTGCTCCATCCCAGGGCCGTGTCCCTGGCATCACCTGTGCAGGAGACCCCCAAAGCCTCTCGGCATCCCTGCAGTGTCCCCCCGTCTGCTCTCCCACAACATCCCCGGCATGCCGGGACCTCCTCCTGCCTCTGCAGCCTGGTGCAATATTTTCTAATGAGCCCTCATAGATGCCGGGCATATAATTCATCAGCCTTCTTGGGCATGTGGTGTTTCGCAGGGGTCAGAGCCGAGGGCCTGGCTCTAGCAGAGCCCTCTGTGTGTGCATAGCCCCTTTGGGCTTAATGGGGCTGTGTACGAGTGACTTATGTGTTTAAATGCTTTCCTGATTTTTGCAGTGCTATTTATTTCTTTGCCATCTTAGCTCAGGTGTGAGGTTACTTATTGTTTCTTTCTTCTCTGCCTTTTAAATTCAGGGAGATTTTCTTCAGAATTCACCATTTCAGTCTTGGCTTTTTAATTTTTCTTTTGTTCAGTTCTTTTTTTCCTACTTCCTTATTATTTATTCACATAGAACTCTAAATTTGTCTCTTTCACTCACTTTGATAGGAATAGTTTTCTTATAACTCAGTAATGAGTAAATCTACCTCCCCCCACCCCTCAGGAAGTCAGGATTCATTTTAGCATATTCATTTGTTGTTATTCTTGACTTCAATAACATCACAGCTGAGTTTTTACATTAGGTACCCAGTTAAGCAAGGTGTCGGTGAAAAGTAAATTTTTCTTTTATTTAAACACACACCTAAAATACTTCTCAGATTCTTACAGACTTTTGCTGAGCTTAAATGCTTCAGTCATTAATAAATACTTCAGTTGATGCTTTGGACTATGAAGTGTATGTCCTTCTGTCTGGGCTAGTCAAAACATTTAAGTTCTTAATCTTGCATGTGGTTACAGTTTTCAAAAATGCCCAAATTTGAAACAAAAAAAGCATCTTAGGTGTTTTAGTGATAGTCCTGTTAAAGGTCAAAAGCCTCTCCTATACGCTATGGATAAAAATTTTAGCTAACCTTGGATTTTTAAGCATCACAGAAGCTTTTGAAAAAGTTTGCCCTACGTTTCACCAAGGGGTGCGCTGAGTGCCTGTATCGCTGCCCTGAGCAAGCTGCTTCTGGTACCCTGTAGTGAAAGAAACCTGGGCAGTTTCAGACCAAGGCATTTGATCCAATCTCGTCTCAAAGATTTCTCATCTGAGCTACTCGAGATCTCCAGAACCATTTATTTGGCTTCTAGCTGCAATTTTGCCTTGATATCTCTTCACTGGGAAATTGTATTTAGAAAGAAAAAAAGAAAGGGTGAGAGGAAAGAAATATGCAGAGGTTTTACTGAAGAACTTGTGCAAGTTCTAGACTTTGTAACTAAACTTAGAAATTCCTCAGAGATACAAACTCTGTAGTATTGCCTCAAATGGCGACACAGAACATTAACTCCCAGGTTTTCTGTGGATGTTGTCCTTTAGACTTACCTACTGTGTTCCCCTAGGGTAGGAGAGGGAGCAATTCTTTGCTCACAGGTATTGCAAGTGGTCCGACAGGACACAGAGAATTGGCAAAGCAATTGCTTGAACAACAAAGAGCTTCAACATATGTACACAATGCTGCTGCTAGATGGGAATTCTCTTGAAATGCAGAGTTTTCATTCCCGTTAATTACTGTGACAAGCAAAATAGCCCTCTTCAATAAGCATCCATGGAAAATCATAGATACATCTTTGTTCAAATGGTTTTTAAAAAAAAATCTCTAAGAATTAAACACTTAAGGCAAAGCTATCCTCATTGAAATATCTAAGGTATGTTATTACTGGTAAGAATTATGTTAAACTTTCTTTATAATTAATTCTAAACAGATTAATAAAATATATTAATTCCATGAAGAGTCTTACACAGGTAACTTCCTACAAAAGAAAATCTGCCATGCATTATTTTCCCTATCCTTTAGAGTGTGTTTAATTGATTGTAATTTATGCTGCAATTTTAGCCAAAGCAGCAGTAAATATATTTGAATATATATTAAATTCACTTAGCATTTATTTGTTAAGCTGGTTAAACACAACTGTAAAAATCCAAGCATTTACCTTGCTGTGATTAGAGGCAGCAGACGCCCTAGAAGGTGAGGCTCGGTGATGTGTCTATGTGCAGTCGAGAAGAAGCCCGTGGAGGATTAGGGTGTGTTAAGTCTCTCTTCAGACAGGTGCACAAACACTTCCCCCTTTTAGGTGCTACCTGCTCTTTACTGGACGTTTATTACAAGTCAATGCAATTTCACAAAGCACCTGCATGCAATAAAAACCTATTACATGTGTGAGGCCTTAAGGAAATTAACGGTTCCTCCCTAGGGATGCATATTTTGTTAAGATGTTTATTACAGATGAAGTGGTCCTGGGGTAAAACATTAACAAGTTGTAGAGTGATAAAAGGAATTTTATCATTTCTCAGTGACATAAATAGGAAGAAACCTTTAACTAAATCTATAAAATTCCTGTTTCCTAATGAATTTGCTTTAACTATTTATTAACTGGATGGACTTGTTCAGGCCACAATTTGTTTTTCTTCTTCCTCATGCCCTCCCCTTCCCCTCTGCGCCCCCAAAACCCAAGCAGAAGCAGTCCAGAGTATTGTCTGTTAACTGATGTGAGCTCTGGTACCCAGAAAATAAACTTTATCTCAATATCAGTTTTTAAAAAATCATTAATTTTCCCTTGTGAGTTTAAGGCAGAGCTGTAAAACTCTGCTCACTCTTGTAATACTGATTTTGGAATTGAATACAACCTTAAAATTCTGTATTACTATAATAATGTTAACTCATACCACTTAAATTACATGTTATATTTTAGGGTTCATGCCAACAATTTATTTTTGGTTACCATTACAAATGCAAATTCGTTTTTTAACACCATATTAACCAAGTTTGCCATGCACCATTATTAGAGATGAAAGCATAGAATACTGGCTTTGGACTAAGAATGCTCAATCTAATTGAATTATATGAATGTAGTTAAATGTCTACTTCAGAAAGGCTATATTCACTTTCAAGATTAGTTACTCCAAGAGTTAATGGGCTATTTAAACAACATAGTCCAAGAGCCAAACACAGGTGGGCTGTGTTAATAACTTTATTTAAACTGTTTTTTCCCCTTTTGAGAGGCACAAGCCATCCATTAATGCATTCATTAGAGTTTATGGCATAGTTCTGCTTTTCTCCTAATGACACTATCCAGACGCAAACTTGCTCAGCTAATTTAGCCCAGCTGCCCTTTGCCTCTCAGCAACAGGTCTCTTGTTCTTCGGTCATACATGCTGAAGTGTCATGATGATTAGTTTTTGGTCATTGCTGCTCTTTGCAATATTGTTTTGTGTATTCTCTGCATCAGAATTTACTTTTCCTTCAGATTTTTTGCTGAAAATCTGTATGAAGCAGCTGTTGGAAAGGGCATGGCAGCACAGAGGCATCACCACGCTCGCTGCAGCCCTTGCATTCCAATGTGATTGAACATAGTGGTTTATTACTTTACTCTGACCAAACAAGCTCACAGGTTTTAATATCCAGCTCTGCTGAAGGTATTTGTGGCTGTTCCTCGCAATTGCGGCATCTAAGCTTTGCCTTGACTTTTCAGTTTTAAATCCGATCCAAAAATGCCTTTTACTGATGTCATTACAGTTGTAAAATACATAACTGAGGACAGAAGTGCCTGTTTCTTCCAGTAGCTACAATGGAGGTAACCTGTAAGTGTTTAGTAATGAATTCCCCAGGTACTAATGAACATCACAATGAATAAGAATGACCAATGCGTCACTCTGATATTAACAGCCAGGCTGGATTAGACTCTGCACTGTCAGCTGCTGACATTTGCAGGGTTTATTTTGGAATATTTTATCAGTTTAGGTTTGCATGTCTGATGTTCCTGGGAGTTCTGTGTTAGCTGTTGGCTTCCAGTCTGAAATATCACCTCTGCCTTGTATAAACAGTAAGAGTTGTCTTGACCATTATGAGGTACTGGACTAGCCCCGGTCTGGCTCAGGGAGGGTCACGGTGCCACTGAGCTCAAATGACCAGAGGGATGAGCGTTCGTAGATGTTTACTAACAGATGTATTTGCAGATGTATTGCTTAAAACATTTCTGTACCTAGAGATAAGTAACATAACTTCAGTGGGAGTACAGTACGCTGCGTATACAACATGTGTTTCTACTTTCTCCTGTATCAACTGTATGAATAATTTCTACGGATTCCCACTGCAGAATCTCTATGCTTGCAAACCACAGTGGTAAGGCGTTTCCTTTTATTAATCTATAAAGTGGCATGTGCGCTTCTGACACCATGTAAATAATAATAATTATATATGTGGCCTATTAGATCGCTTTATGCAGTACCTGGTCCTGAGTGCCGCTGCTGGGCGGGTTCTGCCCAGTCACTGCCGCACATTACAGGTTCAGCTTGGCACCTGCAGCTGGAGCTGGGACAGGCTGGAGGTGAACTCTGGCTAGATAGACATCTAGATATCTGCTAGATAGACATCTTGTTAACCTACCGCCTGAGAGGCGTTAAGCTTTCTTAAGGTTCATCTGACCTTGTGTATCGTTGCCGTGTGTCACGGGCAGCACACGGCTCCTTTCCAAAGCAGAAGTGCTCTTTGGCTACGCAATGGTCTCCCAAGAGGAAGAGGGACAGCTTCATATACCTTGGTGACACTGTGCCGGGCTCAGGGTTGGGCTGCCCTGGGTCGGGCAGGGCTTCACAGGACGGCAGCCACCCAAAAGAAGAAAGAGTGCAAACTGGACTGGTGCCTCAAACTGGCCAGTGCACAGGCAGCACTGGGACATGTGCAAGGTGTTGTCTAGGACCAATGCACAAGGGAAGGATGCTAACACTTGTGCTTGGTGGATGAAGAGAGGAGGGACTTTGTTCGTATCTGACTTTGTTCATGATAACTAAAGCTAAAGGCCAATGTGGAAGACCAGAGAAATGTGTGCCAGGTCCCCCTCAAGTCCTCTATTTAGTGCTTGCCAACCTCTGTCCATCTGTTGTTGCACTAAATAGCTCTTCTGAGATAGGTGAGTGAGTGTCTGAATGCCAAGCAAGTCCTGCCATGAATAAGCTTACGTGGCTGGCGGAAGGAGGCCTGAGCAGAGCAGGGGAGGGCAGGAAAGGTGGCATCAAAGAATATCATGAACCTCAAGAGCTGCATGCTGGTGCTCCCATCTGTGTCCACCCATTTCCAGGAAGCCTCATGCCCAGGGATTGAGGTCGTGCCAGCTGTGCTAAATGCAAAATAAATGGCAGGGTATTTTTTTTCTTATTCCTTTGTCCATCCCTAGAGAGACAGGAATATTTTCACTTGTGGTGGGAGGTGATCTGGGGCCAAGACCCTGCAGTGAGTCAGGGTGCTAAGGCAGATAAGTAATCCAGCACAATGCGCTTCCCAAGAAGAGCTGCCCAAGTGCAGGCTCCATAGCCCAGCAGCCTGTGTGAGCTGGACACTTCAGCCAGTCCTGCCGCATGGTGAAGCAGGACAGACCTCGCTCACTCACAAGGGCATTTCGGCTCTGCACTGCTGGCAGAGTGTGAGCTGCTGCACAGGGCATCCATCCCCTGATACTGACCCCAGCGGGCCAGGACCCCTGTGCTGCTCGGTGCATTGATGGACCTCCTGCATCCAGCCAGTTACCCAGCACCAACCACAGCTGGGCCATTGAGGAACCTGTGGGAGCCTAAAGTCCTCTTATAAATCGTGTGCTGATTCCTAACATGATATAGGGTGATGCTCTGTGTGATAACACGCATCTTAAAGTTCCTTAGAGGGCTTCTTCCAAGGCTGCAAAGGCAATGAAGGGAGGAGAGAGGCAAGATTTGAACATGCATCAATCTCCCTACATGCTGCTCACATATCACAACCTGTAAACTTGCTAGGGAAGAAAATTTTACCTTAAACACAAATGAATTGAACGTTTTCCATACATCTTTATTTTGGATGGTCTTGGTTTTGTCTTTGATTTACCGTGGTTTTTACTTTTTATTCTGGAGAATTATTTTGTGCTGCTCGTAACTCATTCACAATCCCTTTTCATCCTCTGTCCTGGGGCTCTGTCTGCCCGGAGGAGCGCCTGCACGCGTTGCAGGTGTGTGAAGGGAAAGATTTGTGTAAAAAAATGGCAACCTTATTTCCCTTTGTGTGGGAACTAAAGGCAGGGGCAGAGGTTTTCCTGCTGTGCCTTTATCATGAACTTGTGCCCGTGGCCGGCCGATGCAGTCGTGCAGGAGGGGGCTGTCGGGGGGGACCCCGCCGCCCGCGTCCCCCGTCCCCGCGCCGGGGAGCGATGCCGCCCTCAGGGCAGGCGCGGCGCTGGCTCCGGGGAGGCCGGTGCCGTCCTTGCCGTGCCCGCCTCCGCCCCGGGCCCCACGCGTGCCACGCAGCGCGCCGCGGGTCGGCCTCGGAACGGCCGCTAGGTGTCAGGGCCGGGACGGCGGAGGGGCGCGGGGGCGTGCTCGGGCGGGACGCGGCAGCCGCTCCGCGCCGCGCCGGGAGGAGGAGCCGCTCGCCGGCGTGAGCTGCGGGCGACCCAGCGCCGCCCCCCCCGCGGGGCCCAGCGCCGGGGGGACACGGGGGCTCTGGCGGGGGGAGCCGCAGCTACCGCCGAGGCCGGGGGCCAGCCTGGCCCTGCTGCCGCCGGGGAGCGGCAGGGAGCTGCCCCTCGGGACCCCAGCTACGAACCCAGAAGAGAGAAAGCCCCCTCGAGCGCGGGCGCTGCCTGCGCCCCGCTCTCTGGCAGCCTGAGGCTGGTGGTTCAGGAATGTGTGGAAATGCAGCCTGGCTCTGCCAGCGTTTTGGGATGAAACGTCCTGTCGTGTAGCCGGGCTCAGCTAAGGGCTCGCCTAGGAGCCGGCAGGGCCACTGGCACCTCCTGCCCGGCGTGGTGGGCACCCACCGGGTCAGGCGCCTTCTGAAACACTGCTACCGCCGGCGAGAGGAACCCCTGCAGCCGTGCTTCCACTGCAGGGCGGGAGCCGGCGCTGTAACTGTCGCGGTAGCCTCCTATAATGAATGCAGCGCACCGCGGCCACGACGAGAGCAGATCCCCTGGTGATCTGGCATCCACGAGTTCTTCTACAATGTGCTCTCCGTAATCTCTGCTAGGCAGAAGTTTGAAGATGTTTTCCCCTTTCAGTACTTTGGTGTGAACTGCGTTATTACTCCAAGGAGCTTGTCTGGCATGGGGAACAGAGAGTCGTGTTGCTGATGCTGCTATGATGCAAACCATCTGAAAGCAATTGCAGCACAAGTCAGGTTTTGTCACCCTGCCCAGTTAATGAGTTTATCCATGTGCTGGGATCCCTATTTCTAGCAATGAGAGACAGACTGTATAATTTTGCTGCCTTTCAAAACTGCTGTGAGTTGTGCCAGGACAGATGACGCAGTCAGCTGGAGGATACAGGTGAGAGGTATGAAGTTACCAAGCCATAGTGGTCAAGCCCTTAATGACAGCCCAAGCAGTTGCTTCTAAAGCTGCCTTTACAAAGCAGTGCAAGTACTCTTCAAAATCAGAAATTATTTTATAATTAGCACCAGGGACAGACGTTCAGCTTGAATCATTGCTTCATTGTGCAGCTCTCCCTGCAGCTGGAGAGGGCAAACAAATGTCCTGGGTGACCCACTAGCTGGGGCGGCATTTCCAAGCTGTTGTCTTCCATTGCCCTGGGCTGTAAGCATCCCTCCTTGCCAGCCACGTCTGTCCTGCAAAGTTTAACTGTAGCCCATTGTAACACTTGCAGAATGAACTCTAGCAGGTCAGAGATAGAAATAAAAAATAAATACTGTGGCGGTTGCTTGCTTTCTTCAGCTGCGAGGCAGTGTGGTCTAGAGCAGAGGCTGTTGGCACTGGAGGGTCTGTTCCTCACTGAATTCTGTTTGTAAATGTTTGTTATCCCCAGTTCAAAGAGTGTATGAGGTCAAAACATTGTTTACTGTTGCCTATGAGGTCAAAACATTGTTGTTTACTGTTGCCATTATGCTACTTTAATATTTAGTGTATTTACTGGCACAGCAGAATGCACGTGCTGGAGAGCTGACCTCGCTGGAGTGCTCAGTGCTCAGTGGTAGGAGGGAAGTCGCTACCAGCAGACAGCACCTCTCTGCTGCCCGGTGCCTGCCCAATGCTCAGGCTTGCTGCTGGAGAAGGGGACGGAACCAATACAGCGTGAGGCTTGGTAGGCTCACAGATGGATTTGTGCCTTTTTTAAATGTTTATGAATGAAATTCAGTGCTGCAGTTTGCTAGACATTCTGCAGACAGTCATGTCCTCATATTAATCAATATTCCTGAGGTCAGACGTGCTGTCTGGTATGCTTGCCTGGCAGCGGGCCTGCCTGCTCCCCCTTGCTCGCACTGCTGCTCTACTGCCTGTTGGCTTCCAGGAGGGAACAGGCAAGTTCTCCAGTGCAGGACACCAGCATTCAGTGACTCTAGGAGTCTGATGAGGTTTCCAGCAGTGAGAAATGAGCAGCCAGGCAAGGTCACCTTAGAAAGCACTCATCTGCTGTCCTGCTGCTGGAAGTAACCTGTTTCCTGAGCCTCTTGCTTGCTTACAGCCAGGTACCACTCTCTCCACAGCAAGAAGAAGGGGACTTTGGGGGTGCCTGACAGCAGAGGTCAGCGGTAGCAAGGTGGAGTAGGAGGCAGCAAGAGAGCAGCAACCCCAAGAAGTGCAAGGTAGCTGAATGAGCGTGATGCGTTTCATGTCACTTTGCCTCTCCTGCAGAGCCTCTGTGTTAACCTTGTGCCTAAACCAACTGCATTCTCCATGCAGCTATTCAGAGCAGCAAGCCACATCCCTTTTTACGCCAGACACCTCTGTCTTCACTGCAAAGTAGTGAGGAACGTCGCACTCTGAAGGGTGGAGGTGAAATCACGGAAGCCCCTGTGAAGTGAATCCAAGCAGCTGAGCAGAGGAACAATATTAAGGCATTAAATACAGTGCACTACGTCCCAGTGCAGCCAGGAGCGCAGAAATGAGCACTTGGGCCGGGGGATCTGCTCTGGGTTTAGCCCAGCAAACACAGAGATGTGCACGCTGCTGGTACAGCAGCATCGTATGGGGCTGCATCAGAGCCCACCCCGGCAGGGCGTGGGACGAGGAGCGGCAGGCAGGACTGGGATTCTCTAGTTTGTGGGCATTTATCTCAGCAGCAAATGTAAAGACAACTTGGAGTGTACTGCAGGAGCCCAAGAAGTCCTGTGGCAGTATTGTTTGAGGAAAAAGCATTGAATGACAATTATAGATTATTATATTTTTTTTTTAGCCTCTGTGCAAGAATTGCATGTTGCAGGCTATGAGTATCATTATGAGGGATTACCAGTAACCCCTTTCACTTTTTCATGGCTTCTTCATTTGATGACTTTTGGCAGACTTTTTTATGTAGGCATATGAATTCCCTATGTTTTCTACAATACTCTAATGGTTAATTAACACTCTCAGCAGCTTTGAATGTGAAATCTCATTCTGCAGAAGGGGGAGTTGGGTCCAACAGGCACCTACAATATATCTGGATGAATTGGAGCAGGATGTTGAAATTGTAACATCTTGTGACCCTAATGCTTTCATCTGCAGTAGCAGTGAAAGAGTTAATGCATTAGTTAAAAAGATTTTTAGCATGGGTCTGAACTGAGGCTGACAATCCATTATTCATAACTCCTCAGAAACCTGTAGCCTAATTCTTTTCTCTTTCTTTCATGATTTACAGAATATTACAACAACTGTAAGCACTTTGCAGTTGGATTTTTATTGCATACTCCAAAGTGAAGAATTATGATTCAGGATTCACGATGAGCAAATGTGTTCTGGTGTTTGTACGTCCTTTTCATCTTCTCTGCCGCCATCTATAGCTTGCCCCTGCTCAGAACGGGGAAGTTCTGCTGTCTGTAGGAGCAAGCACTGCCGAAGCAGCTTTGCCATTGTGCTTGTGAGAGGTGACACACCGCAGGCCCATCTGCAGCAGGAGGTGTTGCTCTCCACCCAGAGCAAGCCAGCTCTGGCCACAGATGAAAGCTCCTGCACATCCCAGCAAGCAGGCGGGTGGGCTTGCGGGAGTTCTCAGCAGTGCTGGGATGAAGGGGAAGCGTTACAATGGGTCCAGCACAGGGGTTTTTGCCGTTGCATCAATTTTGCCCTTGCACCAGATCCCAAACACCAGGACAGGCCCGAGCAGTGGTGGATGTGAGCCTCGAGTGTGGCCACCACTTGAGTTGTTTGAGGTAAAAGTCCTGTTCTCACCAAGGCACAGGCCATTGGGAAGAACAAATTTTGGGAGTGGTTGGAGAGCTCCCTCTCCTGCAGCAGCCTGCACTGGGGCGTGCTGCCAGCATTCTGCCCCGCGCTGGTGTCTGACAGAGCAGCTGCTCACTTCTGCTCTGATCAGCTCCTTGAAAATAATTGGCAAGAAAGTTACTGCAGTTACAATTCAGAAACACCTCCCTCCAAGGGGGTTTGCACGCACATTTCAGGACTACTGTGGCAAATGTAGTCAAGGGGTGGTCCATCATCCAAAAAGCGTTTGGGTGCCTTTGCTGCAGCTCTCCTTGGCTCTGGAAGGACAACTGCAACAAGAGATAATTTTTCATTATGGACAAGAGAATTATGAGGTACAAACGAGTGCGCACAAGAAGATTAATAAATTACTCGGGATTAGCTTCAGTGATGGGTAGATCTGCTGTGTGCAGCATTAGCCTGGCAGGACAGACAGAATCCTGCGCAGTGTTTGTCACAGATCAGAAACACTATCCCTTTGACAGATGCCACGTAGATCTTCATTTCCAAATTCACCCATCTGAGAAACATCTGTGTGCTTAGGCTGGCAAATCTCAAGGAATGCTCTGCCAAGCAGTCTGCTTCCGCTTTTATAGCTCCGTAATCCTCGCTTGGGACTCCTCCTCTGAAAAGAACAGAAGTGTGTGCAGCTCTTCAGGAAAACTGTGTAGGTCCAGGAGAAGTCTGCAAGGAAAAGATTCATGGCATGATCAAAAAGCACCCAGGCCTTTTACAGACAGGGCTCAATAGGTGCTTTAAACAGTTATAAATAACAGCAAGGAGGAGGGGAACAGATTAAAGAGCCAAGTGCTGAGGTCTGTGCTGTACTAGACTAGGCACAGCCATGATGTTTGCTCGCTGCTCTTGCACAGCAAGATGGCCCCGGTGTCTTGGCAGGGTTGCGCACATGCAGAAGTATCACCCAGCACTGGAGGACGATGCAGGCCGTGTAGCTGTCTCTGTTTGCCACACCAAACCACAGAGGGCTTCAGGGCTTAACTCGGGCATCTGATGTTCAGAGGCTGCAGGATTTTCCCTGGAAGTCCACCACAAAGCGAGCTCCCTTGCAGAATTTTCAGGGGTTTGCTGATCCTGGGTATGACACAACTGCTCTGTTAACAGAGCTGTTAGTAAGTGTCTGGCCCCCGGATTGTTAGCCTGGTCTGCAAAAGTAAACACTCACCTGAAATCATGGGGAACTCCATCTTATGTGTGTTAAATCCTGGTTCCAGTTAGCTCAGCCCAGTTTGGGATGTCCCAAGGCAGAACATCCCATTGTCAAGACCTTTGGAGCTCTGAGGCTCTGCTGGTGGGAGTGCCTGTAGCCTGCTACACCGTCATTTGCACTGTTTGCAAATTGCTGTTTTATTATTTCAGGCAGAAATGTTCCTGCTTCTTTTGCTGATAAGTGGAGGGAAAGGTAAGAGACTGGAGAAAATGGAACAAATAAACAGTGTGGGAAAGTTAGACTCGCTCAGTATGCGGCTGCGGTCTGTTCAGGATATCCTCAAGGAAGGTCCATGTGGATACAGCACAGGTGCTTCTCTCATTGGTTTTGTATCAGTTTGATTCAGTTTTCTTCAGCAACGTTTATGCAGCTGAGGGGTTAGACTTGGACCCCCTCCTGCCAGCGGGATGACCATATGGATACGCTCTGAAAAATTTCACGGGGGCATTAAGTGTCTAACACTGCTTTGCTCTTAATCCGTTTCTATTTTGTTTCTTCCTTATGTGCTTTCCCTTTGCCATTAAACTGCACCAAGGAACCCATTTCAGCTTTACACAGCTTCTCTCTGCGTATGACCTTGGCCTGCCAGGCAGACCCCCTAGCTGAAATCTGGTTTTCCCTGTGGCTTGTCAGAGAGCAGCATTCTCACCGGCGAGCACGCACCTTGAAGGCACTGGGAGCCACCAGCCTGTCTCCGAGCCGGGAGTGAATGCACACACGTCCCGGCAAGCTCTGCTTGCTCGCTGCCTGCAGAGTCTGGGACAGCAATGCAGGGGGTTAAATGCTTTCTGGCTGTGCCCAGTCTCAATAATATCATAAATAATTCAACAAGCTAAAAGTACAGTGAGTGCCACTGCAGGGCAGCCAGCAGCATTCAGGGAAAGCCAGGAGTGGTGGCAGGAGGCTTTGTCCCGAGCGCATGTGCTGGGGGCGACCTTGGGCCCATGCAGGGGGAAGAGATGTAAATGGAGGGAGGGCTCACTCCTCCACTGCTCAGCTGCGAGAAAAGCACAGAGACAGTAAAGAAACACAGTGGAAAGGAAGAGGAGGGCCGTAGCCAGACAGAGCTGAGGTGCCTCCTGACTGTTCTGGTAATGGCATTCTGCGTGCAGGAGGGATATGGAGATCTCGGCAGCTGTTTCATTAACACTAGAAGCACCCGTCTGTGGAGGTACTGCAGCCCTTAGTGATGCAAGGGGTTTGCGGAAAACAGCTGTCTCTGAATGCAGCTGGGTGGGGCATGAAGAAGCATACCCCCCTGTAAAGCTTGTGCCTGCTGCGCTTTTCACACAAAACCCCGCTTCCAGGCAGGAAAGCACTTGATGGGCTGATAAATCCTTTGCCAGAATCTCTTGTTTGTCTCAAAGTGGCAGGCAAGTGAGGGGAGCGGGACTACGGGATTTGCAACCTGTGAGGCTCCTTGGAGGGAGGCAGCAGCACAGACCGCTCAGCGACACGAGCTGCGCACAGCAGTCCCCAGCAGACCGAGTGGGGACAGCCGAGTGGGGACTACTGTGGTACCTGCTGTGAGCTTTGCAGTGGGCTGCTTTGCCATGACAGACTGGTCTAGATCCCCGCGCCAGCCATTAGTGCCAAGGCAGTGACCTGCCTGCTGCAGTGCTGGGGGGCCAGAGCAAGGCAGGGCTGCCTAGCAGAAGGGGAGAGGGGAGCGGGGAGCAGCTGTGTGCACAGGGAACAGGGCTCTTTTTTCCAATGCAGGGGCGATTCTCCATGCATACATTCTCATGTATAATGAAATGTAGTTGCACAAACAGAGAGAGAACTGAACCCACAGGACAAGCATTGAGTTAGCCTCAAGATTCCGTTGGTGCTTTTTGTTAGAAAGGTAATTATGCAGCTCTGCAGGATGCACAAATAAAGACAAACGTGTCAGCAGAACACCTAGCAGCAGCCTAGACCTGTGTAGGCAAACTGTGTCCATGAAGGGTACGGGTGGGAGACGGAGGCTTCGCCATGCTTGCCAGGGGAGGGAGTTATTTAACTGCAGGCACATTTTCCAAGCTGCCTCTAATTTTGGCATGTAGCATTTTGGGAGTCCAAAAGATCTTCTTGGACCCTAATTCCCAATGATGCTAGCAGCACCACAGCCATTGTGCAAGAGTGCCGAGACAGCTGTTGGACTGGGGGCATTTGCTGTTTCCAAAGAGCAAGGGCAGCTCTCGACATCCACCTCTCTCCTGCAGCAGTGGGTCTCTGTCTCTCGGAGCGGATGCTGACCCCGTGCCTGCCCAGCTCCTCCGGCCGCGGCGCAGCCCCTCTGGCAGCGTGCTGGCGCAGCCCCTGGGATCTGCAGGGATGGTGCTTGCGTGGAGGGCGCAGGCCCGCGGGGAAGAGGTGTGAGCGAAGATGCAGGTATCACTTGCCATGCGCTCTAGAGCAGGTCTGTGATCGTTCCCCATGTCCCTACTTTTCTCCCACCCCTTCGCAGCCTGTGCCTGAATTCCCTCAATACCACGTCTCTTCCTGTGTCTTTTTGCGTGTGTGCCTCCACCTCTTTTGGAGTCACCGGTTAGTTATAAAACAAGGCTAGTTTCCCCAGGGGATTTTGAATTTGGAGCAATTCTGGGAAGTCTCTGGATTTTCCATACACAATCTGCAGCAGTCACTGGGGGGGCGGGTTATGCTTTAGTTTTTTGTTTTATTTTGAGAGAAACCTTTGGAGAAGTATTAATAGCCTAGGGGCTGCCCCAATTTTTTCCATTTGTGCAGGCAAAAGAATATTGATGGGGAGGGGCAGAGACACCCACAGCACCCTCAGGGCTAAAGATCTTTCATAGGAAATTGTTGTTTTCAGATAGATGAAAGCAGATCCCTTTCATTTTTTGTAACTGCACGCAAGGGAAAAAAAAAAAAGCGCTGTTCAGGTGTGCTAATATTATGCCCTTGGATTCAGGCTCTGTCTTGGTGGAGCTTGCTCTCAACTAGTCTAAAAATGAGATGTTAAAAAAGAATGGCAAAAGCATTTTGTTTTTAAAAACGTATCCCCTGAAAATGGGTCCCAGCAGGTTGATGGCACAGCAAGGCTTTTGGCTGTCCCGGCAGAGAGAGGTGAGGACACAGTGGCAGGCTATGGTGGGGTCCGGCGCCTCCGACAGAGTGGCTGCATGGCTCCGGTTCACCCGGTGCTGCCGCGGTGCAGCTGGCTGGGGCTGCGGCCCCTCGCCCAGCCTCCTGCCCCGGCAGCCTTTGGCCTGGTCTGCTTTGCCATGGCACCGAGGAAACCTCACCTAATCCCCTGCCCACATCTATACATCTACTGTATGTTCTTTTTTTTTTTCCCTCTTGCCAACAAGGAAGGCAGTGTGTTTTCTTAACATTTGAGGGCATGATTTATAAACAACCATTAATGTGCCTTTTAACCTCTTTTTTCATTGTTTAAATTTCAAATTTTTTGGATGCAAACTCCTTAAATCAGTTCAATATGCTCCGAAAGGCTTTGCTAGAATTCGAGTTGAATTGCTTCCAAATGGAAACACTTACAACACACAAAAAAAGCACGTCAGTGATTTTAATTGACTCTCCACTGTGCATGTACTCTTAAATAATTGAAGTGTTTCCAATACTTATAGATGCCTTGATTTGGCAGTGATTTGGGTATAGGCAGGATATAGAAGTATTATACCTAGGGCTTCACAAGGGATTTGCTCTGGATTTAATTGGGATTCCTGTAAAGCTAGGCAGAACTTTGGCAATGAAACTGGAAACCAGGTGAGCTCTTGGTGAACCTGTGTGAGTTTTGGTACGACCTGAGTGGCTTTGAGGTTTTGGATGGAAACCAGGCAAAATTCACTGATTTCACCTGATCATCTTTTCAATTTTGGGGTTTATTTTTAGCTTGATACACAAAACCAAATCTGAGGGCTCTGGATTTCCCTGTTTGGGGGCCTTTTTGAATGAGGCAGATTGAAAACCAGTCATTTGAGGATTTGGGCTATTCTTCCCTGGAGGACCTGTGACGTTCTCTGCTGGCTCGAGCTGCCCCAGGGTTGGCTTCTGCATCACAACAGGCTGGTGATGTATTTCTTTGCTGTCATGTGCCAGCTCAGTGCAAGCTTGAGCTCTGTTTGTGAACAAGAAAATAATCATCAAGAGAATGGAAAATTCACACCTAAACACCATAAAACTGCAAGATTTGCTCTCATGAAGTTTTACTGAAGTGAATTTCCTTTTAATCCATCTAATATAAAATTTCCTAGGTGTGATTTTTACAGTTGCAATACTACTGGAATAAGAGAGACAAGGTATCTTGTACAAAAGCTACTTTCTTGTGCAATAAAAGTGCCCATCTAGCGCTATCTCAGCAGGATAGGTGTTTGCTCTCCCTGTCTGGGCCGGCCAGGCTGCTGCCTCTTCCCTCTCCTTTCTGCAGAGGCACCTTCCCCTGCACCCTGCACAGAAGGACCCTTCCACAGGGCGTGGGGGGTCTCTGCTGCCAGCCCTGCCCTGCACCCTGCCCCGGTGTCAGTGGAGTGCCCTCCCCACGCACGCACAGCTCGGCTGTGCCCATGGAGAGCTGGAGGGTGTCCGGGATGGGGAGGAGACAGCCCTGCTGCTGGAGCGGAGGAGGTTTTGGGGGGCGGATGGCTCCCCTGCCCCACTCGGGGCAGCTGACTGCTCCAGGGCACGGGAGGAGAGGGCAGACCCCATGCACCCGCTGGAAAACTCCCAGCGAGGGCTTCGTGTGCTGGCTCCCTACTTCTAAATTGGCTTTTCACCCTCTTTCTATCCTGTGACATTGACAGGCGTGGGATTGTCATCCACTGCCAAGGACTCGAAGCACCATGCTGGTGCGTGTAGAGGGTGGCAGGGCTCAGAGACTGCTCACTTCACAGGCACCCAGACAGGAGAGGATGCTCAATAGCAGAGGATGCTCTGTACTTAGAATAAAACCACTTCAGATGATTGTGCAGCCAAAAACCCTCATCTTACTGTTTGCTGTAATAAACACAGTTGTTGGGTTTTTTTAAGAGCGTCATGTTACATTCAAGTAATTTTGTGCAGAAATATAAATTTTGTCATAGGGCTTTATTACTATAAAATTTGTATAAGAATTAATCTCTCATTTTAAAATAAGTAGAAAACCTTCTGTATTTTTGCTTGTCGTCTTCTTGGATCCTTAGTAGGGGAAGAGAAACTTAGAAAAAGGAAGTGGAAGGAGGGCTCTGTCTCATTTCTTTCCTTTTTCCCTGAGGAAAACTGTGTTTGCTTGCTTTTAAAAATTAGAGAAATAGCAGCTACTCTTGCATCTATTTTCTCTTATTTAAGGCTACTTCACTAGAGTGGAAAGGGAGAACTGTAAAAGTGAGACTGGATGCATGAAAATGCAAAACATAAATGACTGCAGCATTTTAAGCAATGCTAGTTGTTTATTTCACTTACAGTAATGTTTTTGTTCAAATTTGAACATTTTCTTTCGGTAACTTTAATATAATGATACAAAGTTATAACAACAAAGAAAAAAAACCAAACTAATACAACAAAGTTTCACCAACTTCTACCTGGCACGCAGAGCTAGGAGACCAAATAGACCAAATACACTGAAATAAGACAAAACTGGAATAAAGTGTTCATCTTTAGTAATAAGAGTAATTAAGCTTTTTGGCACATAACCAAAGACAAGGCAAACGCTGCCTTCTGTGCAGGTTTTAAGTCCGGATAAGACCCAGGTTCGCCTTAATGCAAGCATTACTTATCCAGATCAATGCAGAAATCGGCAACAATGAAAGCTTGAGCTAGATTGTCCAAATTGTCTTTTCTGAGGATAAAACATATGAAAATGTAGAGGCTGAGGGTTTTTTCTTTTCTCTTCTGCACACAAAAATTCCTGTCAGATTTTAACATGTGAATCTTCATAGACTTGGCTTCATTGTTCATGTCTGAACTCCAACTGAAAGAGTTTCAAAAAATCCACTTTCTTATAAGACAGGAGGGTTTCTCATGTTCCTTGTCTCTCGGCTCGCAGAAGCTGCCCTGCTGCCGTGGGGGCTGCGGTGTGGCCCCGCTCAGGGTGGGAGGGCTGGAGAAAAGGTCAGTTTTCAGCTGCGCATCCAAAACTGGGCAGTTGCAGCGAGCCGAGGCCAGAGGAGCGGGGCCTGGGGTGGGGGAGCGTTCGGCCTTGTTTAAGGGCAGCCGTGCAGCTACCAGACCAAATATTCAAAACTGCACTTTCCTGGTAGCTCAAGCATTTCAGTTACACACCAGCAGGATGTGAAATGCGTCTCGCTTTTTTTCTGCTTGTGTTTATTATATTCCTCCAGCTTTTCTTATTTTCCCCAAAGAAGGGGCTGTGGTTTAGTAGTACAAACACTGCGAGCACGCTAAAGAAATGCCAAAAACATTCAAAACACACGTATGATCCCGTGTTAGTTTAGGCTCAGTTTGAAACATGTCAGGATGCTGCTCAGGGCAGTATCTGGGCCTACGTGTAATCTTCTTGAGTTTTACTCCTGCACGCTAAGTTTAACAAAAACCTCCTGAAGTCCTCGTGCCCCGCACTCCGAGGCCAGGCAGACGGGCCCGTGGCCAGGGGGACGCACTCCCTCGGGTCTCTCCTCTCAAAGCCCGGCTTCTCGCTGCCATCGGGAGCAGCGGGTGTCAGCCCGGACACGGGGCAGTCGCTGCGCTTCCTCACAAAACCGCCGCTCAGCAGGTGTTGCGGTGCGTGGTGTTGAGGTGACGGGTGAGGCCTGGCTGCAAATCCCAATGCTGGGTCTGTCCTTGGGGGCCACGCTCTTCCCCTCTGCACTGTAACGGCACCAACAGCGTGGGGCAACCCTGTGGGCATCCTGGCTTTCATTTTCACTCCGTTTTCCCTTGTTCATCAGCACTGGAGACAGGCGCAGGCCAACCCCAGCTGCAGGTGCTGGAGTCTGCCCAAACGACATTGCCAGTTCCGTGATAATTGGCCACGTTCATGGTGCCTCATTTACCGCTATCATGAGAGCAGCTAGGGCTCTTGGATCAGAGGGGGGGCATCTAGTGTCATTGACTAGAACTGAGGGGAAAAAGGGGTTGAGGGCCCAGGCCAGGCAGCATAGAGGGAGCTCCCAGGGTGCAGCTCCGGCTTCGAGGTCGGCAAGGCAGCGGCTGAGCCACCGGGGCTGCTGCCGGCGTCCCCGGCTTCCTGGGGGCTCCTGCCCAGGGCAAGGTGCTCCCCGAGGCCGCGGGACAGGCAGGAGCAACACTGGTGAAGAGCGGGCGGCGGGTCGCAGCCTGCGCTGCCCGCACAGCATCCCTGGAGGCAGAGTGTGAATCTGTCCCCGTGCTGAAATCAGGTGTGGGAGACTTCATGGAAAGGAATTAGCCCTTCAGGTTACACCTGACACTGTAAAATAGCATTAAAACTAGAACGTACTGCCCCCATTTTTCTTGGGCATAGCTAAATGTTTTCAGTATTCACAGAGGCACTGAATTACTGATGTAAAGTAGATGATCTCTGAGGATCTGACATATGCTTCTACATTTAAATGAGGAAGCAAAAGTAGTCAGATGTTATTTTCAGGATTTTTAAAATCTTAAGGTGGGAAAATTATACACAGAGCTAAGTAGTTAGGAAGTGAATATTGCTTTCAAGCTTCATTATGAGCAAAACCAGTTCTAGGCTAGATTGCGGTTTGTTACTGACAACATTGACCATGTCAGTTTTTCCTGCGATAAGAGTGGAAGCCCAAATCAGTATTAGAAGGAACCCAATAGAAAAAATTTTTGTGTGTTATTCCTTCATTGAAAAAGGCTGCTTTTATTTTATGGTATCTGTTCCTTTGATTTTAAAAACCTCAGATGTGAAATCCAGATTCCAGGCCAAATTCTGCCTGTCTTAATTATTTAATATCACATTTTTTTCAATAGATTTCTACTATGGAGAGAATAAGCAAAGTTTGGCTTCTAAAGCGTGTTTACTACACAAAACCATACAATCCTCAATATAATTTCCCTCTCATCTTACTTCAATGCATCTCACAATCTGGGTTTAACATCCCACGACTAGACCGTATGTTCAGATTTCAAACAGATTCACCAATGCCATCAGAACCCAAATGACCAGGCAGCAGAGGGATTTGGCCCACCATAACAGACTAAAATGTTTCTTTCTTGGATACAGAATGTGTCTGTTATTTTGACAGCATATAATATCCATTTCTAAAGTATGTGTTGTCTGCATAATGGCATGCATACTACACTGCATGAAACAAAGGCATCCTATAGATTTTTCCATCATTTCTTGCTAGAAAGGAGATGACACTAGGCATGCTATACCATAGCAAAACATACACATATGCATATTTTCCAGACCAAAGTCCAAAACATCACCTGCTCCTGCAGCAGTTAGTTCATTAGATTTCGTGGCACATCGGCACAAGTTGTTCAATCTTTTCATGTCTGCAAGGAGTCCGCAAACCAAACAATCAGAAAAGCATGCGGGCAGAGAAGCTCATCCCCTGGCATGCAAACTATGCACACAGGGGGAAGATGCAGAGGAAAATGAAAAAAGCTGGAATTTCCAGTGACTGCGAGTCATGCCGCCCAGAGCACGTCTCGCAGAATGAGTCGTCTAATGAAGCACAGAGCACGCAGCCTCACTTTCTGGGGCTCAGACAGTAACCCCGTCCTCTTAGCCAAACATTGGCTGCACGTCATCATCTGAGGCTACATCATCAGGGTGTCCAAGGCAGAAAAATTGGGGGGTTTGCTCCTTTTATTTCCTCTTGTTCCCTGTGACTTTATGCATTTCCTCTCTCCCCGGCCTCAAGGTCAGATCCTAACGAGGTCTAGGGTGGCTAAAGGGCACAGTTCAGTCAGGCTGGGACAGCATCAACCAAACTAGTTAAAGATACTAACCTCTCTGCAGTCTGGCAAGACAAACGGCAGACAGATAAAGACAAACTTTCTTTCAAGCCTCGGAAGGGAATCGCATTTGAAGCCTGACAACATCCTGCAGGCGTGTGCGTGGCAGGAGGCCGTATTTTTGCAAGCCTCCCACCCCCGCTGGAGGGACCCCCGCGGTCCTGAGCTGTCCCAAGCAGGGTGGAAAGCAGCAGAGGGGCAGCCCAAAGCTTTTGCTGTCCCGGCTGCCAGTCATGCCCTCAGTGATTTGCCTGTTCTGTGTTACTGCCTGCTGTACTGAGTAGCTTTTTCCTACAACTTAATTGCCTTCATCCTTCCTCTTGTGCCCGGAGTTTCAAGAACAGAGGAACAGTCTGAATTTGGCCAGGAATTAATAGATACTAAAGCATCTCTGCTCTAGCTGTTGACATGTTTCCAACCTGGAATAATTAGGAAATATCAAGCATCTTGGAAAGCAGTTGACTCCCATTAGATTTCCAGCCTGATCTCTGAGCCAAAGGAGTCAGATAAGATGTGGTGATGTTGGGGAATGCTTATACAAACCACACTCGTCCTTCTTGCATGCTGTATACACGAATGCATTACAAGCACCGATCTTTCAGTAGACATCTCAATAAGTAGCCTCCAATGTATAAAATAATTAAATCCTCTTCATCTCCCCGTTAAATCCTTCCTGTGTTTTTCTCCTTTGTGCTATTACCTCTCTTCCTGAGCTGTCTCGCTGACACTGGTAGGATTTCTGAGTGATTATAGTCCCTTATGCACGCCCAGTAGGACTGGCTGCACACGTCTGACTGTCTCCTCCGTGTCCCTGTGTCATGGCCCTGCTCTGCCTTTGCATAGGTGCTGGCTAACTCTGGGCAAGGGTCCAAGAGGTAGCAGGACGAGCTGTGACCCCAGTGGTCTCTGGGTGCTGAAAGACTGTGCATTGGGTGCTGTATCTGTGCACTGCGTGCTGTTTCTGTGCGCTGTGTCAGCTCGTGGGGCTGTGATGGCGGCAGGAGGCTGCTAAGCTGTTGCTGAGGTAATTTGCCAGGTTCTGGATAACGCTGGTGGCCAGCGCACACCACAGATGCTCAGCTGCAAGAAGCCCCTTGCTTGGTTCTTGTTAGATGGTGGGACACGTTACGCAGTCTTGGTACAGGGCTGGATACTCTGAGCAGGGTGGAGGTGGGTTACGGGTTATGGTTGAAGCACCCTGAGCTTGGGACAGTCTCCTCTTCCTTCCTCGCGTCTGTGCAGCCCAAGACACAGAACTGCAGAGGCAGGTTCGGTGTCTCCCCAGGTCAGCTGCAGTGTACCTGGAGGCAGCCCATCATGGTTCTCACACCTTTCAGGTCGTGACAAGAAATACAAGTGTTTTGAGGTTTCTTTCTGTGTCACACACATAGGACATTTGCGTCATGTAATTAATTGTCCCCACGGTGCAAATATCCAAGAGGAAATAAATAGTTTTAAAGGTGCATAACGTCTGGGAAGCATGCACTGTGCTCTGATCTCTGGGGAGCAGCTTGATTTCCTGAATGCATTTTGAACCTACCACTTCTGACAGATCTCGGTGTTTCTCCAAGTCATTTGCCCATCAGTTACAAAACCCACTTCAAGCCTGAAATAAGGTTACCAATGTTTTCTAGTATTTTTTTATTAACCACCTCCACCATCTTGTAATTTAAAGCACCTGTCCATTTAAATTTTCCTTCTGACCTACTAAATAACCCTGTATGATACATACAATGAAACTAATGGCTTTTGGATGATGTTGTTGAAAACTAGCTTATGAAAAGTGAGTTGAAAGAACCACACTGCAGGAAATCCTTTTCATACCCCCTGGAAAACTGAGCTGGAACACCTTTCTGGTTCAATGTACGGGGCTGAATTCTTAAACAGTTATCACTCACTTTGCACTTGAAAAATGAGGACTGTCTTGTGATTTCTCAGCGTTGTTGGTGTCACTGTGCAGCCCTTCCTGTGGCATTTTGTGAGAAATGCCAGAGGCTTTGCACGCCCAGGTGCATGGCGAAACCAAGAGCAGTTGCCACTAAAGACAGCCGTGAAAAGAGACTATCCGCTGCCTTCTGCTTCACTTACTCTTACTCTTACAAAAATAGAAAGCTTTGGGTTTTTTCAAGGAGTAATGAGTAGATTTTCTTCCAGCTAGAGCAAAAGCAGCTCTGTGCTTTTATTCCAATTACTGCTTTACTATCTGTGAATCCTTAAAGCACAAGCTTGGTGAGTCCACAAGAAGGGTGCAGGCAGCGCGGGGTGCTGGGTGAAATGGCACATTGTTGTCATGCTTCAAAGGAGGTTTCCGGGGGGCTCCTGAAGCTGGGAATGCCAGCACCAGCACAGGCCATGTGGGAGGCATAATTACAGACCTGTCCAGGAGCCTTCTCCGCGGGAGTGTGCGGAGCGCACGGACTGGCCCGGGCGTCTGGCCAGGTGTGCTGCCTGCGCGTTGGGCAGAGGTGGCTCAGCCCTGGCTCCCCACAGCAGGCAGGGGTGCCCGTGCTGACGTTGGTGAGGCCTTCAGTTTCTCAAAGCGCTCTGCTCAATGGGGCAGCCCTGGCCGTGAGTGACGGGGCTTTGCAGGCTCGTCCTCTTGCAGGTGTCACTGCGCAGGGGACAGAAGCCCTGGAAGCAGCCCTTCCCAGGAGCAGCAGGGTATTGCAGAGAGTTACGAGTACTAACACTGCTGCAATGGCTCCCCTGGGTGCAGCATGGCCCGGAGCTGCTGTGGGGGCAAGTGGTGACAGCCTCACCGGTGACCAATTTACAGGGGCAGAATTCCCGTACAGCTACAGACAGAGGGGAAAATACTTGCTTTCAGAACGAAGTGTGCAAATAAACTGCTACCAACGCAGAGTGACGCAAGCTTTTAGCTGCTGTCAGACAGCTACCCTCCAGGCTCTCATGCAGCTTCCCCACAGCAGCAGCAGCAATCAGCTCTGAGTGTGTGAATCAGCAGTGTGTGCCTCCCTGGTGGGAGCTGCAGCAGGAGCTCCATCAGTTGTCATTTGCACAGGGCTGCTCAGACACTGCAGAAAGTGCTGACTCTTGTCAACGGGAGGCAAGTACAAGCACAAAAAGGGACTTGTTTACAGAATACTTTCTCTTCATTTTCTGTAATTGGACGTCACATTTGTAACAGAGCTGTTAGAAATAAATAATGCCAGAAGTGGGTTTTTTGCAAAAGATTTTTTAAACTGATTTCATCATGGAAAGTGTCAGTTCTGACTGGATTTTTACGATTTCCTTTAGAAAAAAGTTCTAAAACTTTTGATATTGTTGCATTTGGATTTGAAATGTCTTTTTAACTCATAATTTAGTGTGAGAAAAAAATAATGGGGTTATGCTGAAATTACTCTGATGAGGATTTTCTTCTTTTTGAATTGAAAAAAATGTTTTGACTGAATTCTAGCTGATTCTAAGTGCTATCTGGCACCTTTGCTATAAAACAACCCAGAATAGATTAAAACTTCACAGGTGAGTCATATAGATCAGATGTAATCTGATGCTTTTATTTTATACACCTTTAGAGAAACTTTCACAGGGGGATTTTTCATTTATTCATGTTTTTCATAGGGAAAATTGCACACGGGGAGAAGTAGAGATTTAATTTCTTCCGATCCTGAGGAGTTTTACTTGGACAGGGAACCACACTGTATGCGTTTCATTGAATTGGCCGCACCACATTTCATTTCATTTTCTTATTTGGCCGCTTGTCTTTGCCACCAGCCCCCCAGCAGTGCCGCATCGAGTGAGAGCGAGCAGGAGCGAGGGAACCCCAGCGCCTGGTCAGCGCGGGCGCGATGCCTTTCCTGCCTCCCTGCAGCGGCGGGCGCGCTCCTCAGCGGGAGGGGAAGCAGGAATCCCCGTGGGGACAGCCGTTGTGCGGGTGCGTGGGGCAAAGCCAGTGCCCGCCGAGAGCGGTGCAGAGAGGAGCGGAGCCGTACCGGGGTGGCTGCACCCTGGTGCTGCGCTGTCCTACTCGGGAGAGCAAGCTGCTCGTCCCACAGCGCCTGCTGTGAAGGGCATGGGAAAAACTGCTATGTTAACTCTGAGTCGTGATTTTGAGCCTTCTGCCCGCTTCTGCCAGCATACTGAAAGGTGACCTCGTGTGCATCGCCAGCGCAGCCCCAGGAGGGGCTATGCGCGCGGGCCTCTTGCCCGCTCTGCCACTGTGTGCTACCAGCCGGCCCCGATGAGTTCCCGGCTAGCCAGCCTCATGTTGCTTTGGGAGTCAGGGGATGCCAGTGTATGATTTCTCTGGCAAGTCTGTCCCATGGACTTGCAGAGACAGCGGCTGCGTAATGTATGTTCACTGCCCACAAATGAGCTCTGTAATAATTTTGTCTGTGCAGATACCAGATAGCATCCAGTACCCCTGGATTAGCCCTCCACAAGCTCAGGGACGGTCTTTGGCAGAGCGTCAGAGCCTAATGCCACTAGAAGGGCTGTGACAGCTGGGATGGAAAGATTACCAGTCATTCGAGATGAGGGAGGCCCTGGAGTCTGGGGTTTGGTTATATATTTAGAAGCTATTCTTAGTAACGGTGTAGGATAACACTATCCATAGTTAGTTACAGATTGAGGTTATGTGGTGCTCTGTGGTGTTGTCTGTGGATCATTAGTGACATCCACTATTGAATTAAATGCAGCATGAAATACAAATAAATAAGCCAGACGTTAAGGTGACCATACACAGTGCACCGTGCAGGAAAACAGCTAGAAAGATAAAATCCTGGAAGAAAAACAATAATTATGAAAGCACAGAGACTAGCCAAAATAGACACCTCAAACAAATTCTCACACTCAAAGAGCACCCACGGAGCCATAAGGAACACCCTGATCAATACTGGATAACATTTGATGGGGTTTTTCCCTTTTTAAGCAAGGTCTTTGAATCTCTGAAGGCTCCAGCACCAGCCTTCAGGTGCGTCTCGGGCTCCTCACCTAGCCGTGCGTGCTGCCCCGCAGTGCAATAATGCGGACCCCGACACCCCGAAGTTCTGGGAACTGCGGACAGGATCAGGCGCCCACAGATGGGCACCGCTGCCGTCCTGGGTGCAGTGCCTGCCAGGGCCTTGCACCGGCAGGAGGAATGCAGGTTTCTGTGCTGTGGTCCCGACAGAAATCTGCTTGAGTTTGGCAGAGCATCTTGCGCTCAGACGATGCCCAATGCCAGAGACGCCTGGCAGACGCCCACATCCACAACTGAGGTCACGAAAGCAGGGAGTTTCTGGTTTGTCATGGCAAGCCACCTCTCCTGACGGCCAGTCAGGCGTCGTTAGCTACATCCTGGCAAGGGCTTGCCACAGGCCTCTGAGATTTGTCATAGTGAGTAAGAAAAAGATAGTTCAAGAGTTAGGTAATGATGTGCGCTGAGAATTGGAGACTGCAGAGATAAAAGGCAACTAGTAGCAAAGCAAAAAGACTGACACCACTTAAAAGGGCAGGAGAAGTAAAATGGCTAGACACATCATAGCCTTAATAGGAAACACATGAGAGATGTTGATCAGAGAATGCTGGCAAACAGATGAGGTCTCTGAAAAAAGAAAAAAAAAGGAGGAAACAGAAAACAAGATGGAAAGATAAAATTTCAAAGCAAGTCCTAAATGGGTAGCAGTTCCAGCTAATAGGAAGACCTGTAGTGATTTTGCCAAGTAGTACACAGAGAAGCTGATGATCATTAACATCTTGATAAATTTATTATCAGACAATTCAGTCCTGTCAATGTCAATTCCTTCCAAGAGACTAGAGGTGGTTTTGTAACGTGAGTAAAAGTAATCCCGTGAATCCCTAAAACAACCAATCCTCATTGTTTACATCTTCATATACTAAACATTCAGGACTTAACAGTACGACAAGCGTGACAGCAACCACCGCCAGAGTTGAGGCCCGCAGCCATATCACCTTCCTTCATCTTCTTCAACAATCTCCTGTGTCCCGCCACGGGATTGCCCACCGGCTCCTGGCACAGATGGGGAGTAACAGAGCAAGTCCCTGATCCGCATCACAGCTTCCTACCTGCTGCACAGTTTCTAGAAAAAACTCTTTTTACATCCACCCTGTGAAAATGGAGAAAGGCAGAGCAGCTCCAGCAGCAGGTTCAGCAGCAGTGAGCTGGAGGCGCATCCGTGGGCCCCGGTACCACTGCAGGGAGATGCCGGCAGGGTTCAGGGGGCAGGTTCCCGCTGGGGAAACACTAGATGTGTGTGCATGCTGCTGCTGGCAGGGGTTTATGCAGCACAAAAGCTACATCTCAGCAGGGAGGGGAGCCTCTCTCCACACACAGAGCCAACGAGCCCTATGGAGGGAAGAAAAACCGAATTTCAACAGTCCTGTCTGCTCCTGCCACCACCTGGAGAGCTACTCTTGCATTTCCCCAATTGCTTTCTGAAGGATTCACAGGCTCTAAAACCATGCTAAAGTTGTTCACGGGACAGGGAGCACTAGCTTGCAACTCACTGCCAGTAAGACACAAAAAAAGCACAGAAATTTCAATGAGAGCTGAAGAGTTGGCTGTTGCACAGGAGGCACGCCTGCTACACTGTGCTCTGCACACAGGATACATCACGGCAAAGGCAGCGCTCCGGGGAGGATTCACTCATTTGCTTTATGGAGCTTGATATACCTTGATTTTTTTTAAGTTAATTATTCATGCCTCACACCATGTTTTGCAGCGAGGCTCTGCCACATTCTAAAACTAAAAATAATCTTCTTACATTTTTAATCAGGCTTCGTTATGAATGGCAGATGCTTGAAACCAAAGTGAAAATCATCATCAGTTGTATTTATTGGCTAAATTCCTGCTACACTCAAAGCTTGAGAAAAATCAAACACATTTGACAGCTGGTGGAATGAAAGGAAAGGATAAATCTTACCCTGACAACATACACCATATTTACCATGAGCTGTTAAACTCAAAGAAGCATCAGCCTTCACCCAGAATACCATTATTGCTGTAATGGGGCCCTTAAATTACTGTGCAGTTATCAGGAGAAGGAGAAGTTTGCTCTGTGGATGCTGGGGTGCGCCCATGGTCCTTGTTTGCGCAGTGCCGCTCCGTCCAGGCGCTGCGACACGGGAGCACCGCTGCTCCCGCTGGGGCGGTGGGATGGGCAGGGGTCCATGTCTCTCGGCCTCCGGCTGCCCGGCAGAGCTGCGGCTGCCGCTGGGCGCTCTGGAGCAGCACTCCGTCTCGCCCGCCCGTTCTCGAGCAAGGCTGCTGACCCTGTGCCAATGGCATGGAGGTGTTGGAGACATGGAAAGCTCCTGAGCTTCTCCTTAGCTTCTCATTTTGCAGCAAGCTACTCTTGTTGTCTGTAGATAAATGCCTAATAAACATGACCACTTAGAAGGCTTCAAGACCAGAGATGTGTTGCCATGCTTGCTCCAGCTCCCACATGTGTGAGACAGAAACCGCACGACACTTCCCAGTTGCGGAGTGAGGGCTGCAGCGGCTGAGCTGCACGGTGGGAACGGGAGGGTGAGGGCAGCCAGGGCCGTGCCCGGAACGGCTGCAGCCCAGCAGTGCCGCGGGGCGGGGGACGCTGCAGTGCCCGGTCGGGGACAGCATCCGACCCCTGCAGTCCTTCTGCAAATGAGAGATGATTGATATCTCTCAATCAGGGCAGCAAGATGATTTCCCAGTAATTTAAGTACAGAAAGATAAAGTTTCAGCTAACTTGTTAACCTGATTGGTGAGCACTAACTCCAGTGTCACATTTCACCCCCAAATAATTGAGGAATTATGATTTGCATTCATTCCTTCTTCTCCTGTGGGTCAGAGGTCCGCTGCATGTCCTACAGCATTTGAACAGCTGTTTTGAGGTAATGGTAATGTGTCGTGTACTTTGGAGTCGTTTGGGTAGGTTACATCATAGTGAGCGAACTTAGCAGGCAACCCCTTCCATCCCACCTAGAGAGCACGGTGTAGCTTCTGTGGTTATTTCTTATCAAATCTAGTTATGTGACTCTATAAAACATTTGCTAACTTTCTGTTGATACATATTTTATGGGCTTGTATTGCTTGAAGACTGTCTGTCTGTGAAATACATTCCTAAAGAGAACACTGAATAAAAAAAATATGTCTGAAATAGAAATGCATGAGTTACAGAAAAATCCCATTTTACTACCAGAGGTTTGCAGATTATTATTTGGGTCTGTTTTCACTTGATTTCACACTATGCAGATTTATTAGGTTACAATTAAATATTGGGGTAAAATAATTCTCAAATGAGTGATGTACTGTGTTTATAACACGATGCTCCGTATCTATAGCAATTAGTATGTTACAATTTAAGTATTATATTTAGCTTTCTACTGAATGTAATCAAACCCGAATTCCAGCATCTTTCACAAAATAAAATCTGTCTAAAAAGGGCAATAGAAGTGGCTAACCTTATCTGATTTAAAAATGAACTACAACCTTACACTAATAAGAAACAACCCCAGCTTTTCAAGGTAGAAAATATTTTATTTACCTAAGCATTAGCACTTCTGAGCTTCAGATAGTGGCATTGCGTCTTCTAATCCTAAAAACCTGCGAAAGTGCATAACAAAAGGGCGTTATTTAGGTTTCGAGCATGGGAGAGGCAGTGTGCCCTGAGAGATACGCGTGCTGTGGTGCGATCCGTGTGCAGAGGACGTTATGGCAAGGATGGGCTTTCGTCTTCGATTTCCCGTCTGCATTGTCAATCACGGACTGTTTCACCCTGGCCCAGTCTTCTCCCGTACCTCCCACTCTGCCCTCATCCCCCTGACCCGAGCGATACCCAGGTCCTCTGCCACGAACCATTCGCCCACCTGATCTCCAGCTGAAGCTGCAGTGAGATGGTTCTCGCGCACTGTGGTGCATCTGCTTGGCCTCAGCTCTCACTGCCATCAGCACCTTTCAGTGCCGGCTAGGAAAATACTTCACCCTCATTCCTGATGGTGTCAGGAGCCCTTTGCTTTGCAACAGCACGTTCAGCAAAGCAGGGAGGAGAGCCAATCCAGCAACTTACAGCTCTGACATTGAAGTTTATGGGTTAGCAAAGGAAATTGGTCTTTGTGTCCCTACCGTGACCAGCAGCACCCTTCTTCCCAAACTCGCTTTCCTCTGGCTTAGGCCCTTTGCATCTTTGTCTTATGAATTCCCCCACTAAATTCATTTTGATTTCTCATTTCCTTCCCTCCACAGTTGCATGGTGCAGAGAGGGCGACCTCCCTTCTGCACTGACTTGCCAGCCTGCTCTGTCGGCTCCCGTGTCCTCAGGGGAGGATGGGGCTCCTGGTCCAGGGGTCAGGGCAGGTTGTGGAGCTGTGACAGGATGCGTTATTGACTGTTCACTTAAAACCACCAGGAGAAGTTATCCGAAAACTCTGGCAGCTTTCTGAAGCCAGTAGTTTTCTCACATTTTTGTCTTCCATATATATATATCTATGTATATTTCCCATGTTACTCACTCGGTTTGCTTCTCAATCATATCTGAGCCTCTGCAATTACTGACATGTTTTGCCAGGGTTTCCTGCTCAGATGACTCTCTTTTCTTTGTGAGGGGCAGCATAGAAATAATTTTTAAAGCCTGCATTTTAACTAAGCTTTAGCTTTTACCCCCGTTGGGGTATAGGTAAAGAGTCGCATGAGTTAGATTGACCCTAATTAAACATCAATATGGGCAAAGGTAGGCTGCCTCCTGATCCTGTAACTTCTGCTCAGAGGCAGTAACTTCATGCCTGACCCTTCCCTGTCCCTGCTGCTGCTTCCCCTCCAGACCTGTCTAGCTCGAGACCATAGCTGGAAAAGGCAGAGGAAGCTCTTTCTGGGCAGCGTGCAAAAAAGATGCTGCCCTGATTGCTACAAAATGCTTTGACTGGGGACTTCATCAATACTGTGGGTGCACAAATAAACAGCCTGTGCTGGAAACGAGCTTTTGCCAGATGAAGGGAGATCAGATTGGCAGAGAGAAAAACTGTATTTCCAAACTGCAAAGCACATTTTGCCAATTATGAAACCTATAGAAGTCAGTCGCTAGGCAGCGTACCAGAGTGGGTTTGTGGTGAGCCCTCTGCCCGTGGAGCAGGCAGGGACGTGGAGCAGTGCAGAGTGCTGGGTCCACGTGGGCTGGGTGGGCTGGGGGGAGCAGCGTCTCCCTGCCAGTCTCCTTTTGTTTGCAGAATGGCGCTTTACACAGAGCCATAGTGTAGACAATGTGTAAACTGTTGGGAAAGAAGAAAATTATTTTGGGTTGAGCGCTTTGTCTGAACTTTGTCCTTTTCTCAAGCAAAAGAAAATATTATTTCACCCTTTAAAGAGCCACACATAATAAGAGGCAAAATGTCAAGACCAATGTTGATATAAACCCCCAAGGAAAACAAACATCTATGTGGCTTCTCCAAAAGGTCTCACTTCCTCACCCCTCTCCCCTAGTTTAAACAGATTTAGTAACTGAGGAGGAAGGGGGAGGGAGGGCTTCTCTTCTGGTCGCTGAAGGTCCTCTGCTCAGCCCCGGTTCTGCAGTGTCCTTGGTGCGAGGGTCCAGCCCAGCATGCAGCACCTGGCATGGTGCATGTCTGGGGTGGTAAAATCTCCGTCTCTCCTGAGAAAAGCTGGGTGCACGAGGCAGAGAGGGGAGCATGGAGTGGGACAAAGCCACGGGCCCGTTTTACCACACAGGGCAACACAGACTCTACAACAGAAAGTGTCCTGTGCTGCTCAGGAGGATGAATGCTTACCAGCATGCACTGCTTATACAGTGCTGCAACATGTCCTCGGATGGTACGGGAGGCCTGCCTCATCAGAGCAGATGGGCGCACTGGAATCACAGACCGTTACCTGTTTGGATCGGTTGGCTTTTTCAAAGAGTTACGTGGGGTTAGAGCTGTTGGCAACTGGCACTGAGGAATAAAAATTTGCTTATATGTAGAGTCATCCTATTCTTTAGTAAGAGGTATAGTGAAGTCTGGGGCAACTTGGAAAGTGTGCCGCATGTTTACAGAGCAAGTCACCCTTCTGCTCTCACCATGTATCTTCATGGTTCCTGTTGGTCTCATCTTTCCCCTTGAGCTCTGCACTCCTCAGCGTCCTGATGCTGCAAAGGGCCTAGCTTTAAATGACATTTTTTCCATTACTGGGGACAGGTTCAAGCTGTTCCAAAGCCATTCAGCAGTTAGCCTGAAATATGAAATTCCCAATGACGATGCTGTTACCAGAAAGCACAGACACAGTAATTCTCACCCACAGCAGCAATAACTGTCACATGGTGCCACACAAAGTACAGAAATTAATAATTAAAAGCCTTGAACAGGCTTTGGAAGAGCTGTGTTATTATGTGCATCAGAAACAGGATAAATCACAAGCAATTCAGAAGTATATTCCCAGGTTCACTCATAACCATCATGGTATTTGGAGTCCCTTTGGGAGCATTAAATGACAGAGAGTCCATATTATAAAAATAAACATGAACTTAAGTGGCAAGGATTCATTTAAACCAAAAGGGAAAAGACTTTACTACTTACACTATCAGTTTAATATAAGTAGAGCAAGTTTTACCTTGGAGTGTATGCCCAGTGCTAGGAGGAAGGGACCACAGTGCAGGGAACTGGTTGACAATGTCTGCTTCTCCTTGAAGCTGTTTGCCCCAATAACAACTACGGTTTTTCTAACTAAATTCTGCAAAATATGAGCCCTCAAAGTGCTATTCTGAAGTGAAAATAAAAGGTGAAATGCAGCCGTTTGTGATCCCACCGCACTTTTATTCAGCCTTTTCTTTAATGAGTGACTACGACCCCCCTACATACAATATTGGGGTTTTATTGTAGGTGTCATGGGATTCAATATTGCCTTTAAAGCCCCAGCTCCAGGAGCCCTCGGGCTATATGGGACTCCTAGCACTTACTTTAAAATGTGAGATTCTAGTCCTCGTGCTCACAGCTGAGAGCTGACAGTGTGACTCGTGGTACTCCAAGAGCAGGAGGCAAACTCAACCATTATTTATTGATCTTAATGGTTTTAAGCCACCTGAGTGGATTTTAAGAGCCTGATTTTGAAGCTTTTTTATGAATAAGGATTTCAGCATTTTGCCCCAAAGTGCTTGTTCAAGTTTAAATGATGACAGGCTTTTCCAATCTGCCATTCCTTTTTTTTCCTTTGGTAAAAACAAGCTTAGAACGTCCTGCAGCACAGACCAACAAAATAATGATAACCAAACAATACCACTAGACCAAATGTGAAATTCTATCACCCGTCTGATGGGTTCGTGCTGGGAGGGGGACACAGCTTGGCTCAGTGGTTAGATTCTTAGCAAAATGGAGAAGGAACTCAGAAGAGCCAAGAGGCAGACAGTGCCAGCACTTGTGAAAGCAGACCTGCATCGCAGCCCGGGAAAATTACCCAGGGGCTTGAGCTAACAAGCCTTTCCCTGGCAAACCACCTCATGACTTCAACCCATCCCATTCAATGGGAACTCTGCCTGGGTAAGGGCTACCAGGTTTGGCCTCATATACACTCTTCGCTATTCCTGCCCACAAACACCACCTTTTCTCAGATCTTAACTGCATCTTGCCTCTGATGTTGGCTCCTCCTTACAGGCTCCATTTCAATTAGCTCCTTAAATAAATACAATTCTGATGTGTGGTCTCATGGTGGGTTTTATTGAACTGGCTCCAAAATGCTTTTCACCAAGAAGCAGCTAACTTTCCTCTGGGTTATCGTACCCTGTAATTCACTTCACACTTCTTATGTAAAAACCCCGCAGGGTAAACATACAAGCACTTGTCTTTCTCTTGATAGCAGTTTTTTTCTAATCTCATGAAGAATTAACCTTAAAATTATTATTGATGGAAGACAGAGCATGTCTGGTATGTGTAGCACAGCTCTGCAACTATGTGCAATCTGCTGTAATATCAGTAGATGGAGCTAAGTGAGAAAACAAAGATTTGAGTGTTTGAGTGTTTCTCCCATAGTGCAGGTTTAGCTCTTGATTTAACCTGATTAGGAAAAAATCTCTCATTTAGTTCCTGATGCTTTGAAAATAATATAGGGAATAGTTATGTGTAGCTCTGCCAGCACGATACCCGCTGGAAAACAGTGACTTTTGGAAAAGTAAAGACTTGGAGGTAGGGACGAAGTATACAGGGGAAGGGAAAGAGGATAGTTGTGTTATTTTTCTGGGAAGTGAGAGATAAGGAGAGTAATTGGTGAGGGTGGCAATAGGGTTTTGAGCACTGGAATATTCTTTCCTCTTCAGTGAGCCCTGGAAAGTTACTCAGCTGGGCATTAATTACCCTCAGCATCTCAGAGCATGCACTCTTGATGTGACAAGCCTGGGAAGCAGGTTCAAAGAGTAGGTGCAGCATCAGTGCCATCGTCCACTGTCACAGAGCTTCCCTGGAGAAGCTATCTTTTCGAGAGTGATAGCAGGAGGTACATGGAAGGTGAAATTCATCCTCTGTAGTGGACTTGCACAGGCTTGCTATGGGGACCTCCAGTTTGAACAAACTGAGGTTGATGAATGGTAATGCAACATTATCTAACCATGGACCGCACGATTCACCAAGCTGTGGAGTACAGGCAGTGTGCTCAGCAAACCCCCGTTGCAAAAGGCTTATGGTGTAGGCACGTGAATCTGAAAACTCTTAATACTGCTTGCATCAGTAAAGATGTTCACATGCAAACTTATGCTCCAAAGTCATCCATCATTTTTGTCATATTTTGTGATGTCTGATAATCTTTTCCAACCTCATGACGGTGATTTTATTTGACTGTACCTTCTCAACAGCACTGTTGTTTTCACATATTGACCATATGAAAACATCAGACAGGAACCCAGGAGGAGCCCCTCATACTACTGTGCAAGGCGCAATACAGAGAACTCAAGGATTAAAAAGCAGGAAAAGTATGACTGAGCTCCAGGAATTGTGAAGCTTTTTCTTTTGCTTCTTTCTGCTACAATATAACAGTAGTAGTCTGTGAGGAGAAAGGATTATAAATGCTAGAAAAACAGAGGAAATTTGCTTTCTGCACACTGAGTAAACTGTACGTCACTACCTGTTACACCAAATGAAAGGCCACATCCACACTGACAATCAGCCTACTTCATTAAGAAAGATGTTGGAACAGTAACATTTTGCCCAAGGCATATTGTAGAATACGTGCTATTTTGCTTACACCAAACGATCCCCATGTTTGTGGAAAAAAACCTTTACTTACCAGGAGAAACAGAAAACCTGTGGAAAAGACCTCAAGTGCTCACAAAAGTCTCTGTTTTCGGTGCAGGATAGCTACTAAATGAAGTGATGGTTTCACAGAGTTGTGGGCTCAGGCCGCAGCGGCACCTCGCTGAGGCGGCTGAGCTGTTCCCCTCCCAGCCCAGCGCTGTCCTGCCTTGCGCTGCCCGGTCTGTGCGGCTGGCTCAGCCACCCCAGAGCTCGGGGGACTGGGGCAGGTGAATGCCCAGATGAGAGCTCAGCGTTTGCCCCCACCGCCCCGACGGCCTTGTGCCAGGCAGGACTTGTCTCGGCCGGGAGCAGGAGGATGGCTGAACAGGGCGAGGGCAGAGCAGAGGAGAGGACCGTCAGCACCAAGTGCCTCCGAGCAACCCACAACAGTTTGTTTAAGGTACTGTTGTTGGAGCTGAGATAGTAAAGGACAAAGGACATAGTATTGAACCCTCCCTGCAATTCAGAGAAACTGAGAATATTTCTTTGTTTAATGTCTTTAATTATTTTTAGCTCTTTCTGAATGTTGCTGTATGCAGATGCTGTTTATTTTGGAACTTGCTGCATTCTAGTGGTCAGCAAACACGTCTCTGCATGTTTGCAAATTCTCTTGGATGTCGTATGGTAAAAGGTGATAAAGAAAGGCAAGATGTAATTTAGTATGGTTCTTTCTGTTTCTGCATTTGTTTTATTTTCAGCATCTGAAGTTTAAAACCTTACCAGGAATACTTTGCATGTAAAGAATAGAGAAAGAAAAATAGCTTAACATTATTCCAAGCTTCCTCTGTTATTACCTGTCTTTCTCCCTTCCTGAAGCTGCATTGGGTGTGACAAGGCCAGCATCATTCTGTGGGCTGGAAGTTCGAGGGCAGAGGTTGGCAGGCATGTCTTAATTCTCACAAAACACACTTTTATACCTTTAGTATATGACCAATGGTACCAACAGATCTAAAAGATGAATCGGATGTTTAAGGAGGTATAGAGAGTGCACAAGCTACGCAGCTTAATGAATTATTAAAGCAGCATTTGGGTGGGTACGTTGGGCCCTTCGATTGCAGGCATTCTGGGGGACGAGGAGTAGGGCAGCAGGAGGATGCACATGTGCTCTCTCTTCACGGATTCCCTGGGAAGGGCCGAGGCCTCCGTGCAGGTGGCTGAGAAGGGCTGGCCATGTCTCGCTCTTCTCGGTGCCTCTTCTCTGCATGCTGAGATAGTTGCAGAGACAGAAATGAATAAGTAAGATCTTTTCATGCAAACAGGTAAAAATTCTGAAGATATTCTATTTCTCTAAAAGTATTCAGGAGGCGAATAAAAAGAGTAGAAGGGTGGTTTTTAAAAGCCCTCTAAAACTCCAGCCTTTTTTACAGTTCATTACTGCAAACAAATTATGCCTGTAGTGCTCAAATATAAGTCAGTCAATGCAACTGGCAAACAAACTGATGCTTTACAGTTGTAATTATCCAAATGTTCTACACTTAGCATATAAATATTAAATCCTCATAAATAATGTTGTCAGGTCTATTTGATTTCAATTGTATTGTATTGTTGTTAAATGAAACAAACACATTTAAATTTATTCCACTTCCAGTTCTATTGTTCAACTTTATTTTGATTTCTTTTAAAAGACAAAGAGAAAAGAACATCCATCCTATACAGCAGGCTACAGCCAAAATAAATGCACATCAAATAAGTTTATTTAAACAGACATGCTTATAAAATGTTAACAAGACACCAAATAATTACAGGAAAAGGCTAAAGTCCAACTCTGTATGGAGTCCAAAGGTCTGAGTTGTATTTAAGGCAGAGATCAAATAAAATATGCATTGACAGTATAACACCAAGTCTTCTATCATCAGTGATGCAACCATTTTTTCAAGGCCATTAAACTTTAATGTGCTAGTGGAGTTGTATCCAAATCACATAAAATGCCCTGCCATAGAACATGTAGAATAGACTAAAATGGGGTTTACAGTTCAAAATATTATCCTATTATGGTTTTTTTCTTCCCACTTCCATTTTGACACATGGGGGCTAAGTTGCTTACTACATTATGGTGCTTTAAATGTTGGTGTTTCTACTACAGAGAAAAACACATCCTTATTATTTGCAAACTAATTATCTTCGTTTACCTAAATCAGCCCACAGGTTATGCTGATCACTTTAGGTTCCACACAGGATTTCTCAGGAGGCAGCTGATGGACCATTTGTTCTCTCAATCTTACCTGTGAGGGTCTCTGTTACACAGGATGCCATCCCCAGCACAAGCAGGGAGAGGGTTGAGGTCTTGAGGAGTGAGTTACTGCAGGATTTAGGCTGCTTGTGCTGCCTTTCATCCCTGCGCATTGGTATTGCTGGTTAGCAATGCCGGTTCGTTCTGCTGTTTTCCTGTGCGTAGGGTACCCTAACGTTAGCTTGGTGGAAGCTTAAGGGCCAAAGAGCTTCTTTGCATTTAAGGTCTCTGGGCGCTAAATAAATCATGGAATCATAGAATGGCTTATTCTCTCTTTATTTCCATTTCCTACTTATGGAAAGGCTTAAAACACTCTCCCCTTAGTAGAGTCTCCTTCAGTTGTCCTCTCCTGTGGTCTGCCAGATGCGGGCGCTGTACAGAGCTTGGCAGAGCAGTGTGTGCCCTTACCGGTACAGAAAGGAGAGGGCCTTGGTTTCTCCCTGCTTGTGGGTGCGCAGGGACATGAGGTGCCCAAGGCTGGAAGGGGACAGAGTGTCTCTGCTGAAGCCAGGAGTGCTGTGGCTTGTGCAGGCAGACTGTCCCGTGAATGCAGGCGTTAACGTTGATTCTGGCTCCGGGGTCGGGGGTGTCTGTTTCCTCTCTCAGTCTATACTGAAGCCGCATGGGATGCTCGGTGGAGAGAAGTTTGACTTTCCCCTGGGGACAAGCACATCCCAAGCGATGCTTTACCTCTGAGGTTAAGAAAGTTCTTTCTTCTGGCTGCAAAGAAAAACTTACAGATGTGACCAGAATGTACGCTCTGCTTTAGCCACGAGGAATAAAATAAAGGATAGTTTAAGATCCCATGCTTTTAAACTGCTTTTATGATATTTTTTAAAGCTAAATGATGGATTTTGAACACCTTGGCTTAGTGATACTGAAATCAGCTGCCCTTTGTTGATTATTTTATTATTATTATTTAAATAAAGGATGCCAGTGTTCTTGTCTCCACCTGCTGGAGACCTACAGGTCTCAGCTGTGTCGTGCTAGAGAAATTCGGTTACCATTTTAATTTTCATTCCAAATCATGGATCCGACAGATATTATTTGCACATAGTGGTGTCTCTAAATATTCTAGATGTATTGGGGTTGTAGGATGGTGACCAGAATGTATATGTTGGCAGATGCTCCTTTTTAAGTATTTCACTGTAGTGAAACCAAGGCTGAAATTCAGCCTTTTTTTTTCAAAGATGCCTATATGATTCTATATCATTTTAGAATATATAAACAAGCTTTAAATTGTTTTCCCTGGGCACTGACAGGATTAGAACAGCAGTTTCAGAGGTGAAAGGCCTGTAATTAATACAGCATGCCAATCAAATCCCATCCGTGAAACACATTTCATTAATATTTGTTTTTTTACTGTTAAGCCACGTTATAAACATTTTAGCAGTTCACATCTGTCTCTCATAGAACAATTGTAATCGAAATTAAAATGCTATTTTTTCCAAGGTAATTATATTTTAGAAGCATACATTCTTGCTGGCGGACATGTGATGTTTTCAGCTGTGTATCTCGGAGCACTGAAAACTCTGTTTAGCCACCAATAACAACTGCTCTGTATGTCTTTCACCTGCCAAAAGGAAACAAAATGTTACCCTGAAAATTCCTCTTCATCATTACCATGTGTTGCCCTTCAAACATCCTGCTATCTGCGTCTTCCCAGCCTTTTCAGCCTTTAAATGCAGGCAGTTTCAGCCCATCTTTGTCCTGCCCTCCTCTCTCCTCTTCACGCAGAGCCCAGTCCTCGGACAGGGGCTGCTGGCCCACCCGTGCCTATGGCAGACAGAGACATCTTCCCTCCCAGGAGCAACGGGGTCCCAGGGTCATTGTATCTGTCCTCAGGTGATGGATCCAGAGATATCTGAAACTAACAGCGGTTGCTTCAGTGGGCAGCGGCTGCTCTGGCAACAGAGGTGCTTTAGGATTTCACAGCAAAATGTTAACGTTGTGCAACATTTCTCCATCTTCTTTGGCGAATTGAGCTTGAAAATTCGGAGTCTTACAGGCTTCACAACTGTCTTTTCCCATTTTAACAGCAGCATTTTAATATCTTATCAATAACTTATATTAATATATCTTATTAATATCTTATTTTAATACCATATTTTACTAATTAACCACACTTTTTCTTAGCATCTTTGATTGCAACTCCTTCTTCCCACATAAAGGCAGGGAAAAGAATCTCTAGCATAAAAGGTGTTGGAAACAAAATTTTAAAAATACTGTGCACTGTCCGGTATATGATGATAACTTGAAATCAGCTAATTGAGGCTTCATGCTTTCCTTGTGTTCTGCTGTGAAATTCCTCCATGTGATAAAGAGAGTCTAAATGTGTATGACCCCTAATCCTATCACTTCACCGACTTTCACAGCTGACGAAAACAGGACGTGAGAGCCCCTTTAACGTGCTGTATTGGCCTCCTGAGTAATCTTTTAACCTGTCATATAAAAAACCGGTATAACAACACATCAACATACTCAGTCTTTCCCCACTTTTATGAGCAATGGGTTTATTCCTTGACACTAGTAAAAATTAAGACCCGGGCGCTCGTGTGCTGTTGGTATTTAAGAATCTGAGCCTAGGTGTCTGTCCCAGCAGATCCTGGCTCCGTGGCCGGTGAGGGGCTGAGCCCGGTGCCGCGGGCTGGGGCTGGCCCGGGGGTCCCGCACCGCGGCCCGGGGCTGGCCCGGGAGTCAGGAGCCTCTGCTGGGACAAGGCGCAGAGCCCACAGAGGGGCGAGGCGGGAGGCCGGCTCCTCCTTGCCGTTCCTTCTGCTTTTCCCCCGTTCGAGCCCGCCGTGCCCGGAGCAGCTCCGAGCCAGGCTGAAACGCCGAGCGATGCCGGGGGTCCTGAGCGGGGGCTCTGAGGATGCAGGGCTCGCCTGCGACTGTGGGGCTGACCATCTGCTCCAGCGTGATAACCCGGTTACTGTAATCATACTGTTGCAGCCAAAATCAGAAATGTAAATGCATTTATCGATTAGTTTATATGACGGGCTTCTTGGGGTTGCGTGCGGGTTTTTTTTGTTTTGTTTTTTAAATCGGGCTTAATGCTACGGGTTGAACAGGAGTTTAACTCTCGGTCTGTGTGGACAAGTGACTGAACAAATCAGAATTTATGCTATGAAACTCGCTGCTTCAAAAGTATAATTTCATCATCGGGGGGGTTGGCATGCTATCCCCCAAGCTTTCAGGTGACCGCGACTGCAACCGAATGCATTCACGTCTGCAGGCATCCCATTGAAAATCAGACTTTGAAGTTCTCCATCCACTGTTCCAGTTATCTGCTTTATAGTCCCTTTTCACCAAGGTTGAAAGGTGCTCAAAATCTGTGGTAAACGTGACTGTTTCGGTACACTTTTATCAGATAACCTGACTCTTCGTGGGGAACACCTTTCCCCGTGTATTATGCAAATATTGAACTTCAGAAATACCCAGGGAACCTCAACGGGAAGAGCAAAACCGAGGCTTGGGCTAGAAGCGGGCGAAGCCGCTCCATCGCCCTCTGACTGTCCGCTCCCGTTTTCCACGTGCGGAGCTACTAGACACCAAAACGAGGCAAAATCGGGCACCGCAACTCCAGAGAAAATGATGCATCCCTCATTCTGACCAAAAATAAAAATAATTAGAGGAGCAAATCTGTAGCGCGGGGAGGAATGTCAAATTGGCTCATCTATCATTGTCTAAATGAGGCTGAGTGTGAAAGTGTTTACTGTTCGTGATAACCTTTGAGCCCCGGGATCAGAGGATTTCTTTTAGGAAAACACCTTTAGAAGGGATTCCTCTTCAATCCGGTGCGACAGCTGAGTTTATACAAACTTACGTTCCGAGATAACTAGAAATAGTAAGCTTTGTGCTTATTTATAATGGGAGAATAAATACCTGTGTTCTTCCGTGCCCGCCGGTGCCCCGGAACGAGACAGGGTCGCAGGCAGTGCGGGCAGCTGAGGGGAACACGGCGAGGGCAGCCGGTGCCCGCAAAGCGCAGAGTCGGTGCTAGGCGGCCGGAGCCCGCAGGTCTCGGGGACCTCCAAGGGCTGCGCCGGGTCTCGTCTTGCCAGCACCCAGCGTGTCAGATAAAAACGCAGACACGCAAGAGAAAGAGAGAGGACAAGAAAATGCTGCCAGAAGAGCCTGCAGCTTCGTGTGCATCTTCAGAGTGATCAGTTGGCATCAGGTGAGAACATGTCATGCTGGGGAATTACATCACGCAACCACTCTGCATGACAAGCTGCCAGGCATGTGTGTTGGAGAGCTGGGAAGCAGAAGCCTGTAAGCAAGATGGATCTGAAGCGGAGAGAGGCAGGAGCAGCTCCGCAGGGCTGGGGGCTCTCGGCGGAGCGGGGAGCGCCGGATCCTCCTCGCCCAGGCTGCCTTTGGATGTTCTACGGTGTGCTGAGCGTTATTCCGCTTTCTGTGCGGCACGCAGGCTTCAGCGTTTTGCTTCCCTCTTGTACCGCGTATGCTTAGAGTCCCGAAGCAAATATTTCCACCCCTGCATTCCTTAATGACAGTGCAATGATCAGTAATACAAACCAGAAAGGAACTCTCCGCTCCGCTCTTCAAGGGAGTGCTCAGACCGGCGAGGTTAGCAGCGCTATTTATTTGCACGGCTTCTGATATTTCCCCATTTTACGTGGTCGTTTTCCATTTACGAAGGCAGTTCAAGAGAGCCACCGCAGAAAAGCCCAATCAGATAATGTAACACAATTACCTACCGACTGCATTTTCTGCTAATTACTAATATCTTTACGTAAAAAGCGATACCGTCTTGCAGGCAAAGCCCTCTCCTCTTTCTCTCCAAACTCTGCTTTTCATTTCTCCCGTCAATAAGCACCGGGCAGAGCAGCCGCGCCGGGGGCGGCGGGGCTCGCTCCATCCCGGCATTGCGCCGGGGACGGACTCCAGCTACCGGCGGACGGTGGCCCGGGGCTCCGGGGGCTGCAGGGCAGCCCTGTCCGGGGAGAGAGCTCCGCGCCGGCGTCCCCCCGCCCGCCGGACCCCTCGGGAGTGGGTGTTCGCCCCCGCTGCGCCCTGGCCTCCTGCCAGGACGGGACGGGACGGGGCACGGGCTCCCGCGGGAGGAGATGCTTGGGCGGGCGAAGGGACCGGCCCAGTCTCCCCGGGACGGCGGGGCAGGACGGGGGAGCCGGGGGCAGCGCCGATCCGGAGGACGCTGTCCCGGTTAAAGGCTCCCGGCCGAAGCCTGCGGACCGCGCAGCGGACCGAGGGGCGAGGCGGCCTGTGAGCGCGGGATGTACGGAACCGCGGGCGGCCGATGGAGCCGGTTCCGATGGGGCCGGGCGCCGTCTTGCCCGCGCCTCGCCGGCCCCGGCGCTGCGGGGACGGGAAGGAGAGCAGCTCGGAGCGGCCGCGGTCCGCGCTCCCGTCGGCACGGCGGGGGGAAACGTTAGTCGTAAACGAGAGGCCGCCCAGCCCCAGGAGGGAACGATTTTTCGTTGTTGGAACTTCGGGATTTTATTTTCCTGAAAATCGAGTTTTATTTCGATTCCTCCATTAAACGTATAGAAACGATCCCGCAGCACGTCGGAAAAGCAGAGGAGCGGCCAGCTCCCTCCCCTCCGACGAGCGGGCCCCCTCCGACGGGAACCCGCTCCCCGCCCGGCGAGCGGCCCCGCCGCCCTCGGCAGCCGCAACAGCCGCTCCCGCCGCCTCTCTGGCCCGACGGGCCCCAGCGCCGCTCGGCACGGGCAGCCCGCCCGCACCGGGAGCCAGGGCTGCTGCTGGGGGGGGTCGGCGGGACCCGCGGTCCCCGGCGGCTGCCCCCGCGGGTGCCGGGATCCTGCCGGGCAGCCCCGGCGGAGCGCTTCCCGGCGCCTTTCCACAGCACCGCCCGCCCAGCGGCAGTGCCGGCGCCGAGCGCTCGCCGGGCCGAGCCGGGCCGCTACCGCCGGTCCCTCCTGCCCGGCTCGCGAGGGCTGAGGGCCCGGCCCGGCCCCGCGGTCAGCGCTGGCCCGGTGCCCCCGCCCAAGCCGCCCCACGCACCTGCCAGTTCGCGGGAGAAAACGCGGAAGGTTCGGGGTCGCCTCGTGCCTTCCCGTCCCTCCGGCGCACCGCCCCGTTCCCGCCGGTACGGGAGAGGCGGCTCTCCGGAGCGGGTCCCGCGGCAGGGACAGCCCTCGGGACAGGCAGCGCCCGGCCCGGCTAGCTGGGGCTGCGGCCTCCGCCCGCGCCCCCGGGGCACCTGCCGTGTCGCGGCGCGGGGGCGGCCACCGAGATGGGCACGGCCGCCGCCGCGCCGGCCCAGGCAGCGGCGGAGCGGCGGGGGCCCCGGCAGGACCCCCGGGGGCGCCTCGGGTGCTGCGGAACCCCGGGGCCGCGCGGGGGCTCCCGGGCGCGAGCGCGGGCGCGCCGGGCCCGGCCGGGCAGCACGGGTGGGGAGCGCCGCCGCCCCTTCCCACTACCGGCGGCGGGGCCGGTGCGGCGGCCCCGCAGATGAAAGGCCGCGCTCGCAGGCGCGCCCCACGCCGGCAGGTTCCCCCCCCCCCCGCGGGTGCATATGTCAGAGTTCACAGACCTGGCTGCTGCCTTTACAACACTGAGCTGTAAAAGAGCGGATATTAAACCCGTATAATGGATCCAACTCCAAGGAGAGGTTAAATTTCCCAGTGAAACGAAGGTATTTGCCCTGAACTGGGAAAGGACCCCCCCAGCCCCCGGGCTGGGAAACCCGCGGAGCCGACAGAGCCTGGCGGTAAACTCTGCCCCCAGCCCCGCACCTGGCACCGGCCGCCGCGGGGACACATGTGCGCGCCACGCCGCTGCCAGCCGCGGCTCGGCCTGCCCGGCCGCCCCGTCGGGTCCCTCCCCGCGCCTGGCGCGCAGGCAGCCCCGGGAGGGCGAGGCGTTCGGGAGCGGAAGCGCTTCGGTTTGGTCCGAACTGGACCCGGAGCCGGGAGGCTCGACCCTGGCGTCCGGCACTGCTGCCCCGGGGCCTCAGCCGCCTGCCCGGGCGCGGTGGCCGCTCCGCAGCGCGGCGGCGGCCGAGCCGGGCCATGGAGCTCGGAGCAGGAGCTCGGGGAGGGGGCAGCCGCGCCTGCTCCTGGCCTGGGGGAGGGACGGGGCTGCGCGGGTAACACGGGCCGTGCCCGGACGCGGGGCCGGGGTAGATGGGTGGAGGAGGGCTGGGGGGGCTCGGGCTGAGCCGGGCGGCCAAGCAGCGGGAGACGGGGCGTCGTGCCCGGCGCCGGGCGAGCCGCTGCCCCGCGGCGAGAGGGAGGACAGCGCGGAGCCGCGCCTGTTGCCCCAGGAGGGACCGGGCAGCGGAGCGGCACCTCTCCGGGGCGACGGGGCCCTGGCGCCGAGGCCCGTCCTGCGGCTCCCTGGGGCGGGCGCGGGGTCCGAGACCTCCAGTCCCCGAGGCCGCACGGCGAGGCGCTACCCCGGCGGAGGGGGACGCGGAGCCCAAGTCTGTCTGCCGTGCTGCCCTCAAAAATCCACTTAGGAAAGATGAAGGCGCATGCAAATGTGTGGCGCCTCCTTGCTTGTGCCTTTAATCATGGTAAATTGACTCTAGTTCCTCCAGGCCCCCCAAAAATGCACACAGCGCGCACCGCACCACAGCAGAACTGGAACTCCCAGCGCGCCGCGCACTCGCACACGCACCCGCCGCCTTCCCCGGGGCTTTCTGGCGCTGCTCGGAGCGGCTCCGGCGCTCCGTGTGATCCAGCTTTCTCAGCAATTTTCCTACCCAAAAGCTGCCGTGAAGGGAACAGCGCGCAGAGATAGCATCAGGCTGCCTATATCAAAGAGACCCTGCTTAATTAAAATACCAGCTCGGTGTTCGCCGCCTTCCACGCGGCGCGGCCTCCGACTGCGGTCTGCCGGCCCGCTCCCCCCGCGACGGCGCGGGGGTTCCCCGGCTCCCCGGGCGGGGGTCGGGCCCTTTGAAGGGCCGCGCCGGCACTGAGTGCGGCGGGCCCAGAGCGCAGACCCCGCCGGCTGCAGCCCACCCACCCGCCGGCCGCGGCCAGCCGGGCACTTCGGTGGCCTCGCTGCGGTGCGGCCGGCACCGACCCCGGCGCGGCCCGGTCACCTGCTCCATGAGGCTACCGGGCGAGCAGGGACCCTCCCCGGGGCCGGGGCGCAGTCGGTCCCCGGGGGGCGGTTGCGAGGCGCGGGGAGGCTCCGCGTGGTTCACGGCAAGCGTTTGTTTGCGCTACTGAGCAACAGCCCGATAATTTATTGTTATTGTTATTAGTAACTACACTTTGCAGCTCGCTTACATTTATCCTTCCGAGGGAGGGAGAGCGGGCTGAATCAGTCACCACTGAGCGCACTCGGCGGCGGCTCTTCCCGGGCAGGGGGCCGCTCCGCCGAGGCTCCCGGGCCGGCAGGGCCGGGCGCTGTGACTGCCCCGCACGATGGCCCGGCCCGCTTGGCGCGGCGGCCCGGGGCAGAGGGCCGTCGGCAGGGAGGCACCGCGCGGCGGGCGCCGGGGCCGCGGGCTGCAGAGCCGTTCTGGGGAGCGCCCGGTACGCGGGGGGAGCTCCGCGGGTCGCCGGCAGGGAGGCCGCTCGAGGGGTGCCTGCCGGTGTCCGTCCCGGTGGCTACACCCGCGACAAGCTTGGCCCCTGTCCGCCGTGCAGCCGGGCCGGTGCCGCCGCGCTCCCCGAGCACCGCCCGCGGCGGGCGGGGTCCCGGGCAGCGGTGCTTCGGCGTCGGCCGCTGGCGGGCAGGGAAGGCCGGGCCTCCGCGGGGCAGTGAGGCGCAGAGTCCAACTGTGGGTGGAGAAAAACAGGACAACGTGAGCTGGTGCCCCGTGGCTGCCCCGCGGGGCTCTCCCCGCGCCCCGCGCCGCAGACGGGGCCGGGGTCGGCAGCCGCGCACGACGAGGCCGGAGGCGGGAGGCCGGTCCGCCCCGTCTAGCGGCGGGCAGCACCGCCGGCTCCCCGCGGGACAGCACCCGGGACGGCCGGCCCCGCTCCCGCCCGCCCGGAGCCGCGGCGCCGGCCCCGGGCCGCCCGGCCCCGCGGGCGCTGCTCGCCCCGGCTGACCCCGGCCCCGCTCCCTGCCCCGCCGCACCCGCGGAGCCCTGGCCGTGCCGCCGCGCGCCGGCAGGGGGCAGGCTGCGCCCGAGGCCCCGCCGCACCGGGCGGCCGGGCCGGGCCGGGGTCAGCCGAGCCGGGCCGGTCCCCGCCGAGCCGGACCGGGGTCAGCCAAGCCGGGCCGTTCCCCGCTGAGCCGAGCCGGGCCGTGCGCGCTGCGCGGTCACCGCCTCCCCTGGCCGGGGTGCACCCCCGCGGGGCTGCACGCACTGCACGGCTGGACCGCACGCCCCGCACCAGCGCAGCAAACGCCGCACCCTGCGGAGCTCCCCGGCACCCCGCGGGGTGCGGGCACGGCGCCCAGGGCAGCACCCCCGGCACCCCGCGGGGACGCGCCCGCCGCAGCCGGGGCAGCGGGCAGTGCACGTCGGTACCGGGGGGCGCCCGCGCTGCGCCCGGCGGGGCTGCCGCATGCAGGCAGCCGGCCGGGAATGCACACGCGCGGGCGGAGACGGGGCTGCACACGCATGCAGGCAGCCAGGATGCACAGACACCCACGCACCGCGACCGCGGACGGCATGCTTACGCAGAGAAATCGGGGAATTCCTCTATTCTCGCTGTCGAGCGCCCCGGGGCCCCTCGCTGTCTCGAGCAGGCACACGCGCGATCAGCGAGCAAGGCGGTTCCGTCACCCCGTCTGTCTGCAGACCCACGGAGGAGGGTGTCTCGCCGCGCACCCCCAGCTGAGCCCGCGCAGCGCTGCCCGGAGCGCCCCACACACGCGTGCGTGTGCACCCGGCAGGACAGACAGACGAGGAAAAGGGACCGGGGCGCCTCGCTCCGGCGGAGCGGCCCTGCCGCCCGCGGCGGGGGGGTCGGGCGAGCACGCAGCCCCTCCGCAGTGGCCGCGGAGGCTCATCAGGCGGGCGCAGCCCTCCGTTATTTATTCCGGTGCTTCATTCTTCCCTGCCTTGTTTAGGAAATGCAGAATTGCGACTGGCTGCATTTCTTGCTCGAGTCTCAAAATTAAAACAAAACACCTCAAAACAAAAAGATTTGCCTTGCAAATAAATAGAGAATTAGAACCAAGCCACGGGGAGGTGGGGTTGCGTTAGTCTTGGTTTGGTTTTATTTCTGTGATGGTTTTGCGCGTGGGTGTTTTAATTATATTTTGTTTTTCGTTAAAAGTACTATATAAACCGAATATAACACCTCATCGAATTGTTCTCGGGGTAAGAGGCAGGGATAATAATTATCCGGTGCAGTGTTCGTACACACACATGGCAAGAAGCAACAAATCTTTGGTGTGATATTTGCGAGTAAAAGCCCACGAACAAAGATTGAATTATTGTTGCGGGTGCGAGTTTGGGAGGGTTCCCGCTCCGCTCTCAACTGTCCCGCCGCACAGCGTTGCTTCCCCCCCCCCCCCCCCCTTCTGTTTTTAATGAGAAGTTAGGAAAACTACTGCGGAAAGAGGGGCTCTAATTTTCCTCGCAATTGTAGAAGATAATTTGACGGAAGCCCTGTGTGATGGAGAACACTGAATCCTTACGCGAAAATAGGAAAGGAACATAAAAAATTAATGTAAACGAGAAGCTTTTTCTCTACTGATTGAACTCTGAAATCTAAGCAGCTTTTATCTTGATCTCAGAATTACATAATCATATATTATTTTTTCAGTATTAGCTACAAAGGTTTTCAGATTTGTACTGTCCAGAACAAAAACTAAATAAGCTCTATTACTGAAAACCCTTTCCAAAATATTTAACTAAAACATAATCACGAATTTCTTTCCGAGACGTTTCTGTACGAAAACGGCATGAGAAGGCTTTATCTTAAGACCTAGAAAAAGAAGCATTAAGTAATTCAAGTTAACACTTGTCCTGCTTATTAAATATCAATATTTTGGGAGCATTACAAAATAAACGCCCTTCCTTCGGCAGGGTCACAGCGCATCATGGGTCACATTAAGAAATTCCGCACGGAATCCGTTCCGGATTTTTATTTCCTCAGACTTAGATTTTTAACGGTATCGGCAAAAAAACAAAAACGAAAGGAAAGCCCGAGACGCGGGATTTCAGGCGCTCTCCCTCCAGCACGGGGAGATCGCTGGGTATCGTTTTTCATTTGTTTTGTTTCCTAAGACGGAATAAAATAGCGCAGCGTGTTCAAATACGGCTATTTCTGCACACGCACACTGTGTGCAAATACACGCACCGCGCACACAAGCGCAGCCTCTGCGCCTTCCAAGGCTCTAGCGATTAAGCTCGCTCCGAGCTCCGCGGCGCTGGCGGTGAGCGCCGTTTAGGGAGCGGGCGCGGGACCGTCGCCGATCGCTCCCGGGCCGCTGCCGCGGGAGCGTCCCGCAGCCTTCGGGCCGCTGCTCGTCCGGACGGGAGGACGCGGGGCCGCCGGACGCTCCCCCGGGGCCGCGCCCGCCGCCCCCGCGGCCGGGCCCTCCCGCGGGCAGCCCCGCCGCGACGGTGCGGAGCCGCCCGGCGGCGAAGGGCGGGCGCGGCGCGACCTCCGCGCCCCGTCCCGCGTCCCCGCCGGGGCCGGTCGCGCCGCCGCGGTCCGCGGGACAGAGCCGCGTCCCCGCTGCCGCCGCCGGCCGCCCCGAGGGACGGTCCCGCCGCCACCTGCCCGCGGCCCGGCGGGGGACGCGCGCCGCTACCTACCGCGGGCAGGGCAGGAGCCAGGAGCCGCCGCGGGGCCGGGAGCGGAGCGGGGAGCGGGGAGCCGAGCGGCCGGGGAGCCGAGCGACCAGCGCTCGGCTGCGCCGCCATCCTCGGCGGCCGCGCTCGCTCCGGCCCGCGGCCGCGGCCCCGGCCCCCGCCCGCGGGGGCGCGCCCCGGGCCCGCGCTGCCCGCGCCCGATTTGCCGCTCGGCAGCCCCGCGGTGCGCGGAGCCCGCCCGCCCCGCGCCCCGGGCGCCGCTGCGCTTCGGGGGCCGCAGGGGCCCGGCGGGGCCAGGGCACTATTTGACGTCGAGGAGACGGATCACCGCGGCGCAGCGATACGGCGCGCACCAATGGAGTTCAAATGTCAGCAAGTTTGAGGAGGGGTGAGGCGCCGGGGGGTGTGTTCCTCCGCCGCGGCCCCTGCTCTAAACGGCGCGGCTCCTCGGGACGCCGCATGGCACATGGGCTGCGGAGCGCCGGGGAAGCCCCGCCGCCCCGCCCGGCCCCACCGCGCCGCTCCGCCCGGCCCGGCCCGGCCCCGGGAGGGCCCTCCGCGGAGGGCGTGGGGCTCCGGCGCTGCCGGCGAGCAGGTGACACCGCGGGCTGCCCTGCGCCGTGTGCGCGGCATGTGCGCGCCCGTGTAGCGCGGGCTGCCCCCATGGGCAGCGGCGCCGGCTCTTCCCTCTGCCCCCCGTCTCTGGAAGTCCGGGCAGGAAACGCTCCTCATGTCTCCCAGATAAAAATAAAAGCGACTCCCTCCTCCCGGCCGCAGAGTGTCCCCGAGCTCGGCCAGACGCGGGGCTGAGCCGGCCCCGCCGCCCGGCAGCGCCTCGCCCCCGTCGCCCCGGAGCGCCGGGCAGCGCCGCCGCCCGCCCCATGGATATCGCAACAGGTCCCGAGTCCTTGGAAAGGTGCTTTACGCGGGGCCAGTCGGACTGCTCAAAGATGCTGGACGGTATTAAAATGGAAGACCACCCTCTGCGCTCGGGTCCGGCCACATTAGGAGTGCTGCTGGGTGAGTTGCCGCTCGCTTCTCGGCTGCGCCAAAAGCGACCCCCGCGCTCCGCCCGGTGCCCGGGGCTGCGCTCCGGCGGGGCCCGGCGGGGCTGCTGCGGCCGCCTCGCCGCGGGTGCCGGCGGGCGCGGAACTTTCTCACCGACGTTTGCGGGGCGCGGGCTCGGCGGCGGCCGTCGAGCTCGATGTCGCCGAGCTGCGGGGCCGGCCGGGCTGCGCTGCCCGCCGGCTGCCCCGGGGCCGGGGGAGCGGGGCCGGGATCGGGTGGGGGGAGCGGGGCCGGGGCCGGCTCTTCACGCTGCTGTCTGCCGTTCGCAGGGTCGGACTGCCAGCACCAGGCCGTCTGCGAGGGCTGCCAGCGGCCCATCTCGGACCGGTTTCTGATGCGGGTGAACGAGTCCTCCTGGCATGAGGAGTGCCTGCAGTGTGCGGCGTGTCAGCAAGCCCTCACCACCAGCTGCTACTTCCGGGACCGAAAGCTCTACTGCAAGCAGGACTACCAACAGTAAGAGCGCGCCGCGGCCGGCGGGGCTCGGCGGGGCCCGGCGCGGTGCGGCCACCGGCGGGGGAACCCCTGCGGGGCGGCCCGGCCCGGCCCGGCCCGGCGGTGCGCTGCGGGCTCGGAGCATGTTTCCGAGCGGGCCGGAGCCGGGCGGCGCGGGGAAACGCCGCGCCGGGGCCCGCGGCTGTGCGTGTGGCGGCCCCGGCGAGCGGGGACCCCCGGCGCCGGGCGGCGCGGCGGCCAGGAGACGGGCGGCAGCGGGCGGGACGGGCGACGCTTTGAGCCACAGCGCCCGTCCCAGGCAGGGAGCTGCCCCCCACCCCCGCGCCCAGCAGCGCCCGGACCCGCCACAGTCCGGGACGTTGCGGCGCCGTCGGAGGGGGGCGGCGGCGGGGCGGCCCGGCCCGGCTGTGCTCGGCCCGGCTCTGCCCCGCCCGGCCTGGCCCGGCCCGCTGCGGCTGTCGCCGTCCGGGCAGCACAGGCAGCGCCGCGCTCGGAGCCGGCCCGCGGGGCCCTTCTGCCCGGGACGACCCCGTCCCGCCGCCGCCCGCAGCCCCGGGGAGCGGCCCGCGGCCAGCACCGGCCGCGCCTGGGCGCTGACCTGCCCGCAGAGCGGGGCGGCCGGGGCCGGCTGCCCGGCGGCGGGGCCGGGCGCCCGAGTGGGGCTCGGCGGGGCCGTCGGTGCGGGCCAGCCCGGCGGAGCGAGCCCGGGCGCGGGGCTGCCCCCGTCGGGCGCGGAGGATGAGCGGGCGGCCGCGGCGATGCCCGCGGGGCCCAGCCGCAGGGACTGGCGCCGGCCGTGCCTCCGCGGCAGGAGGAGCCCGGCGCTGGCTCCCTCCCTCCCGGCCCGGGCGCTGCCCGCGCTTTATTTTATTTAGGCTTTATCCCCAAATGTCAGGCTTTGTCGGGAGGCGGCCCCCCGCCGCGCCGCGTCCCTGCGTGGAGACGGAGCCCCTGCCCCGCGCCGTGTTTGTCCTCCCCTGCAGAAGCCCACTTCATGCTTGTCACCGAAATTGAGGACCCTTTTTGTGCCGGGAGGGGGGCGAACATGGGCACTTCAATCACTAGGACATAATATGGCTCTGCTAGAAGTCTGGCAACAAACAAAGAACAACAACTATTGGTTTGCATCAACTTTTGTCAGGCATTCAGCAGGCTTCCAGAAAGGCCTGAAGTGGCTTAGTGGCAACAATGTGCATTTCATAGCTACAGCATGAAAATCCATCTCCATGGAAACTGGTAGTAAATGCTAACATGACATGCTGAGTATAAATATTGTTAGGGTTATAACTCTTGTATAAATGGCCCAGATAAATGTCCCCCTGTTTAGGAATTACAACAAAACGTGTTATTTCATACTGCAGCCCTGACCAGCACGCTACCAGAGAGTCTTCCACGGGCCCACGCGCTTTCCATGAAAATAACCTGGAGCTTGCCTCCGCTGGGCTGCCGTGATCCTGCCCTTGCAGGGGCCGGGGCTGCAGCATTATCTGTATTTTCTCAGACCCCTGTGTAGGGAGCATATGCACGGACTTTGTCTTTTACTTCTACACAAAATAAAACACCTCATGGTAGCTATAGGTGTAGATCGATGAAACTTCTGCCTCTGTAGGTAGTACTACCTTAGATATTTTTGTTAATTAGGAAAGAATACAGAATAGTCTTTAGGCTACCTAAAAAAGCATTATTTGTCAATATAAATATTTATATTAATTACAAAGAAATGTACCCTCCAAGTCCCATCTTTAGTTTCTGTAAAATAAAGGATCATGCTTCGTGACTTAAAAAGCAAGATCATAGACTATTGCTTTGTGAAAACAAAAATACTTTTCTGACTGAAAATAGAAATGTCACTGCTTCAGAACTTTCCGTATTATCAAAGGTGTCCATTGTATAGGGGGGAAATGGGGTAACCAGGCTGACGAGCAATAAAAAGATATCAACATGTTAGTCTTTGTTGAATCCCAGCACCTAGTGTGACATTACATGGTAACCTGCTGTGTGTGCCCCTAAGGACTGACAGCAGCCGCAGCTCATGGAAAGGGGAGGGGAGACACGGTAAATCAAAATTTGTTTTCTCTGAAATTTTATTAGCCCAAAAGAGCAAACGTGAAACTACGCTGACATTGTTTGTGTGCTTTCCCTGTCTGCTGCCTTTAGATTTGGAGAAATATTCTTTTATGATAGCTAAAAGATAAAAATAGCTATTCATACATGTAAGCCGTTCTCATGGGCTGTGCAATGCAGATGATCAGTTTTATCAGTAAGAGTGTGGAGGGAGGAGTGAAGCCATGAGCAAGTTGTGCAGGTCATCTCCAGCATGCTGCTACAGCCATCATCCTGTGCTGTAACATACCGGGATGTAAAATGCCTATATGCTAAGTAAGTGTGCTTTGGAGTAGTGAGATGGAACAGTATCAGTAAAATCAGATGCTTTTTGTTATCCTGAGTCCTATTTACAGATATCTGGGGGAAAAAAAAAAAAAGAGGGAGAATAAAGATTACTTAAATATCTTAGTTACTGAAATTTGCTTTAAATAGATTTTTCTGTACATAGTAATGTAATTTAAAGGTCAGATTTCTCGAGAACTCCCAGGACTATAATCAAGTGCTGTCTGTATATCTTTGGAAAACTGGTGTCTCGTCTTTCTAATGAAAGCAAGCTTCTGATGGGTCAGATATCAGACCTTAAACCTTTCACTGGGTCAGGAATGATTACTGTCCATCCTTGGATGAGGGCATTTCACATTAGGGGGAAGGGTGAAAACATTTTTCTTTCTTTTTTTTTTTTTTTTATAAATAAAAATGTTGGCTGTTTGAAGCTACCCCTATGCTTGGAATGTTAGAATAAATCCTGGGGGAGATGGATTAGTGGCCCAAGCACAGTTTGAAGTAGTCAGAGATGCCTGATAAGCGTAATTTATCACAAAAATATCATTGGTACATCGGTGGGACAAGCTATGCATGTATTTTAGGCTCTTTTTATACAAGACATTCAACAAATTTTTGCATGAGTACATCCTGATCTTTTGATTTAATGCAAAGTACTTATTTTGCTAAAATTTAAGATTTTGAGGGTCACAGGTACATTTGTGCAAGGATTTTAAGAGAGAAAAAAAATAGAGTAATACAATGGCACCAGGGAAGCTGACTCTCGCAAGCCCAAGTCAAACAGAATCTCTTTGATTTTAATGAGAGCTTTGCCAAATTGCGGGATTGTTGCACATTTGGAACCTTACACTTACACTTTTTTTCTTTAAAAGAAGTTTTCTTTCTGACAAACTGAAACCTTCATAATGAGTGTTTATCAAAAATAGGGGGTTTGCGGTAATTATAGTCCAGTTCTTTGCTTAAATGAATTTATTTATTGTACCACTCCTAACAGTGCTTCCTGCTATAAAACATTAATAACTATAAATATTACATTTCTTTCCCATTTGTATATTTTCATTTTTTTGTGATTGTGCTTTTCTGGTTTGTTTTTATCTCACTACTCAGTGTTATGTAACGATTTGCCCTAGTTATTGCTGTTATTAAAAAAAGATATGCTATGAAAAATAACTGTTTCAGGTTACATATTTCATGTGTAAGAAATGCATATAATTTCTAGAAAGATCCATATTCCTATTCTAGCTTTGGAAATAAAGGCTGTAAAAAGAGGTCATTTATTCAAAGGATAGGATAGCCAACAATCACAGTTGCTATTTCATAATTTTTCATTAATGCATTCTAAGTTTTGCTTAAGGTGGGAAAGAAATATTTAGATTTTTGTTAAGATTCTTCAAGATATGTCAGGCGTTGTTTTAGCATTGTTATTGGATGCTATTAAAAAAGACTTACTGTATATTTCTAGTATGTCTTTATACCATTCTTCATCTTTGAGTCCTTTCTTGTCAGTGACTGGGCGTATATTTTACATACAATCAGCACAGAGCAGCATGTACCTCGCAGGAAGGAAAGAAAATGCTGCGAAGTCTCGTTGCTGTAGGGAAATGTTACCCTCCCCAGATTTGGGAAATTCTTTCACATGAGTATAATACTGAGGCTGATGTTTCCCAGTTCAGTTGCATTTTATATTTGAAATAAGACAAAAGCTTCCTATTAGTAAATGTCTCTTATTTTTGTGAATGTTATTTTTCTTCCAGAGAGAGCGAGTGCATGTCTGTCGTGAGCGCAGGCTGTGGAATGTAGGCAGGATCCGTGGTACAAGAGGTGACTTGAGCTCCCAGTTTCTGCTACATGCAGAATGGGTAATAACTATTTGCTAACAGGAATATTTTATTTGTTTTCAGTTCTATGGTTTTTTTTTAACTGAGGAGCACCAGACGTGTCGTTACGCTCATCAGTGCAATCGTTTATCATGTGAACTCAGCAAAATTGTGTAGAGCAGTGGTGTCCCCCTCCGTTTCGTTTGCCTCTCGTGTCAGACTGGCACTCGTCCTTGTGCCTGTATCATTAGGAAATAGCATAAAAACTGATTGAAACTTAGAGACGAGGAGTAGCCTAAGCACATGCCCAGGACATGGAGTAGTGATTAAAGTTATGTCATCCACTAAAAATGCTTTTAAAAGTTGCTGAAATACTCTGGCATTTTTGCTGAAAATCCCACCAGCCCTGCATTATCAGACGCATCAGCCCGATTAAAAATTCTCTGTACGATCAGGCTTTCGTAGCACCTCAAAACAATTCCAAAAGTGGGAGCGTTGGGGAAACGTAGCTGTTATTTCTGCCAATGACGTCAGCAGAGTAGCCGCGATCGGCAGAGCCCCCGCAGGTCCCCCCGTGTCAGCAGGAATTCATCTCTGCAGCACGTCGGGAGGCTGCAGGGCAGATAACGGCGCGGGCGCTGGAACGGCACCGGCCCGGCAGGGCCAGCCACGAGCCTAGAGCTGGTTAGGAGTCAGGCTGAGTAAATACTAGCGGGGATCTGGAATGGAACGTGTTCTGAGAATTTGGGGAGACATTTTGGTTTTCTGCTACAGTCATGGTAATCTTACTGGACAAAATAGTTGCAATGGTAATACGTAATTTGCACTAATCCATGGTAGAAAATGATAGGGAGGATCTTTTTGCAATGTAGGCAATATGCAATTAGATTAATAAGAGGATAATTTATAATACTTAACTACTAACCTGAGAAAAAATAACCAATAAATGTGAAATACACTGCAAAAATTTCTGCACTGAAATATGTAACAAACGGGAACATTTTGTATTCTGTTTAGAAATCACGTCTATTATTTTTTGGCCTAAACTTTTGAACTAGTTGAAAGGCATACATCGCACCTTTTCAACTATTAATAATACATCGTGATAAAATAGCTGGATTATAATGTCTCTTCTTAGACTAATTATGTTATTAGTGTATTTCAATCGTAAATATATACCCCTCTTGCTTGCCTCCGTTGTGGAGCAACCTATAAAGCATGGTCATCTTAAAATGCTTACTACTCTGGTGAGCTTGAAAGGTGGGCGCATATTTAGTAACAACTAGAGGCTGCTTAATTTAGTTGGATGGTTGGGAAGAAATATTCAGGAGAAAAAGGAGGATGCTTTTCATAATGCAGCTGTGATTTTTATTTTTCATTCCAGACAAAATTTAAATTTGTACTAAATCTGCTACTTCTTGTTGTAACAGGAATTGATTTCGTTTTATTTAATATCTCCTTCTCCTGGAATGAACAGTACAGCAGATACAGTAAATTGTTGGACGAGAGCTCGGAGTCCCCTACATGCTCGGTGTGCAAGTCAGTGGGAGGTTTCCGCGCACAAGAAAAGCGGACGGGGCCCTGCCTGGATGTAATGAAATCCACGCGGAAAGCCAGCGCGCTGGCTGCCCTGCGCGGGGAGTGAGGCCCGTGTGCGTTTGGGCGCACAGACACGCGCGTACACCTCCCACCCCGGCACACGTACACAGAGAAGCCCGCGGACGTCTGCTGACGTGCTCAGTGGGGTGATTTGGGAGGAAGGAGAGGGATTAGTAAAATACTTTGTTTTTCTTATCATTGCTAGGCTAAGAGCAGGCAAGTACATTTTCTGTCTGTTTGGTTTGCACAATGCTCCTTGCGCTGTTCAGTTCTTGTGGCAGTTTTAGAAGACTGTGGTGTGCAAATATAACAGTAGTATTTTGTGATAGTATTAGAAAGGGATTTTCTACTGCTTGGGCTGGCTTGGACCATGTCACAAGTTGCATAAAATGCAGATTCACAAAAAGGCTGTGAATTTTAAACCTCAGCAAGATGGAAAAAGACTGTTACAGTATCCTCTATAAAGGGTGTACTGGGTCAAACGACATAGTTGCAGAAAAAACAGGGATAAATGCTTCTCTTTGCCTACGTTTTTTTGCCCACATGATATGTCATGTTATATTGTTCAAGTGAGGTAAGAAAGCAAGCAAGTAAATAAATAAAACTGTGAAGTGAATTGTACAGTAATCTCCAGTAAGGGTAAACAAACCGGGTATTGCTCTTGGATGGTTTAGTGTGGTAGAAAAGGTTTTTTGGCATGATTTGGGGATGAGAGGCAAAGATTGATTCATAATGAAATGACAGTTTTTTGTTCGTTACAAAATATAAAAACTCCACATTTGTTCTGAAACAAAGAATAAGGCTAGTTATAAGTAACAAAGTGACGTGAATCTTGACAGCTGAGTCTCTAGCAGCCAAATAATGAAATTAGAGGAGTTACTTTGTGTTTAGATGGGTGCAAATAAGAACAGAAATTTCCTTTCTTTAAGTGAATTGGAATAAATATATCAAGTGGGCAGGGAATGATTATTGAATATACACCTTGCGGACTATGTAATTGTGGTATGCTATATCTAAAGCTATGAATTAAAACTGAGTTTTGTTTGATAAAAAAGTATTAGAATTTTTTTCAGAAAGCAGAGGTGTTTTCTCAGTTAAGGTATTTTAAAAAATGTAACAGGGAGATAAGATTATTTTGCAGCAGTGGGAGCTTTAACAGCACTGGTAACATTTAGGGAAGGAGACACCACTTTTCTCCATTAGTAACTAAGTGAGAAAAAAACGTTAACTTCATATCTAATTTAAAATAAATGTTGAAAGTAAAGCTAGACTTCCGAGTTCAAGAATAGAGACCATAAGAGAGAAATAAAAGGACAATACTTGTAAGGTAAAATGAGCTGACTTTTGGTTTTAAATGTAATACTCTTTGGTGTTTATCACATGCATGCTAATATAGATCTAAATCTTGCATGCCTTGTTCAGGCAAATTATTCACTATTTCTAGATGCCTCTTTAAATTCAACATAAAATTGAAGCAGATCTTTGAGTTTTTTTTTTTTCTTTTCTTTTTTTTTTTTTTTTTTTTAAAATACTAACCTTACATTTACTTTACGTTCCTGGGCTTGCTTTGGCTAGACTGATATTCCTCAAATGAAGTATTGTCTTACTCTTGTTTTACTGTTTGGTATGTCTGCAATTGCTTTGAACAGATCTTGACAAACTTGTCCAATCACTATGACTAACACAGTCACTGAGACCAGAGCCAGCCCCTGGCATCAGCAGGTGCTATGAAAAGTAAGGGCAAGTTATTGCTGTGAGAGGGATGCGAGGAGTAGACAGGGACTTCTGTTCGCTGGACCTGAACAGACTGTTCTCAAAACAGCCATTTTGCAAAATAGGCTCTGGTTGTTACCAAACAAATTACTGATAACAGATATTTTCTCCTTTTATATGACCAACACGTACACAGAATATATGTGTTGCCATTGCCCTTTATTGGATGCTAAATATACCTTATAAGTAGAAAGCACCATGTGTAGCATATTATGCAATTTTAATGCAGATTATGTAGAAGCAAAACCCTTAAAATGAAGTATCTTGTATGAACATTAAGTATCCACTGTCTCGAGAAGGTAGAACATTCAGATCAGTATTACCAGAGGAACCCAGAATCTGTTACACCAACTTTTGCCACTGAGATGGAAATCCAGCAGCCCAGCTAAACCCACCTGCGTGCTTCTCATCACGATGCTTGTACAGAACTGGGGTATTTTACTCACCTTTCAAAAACTATTTGCCCGTGGGCAACTGAACAAGTAGACATTTGCGAGATTGTATTACAGTAAAGGAATCATTAATATGATTAATTCCATTTTGTTAGTTTGTTGGTTTTGAAATTTTACAGTGATCTTCTTTGTAGATACAGCAGAACTGCTACGGCACAAATTGATTAAATGCCCTTAATATCAACATAAACAAGGAATAACCTATTTCTTGGGAACTGTATAAAGGTTTATACTCTGATGCTCCTGTAACAAGCCAATACATTTACAGAGAACACTTGTCGTGGAGGTCATTTGCTTTGCTTCCAAAACATAATATTTTTTTTAATATGCACAAAATTTTCCTTTGCAAATGTTGACATGAACTTGTGAACATGCAATTCCTATTGACTTCAATGAGAGCCATCCTTGCTCATCAAAGGATAGAATTTGGCTCTTGATTTTACTGCAATCAGAGTCTTATTTATAATGTACAAGAGTGCACATGCACTCTCCCAGTAAGAGCTAATGGAATTTATGTGCACATGCTGAGGACCAAATCCTCCTGGTAGCTGTTAGGAAGTTAACTTTCAATGTGTTTGTTCCTTTGTGTGACCTGAATCACCATTCACTGATTACAAAACCAAAATAAAACCAAAAAAAGAATAATAGTCTACATCAATAATATTTTTTGCAGTTGTTACTTTTATTATAGGTTATTATTATGATAGGAAGCAAGCAAATTTGAATTTGCAGAAGAAATTATTAATATTGTTTTAAAGCATTTCTAATTACAGCCAGTGGTTACTCGTTCTCTCAGACTGATAGAAACATCACTGCTGCTTACAGTAGTTTCTCCTTACAAATTGAGCACTGGTGCATTCCTCGTGTATTAGTGAGAAAGCACATTTGTTACAGAATGTGAATGTGGGCGGTATGACTGGGGATAGCATTTGCTCTCCGGAGGTGGGGCTCGGCAGGGCGCTGGGCACCGCTGCCTGCCACAGCTGGAGCTGGGGTCACTGGGAGCTCCGTGGGACTGGACCCTTGGGCTGCAGCATGATACCTGCCAAAACTCATTAGTGAGAAAGGTTACATTAACATCCCCTCCACAGAACAGTTGTTTCCAACCTGTGGCATCCTATCCTTTGACACAATCAGCTTGCCCACAGCTAGCATTTTTCTGTCACCTGATAGAGCTATTCCTGCAGCTTCCCAATGGAAGCAGCTTCTCTGGTTTCTCATGTTCTCTCTTATGTCACAACTTTAATCCAGTTTTATCGGGGAGGATGCGGGTGTGCTTGCTGAGGTTTCTTTTGATAATGCATGTGAAATGAGACAGGTATTTAATTCTGTATCATACAAAGAGATTTATTAGCAAATCACAATAAAGCACTGTAGGAAATCATGAAACTAAGAAAAACAATGCAAACCAAAACACTGAAATGACCGCAGAAGAGGCGAGCTACCTTCGGTTAGGGGGAAGCTTTGGTACAATAAGGTCCAGCTGTACATGACAGTCTGGTAGCCCCAGCACTATTCATAAATATCCAGGATCTTCTGCAGACATTTCTTTGTAGTTGATGATCTGTGCTAAGCCATCTCCAGTGCAGCAACTCTTCAGCTATTTACTCTAGTGGTGCTGCGCCCTCGGTTCTGTGGTAGATCTTGTCTTAGGGCAGGCCAGCCTGCCCAGCTCCTGAGCCTCGTCATGAGCTTTTCAGATGGTCAGGAGCCACAGGAGAGGTACCAGGTGCTGCAGGGAGCTGTGGGAAGGTGGTGAGCAGGGGGAGCGAGGGAGGGTCCCGCTCTGCCTCCTCCGTGCAACGCTCTCCCACGGCAGCTCCCGCCAGGTTGCAACAGCCAGGAGCAACCAGGGTTCAGCGGCTGCAGTGGGGGATCCCAGGGTCCTGCTGCGGCAGCACAGGCTGGACCTGGCCAGGCACACAGCCCCATTTCCACCTCAGCTACTTCTTCCAGCAGCTGGGGATCTGGGTTACCTGGTCCGTCCTCACTACCAGTCGAATGACATGTTCAGGATATTGGAGCTGTGCTGGCGCTGCTTATGAGCTCACATGGGTCAAAAGCCACGGGCTAGCTCTTCCTGGCTGCAGTGGGTGAGCGGGAGCTGGTGTGTGGCGGATGAGCTGGGGTTCCCTTCCTATGTGGGATAGGATCATGCGGGTTATCTGTTCCGGTGGGTCTGCCTGGGCGTTGAGAGCTTTGCATTTCTGACTTTCAGGAGAGAAAGAGCTGATCCTCCCTCCTCCTCCCCCTGCTATTAATAATTGTGGTTTGCAGACCGAGTATCCACTCCATGAAGGTTTGTATGTACATGCAGGCTTGAGTCAGTACCTATCTGTTATAATTTTAGAGAGCAATCTTCAGATTACTGGTGTGTGCAGTGGGCTGCGAGTGCTCGCGGAGGTTGGCAGCACATTCCTCCTGCAGCAGTCACCAGCACTGGGAACACTCCCTGTGCGGAGGGGCTGACGCTGCCAGTTCATGGGCCCCATTGGGGGCCTGAGCCGGCAAATCCCCGCTCCCAGGGCTCCCATGAGTAATGCCATTGAAGCCAATTGCCCTGGCATGCAGTGGCTTGCAGTGTCATGCAAGGTCAGTTTACTTACCTGACGGCAAGTGTCTAGAGAGAACTCGGTAGAGCAGCTCGCTGAAGTTTTTGGGGATGGGGCTCTTCATAGGCGAAACCCACCCTAAATAGAAGTCACAGTTTAACATTGTGAGTTGTCTTCTCAGTTGGATCTTGGCATGAGCTTCATCTGATGACAAGAAAAGTTTCGCATGTGGAGCATAACTCTATGGGTCAGCTCCCACTCACACTAGAGCTGATGAGGAAGGTGTGGTGGGGGCCTGTATGAGCATTAGTACCAGCAGTGAGGCTTTCAAAATCCCTTTCCGTCATTAAGCATTCTGAGAAAGCCAAGCATGCATTCCTCACTCCGCTGGTGGCTCTGCTGTCCTCTGCAAGCCACTTGGCTTACGATTGCGCTGGGGAAATGCAAATATTGTATTTCGAGTGCTTCCCAGGCACCTTCTGATCATTAATGGAGTCCAGAGTGAGAAAGGAAGAGGGAAGAGAGAGGAAGAAAGGAACAGTGAGCAAGACCTACCTCTCTGCAGAGGTCAATGCAAAGCCAGTCTGCCCTAAGCCCAGTGAACGAGTTGTGCATATTATGTGCAACTCTCTTGAAATCTTAAGAGAAAATGTTTTTCTGAAGTGATTCTATTGATATTAATTTTATTACATGTCAGTCTGTTTTTTATTACATGCAAACAATCGCACAGACTCAGCATCTCTACTTTGTAACAGTGACAGCGGTGATGAAGGAAGGCTTAGGGAAATGCAGGGGCCTGAAGCCGTACAGAGAAAGCCCCCCAAGCTATCCTGCCAGTAGAATGTGCGTTTGCACCTGGGAATGGAGAAGTGGAGAGGCTCCAGGATTGCTGTCAGCCCTGCAGGTGAGGGTGCAGACCCTGCTGTGGTGGGCAGCGGGGAACCCGGAACCATCTCGCACTGCTGGGGCTCAGCGGCAGCTGCTGTCAGACATTCCCAGCACACGCTGCAGTGAGAGGACTGGAGTGACCCTGCGTGGGCCTGTGGAGCACGGGCTCGACGTCCTGTGTAGCCCATCCGTCTGACACTGTCCCGGGCCTGTGTGGCGAGGCGGCAGCTCTAAGCTCTGCCGCTGCCATAGTGCCCTTTTGCAGCTCTCCCCTTGCGGAAAGGAGAGGGTGGGAGCATGGGTGGCAGCACCCGCTCTGCTGTCGCTGCGGGCAGGTGCGTGCGTCTGCTGGAGGCTCACGTTGTGCTGCCCGGCGCCGGGCGGATCCTGCCCCGCGCCCGCAGGCTCCGGCTCGGCGAGGGTCTGCCCTGCGGTTGGAGGTGTGTAGCCGACAAGCGTGGGCTCCGGCGCCGGCGCCCACTGGTGCCGAGAGCTGGCTGGGAAGCCTTGCTGCCGTGCCGGTGCCTCTGCCCGCCCGGGGCTGGGGGAGGCAGCACCGACAGCCTCAGCTGCCTGGATTTTCATAGCCTGGTTTTCCCTGAGGTCTAGGGAGGAAGAGCTCCCGTGTTCTGGGCACCGCTTTGCCCCGGGGGCAATGCTGCTTTTCTGAGGATTCCCTTTCTTGTCAGCCAAACGTGCCGAAGCTTTGCAATATCTGGATATTTTCTTACTTTTATTTATTTACACACATGTATGAGAAATTATTTACTTCATTACTTCATTTACCAACATTTTGCCAAGCTGCAAGGAAGCTGTCGACACATTTTCCCTTTGCAAGTCATGAATGGGTGACAGTAACAGTGTCGTAGCCATGTGCTGTTTGTGCTTATTGTGGCATTTGCATGAGCGCTGATGCTCGCAGCAGATATTACAATGTCCTGCGTGTGTCTTTTGGCTTGTGTGCGTGTAAAAAGAAAAGCAATGCTCTGGTTTTTTACAGATGGGACACAGTGATGGGAGTACTTGTAGTACAAAAAAGAGGTTATTGTTAAGAGCAATTTCTGAAATGTTGCAAAAGTACAAATGGAGGAAAAGTATTTGAGGGAATAAATGGCATGTGAAATGTTGCAGCGATACTATCTCTACTTGGTATCATTGGTTTGAACCTGCCAGGCTTGGTGGTTGGAGCTGCAACAAACAAGTGATTCAGCTCATGGGAGTAGAAAGCGTTACAACCGACAGCTACGTTGTTAATGGAGGAACAGGAGGAATCGCAGTGCTGGGGGGATCCCCTACTGCAGCCACTGCACCCTGGTTGCTCCTGACTGTTGCAACCCTGGCAGGAGCTGCCGTGGGAGAGCGTTGCACGGAGGAGGCAGAGCTTGTATTTCAGCGGCAGCTTTCCTTTGTGTCCTGCGCCGGGGGCTGCGGGGGCACACATGGCCTCTGCGGTGTCCCTGAGCTCCTGGGTGGGTGTCCCGAGCCGGAGGGAGAAGGCGGTGCTCCGGGGGTGTGTAGCTCCTGCTAGCTTGGTCCTTAGAGTCGTGCTGCCTCGGTATCGCTACCCATGCCCGGGCCAGTTCCCCAGCATGGTTTTGTGGGTGTGGAATAAATTAGCCTTGATGGCGCCTGCATTAATTTTATGTGGGAGAATCCCCAGAGATTCCAGGGCAATTACAGGGAGAGCAGTCTTGCCCAGCGCAGTGTCCTCCACATCCAGCGCTGATCCCCACGGAGGAGATGGGAGCACTTGGCAAAGCAGCGCCGGCACTCTGGCAGTGCCCGCTCCCCGCGGCCGCCCACCCACACCATCTCTCGCAGCAGAGGCCAGAGCAGGGTGGTCCACAGTCCCGCGAGCGACCGCGCTCCACGGCTGGCCCAGGGCAATAGGACTGAGCGTCGGGCAGTAGCGGAGCTTGCTGTGCTGATCTGTGTCTTACGGAAAGGTTGGAAAACAAGCCCAAGGCAAGCAAGCTGTCTTCATTTCATACATGTCCTATGAATATTGGTTGTCTAGTATAATTGAAGCCTGTTCCATTTGTGGCTTTTTTCTTACTTAAAAATTCAGCTCATATTTTGGCAGGGGTTTGTCTGAGCGCGTAGCGGATACATTCAATGACAAGAGCTATAACATTCAATTTGTTGGATGCCACAATTAAACCTCAGCTTTTTCACCCAGCCATCTGAAAGCCAATTGCGAGTTGTCACTCAAGCAAGAATACATACAAACAAGGGCAGTACATAGCCCCGGATCCTAACAATGTGATTTTCATCGCCTTACCAGTCTTTGGGGAGTCTTCAGCTTCCATCTGGAAGTACCTTCAACCCTTTCCAGCTACGGATCTTGAAATAGCTAGAACAGAGAGAAAACCAAAATTACATGGAGTTTATTGCCATTTCAGAAGGAAAAAAGTGTTTGAAAAAGTTTATTCAGGAAGCCAGGGGAAGTTAAGTGGGAGACATTTGCCATTTCATCAATCTGTTGGTGATAGCCATTCATGTCATAAATGGCTTGTGTCATTTGATGCCAAAAATAACACTATTTTCCTCCCCAAAGGCCTATAGGGTTTTTTTGCAATAAATGTTTATTTGTTAATAATATACTTTAAACAGCCCAGTCTTGACCTCAAGCCTCCAAAAGAATCCATCTTCTCTCTGAAAAATCCTACAAAGTTTGTGTAATTTTTTCTGGGAAGGTGTAATTGATGGTGCAGTGAAGGGTAGTGTGTTTGCTTTAACTACTGCAGCTGCGTGGATTAACTGTTTATAAGGGCCTACTGTGCTTTGAATGGCTACTTTCTTAGATTTCAAGCTTTAGTTGACAGCACTTCCTAATGGTTTCTTGGATTTGCTTAAGTTCAATCAGTAAAAATAAATTTCTGCGCTTAGCTCACCCATTGTTCTTTCCTCATTGCTGCTTTGAAAGCTTTTAAACATTCATTTGTAGGAGTTTGGTTTCATTGATTAGCCTATGCGAAGCAACATTTCAAATGGAGGTGACCAGGAAAACTACCTGACAGAGCTGAGCAGGGGGCTGATCTTGTTCCACTGCTCATGTTGATTTCAGAAAAAATGTAAGGGAAATTTGGGTGCAAAGCAAATAACCTGTATGCAAATATTTTTGACAGGCTTTCTCAATTTAGTAATTGGGAGTCTCTAGAGTCTAATACAGAACTGGCAGGTATGAAGTATGTGTGATTAAATGTTTGAAAATGTAATAAAGGATTTTGTAAATATGCATAATATAGAAACTGTTGTTTTGAGAGAAAATAGTAAGTCAGGTAATTAATTTATAATGTGTTGCACTGTTTTGAAATTGCCTTCCCAAAACCTGGAGTTAGATTTCCACTGGCAAAGCGTTTGTGGAATGCTAGTGACGTGATCAGCAGCCCAGTAATGTAACAATTGTCTTTTCACTAAATCACCAACTACCACTGATTTAACCAATGTTAAATCACATTTTTCAGCTGCTTTTGTTCTGCCATCAACCCCTCTGATCCTTCTCTCTTATGATTTTTCATGCATACTTTTTCTAAAAAAGCAAAGTATTAAGACATTTGTCAGAATTTTTTTCTTAGTTCTTAAATGAAAACGTGTTTTTCTTGGAGAACTCTAGAGGACTTATTTGCTTCAAGATCATTTGAGTTATGGGAGAGAATTATACATTTAATTTCTCAAAGCATTTCAGCTTAAAGTGCTAGTTTGTTCTCAGTCAGACAGGCACTTGGATAAAATAAAGAGCAGTATGTGTAAAATGAATGGAATTCATTTTTTCTCTAAACATTTCACATTTGTGGAGCTAAATTATTTGGATAATATGCACACTCAGGTACTTTGTGTAAAACTTATTTTAGTAGGACTCTGTGGCACTAAATGGCACTAGGCGTTTACTGAGAATATGTTTGTAGTTTATTAATTGTGACAATTATATGATGCTTTAAAAATATGTCTTTTGAGAGCATAGCTTCTAGCTTGGACTGTGATCCTGCACATTAATAAGGTGGTTAATTTTACTCAGTCTCTTCAGTAGCTATTTACAAGGAAAAGTTACATGCACAACTAGGTGAAGAACTGGGGGCCTTAGGGTAACTAAACTGCAGGGCGAATGCTTATTTACTTCCCAGAGGCATTTTCTGGGGCAATCTGGGCCACAGTAACCTGAGCAACTCTCCTCTTCTGTACTGGCAAAGGCTTGGCTGATCTTTGTGTCTGTTTTGGTTTTTGCAGGACAAACGTCTTGATCTTCAATTTAGCCTTTGTTGGATCAGTCCTCTTAAAGCAAGATCACAGCCAAGCTCTCTTTCCCAAACTGAAAGTATTTGGAAAATAGCTTTAAAACTTTGCATGGCTTCCTGCTGTTCTGCTGCTGCTGGCTCTGCTGGGGAGTTCGAGCCAGACCAAACAGTCCCGCTGCCGCTCGGCGGCGCTGACCCCCCCCCGGGCCCCCGGCTGCGGGCAGAGCTGCCTGCGGCCGCCCGGGCCTGCAGAGAGAGTGACTGCCCAGCGGTAAGGGCAGCGAGGGCAGCTCATCCTCTCTGTCCCGGCCTTGACGTTCTTGAGTGCCGGACTGCAGACGTGCACACAGACGAGCACATGCAGGGGAGTGCCCGTGCCGTACGGCGAACACGTGTAATGCGACAGCGGGCGGCACAATGGCCTCCTTTGGCTCAGAGCGATGGCTGGGGTGTCTTGGGAAGATTGGGGGACCATGGATGAGGATGTGAGTCCTGTGTTTGCCCGGGGGCTATGCTTGGTGTGGCTGGGGCAGGTGCATGTGTGTGGGCAGCTCACGCTGCAGCCGCACGGCCGTGCAGGTGTCCAGCTGCAGGGTGTCCGGGGGCAGCAGCGTCGGAGCCACCTCCTCTGCACCAGGGTTCAGGGTCTTCTGATCGGGAGGAGTATCCTGGCCTTCTCCTCTCTCCCCAGAAGAGAGTACTGTGCAGACCTCGCGTGTGTCCTCTCAAGCCTTCCTCTCGGGCACGGGAGAGCTCCCATGCTGCCAGGGCTCCTCCGGTCACCTGGCCTGTGTGACAGGGGCTGGATCCTGACCTGCTCCCGGCCAAGCCCACGGCGTAGCGCGCAGGTCCCGGGCGCCGCGGTGGGCACGCAGGGGATGCAGACGCTCCCTGACTTGCCCCTCCGGGCTCCGGTGAAGTTTCTCCTGATTCATTCCCGGCGCTGTGCAGTGATTCATGCTGTCAGCATCAGCTGCCTATTTGTGAAACCAAAAAGAAACAACCTGAAATTGGCTGAAACAGTCACATTACTAAGGCTAATATGGGTTTGCTTCTGTAAGAGGATATTAAAAGTCTCCCTTTGTTTGTTGCACAGAGACTGAGCTTTGCCATTTTTTAGTCTTTTTGTCAGCTTACTTTGGTATTAAAACAACTGACATAACATTTAACTTCATCCTTGTGCATGAGCACTCCTGCTAATTAATTCAGTAACTCTTTTGACCTTCTGTTTAAAAGATCTCAACTGGTGCTGTTTCTGCACAGACACTGCCATCCTTCAGGATCCTTAGCTGTTCATTTATTATGAGCATGGCTATAGGGTAGATGGCTTGCATCTTCGTGCCGTTATATTCTTGTAATAGCTAACATTAACAAAGTTAAATGGACAAATGAACAAGAGAAAGAGAAGAAAAGCAAAGGAGCAATTAAATGTAACTTTTCATCATGAAAAGGATTTCACTGGTTTATCTTCTAATAAGATTATGTCACCGACACAAGTACCTAGGAGCCCTTGATTGACAGCCTCCTGTACTTTTATCAGGCAGTGTGACACTAAACCTCAGGGCCTTTTGTCCGATGGAGTGAGCTCACGGAAACTTGCCATCCTAATCCCCTTATTCATGTCAAGCATAGAAAAGAAGTCCTGATCAGATGGCACCTTACGACAGTGTCACCTCCACCCCCTCGTCGCTGGATGGACATGGGACATCTCCTGCTTTGTTCGCTGTCTGTGCTTTGCTCTGTCAGAGCAGAGCTGCTGCCTGCTGTATTAGACAGCCCCGCTCCCGATTCCTGGGAGCTGCGACTACTGCATGGGTTTCATGTATCCTGTCTTGCGCTGCCCTGCGTGACGTGTGTTTGCTGTCCTGCGTCCATCCAGGGGAAGCTGCCTATGTGGTCCAGAAAAATCCCAGGGAGATGGTAGGAGGATTCATAGGCTAACTTTTTTTGTTTGGATTTTCTTTTTATTTCTCTAACAAAAGTAAGGCCGTTAAAGGAAATATTTCCTTTTGCGTTATGTATAAGACCATGTAGTGAAATGTATCACTAAGCTTCTTCAAATGTTCCACCCAGAAAAAGGAGTGACTGGAACTAAAAAAACCTAACCTTTCAGAAGCCCAGGATCAACATGACATGCAAAATACTGTTGTTGCTCAGTGGTAATTGTTATTGGGTGTAATACTTCCTGAAGCTCATAACAGAGTTTTATGTCCTCCTCAAAGCGTGAGTACCTATAGAATTCACTCCTAAGTGTCATAGAAGTCAGCAATTCATCCCAATCGCTGGTGTTATAAGTTTCATAGCTCCGGCCCTTTCTTAGTTGTAGGAATTCCTTTGTGCGTATCCCTGCGGTAACCTATTTCAACTAGCGGTTCCCTGTGGTGCTTTATTTACTTGTCCAACTGTTTGGAAGTCTGTTAGTCTAAAGATCAGATGCTCTGAAACAAATCTTATTACTTTAACCAGCTCTGCAAATTCTTCTTTCTCCATTTTTATTGACTTCTCTTCAGCTAGAACTAATACACATGCAGCAGGTGGGCAAGTATGTCTCTCAAAGTTTAGCCTCTCAGATTTAACATGAGAAACTATAAATCTTTTTGTTTTCCTTGGAAAATGTGGGAAACCACAAGTATTTGAAGAGTTGCCTCCTCGGTGGATTTGTGAAGTTTATACTGGTTGCTGTAATTTTTGAAACAGAAGTCTGGGAAATTTTAAAAGAATGCTGCATTCTGGGGGACAGACTAATTATTTTTTTCTCGTGTTAAGTATTTTTTCAAGCTGTAATCAAAAGCAAGGGAATGGAAAAGTTTTAAGATTTTTTTCCTTTCATCCAGCCTGGCACTACTGGTAGAGATACCACGTAAAACTTCCTTCAACTAATCTGCTACAAGTTGGTTCAGTCGGCTCTAGTCACCAGTCCTAGTTTTAGAAGGCGTGTCCAGCTCCTCTGTATTTTTCATCTCTATGCACATTTTTAAAGTAATTTTAGATGTTAAAAGTCAGTGCTAATTAAATGTTTTAAGAAATTATCTTTCAGGAATTCCCCTTTCTCCTCCCCGTCCCCCCACCCAGTCTCCTGGCGACCTCATGCTCCCCAGTTCAAGCACACATCTCATCTTCGGGACATGTTTGCATCTCTCGTGGCACTTTCCTCCAGCAGATATCAAAGTCCTTTGCAAAGTGACCTGCCCAGGGTTCCTGCAGGCTGGGGCCTGTCCCAGGCGCGCTCATGCCTGGGACACACTGTTTCTTCCCATGTCTTCTGAGGACCGGGCTGCACTAGGAGTCGGGATGGGAAAGTTCTCATGTCTGGGGTGTGCAGAGCAGTTCGCTGCTGCTTCGCCTGAATTTGTTTTTCCGCCTTAAGCACCACGACTGCCCTCATACAGTGCCAACAAGGGAATATACACACTGCCTTATTTAAAAAAAAACAGCAAGCGAAGGAATCTACAAGGTAGTGGCTTTCCTTTGGCAGAGCATGTTTGCTTTAAACGCACAGATCTGTACGAATCTCAGAATCAGTTATCAGGTATCTGTTTGGCAGCAGTCTCTGCTGCAAGGACAGGACTGAATGTAGTGAGCTGAAAACAGTTTTAGATATCCAGCTAACCAGTGAGGCTGGTGAAGGAGTCTGTAAACTTTTAAGGTCAGTTAAGTAATAGGAGAATTGCAGCAAACAGTGTGATGTCAGGTTGTCAGCTTAGGGATAAGGTTCAGTAAAACTGTAAATGGCCGTCAAAGCATCAGACTTCTCAAAGAAAGCCTCACTGAAATGCAAGAACAGGAGTGTTTTAACACATCGGAAATGTTAAACGCAAACCAAAGTGATGCGGTACGAGGCTGTGTGTATTTCACAAAAGGTGACTTCAGAAAGCAATCTGGGATCCCATTAATCTCATGGGTTTAACATTGTGAAACTTCGGGGCTCTTCACCGCTGCAGTTGGTGCATACGAGGCAGTAGCTCCGTTAGCAGTGGTGCCTGTGTAGGGCGTCCTGCAGTAACAACGAACAGGTCTGCTTCAGAAGGACGTAGGCAATGCAGCATGTTCTGCATCTTCAGAAGCAACCAAACCCTGTCCTCACAGGGTGCCCTGAAGCTTTACACAACAGCTCCTCAGCTCCTCTTGACACGTCCTGCCGTTCTCTGAGCAAGAGGGTCAGTAAACAGGGGAAACAACCATCCACCCACAGCGAGTCCGGGGTGCTGTTTCTGTCTTAGCAGCCCTTGATGCTAAAGTGTTCTCATTGAAAGAAAAATAACTTTTGTTTGGACCAAAAAAAGAAAGAAAAAACCTTTGGGGATTGAATTTCAGAGCCTCCCTGCCTTCCTCTCAGCCCCCTTCGAAGGCTGAAATGATTTGTGTGTGAGGGCCTGTGACCCAGGGAGGCATCGAACAGCAGAGAAGGGAAACATTTGGAGTTCACAGGGACAGTGGGTCTTGATGACCAGCGTAAGACAATGCAGATGTTTCGGATCATGAGGTCTCTGATGATGATGAGAAAATGCCCCCAACAGCCTATGGGCTGGGTTCTTCTCTACAGCCCTTTTTTCTTTTCCTTGGTGTAGTGATGCCACATCTGACAGGATTAAGTTTTTAGGATTTATCATGGAAGAATCTCTGTGTTTGTTGTATTAGGTAGCTCTGAAAAGTAGGGTGGGATTTTAATTTCTCCGTGGGGAGTCTGTTACAAGCTCTGCCCCGTGTGTGTTGGTGGTGGCAGGGGGTACCCAGACTGGCTGCATGTGCTGCAAGCCCTGGCAGTGGCCCGTGGAGGAGGGTTGTCTGCAGAGGAGCAGAGCCAGAGGAGCAATAGTTTTTGGACAAGAGTCCAATAATAACTGCATGTCCCATTGCCTTGTCTGATATAAACAGAGATTTCCTGGAAAGAGGACAGATTCTGGGACAAGGAAAGAAAAATACTGGCGGAGAGGAGAAGGAGGAGAAATCGTTCAGGATCCTAACTCAGCAGTAGGTCTGCCGAGTGCCTGTGACACTGGCCGCTCACCACAGCGGCTCTCTCTGCCTGGTGCCTGCCTGTTGGTCTCAGCGTCCCTGCACTCGGGAGGAGTGGAGAGAAACCGTAGGGCAGCACCAAACCCTGCAGTGGGAGCTCTGAGACCCAGCCCCGGCGCATGGATTTGAACCCGCATTGCAGCCGGGGCAAAGCATCTCTCAGCATCACGGCTGCTGGGCTAGGGAGTCATATGAATTTTACACCTTGGCTTTGCTGTGAAAAAGTGTACCAGCATTATATACATAATGTATATACGAGCAACAGAAGAACGGCATAGGCTGCGGAGCCCAAGTTGGGGAAACAACCCCCAATTATATCTGGTGTAAAGCTTAATAGACGAGAAACAGCAGACCCAGCTGTGCTTGGGTCTGTGCTGGGGTCTCTGCTGGAGCGAGACCCTGCCCGTGCCCAGGCCCTAGCGCAGGGCTCTGGTCCTTGGGGCCGTGCAGGGCTCGAGGACGGCTCCTGGCCATCATCCCACGGGGGCCATGGCCTCAACCCCAGGCGGGAAGTGCAGTGCGAAGATGCCCAGGAGACCTCCCTGCAGCACCGAGGCGGGCAGCAAGTATCTTGCACCCTCGCCGGGCAGTCCCCACTGCGACTGGGAGTGGCAGTGGGCACCCTTGCCTAAGGGGGACTCCCCGAAGTCATGGAGGAAAGCCCCGTCCCGCACTGCCACCGGAGCAGGGTGAGCGGGGCTGGGCGTGGGCTTGCTTCGCCAGGTCTGCTGCGGCCACTGCTTCACCAGCAAATTCCGAATTACATGTCGGCAGGGAGGAGAGAGGAGACAGATTTTAAAATGTTGTTTGCTTAAAAAAAAAATACTGTCTGTTGGCTTAAGGGAGCGCAGAGGCTGTGCAAGGTCTTCCCGGCATCTGTCTCACTGGGAGGAGAATGGCTCCCACGTCCGCTGCATGCTGCAGGAGGGGGTGAAGAAGAGGCTGCACGAGTTGGCCAGAGCTGCCTCCTGCTGCCGCCCTCAGTGCGAGGCCCGAGCGCCCAATCCTGCCCAGCCCCTCACCGCGGCTCCAGGCACCGGCTGCGGAGCGCCGTGAGCGCCAGGGAGAGGCGGCAGCGGCGAGTTTGCATCTTGGCACCTCTGCGAGGGGGACTCTGGCTGGAGCGATTCCCGTGGATGCTGCCAAGCTGGAGCCTGGCAGAAGAGTGAGAATTTCCTAACTGTGACAAATGCCTGCCTGAAAAAATGTGTCTTTATTTACCAGTGGTGTGTTCAATTAGCCTATGTTTTGGAAAAGCTATCTCGTCCCTCTGACAGTCTCCCCTGCAATTTGAACAACCTCTTCTCAGAAAAAGGCTAGAAAATGTTTTGCTTTAAAAAGATTTAGGAACCCCGTATTTCTGGTGCCCCACTTTGCAGCCCAGCTTTGACTTCTTCTGATGCTGACACGAGAACTTTCCTTCTTGGCTGTATATGCTACTGAGACAGCCTCATAAGCGAAGCTTTTCATTGCCTTTTATTTCTGACGGTAAGTTATTATTTTCTTATCGGGTATAGCTAAAAAACTGAAAACTAGAACACGGTCCCCAGAGAACCTCTATCACGAGAGGTTATAATTAAGAAACCGCTTCCCTGATCTGTTGTGATTTTGAAGAAAGTGAGTCTACCTCGGCAAGATTTCCTACTAGTGAGACAGATACAGCTTTGCCTTTTGATTTTGGCATTCAGAGTTGGGCTTATAATGGAAACTGAGCATGGCCTTTATTATCATTATGGTTGAAAGAGCATTATTTAAGGGCACAACTGAAGTTTTGTAAGCATATGCTGGAACATACACTTAAAATATTAAAGAGAAGTTTTCAATAACAATTGTGTTTAGAAACAAATGATCTTGGTTTTCCATCTCTGGGCTGTTCTGTGTGACGCCAAATGGTCACTGTTCCAGCGATACTGTCTTTCTGCAGCATCGAGTTCGGGGTTTCAGACACAAGAGAAGCAAACTGCCTACTTTAAAATGGTGCTGAGCTAGCAACAATGCTTCTGAGTCCAAAACAGCTTCACAAAGTACCATCTCTGGTAATCAGCTGATTTTTTTAGGTCATATGTAAATTAAGAACACATCTGCTTTCCATATGTCCCACATACACAGCTTACATATGTTTTTGGATGTATTATCTTAATCATATTTATTGGCCAAAGCAAAAAAATTGAAGTTTAAAATATTTTTGGATTCATAATATTATAAAACCAACAACTATAAAGCAAATGAATCATGTACTACACTCTAGTTATAGTGTACAATTACGACGTGTATTTAAGGGCTATATTTCTTAGCTGGAGCGAAATCTATAGGCAACAATGCTATCTCTCCTGTATTTTTGTCTAACAGAGATCTAAAGAAAAATTAATTACACTTCTTTGACTGATTGTTATTCTGCTGAAGTATGGTTCTAATCCTTATTAACATTCTCTAAAGTCATGCATGAAATATGACTTTTGCACCACACTCTGTGGCATATGTTTTCTCTTTCCAGCGTATTTTTCAAACTATCTTCAACCCTCACTGCTGTTCATTATTTTAAGATAGGTTTAAAGTTTGCCACAGTCTCAAAACTGATCCAGTACAGAGCGTTGCAAGGGAAAAAAATGACACATCATTCTGCTCATGAACACAAATTGCTTCTGATTATTTAGCTTTGAATGTTCTCCTCATACTGTTTTTATTAAAAGCCCCAGTATATTTACTCTTGATAGTGTCTTCAATTAAGTTAAAAAGAGTCCCTTTTCTATAGCAGTATGTAAAGAAAATAGTTGTTACAACCGCAAAATTACCGAAAAAACCTGGTTCTAGTAAAGTACTACTTCAGTTCAACAACCACAGCACGAAGTTTGCTGTTTTCTTGTAAACTTTCCAACCATTAGATAAACAGTGTCTGTATCTTCACATCGAAAGAAGCACCCTCTCTTTGTTTAAGGACAGTTCTTTTCCTGCAGCTCTCTGCAAAATATGTACCCCATTAATCCATTTATCAATATGGAAAACTTGTCCATTTGAATTTAGAGTGACTCTTTTTGACCAGTGGTGAGTAGGTCTTTGCTCCGGGAACAATTTTGGTAACAAATTGCTAAACGACTTAGGCAGAGCGCTCTGGTTCTGTTCATTTGCCTCCTTGTGAGTGCAGTTAATTTAAGCTGTGACAAGGGGAAGGAAAGTTGTTACAAGTGGGATCCTGTGACTTCAGCACACATTGCACACAGCCAGGAATGTTTTCCTTTTCCTTTTATAAAACAGTGATTTAGGAAAATGATCTAAGTTTAGCAGTTTCTGGAGCTTCTACTCTGTTGGCTTCACAATAACTGATTTTTCTTTTGAAAACATTGTCTTTTAGTGCTGTGATGTCACAGCCTAATATTGTACAAAGGCGTAACTGGACTAAACATGTCAGGAACATGTCAGTAACTTTCCATAAATTATTCAGTCTCTTTGGGAAAACCCCTAATTATGTGTTAACTCATTTTCTACTTCAGAGAAGTTTTGTCTTGAACTTTGGAGTCCAACTGCTGGGAAGCTTTTATTTCTTTTTTTGGTTTTTTGGGTTACTGTATTTCTGCTTAAAATTCTCTGTGCGTGAGCTCTGACAGAGAACTGCAAGGATCTGGCAGAAATGGGATAGCAGAAATCAAAGAATGGACTAGGGCAAGGGAATCAGCTTTAAACTCCTTTAGAAAAAATCCTGGAAGCACGCAGGATGCGAACGTCTCTGCAGAGCCGCGCTCCTTCCTCCGCTAAAAGCAACTGCCGTGCATCCCTGAATGAATACTTTACATGCTGCAGGCTATAAAGCTGTTTGTGCTTTGAAGGCAATGGGGTACGGAGGAAAGGACTGTTTGAAACATGTCACTTTGAACTGTGTTGGAGGGTCCCAGGGAGCTGGCCACCTCCGTCCGCCCCTGTTCCCTCAGAGGTCTGGTTCCAGTCTGCGAGCCCTGGAGCCAGCCCCATAGTCTGGTCAGGTGGCCCCACTGTGAGATGTCAGGCTGATAAGTGAAAGTAGAGACATTCGAGTGAAGATCAAGAGTTTACTGCTTGAACTGCATCTCTTGCTATGTGTAACAGTTCAATATGGTAACAAAAGGGTTTTCCTGCCTGCAGAGACAGATGCTGCCTTTTCAAAATGTTGCTTTACATTTGAAGCCTCAGCATATGCTGTAATAAAGGCCATCCTGAAACTTCAATGGATTGTATCATGAGGAAATTCAGAGAGGAAGGAGCTTTAGGTGGATCTGCAGAATCTTTTATGAACTAATACCCCATGAAAAAAACGGGACTATCAAGCAGGGGTCAGTCACGGCTCGGATCGGTGCTATCTTGTGTTTTAGCTACGCTAGCATTCCTGCCAAGACGACTGGATAGGGGAACGGGGCCTGGGACGCTGCTGAAACACCCAAATTGCGGTGTTGTGGAGGAAACAAAAAAAGCCAAAATCTTGATCCTACATTTCCTGCCTAAAGGATGCATCATTCCTATTAGCTGATATAGCTGATTAGCAGAAGTTATGCAGGTACAATGCCACATTTAGCCAGTTGCTGTACCAAGAAGTGGGAAATAACTGAATCTTCCTCTCGGAGTGAATCTGTGTGCATCTTCTGTATTACTGAGACTCGGCAAGAATGTGAGCATACTCTTTGGCCATTCTGCTGCAGTGCGTCACCTTCGCTGCAGTTTTCTCCTCTCTCTCCTTACTGTCTCTGCTCTTCCAGACAAGTCAAAGACTTGCAGCTTAAGAAAGCAAGGGACCAGAGGCAGGGACATTATCCTGGCTCCCTCCCTGAGGGATGTTAGGGCAGCACTCACTGTGTCTTCTGAGCAGGGAAGGGTGAGAAACATTTCCCTTGACTTTTTATTTTAAAGCTGTTGTTTTCAATATGCTTTTGCATATCCTTTCTGAAACGGCCTGGCAATTAAGCTTTACTTGTACACGTGTTTGTGAAAAACAAAACAAATAAACTCTTGTTTATTCTTCAAAATGAATCTCACAACGTGCATTTAGAAATGCCATGTTCTGTTCAGAACAGAAGTTGTCCAAAGCAATGCGTGGATGCAGCGTGCTGTGACTTATGGTGGATAATAAAAAGAGTACAAATGCTGGCGTTAGAATACGGAGAATGTGCAGAAAAAGAGACAGAATAATTCTGATAAGGAAGAGAGTTTACAAAGAGGGATGTTTACTCTGATTACCCATAATGAATAAACAGAGAACCCTCTGACCTGCAGAACCCTGACCTATACAACCTGCAGTTGTATAATCAACAGATATGCTACTTGGATTTAGTAATTTGCTCTGTGACAATTTTGAATGGAGGAAAGGCTGTAAATTTCTGTTTGTTTTACTACTGACAGTAGGGAGCAGTACTAAGCTGGCTGCCAGCTAGAGTCACATGGGCTGGAATGAATTCGTGCTTAAAATCGCAAGAATTTTTAAAAGAAAATACTGTGTGCCTGATATTTGAGTTCAGCCTGGTATTTGTCTTATACTGGGATTTTGTAGAGGTTAGATTTGTAATTTCACATTTTTAGAGCCAAATTTTTGTCTCACGGCAGTGTAAATCTACAATACTTTCACTGAAGCAGGGCAAAGCCAGTGTGAAGTTTATGCAACTTTATCTAGCTCAGACCTTCCGGAAAAGGGCTATCAGATGAGTGTGAACTCTCAAGCCCCCATAAGAATGCTGTTATTAAGTATAAATACAGAGTAGCTTTTAAAGCTATAATTAACGTGTGTGGTTGTTTTAAATGAATAGAAACTGGTTTTGTGTTTCCATTTTGAAGGCAGAGGATTTACTTAATTCACTTCAAGCACGTAAAAAGTGTGAGCAGCTCTGAGGGTCGGAGCAGGGCAGGTGCTCTGACAGCAGAGAGGCACGGTGCTCAGGAGGAGAAGACGGTGAGACAGGGCATGTGGGGGGATGCCACCTCACGACCTCTTCCAGCCTTAGGGGATTTGTGACATGGGGCTTTCCAGGCCGGGAAACTTTGGCCTGTACAGTTTCAATATTTAAATATTTATTCTAAACGTTGGATTCAAATCCCTTTTTCCATCTCATTCTCATGAAGAATGTGCATGCAGGCAATAGTCAGGGTACGTCTATTGCTGATATAAATAATGTAAAGAAACTGGGTGTGGTGGGTTGACCCTGGCTGGATGGCAGGTGCCCACCAAGCCGCTCTATCACTCCCCTCCTCAGTCGGATGGAGGGGAGAAAATAAGATGGAAAAAAACTTGTGGGTCAAGATAAAGGCAGTTCGATAAAGCAAAAGCAAAGGCCACGCACGGAAGCAAAGGAAAACAAAAGATTTATTCACTACTTCCCATCAGCCCGCGATGTCCAGCCACTTCCCAGGAAGTAGGGCTTCAGTACGTGTAGCGGTTGCTCCGAAAGACTAATGTCGTAATAAGGAATGTGCGCACCCCCCCCCCCCCCCCCTTCCTCTTAGCTTTTATTGCTGAGCAGGTGTCATATGGTATGGAATATCCCTCTGTTTAGGTCAGCTGTCCTGGCTGTGCCCCCTCCCGGGATCTTGCCCACCCACAGCCTACTGGAGAGACAGCCTTGATGCTGGAGAAGCACTGCTCAGCAGTAGCCAGAACACCGGTGTGTTATCAACACCTTTCTAGCTACCAATACAAAGCCCAGCACTATGAGGGCAGCTGTGAGGAAAATTAACTCCATCTCAGCTAGACCCAATACACTGAGCTTACACCCGGGCTGCTATTTTGTGGCTCTAGCACAGGACTGCGGGGACGGGGTGGTTTCGGCGGCAGTGGTGCCGCGGGGCAGCATGAGCTATGCTGCGTGGCACTGCACTTACCAGCCCTGGGGCGGACCGCGGTCCCTGCTCCTTTCTCTGCGGACACCTAGAACTCAGCTCGTTCTAGAGGAGGCGGGGAGGCCGGGGCAGTAAGGCTTGTCATCCTCTCTGCTGCCTGTGGCAGGGGAGAGTCCAGCAGAGCCACTACAGCGGAGCCTCTGGTGGAGGTGGGCAGTTTGGCCGAGTTCAACGCCAAGCCAAAGGTGTAAAGGGGGTCTCAGAGGCAGCGTGTTCTGCGGCATACGTGTGCAAGGTGAGGGACTGCCTCCCCTCGCGCCCAGACCCGCTGCCTGCCCGGGTATGGCTGCACAGGCGCTGGGGCTGCCGGTCCTCTCCAGGGCTCTGGCTGGCGCCCAGCTGACTGCGCTCCAGAAAGGAGGTGCTCCTCCGCCCGGGCCTGCGGGGCTCGACGCGGTAGGCATGCTGAGAGCACACCGCGCACGCTGACAAGATCAGGTTTCGCACAGAATGCAGCGGCAGCCAAAACCTTCTCTTAAAGCACTGCCAGAGGAGGAGCTGGTGGTGCTTCTCCCTCTCCCCCTTCCTGCAAGAGCCTGGAGTGCTCACGGGGAGCCCTGCGCCCTCCTCTTGCCAGCACCCTGGAAGCAGCGATGGGCAGCCCTGGGTGGGGACTGGCACCTGCTGGCCTTGGCCAGGCGAGTGCCCTTGCTGCTTGTCTGCCCAGATCACACCGGCCCCCCGGACGCTCACCTGGTGACTCCTTCTCTGCACAGTGGAGCAGATCTGCAGGAGGGTGGAGATGGGACCTGCCCCAGACTCCTTGTAGCTCGCAGGTGAGGGTGTTCTCCAGGGTGGCGAGAGGTGTGAACCCCCTCAACTGACATCTCCCACTTCCTTAACCCATGAACTTGCAGCCCGCAATCTCATTCTTGCAGCCTTCAGGTGAAGGCCTCTCCATAGCTCTGTACAGTTGAGTCCTAATTACTTTTTGCATTGTTGTAGGATAACATATATTAATGTGTGTCCCTTAAAGGAAGCAGCAATGTCCTGCAGCAGCTGAGAGCACAGAGAGAGCATTCTCTGCTCAGGTCTGTGTGTAACTGTCAGCGCTTCGTACAAAGGCAACACCATCTTGGTAGAGGAAGCGTTAATTTGCTGCATATTATGAGATGGCATATGCACATGCCCACATGCTTGGGCACGGATGCCCAGAGTGGAGAAGGAATAGTAGCACAGTGTAAAGCTCTTCTCTTCATGAGGGCTGAGGTCATGAGGCTGTGAGGAGGTGATGAAGCAGGCTGGCCTTGTGCAAGCTGGGTGTGACTCTCCACTTGCATCGACGCTTGCACTGGGACTGCTCCCAGTCGCGGGGTGATGGGATGTTGCTGCTGGTGCTTCGGTCCCAGGGGAAACAACTGGTGTGCACGTGTGAGCCTGCCAGGCTGATCCCTGCACGATACTGAGCACGAAGGCATTCCTGAGGCTTCCTCGGGACAGGTTAAGTGTCAACCAGCCTCTGTCAGCATTTCCCAAGCTGTTTTACCCCCTGTCCCACTTCCAGGTGAACTTGTCTCTTACGCCCCCACTTTTCTCAGCCTGGGCACAGTGCCGTGCTGACACGGCTGCTCTAGCTCCGGGATCTAATCCAAAGCCCCCAAGCATTCCTGCATCCTGTCAAGAGGGAGTGCCCACAGTTTGAAAGCATTGGCATGTGTGGAAAATATTGGTGCTGTGGCCTGCAGAGCTCCTGGAAGTTGTTACTCCTGCTGATGCACACCAGCATCACTGGCAGCCTGTTAGGAGAGGTCCTGGTGAGGTGACCAGGGGACAGCCGTCAGCCTCATTGAAGGTGTGTGCTGGTGTCTGTGAGAGCAGCGAGCAGGACCCTGGCTGTGGACACATGAGTTGTATCAGTTCAGCCATATCTGTGCATCCACGCAGTCCAGCTGATATGCCCTGTTACATCCCAGACAGTCTGCTCTCTCCAGCTCCTGCTCCAGCACTCACTGCTGCAGTGGCTGACGCTCAGGGCACATGGAGCTCTAAGATACATAGTCTTCTCACCCTCATGATTTTCACAGTTAAATGTCTCAGCATTTAGAGTCTCCAGACCCAAACATCATCTTAGCTATGTGTAAGCACTGACTAACATCTGTCACATGCTGCTTGCTCTCCCGTGTCTTTCCCACAAAGAGAGGCATGGCCACTCTATGTCCTCCTTTGATGAAGTTCTCGGACTACTGGCTACCCATTCAAAAGAGGCAAGGTTGGGAAAAGGCATATAACGAGAAAAAAGAGGATTCAGTTGGTCCTTTTTTCTACAGGAGATCATGACACAGATTCACTGAGAAAGTTCATTCTTCTTCCCTCTCTCTTGTTCATTGACATCACCACTATCTTATTCATGTATGACATGACCTGGCTACTGACTGTCTATGAACTGACAACATCTGAGCACTGGGTTCCTCTGGACACAACACGCACAAAGTTTTTAACTTAACTGGCCTCTTTTTTTCAATCCATCAATTGTATTCCATATACAGAGGCAACTAATAGCTGCATGTACCACATACAGAAGATGCCAGAGAAGGAGCTGATCTTTGCAGGGACTTTAAGCAAGGGATCCAGCAGTGTATCATCACTGCATCTTGGAATCATCCTAGAGGCAAAGATCTAAACCATTTTATGACTCCTCCCTGAGCCTCTGCTCCTTTTCTCCCAAGAGGCACAGGTGAGGTCTATAGCTCCTCGTTATTAGCTTCACATGCTGCCGAGCTCTCCAGAAGTTTGAAAATGGTGACTTGCCCTCTGGGGTGTTTCCTGGTTGATGTGCTGGGCTGCAGGACTAGAGTGGCGGTAGCGCAAGGGTAGGGCTGCTCTTCAGGGTGCCTAAAGCTTCTGGGCAGATGAATGTGCTCAACTCTAAGAGTGCAGGGAAGTTATTTTTGTGATCAAGTTGCAAGCATTTCTTAGGGCCTGTGGGCTAGTAGTTGTTTGGTGCTGTGGTAACAAGGTGGATCGTCTGTCCAGACAGCAACAAGCATAGAGTGTCCTCCTTACTGCTGAATGGGCAAAGGTCAGTTCCACAGCACAACTGAGGATGCGGGCAGGATCAGAGAAGGAGAAGAGTCATGGGAAGGAGCTGAACTTCGGGCTGGTGTGCAGTGAAACCTCCTAGGAGAACGAGTCTGTGGCATTTCACTACGGTTGCAGAGAAGGTACCTGTGAATTTCTTGGTGAATCCTTTAGTCTCTGGTGGTCTGTAAATAAGCATAAAATGCATGTTAGTTTTGGCTCAGGTTTCTATTCTCAGATGAATGAATTTGAATGAACTTGTCTTATCTGTGGAATCTCTCTTGGAACTGATGTTTGCAGAGAAGATAAATGTGCTGCTGCCTGCCTGCTTGTCCTGACTTAATCTGTGATGCACTAAGCAGTGTCCTGGGGGTATTAGGAGAGCTAGAAGAGAGCTTTGGATGTCAGGCTGCCAGGACCTGGTGATGTGACCTGTATTGGTTTCTCTATCAATGATAAGGCTGTGGATTGCATGTTAGCAGTAGAGTGTCATGGTTGCAATGTTTTCCAACGTGTTTTTTTGTAGGGAGGCATTATACATTGATGTCCTGTTATCGCAGCATCCACATGAAGATGTGTACTGGAAAAAAATCATTCCCCCTTTGTGTGTAGGGCAGGCCAGCATACCTGTCTAGTAGAGCACATACCACTAGGGAAGTCTGCCTTTAGATGGTAATGTTTTTCAGGTTAGTTTTAGCAAATGTTAAACCAGCTTGAGGTTGACTGGACTCTCTTTCCAATTCCCTGTGCAAATTTCTGTTTCCAAGAGCTTGTGAAAATCCTAAGTGAGAGCATGCTGTATGCTGCAAATGTCAGTAAGTTACATTTGTAAAATGTAAACCACAAAGATTCTATTATGAGAAACTGTCTCATAATAGTGGTCCTTAATGTATGGATTCAAGCTTGTTTAGTATCAGTGCCCTTAGAAAGATACAACACGAGCAACACTGTCTCAAAATTTCATTGTTCTATAAATGAAGTGTTTCACCAGAGAATTGCTTAAGCATCTTTTAGACTAAGGATTCATTCAAGGTGGAAATAAAATGAACTGAAAATGACTGAGGGGTGAGCAATGAGCAGTCCCCATAGGCCAAATCTCAGTAGGAGAAAACACTTAAAGTTTCTTTAGTGCTGGCAGGTTCAAAAGTCAGGGCTGGTTTCAATTAGCCTGGGAGAGTCTCAGTGATAAACAATTCCTGTGGTCTTGAAGCAAAGGGGCTAGCTGCATGCAGCCATTCTAACTACTTGAGCTGGCCCTATTCCCTCTGCTCTGGGAGTAACTGTCTCTTTGAATGAAGTATTTGTCATCGTTTGTATATGAATTCTTCTGAGTTTTTGAGAGCAAGGAAAATACAAAGTTTTCTGGTTAAGGCATTTTTGGTCTGAAAATCCCCCAGGGTATCAACTTAAAATATGCATGACGTTCATGCAATTTATTTTCTTTAAGGGGCTGGAAAATGTGAGTGTGTGCAGATGTGTTTGTGTGCACATGTGTGTATGGCTGCGTGATCCCCCAAGTTCTGTCTGAAGGATAAGCCCATGGGAATGCCTGCTCTGCAGTTGGGCAGCGCAGACCCACAGGTGGAGGAGGGCAGCCGCTGCCTGTGACACACTGTCCCGCAGACGGGCTGGCCTCTGGATCGTACCCCGGTCTGGAAACCTTGTTCGCTTCTGCCCATGTTATTTCAAGAGAGGGGACAGGAATTTCAGGTCATTCCAGCTGTGTGTGTGGCATAGGAGCTTATTCAACACTCCTGGAGCATCTCCACGTTTTGTGGTTGCGCGCACTGACAAAGCCCATTGTTACAGTTCTTCTGGCAGACGTGCTAAAGCATTGCAGTGCCGAGATGCATCGTTTCACTGGTGCTCACAGTTCATAAACTGTTGAGAAAATACTTTTAAGTCTTGTGCATGTTATATAGGGGTAAAGTGAGAAGCTGGGATTAGAAATACTGTACCTCTTATTCAAAAAGATCATATCCTAAGTGTGCGGTGCTACCTAGGCAGGTAGTAAGGTGATAGTTCATCTGATCATTGCCTTGAACCTCACTCAGAACTCATGCCAGTCACTTTTTTTCCAGGCCTGCCAAGGCTATGGTGACTGGATGTGCCTTTGCACTTGCAATTTATTTTCAGGTGAGCAGAACAGCCCTCTTAAAAAATAAAACTAAAATCAATCAACAATATTTTTGCATTCAAATAATCTTAAAATAAGCTCCTGATACCCAACTCTCAGAAAACATGGGACTGAATATATTTTTCTAGAATCATCATTACAGCATTTTGATTTTAAGAGCATTAAATGGTCAAATCCAGCAAAACCCACAAATAATAGCCCATAGTCTCTTGTTGGATTTTTTTCAGCATGTTTTGGAGATACCTGTTTTGCTTGTTGACTTGAAGAGTCTGAAGTCACATGAAATACTACATCTTCATGATCCTGGATACCTCTGTTCAGACTTATTTACTGTTAAAGATTTATGGTAACATGCTTAGGGATGGTTGGAGGATTATGTATAATAATTATAGACCACCATATGCTCTTACTCTGTAAAACTTTTATTTCTAGCCAAAATGCTAAGAAGCGTAAGCTTGCCTTTTCCATCTGAAAAGGAGATGCTAGTATTTTCCCATAATATGGCCAGTACAGCAGAACCTATTCAAATGAATCTTGGTGAAAGAAAGACATTTTTGACAAATATGATTTCTGTGCAACAAAACAAACTGCACAGAATAGTTCAATAAGCCCCCTTAAATCATGCACAGTACAAATCCTTTAGAGCAGGAGGATCTATTTTTATCATGAGAGTTCCCATAGCAAAAGCTGATTTAACTCCTTAGGGTGAAGTTCACGCCAGTGCATGTCTCTGTGAAAGATCAAACTCCCTTTAACACATGGATGAGGGACCTGCAGAAATCTTGCGTTTGGAGTGGAGAGCAGATGTCCATACACAAACATCCAAACGTGCACTGAGAAACTTCTTTATAACTATGATATGGTTCCTTCACCAGCAGTGATGAGATTTCAGAAAACTGTGCTGAGCAAAACAATCTTTCCACTGTGCTTTTCGGAGCAGAAGGCCTTGCACGAGACAGCTTAGAAACTTTGTTCTGCGGGGGGAAAAATTACACAAATTGCACAGTTTAGCACTATCTCTGAACTGCGTGAGCATGCAGTTATCACAGAAGGAGAACATTTAACAGGGCAGAAAACTTCTTGCTTTGCACACCTGCTGGTCAACTGAGCATAGCCTTCTCTGAGATAGGCAGTGCAAGCAGCGGATAGCCTATGGCGAGCAGCGAGCATCTGGTGCCATTCACAGGTGATATGGTGCAGGCTTCTCGGGCATGCCACAGTCTGGCATCCCATAGCAGGTTGGAGTGCCCGACTTTCTCTAAAACGTCCTTTTCCTCTTCAGGAGAACAGGTCCACGGCCACGGGACCCAGCTCTGTTCCCAGTCGGATGTGTCCAACCTCTGTGTGTGCAGAGCAGCGTCATGTGTACTTTCTGCTTTACAGAAATTTGCATTTCCAGAAGGCCCTCCGTGTAGCTGAGGTCATGGTCTGTCTCCATGGCAATGAAGGTGATGTCTCAGGTGCAACATCATGTTTTCATGGCTGCAGCAGGTGGGTTGGGAGAAAACAAGCTCATCAGGGTTAACTGAAAAGAGTTCTTGCAGCAAGCAGCTGTAAAAAATGGTTTAGTGTAGGACTTCTGTGCCATCCCCAATACATGATGGATGTGTTGACCTGGGACTTGTGATACCTGAGTCTTGTTGCCAAATCCATCACAGACTTGGGCTGCGTGCAAGGGAGTGGCCGGATTGTTCCACTGGCAGGTATGATTTACAGGGTGCAAACTGAAGCAATTAGGTTCACATGGATGTAAATCAGTCAGGATTTGTCCTTCTCTGACTTTCCTCAGCTGGTACGGCTGGTAGCGAGCGAGTTTCTGCTGGAGGCTGCGCGACAGCCGCGGAGACGCGGGGCGGCGGCTGGCCCCGGCCGGGCCCGGCTGAGGCGGGGGCGCCCGGAGCCGCGGGGGCGCGGCCGGAGGCCCGGCCCGCGGCCCGGCCCCGCCGGTGCCAGCCCGGCGGCCGTGAGCGGCGGCCTGGGTTTGCGCTCGGCCGGGCCCGGGGAGCCGCGGGAGGCCCCGCAGCCCGCCCGGGGGTCGGCCGGGAGGCCTGGCCGAGCAGCCCCTGGCGCTGAGGGGGGGCGAGCCGCTGGAGAGGGTATGTCAGGTTTTGAGGGATTCTGGAGCACGTTCCTTCCCGGCAGAGCTGGAAGAAACTGCAGCGGTTATTCCAGGACTGGGTTTTGCACACTGCGATTTCTCCTACAAGCTGTAGCAGCCAAACAGATTCTTTGAATCACGACACAATTCCTCCTTTTTTTTTTTGAAGAAAGCTTCGTGGTGAAGGCTTCCTACAGCAGTGAAATGTGCATATAAAGGTGAGCCGTGGCACTGCCGCGGTATCTGAGTTGCTAAAAGACGATTGGTAAAAGAATCTTACCCAGAAAGCCTCGTTTCAGGTGTTGTATTCTTCACAGTTTTAACACGCATGCTGCCAATTCACTCTAAAAATAGATACTCATATTTAAAATACTTCCTTGAATTCAAAAACTTGAAAAATAACAAAAAAGCTGGGTAGCTTTGTAAACAAATTCAGATCAAAGTTTGTTATTGGATGAATACTGTAGCAATATAGAAATTGAAAGAGAATACCTCCAGACTGATTCTTGCATCTCTCACTAAAATAGGGCTTGGTTCTAAACTTTCTTCATGTTGAACTTCTACTGAAGATTATCTTTCGTCTGAAGAAATTCTTTGGGGAGTTCTGCTTAAAAACCCTAGAATACAAACTGCTTTTAAAAAGGAATTGAGTTCCACGATCTGTAATCAAGCAGGATTTCCACTGAATTCAGTGTAGGCTGTATTCATTTTAAAACGCACAGAATTAATTCCAACTTCAAAAATTTGACTTGTCATCTGTAGATAAGAATTCAAAGCAATACGCAAGCTCTGCTGTTAAAATGGCTCGGGGTGTCAGTGTTGAGTTGTTGAGAGTGTATAAATCATATGTATGTGTGATTCTTGGGCTAGTACCTGGGGATTTGCTTGATATGATTATACGCACTGCTCTGCTCACTTAGTTCATTTCACGTCTGCCTCAGGAGCGACCTCAGGAGGCGTTTACATTGATTATTTCCCTCACAACAGCCAACACAGTTCAAATAAAGCAGACTATGCATAATTAAAGGCATCATTGCTTTCTCACTCAAAATAGTAATGGGGCAGTGGATCTAATTTCCTACTTAACACAGAAAGGCTGTACTTATTAACTATTCCTATGATTATTGTTTACTAAACTCATTTTAATAATGGCCCGGTTTTTTTTTTTTTCTTCTGGAAGACCCAAGCTGTTCTGCATATCCTGGAAGAGCATGACAGGGCAAACAGCTGATCTAGAGAGGGGCTATGCCCAGCATCTGAAAAGATCGGGGTCAGCAGGAATCATGCAGGTTCTCAGCTGAAGATTTACACTGCAGGCTAATGTTGAGGCTGTGCTGCAAGATATGCACCAATAAAAACTGTCACATATAGAAGAGTCAAAAAAAGTGTGTGTGGGGAGGAAGTTTCTGTGTTAGAAACATCCAGGGAGGCCCTTCTGCACCTTACCCGTAGGAAGACAAACAGGAAAGCTCACTCTGGCACAGCTCGACTTGGTGCCCGGTATGTGCTCTGCCCTGTTATTTCTCCTCACGAGGGCTGGTCTGCGAGGCCAGCACGGAGCAACGAGAAGCCCGAGGAGCTGCTCCTTGTTGCAGGGGAGCACCCTGGGCGCGCTGCATTGTGGGCACTGTACTGTCAGCACGCCCCAACGCAATTACATTTGAGCTTGCTCATGTGGTGGACAGCTGTGGTTTCTGACAATGCAGTGGTTAGTGTAGAAGACGCCCACTTTTAAAGCCAGCCTTGTATCTGTTTTTCCTGTGGGAGAAGTTTTTAGCACTGCCCCTAGACTCTGGCTTGCATGCTTCAGAGGGCTGTTGTGTTCTTATTTCATTAGCATAATAAAATCTGCACCTCCCAGTTCATTCCCCCGAGAACTGAGGCAAAAGAAAAAAAAAGCCGCTCATACACTGACAACACTTGTGCCACTGAAAGAGAAAGTTGGCTGATGAGGAATGGTTGAAGGATTGTGCTGATGGCACGGACAAGCAGCTGATCCAGCCTGATGTCAGGCAGAAGCGTGTCGGCTGCGAGCCTTGATCCAGACACCGTGCCCTCGCAGCAGGAAACGATTACACCATGCAGGGTTCCTGCTCAGGCAAGACTTGCACATGGTGTCAGGCCCTAAATTATCAGCTCCCCAGAAATAAATTTAGAAAGTTAAGACATTTTGTAAACTGGTCTTCTCATCATCTGGTGGAATTGCTAAGCCCAGGGATCCTTTCTTAAGCTAAAAATCCAGGGAAGTTTGGGGTTAAATTCTCTGTGAATTCAGCCAGAGGTGGCAGGCAACAAGCTAAGCCTAGGGACTTGTAGTTGGAAAATGTTCGTTCGGACATTGTCTCGACTTCAGCTCTTACTGATCCTTTCCAATGCTGCATCTTCCTGCTTTGAGGCTGGGCTGGTTTGCTTTTGCAGTGCTCACCCCAGTGGGGACACAAATAACAGAGTATCTTTATGGTGACTGGTACATGCTCTCACATGTTTCAATTGTTCAAGATTTTGTGGGAAAGATGAACATCCACCCAGACAACATCTTACTTCTGATGAGAAGGGGAGCCTATATATCTTGTAATCCATGAGAAAAATCTGTCCAACCTCATTACTCTCAGTGAATGAGCACCGGCAGCTTTCCTAGTCCTTGCATCTCTACCAAAGTCAGTAACATTTCCCTTAAAACAAGGATACTGCCAGATGCTCATTTCCCCTCCTGTCTTTTGGCCTGTCCTACCTCCCTTGTCCACCGACATCCATGCCAGAGCTGGCGTGCTGCTCCTCCCGGTGCTGTTGGAGGGCCAGGGAAGTGCATCAGACAGGCCAGCCTGGTGCCTTCTCCTGCCTTCGCTCCAGAGAACGGTCCACCAGACATCCCTCTGCCTCTGAATTGATCCCTTGGGACACTTCCAAAGTACTCCCAGGAGGGCCACCGAGGCTGACCTACCCCAGCGTATTCACACCATGGGACACGTGGCCAGGCTGTGCCCCGTCCATGTGTGGGGCTGGGTGGCCCGGAGGGGCCAGGCTGGTGGCCCTGTCGCGGGCACCCCGGTGCCCAGGCGTGTGTTGGCAGCCTCTGCCCTTAAGGCTCGGGGGTCGTTTTGTCCAGAGCCGAGTCCTCGAGGCGTTCGCCTGGGTCGGGCACTGCTCCGGTGCGGTTTGTCAGCCTGAACCAGGAGGTGTTCAGTCCTCAGCCCTCTGCAAGTACAGAGCAGGAATCGGATCTGAGCTTCTCTGAATACGAATGAAATGGAACATTTTGTAGAAATGGACCAAAAGTAAAAAGCCCCATATCAGTTAGCCTCACATTTTCCTTAACTTGAGCAAATGGAGTTAAAACAAAAGCTAGTGACTGTAAGAAATAACTGAACAAACTTCTGTGAAACAAGTCACAAACTCAGTTCACTCCATGGGCTGTTAAATATCTGACAAACTTCTGGTTAACTTTAGCAAAGACCAACGACAAGTGGGTTATTGCCATTGTAAATTGTATCTAACAGTTTAATAGTTGTAATACCTGGTATGTTCTTTTTAATAATATGTGTCTGGAGTGTTGCAGAACAGAGAAAGCATCTGGATCTATAGCAGCTGAAGTAGAAAGTTGTTTTTCTGTTTACAACATGACCCTCTGCTCATAATAATGTTCTTTAAGTGCGTGTTAAGTGCGCGTCTTGTGTGTGCATAGACTATATATTTAGTGTGTGTAAAAGGTATATTTTTGTGTATGAAAGTTAAGATTCTAGTGGATTTTTTTTAAGGTTGGAAATGAGAAAACAAACACAGTAAGCAAACCCATGTTGTTGCCACTGGAAAAAGTTCGTCAGCTGGCAAGATGACTGTCTGTTATGTTGAAGACAGACAAGAGCTGTCCAGCGGGGCTGTGTGACATCCACGCGGACCAGACTTGCTGAATCTGAGCTGCAGCAGCCTAAAGTGTCTCCATGCCATAAATACCCTACAGAGAGGGCTCCAGTAACTGAAACTTTCCCAGGCTGCAAGTATATGCCTATTTAGACTCTCTTAATTGAGTAGTTTGTGTGTGAATGTATCAGTGTGTGTAGCTGAGTGGAAAGGGGTTGTAGATACGGCCATATCATTCCTGAATTTTGTATAGAGACTCACCCTAACAGCTTATTTTACAGGCAGGAGACACTAGCTTTAACTGATAGGTAATTGGGAGGTAATAAATGGGACTTGCAGATCTCTGTGTCATGCTTCTGCTGTTTCTCTGTGTGAGATCAGTTTTGGAATAGGTGGAAAGGATTCTGCTTGTCTTATTCTGATGAAAAGCAAAAGCCATAGGGTTTAAAGGGAGGGACACAGCCTGAGTGTCAGGGTGGACCTGCAGGACATGTCAGACAAGGCACTGAGACAGGTCAAAAAGAATCAGCTAAAAATGAGCTATCAATGGAATAAACTAAAACTTATTTAATAACTGCAGGATATTCTGCCTTAGATGTGGTTTTAGCTCAGCAATCCAGAGTCCAGTCCCAGCACACAGCTTTCCTGTAGAAGATGCTGCACTCAGGAGTTCAGCAGTGCCTGCTGATGCCCCGTGGGGAGGCCTTTCAACCCCAGACCTCCAAGTGTTCCTGTGTGCCCCTCACCTCGGGGCACGGCTCTCACCAGACTTCCTTCTGCTTCCCTCTCCAGGATGGAGAGAGGAGGACTTGCCGCAGACCTTCCCCTTGTGAGTCCCTTGGCTTGTTGCGAATCCCCCTTCTACCCACCCCATACATGATGCAGAGCTGAGAGCAAAAACGTTAAAACAGGGCTGTTCTGAGACTGAACCAAAGTAAAATCGTTTCTGTGTTGGGGTTGCTTTTCTTCCCTCCCTCCTTCATGTGCAGGTTTTCAAAAGTATCCTGTCTCCAAAATGCAGATCTCTGTCAGGATCAGGAGGACCAACCTGTTCTCTCTCGCCCGTTGCTTATACAAGAAGCTGGTTTTGTGCACGGCTCTGGGCAGGATTTTCAGGGCTGGCAGAGTACCACGTGCAGGGTACGCTCTGTTCTTGCAGAAGACATGGGCGCTGCGTAGGTGGCAGGATGCAGATCTGCAGTCCCCAGGCAGACACCAGTGCCCAGGCAGCCCCACGCAGGGAAGACTGGTACAGTCCTATAAAGGAAAAGTCAGAGCTGAGATATCATCTTAATCCCTATGGAACTCTATCAGACTTGTCCTGTAAATGAGATATTTGGGGAGTAGATGTGGCAATGGATGTTTTGGTGAAAACGGGAAACATTGGAGGATTTATGGTCAGGAACCGCTTGGATACTGGCACTGTCCAAGATGGGCTGGAGGTTCTTCACCTGCTCCAGAAGGGCTGCTCGGGAAGGAAGTTGCCTCCTGTAGCCCAACTTTATCCCAGCCAGCTGCCAGTGTTCAATCTTGCGAGATTTCTTCCTCTTGCTTCAAAATGGAACGGGCTAGAAGTATTTTTAATCACAAACAAATGTTTGAGAAATTTACGGGGTGGGGGAGAAGAGCCCCTGTGTCATCTCTCTTTCTGTAGATAGATAGGAGGGAGTCAGCGAGCCCCAGTTCCAGACTGGGATAACTTTTTTCCATTATTATGCATGAGCCACTTGACAATTAGACTCCAGTAAAGTGCCTGGATAGGTGGTTACATGAATGCTGACACCTGCACTTACGATGCAATTAATTCAAGCTAAAAATATTGTGATTGGAAGGTAGAAGAGGTCTATGCCTGTCACGCTTTTGCCCCTTTACAGGGATGGAGCTATATCGACCGATTTTGGCAGGATACGCACAGGAGATGCAACTCGCACAGGGATTGCGGACCAGCAGTATGTTAGGTCAGTGGGATTGTCCACAGCCATTTCAGGCTGTTGTTCTTCTCAGTCCCCTTACCAGGAGAGGTTGATGTACCTTTCCAAGTGCTTTATGGCAGTGCACGCTTGCTTTGCTGTGGGCTGTTGTTTCCTAGCTGTAGGCTAATTGTGGCGCACTTTTCTCTTTTGATATGGAGTATTTCTTCCAACCCAGTGTGAAGTGGTGCCTTGTTTTACTGATCATCAGATGTGGCTTGGGATCCTTTCACAGTGTTCACACAGCTGAGGTGCAGAGATACCTTGGCTGACTTTCTGAAAGCACATTTATTGAACAAAGTTTAAGATGTGTTCTGTCACTTAATCCTTGCACTGCCTTTCACTGTACAGAACTGACCAGAGTATGTCATTTGTCTAAAATTTTAGGACAAACAGTATCAGCAGTATGTAACCTCAGGGAGCTGCTCATATAGAGTAAGATGTAGTTACTGAGTCTGTGATCTGCTCAGTCCTGAAATTATTCCTGAGATCAAACAAGTGGAATTGACTCATAATAATAAGGGTCCCAGTAGGCCTAAATAGAAATTGGTTTTCTCAGATTCTTGATTTGTGTTGGTGTTGAATACAATCACTGACACATCATTTGTGTCTGCAGATGTTGACACAGTACTTGTGAAGACCTGAAATGCGGGTAGTCCGCTGCTCTGTTTGCAGCCACGCTGCTTTGTGCTATCCTAGTTCTCCAGCTCACAAAAGAAAAAATAACTGAGATTTGTCTTGTCTTGGGCTGACAGTATAGCCAAGTGATTGCCAGTCCAATTTGGCAGTTTTTAATCATTTTATCTCTGTTCTCTTCTCTCTGGGGAGACAGTCAGTGTTTAGCAGTCTGCTCAGAAAGACCTTGGGGCTAGTTTCAGCGGCAGTGGCTCAGAGCTCCGATTATTAGCTCTGCTCTTAGGAGCACACTGCGATCTTTCCCAGGGGAGTGGTGTGAAAAATTAACACAGGCTTAGAGCAGCAGTGCTGCAGCAAGCTATGTAACTGTAATTACTCCATTGATATTCCTCACACAATAACACTGTCATCAGTCATTTACATAAACTTTTTCTCCATGAAGAGGGAATGGCTGCTTATAACCCTATTGGGTGCTTCCAGAGCATGCATTATACATTTTATTTGTTCTAATTTCAGACTCAAGGCCTGTAGGAACAGAGAGAGGAAACATGCAGTCTTTTCGTTGTTGTCGCTTTTTCTATTGCAGCAGTACGTGTGCCACTCTGCACGCACGATCGTGCAAGCGGGCTAAAGTGTAACTTGACAGGATATTGGGACCATTTCCAGGATTTGAAATGTTCAATGTAATTTTAAGAAATATGCCAGTATATTTTAAATATTTTAAACAGTTTGGTACCCAAACTCTGTCACAAGTCTCAGTCTCTCACCCTTTCGGTCAGGCCAGGTCCACGAGCAGCAAGTATTGTTCTGCTTGCAGAACTCCTTGGGACATACTGGCTTTTCTTAGATTCCTTTTTTTTCCACAAGCACATGGCATGGTTCTGTGCCTTCTGCCTGTACCAGGCTCTCCTGTAGCTCCATTTATCTCACCGTGACCAGAAGGAACGGCTGCGTAAGCCACAGACGTGCTCTTCCTGGCAGCAGGTAATCCAGGAGAGTAACACAAAGTAAGTGGTTAATAAAATTCAAAATGAGCACCATCCTGCCTTCTGCCAGGGACGCTCATTCCCTGTGTGTCCCTTTTGCAGTGTAAAAGCCAGAGCTACATAAAGCAAACTACCCTTCCCACAGGTCAGAGCCGTGCAGAGGCGAGCATCCCAGAGCCTGAGCCAGCAGGCACTTTCTGGCCTTGGTGGAGAGCTGTTTAAGTGAACAGCATTGCTCTGCAGCTCTTCAAACACCGGTGACCATTTGAGCATTCGCTGGCCTGGAACAGCTTGACCCTCTCCTTTCTCAGGGTGAGCAGGATCACGCAGTCACTGCACCACCCCACCCAGCAGAAGGTAATTTAGCACTCAGCTCCTTAAAAGAGCGCCTTGTTAGGGACGAGATGTCCCTATCCTCATAGGAGAAGTGTTAAACTTTTGTAGATATTACACTTCCTGTAATTAAAGTCTTTGGAGCCAGATATTCCTGGGGCCAAGGCTAATAATGTATTCAGAAGAATAATAACCCTGTCTGAGCTGCAGCATGTTTATTGATGGCACTGGTACCTGACGGCACTGACCGTGTCCTGCTGCCGCTCGGTGCTGCGCAGGCCTGCAGGGCACAGCATCCCATATTGCTGTCACAGTAAAAATTCTGAGCGCTGCAGCAGGACACATCTAGTGGGAAAAAAGGCGCATGATAGTCAAATTTCAGTTGCTGAATATTTGATGAAGCCTGCAGTGTTTATTTGGTTAGCCTGTCGATTTTTATCGTTCTGTCAATAGCTTCTCATATGTGGCACAGTGATGATCTTTAGCAGCCTGTCCCCTGGGAGCCAAAGCGCTAAATGCAATTATGGATTTTATACCACAATGTGTTTGATATTTCCACTGATCTAATTTGCAGTCTGGTAGTTTATTGTTTGGCATTTTAATGGCGTTCAAATGCTATAGAAAATTTGATTTCTCTTTATAATTCAGCCTAACATCATTAATGCTGGTAGCCGAATGGCATGGATTTTAGAGGGCTAAATATATAGGAAAATAATTTTTTTACTATGGACCAAAACAATCAGAGTTTTAACTAAAAGGAAAACCATGTTCTATTTTTTTTCACACTTCCTCTTTGTCACTTTTCATTAAACATTAAGATTACTTTGAGGAAATGGTAAAACAAATGCTAGACCTTGCCGAATGAAATACAAATGCAATATGTCTTCTGATGGAAGCTTCACCGTAGAGCTCAAAGATCCTCAGGAGTCTTCTGAGAGAGAAACAGAATGAGAACCATCTATTAAAAAGTCTTATCGGGCTGTTTCTCTCTTCTGTTCCAGACCACTTTTGCTTGATAATTAATCCTCCGTATATTTTTTTTCCTCTGATGTAGCTGGCAGAAGCCCTGAGCCAACCACTTCATCAGATGCATCCATTTCACTAAAAAAAAAAAAAAAAACAAACCAAAACAAAACCCCAAAACCAACAACAACAACAAAAGCCCAACCCCAAGCCACAGTTTGGTAGTTGTTCTTGAATTTTGGACTGGGGCTGTTGGCACAAAGAAGGGGCACATAGAACTGCATGGGGCTAGGTGGCTTGGGGGAGTTAATTGTGGTGTTATTTTACACATCTACAACACTTTTATTGTGCAGTAACTCATGAGTTATGGGTCCTCTGCAATTGCAAAATAAATCCTTTAATTAACCACCTAGTCAGAAACGATTTAACCTCCTCAGTGTATCTCATAAACTACATTAGCCCCAGATTTATTTAGAATAGTGTTGTGCAAGCATGATCTGTTTACATAAAGAAGTATATGCCCTTTGTTATGTCGAGTATACTGGGACAAGGAAACACAGATCTATTTTATATGGTTTCATCCATGGCTTTTAATGATTTTACTGAGTGTTTCCCAAATAGAAGCAAATGCATTTTTCCACTGACTGTTACATGAAAGCAGGCAGGATGATAACCATTTCATGTATACAGGTAGCTTCAAGTTTCTGTATTCATTGCGTCTTAAGGACTATTTCACAGGCAACAGTGTTAGAGAGAAACCTTACTCTCCTTGTACGTCCAGTGAAGTCAAACTGCGCAGTGGCTTGTTGACAAGCAACAATTTTCTCTCTCTCAAATGCTGAAGAGTTTGTTTCTGTCTTTCAACAGAGGTGTGAACACAAGGCCCAGTCAGTGTAATAAATCTTACAGGCTGCCAGAAATAGAACATGCTTTGTGGTTTATGAGTTTAAGAACATTAAAGAAGTTCAAGAGAGTTCCTCTTTTAATGTAACCAAGTAGAAAAACCGACAAAAATAAGAAGTCATAAAGGAGGCTGAACGAGGTGCCAAAAGCGCTAATGAATGGATATAGAACAATCAGCTTTGTGTTTCACAAAACGTTTCAGCAGTCGTGTTGGACTGAGGGACCAGTTTGCTTCTTGGATGAGATTCGTATCAACCCACAGATTCTCAGTGCCTCTCCGCAGCGTGGTGGTATGGATGCTCCTGCCACTTGCACTGTACCTGGCAACAGCAACAAGCATCGATTACATTTGTAACTCATGTCGATTCTTTCCCCCAGATAAATTTACCTTAAAAAAAAGATTTTTCTCTGAACTTATTAGATGGCAAGAGCAACAGCGATCATGTAGAGGAGAAACTGTTAACTGGCACATTTCCTTCCATGGGGCAAAAATTTTTCTCAGGGTCCTCGTTTTGTCCCATACTGATACGCAGTGCTGCTGGCTCACAGCAAGGCTGGGCATTTGGTTTGCTAGTGCCACCAGAGGTGGTATAGAGGTCCTCTGCCAGACCCTTCTGGGAAACCACTTTTCAGGAAGACTGGTTGAGGATCGGATGGGATTGGATCACAGGCAGCGATTATTCTTTGGGCACCTTAGCCTTCAGGCGAGCCGAAGCGCAGGCGAGAGCAGCTGCTGGACCTCAGTGTTGGGGATCGGGACTGCTGAGCACGCTGTCCTGCCCGGGGCTTGCTCTGCTGCAGCACCCCGAGATGCAGTGCCTGGGGCTCGGCGGTGCATTTGGGTCCTGGTTAGTTATTCCTCTCTCTGAGCCGGTGCCCATCGTCCATTTGGGCCCCAAAGTGACACTTACTTTAAGATCTGCCAGCCTGACCCTCAGACAGCAGAGCCACGGGCTCAACTAGGAGCCCATCGTCTTCCACAGGAGGGGCCAGAGTGGACTGGGACAGGAGCGCAGGAGATGGCGCAACAGGCGATCACAGTCGTGCTGCTGTGAAAAAATAAACAAAGCATTTGAAGAATACTTGGCAATACACAGACTGTGCAGTGGCAATGCTCGCTGGAAGTAGGCCAAAACATCACACAACTGTGTTATCTCCAGCAAATATATCAAAAAAACTCCTGTATTATTCAAGCTCTGGCCTATGATGTTTTAAGTTGAAGTTTTTGTTTGTAGGAATGAAAGCTAACAGGCTGTCACAAAATTGTTGAGAAACCTAGTTAGCAGGAATTAAAAAAAAAAAAAGCCACCAAGTTGTAGAGTGCAGCAGGCTAATGACATAAGGCCTGGCCCTCAAAGTGATCTGTTAGCAGATGATGGATGAATGTGCACCTCACTCGGCAGCACCACCAGCCTTGCTCCATTCTTGAATATCTGTCAAGATGTTAAGTGGACGACTGCAATCAGCAGTGAAATAAGACCTGTGTAATCTGATGTTCCACTTAGAAAAGAAAACAAAATTCCTACCACCTAATATGAGACTACACCAGTCAACACACAAAGGCCTTTCAAGCAGGCTAGGTATCTGATAAAATCTTTACACCTCATTATCATTTGTAATTTAGAGATATGGGTACAGCTGTATCTACAAACAGTGCATGATGACATTTCCAGGGATTTTTATCTGTGGCTGTTTCCAGCGAACAGCTCTTCATTCATACGTGTACTTTTATATTACTTTTAATGTGTTCTTTTATTCAAACTTTATCTCACTGCGAAGGGTAGGCTGCCTGTTAAAAATGTCCCTTCAGTAAGAATTGGCAAAAATTAGCAAAAAAGGCAGCCTTCTAGTTCTCTGCAATGGAAGTTCAGTTTTGGTTAATTCCATTTAGTCAAGTTGTTTTCTAGAAGGCAGCAAGAAATGGAGAATTTGCTGTCTTTAGGTGCAGAAAAGTTCTCTCTTAAGGATAAAAACAACAATATGAATGTTAAATGAAGTGCAGTTTTGAGTAAATAAGTAGGACAGGACAGCCCAGAAACAACATCAAGCTTTGTTGCTGTTTAATCTGAGCCTTCCTGATTGCTTTCACCCACATAGTTTGAATTACAGAGGATATTAGCAGATGCAATTGAATGCACAGCAGTTTGCTGTGAGAAGGCAATCAGCTGTGTAAGCACCTTGACTTCCTCAGCATTATAATAGAGGTTTGCAGGATGGATGTTGAGGCTGGAGAAAGTGCACCCGGAGGATTAACTCAGTGCTTCAGCAGAAAACACTCTGAATTAGAAATTTTCATACAGCTCAGCCCTGACCAGAACATACCCTTGGTGACTTGATGGTGCTAGGCCAGCTTTCATGCTTGGTTACTCCCCTGCAGACTCTATGGGATACTGTGGAGGGGAAGCCCTCTACACGTGCAGGAGCGTGTCCCTGGGAGCAGAGTGCTGCTGCACCCGCACTGCGTGGCTAGGACTGGTGGTGCCCCACCTGGAGCAGCCAGGCTGCATCTCCTCTTTGTGTCTGGGCTCCTTTCTAAAGGAGATCAGGGTGCAGAGGAGGATGCTTTGTTTCCAGGTCCCGGGAGACGGTCAAGGCACAGCCCCATGGAGGCCCAGGAGAGCTCACCATCCCACCACATAGGCACAGCTTCCATGAGCAGTGCTTTCCTTTCTGCTCTCGGCATGGTGCTGAATGCCATGCCTGGCATTTTACACAGTTCAGCAGTTCACTGACACTGTGACATGGTTCCTCCTTCTCCTCCACTGCCCTGGCGTATGGATGTTACTCTGTTTTTCTGGGACGCACAATCTCATTCTTCCAGTGTATACTTTCTTCTTTTTTTTAGAGTGTGTATCTGGGGGAAACAGGCAGGAGTCACTGAAGTCCTGCTCCACTCTCCTCCCAGCCTCCCCTTGGTCTGTGTTCTGTGCTGCCGGACCCAAGCTTTGACCTTCTCCCACAAACATCCCTCCACACAAGCACTGGGAGCCTCTGGGAGCAAGGAGGCACGGCTCTGGGAGGAGGTAGTGGATGGCTGGCACAAGGTCAGTGAGGAGTCTTGGAAATGGATCCAGACCTCCAGGTCATTCCTGTTTCTGTGGGTCCCCATCGGTGGCAGGGGTAGCATCAGAATACACGTTAGTCACAATATTAGAGATACTTTTGTGCTAAGGAGCATCTCAGCATGGGTGTCAGGCAGGGCAGGGTCCTGGAGACCCCAGCAGTGTCCGCATGGTGGTGGGGTTCATGAAGGGACTTCCCCCACAGCAGCCACATTGGCTGTGACCATTGCGTGCTCAGCAAAGAGGTCCTTCTCTCTCTTGCTGTAAATCCAAAGGGATGTATCCTGCAGTTACTAGGCAGGTTCCTCCATGGCTGAAGTCAGTCTGAGTTCAGCTGCCACAGAGGGCACAGGACAGATCCCTCAGCAGCATGTGCAAAGGGTGCCGAGCACCTTGGTTGGGCTCTATTTTGGAGATTTGTTTTGAAAAACTACATGATCTATGAAGTTTAATATAATAGTTGAGAAATATTCCAGTGACAAATATATAACCATAATTTCTAATAATATTCATGAAATTTTAAGTGGGACAGAACTCCCTGTCATAGATGAGAGCTCTCCTTTTTTTTCAAGCTGTCTTTACAGCTTTTTGCTCCTTTACTCTCCCAATGTGAGCTGACTCTGATTTTAGGATTATAGTCATAAATAAAAAGGAGAGATTGCAGAACATTTTATGGAATTCTTCCTTGCCAAAGACATTGATTCCAACCTGATTCAAATACTGGAAATCAAGAAGCAATAAAAATTACTATTATGTTGTTACTATTAGAAATGTTATGTGATTCTAAAGGGCAAGATTTTAATTCAATCCAATACCTATGCAGAATTTGTCATCTCCCTTCAAGCTGCAGATACTCCCAAATTGTCCTCCATGCCCTATATGAAGAGGCTCAGCCAGGTGCAGTGGAGTTCCTATGCATTGACGCGACCCTTCGTTATACACCATTTAGTGGAGTGCAGATGTATTGTGCATATTGTATCATGTCACTTGGTACTCTTGAGTGTTGTGTTTTTAAAATGCCATGACTGATGTGGTTCAGTTTGTTTCTTGAAAGCCAAGAGTGCTGCTTATGGTGTACAGGTGATATGTCATCTAGCCCTTTTTTAGCATTTTCTTTTTCCCTGTGTCCTAACTTTTTTCTGAAAATTAGTGTGACCATCCTAAGACACCTGTTGTACAGCCCCTCTCATTGTGGGCATGCCAATAAATTTTCCTTGTGTAACTGGAAGGGAGAAGTAAAGATCTAAATTTAACTGAACATAGTGATTGAAATACATATATTGCATTTCTTATATAAAAAGAGAGTTCTTGACCCCATAGTTATTTAACCTATTCTATTTTTTATTATTATTATTATCTCTGGACAATTTCACTGACAAAAAGAATAGGCAGGAAGACTGTTTAAAGAGAAAAGGTAAGAAGGAAGAAAGAAGGCAAAGGATGGAGGGTTGGAGCAAGGAGAGAGTACAGGTTAGATAGGCATAAGTAGTGATTAATAAAGACGTAGACTCTTTCTCAGGCACTGATGCAGCAGCTTGCTGAAAGGCTGGAGCAGGACTCCTGATGGGGTTGCAATCCTGGGAAGGAGGATCGGTTTTGTTGCACTAGAAAGCTTATGGTGGGTCACTGCTGTTCTGTTACTAGTCTCCCTGCCTAGCACAATGTTTCAAGTCTCAAATCCTTCAGCTTTCTGGGCTGAAAATAGTCTGTGTGCCATTTCAGGCAACATAGTACAATGTACCATGAAACTGCTTAATGCTGTAGAAAATTGCTAATGCAACAAAACAGAGCCCCTTGAAAAATCAGCTAACGCTTCATTATGCCTTCCTGGGTCCCTTTTGACCCCGTTCACAAGAGCATCACTTCCCACAGAACAGTCGCAGTTCGGAGGCGCTGCTTGGATGTCTGCTGTGGCTGCCTCCGCGGACCCTCCCTGGTATTGTGTGCTTTTGCAGCAAGAAGGAATGCTAAAAAGCTTCTCTTACAGTCATTCAACAAAATGCTGCGTTGGGTATAGCAACTCTTCAGCAAAGCTCAGTCTAATGTCCGGGTCAGGGGGAACCCAGAGGAGAAAGACTGCAGGATCTTCAGTGTTCCTTTTGTTCCCCTTGCCCTTCTGCAGGGGCTGCTGCTACTGAAGGAGGAATGCATGGGGGTTGAGAGAGGGTCATCAACAGGTGCTGGCATCGGCATGTTCTCTGTGCAGGCGTTATTTGGCCATTTAGTCGGTGCTAAGGGAGTCACCTGAGCTACCGCAGTAAGAGGCGAATCTGTAGCTGAAGCAGTAATACGCTTCATCTTATGGTAGATTATATAGTTTTATGTTGGGTTGGCAAAAACACTGTCCTTTGGATTGGGTGCTGACCTGCAGTGTCATGCTAACTGGGAGCCAGGCTCCCAGTCATTAAGCAGCGAAGTACATGTTACATAGCAAAAGGAAAGCCGGTTTCTATCGCTCCTCCTATTACCTGTATTATGGCAGTTTCTGAGGGCCCTGTCTAAATCATGGTTAGGTGCTACCCTGATGCTTAAAGCTTAGGCATGGACCCTTAAACACCTCATGGCTCTGTGTCTCTCTACTTTTAGTAAAATACAGACAAAACCCCCATATATAAGGTCTCCCTGATTTAGCAATGAGAAAGAATATGATAGTATGCACATCACATAGCTCATCAGGCCATAAAAAATAGGTTAATAAAGATTACTGAGTAAAGGAACTGTATATGTAAATGGAAAAAAAAAAGCATAGTCAGTATGTATATAAACATGTTCCAGGCAAAAATATAGGGACTGCTATAGGAAAAGACAATTACAGAATTTCATGCTTTTTGGGAGAATAAAAGTTCATTGAGACATGTCAGCCTTTCTCAGGGGGACAGGAAAGTTAGAGCAGCAGAATCAACTGCTATGGTGATTCCATATATATTTTTATCTGTCTGATAAATTACCTAAGCAGGAATACCTGGGTGATCATGGATAACCTAGAGAAATAGAGATGAGGGAGAGGAGGTAAGATGCATGACTGCAATTCCCATTGCTGCTTTAGCTACAAAAGGAGCATAAGAATACTCAAGTTTGAAAGGAGCATAAAAATACTCAAACCCAGCGTGACATTACATGCATTTCTAGAGGAGTGTAAAGGGGCTCTACATCACTGAGTCAGGCAACATAAAAGGTGCTTGGGCCTTTCTGAAAGGAGGGGGGGAGCCTGTGGTTGTGTTGATAGACTTAAGCCCCTTCCAGCCTCTCTGCAGCTGGGTAAATCTCCCTAGGATTGGGCTGGCTAACAGAAATATTGGCATTCCTCAGTGCTGGGTGAGTGAGTACAACTGATTCATTTCTTTGCTCTGCAGAGTAATTCTAAGCAGCTTCTTTTTAACTGAAAGGATCAAAGTGCCCAAATGAGAATGTGGTGAACTTGATACTTCTCCACAAGCCCAATAGGCATGGACAATATACATTCTGTAACCGAAACCTTTTGGGGTTTGTGTAATACAATACCCTTTCTGTAACCCCCACCCTTTTCTCCATCCTCGTGACCCTGCTGCAGCTAAGGGACCGGACAGTAGAAAAACATGTCAAGCATGAAAAGCAGCAACTTGAGGGCAAACATGACCCTTCCACTGCTAGTTACTGAACTTCTGAAAGTACGTCAAGCAAGCAGAATCAGCTAAAAAGGGAGGCCAGGGACACCTCATGTTGTGCGAGATGGGAGGTTAGGTCTTTGCTCTTTAGAACTAAAGTGTTTTGTTTTAATCATGGGGGGAGCTGCTGGCTTGGCACTGTGTGAAATAGATTTAGAAATCCTGAGGAAGGAGGAATTTCTCAAAACAGTAAGGAAAACAAAAGTCAGCAACAGGGAAGAATTGGCCAGCGTTTTTACAACAGGAAATGTGGAGGATACTGAAAAGAGAAAATTAATGACACTGGGAGTATGATCCTGTTAGCTGTTATTGTCGACACCTCATCATTTCCAGGCTAAAATGCCAGCTAAGGCTGTGTTTCACTTGACACTAACTTAGGTCATCTTTGCCTTGCCCAGAGAAAAAGAAACATCAGGCAAGAGATCGAAACTCTGTAATAAAAATGGAGCACATCACGAGAAACTCCTTTGCGTTTGGAATTGGATCAGCAGCCACAACATGGCTGCTGCAAAAACTCTTCGCGTTGCTTGCACCAAATATTTTGCTGCATTTTATTTTCTGAGGTAGAATAAATGTTCCATTTTGAGCAGTGGAAAATGCTAGCTATACCTATTTTAAACACAAGTGTAATGTTTTATAGCCCATAGAGGGATAATTACAAAGTACAAAATCACAGATTTTATAGCAGATTTTCCCAGGAGTGCAGTTAGGAAAACAGTATGTGTCATGTAGCCAATTTAGATAATGATTCTGATAAAGATAAACGGAATTGTTTATAATAAGTAATTGGGTCTACAAAGGCCCAAATGACACAGACGAGTACACAAGCTTAGAGGCACAGGAGCTGCAGCCCTGGATCATGTGCATTAGCTCCTGCTTCCCAACTGCGATGCCTCTGCTCAGATTGTGTTTGGCTTGGATCTGATGCTGGGGCTGATCTTTGTAATGCAGTTAACTTTCTCAGGAATAGTAAAGATTAAAAACAGTTCAAAAGTTTTCCGTTGCTGAGATTCCAAGCTGGTGGCTCTTGCAAGGGTCCGTGCTGGGAGGAACCGCGCTTAGGGGAGGCAAAGCAGACGACTCCCGTTTGGCAGTTGAACTGGGAGAGACATCCGAAAACCTGAAAACGGGAAAGAAAATCCCCAGCTTCCTTGCTCCTAAGGAAGTCCTAAGGCTCATTCAGCGCTGAACCATGAAGAATACTGGCCTGGTAAATATACAGCGGCACTTTACCACAGGCAGGAGATTACTTGTTGAGTAGATTATCTCTCTTGAGATAAGACAAAATCCTTCAGACTCGAGTGGAGTATCTTGCCTAGCCTATTAGTAGATGACAAGATGCAGTTTGGGCCCAGTAAGCCTCTATCAATCACAAGATGAAGTAAAGCCCTAATTATCATTTAATTGCTGCCTTCAGCTTGAGCTGCCCTTCTTCACAGCTTTCTGCATCCATTTGAGATTAGGTTGCACTAAAATGAGAACTGTAAAGGGCCTGGCAAAGGTGTGAAATTCCCTGGGTAACTGAATTAATGGCAGTGTGTTCCTGCTGCTGGGGGGTTTCTGTTCTCTATGAAGACAGGATGAGTGAGGGCAAAGGGACATAATGGGGAATTGGCAGCGATAGCTCTCAGCCATTTGTTCACAGAGTGACATAGAACAATCTGGTTTGGCCAAACTCGAGGGGAACAAAGGAAATACCACTCACAAACATCTGATTTTATGCTAACTTTGTGGAATTATGTTGTGAACTATTTTGTTGAATAAGTAGTAATATGTCCGCCTAGGCCTGTGCAGTTGAGTACAAGCTGCAGAATATGAGCATTGGTAACTGTAGTTTTTCTTTCCTACGTTATTCTTCTAGGGCATTTTGAAATTGATTGACATACAGGTTTGGGGTATTTGGGTTTTGGTTTGGTTTAGTTTTTAAGTAAGGCTTGTTGTTGATCTGTTTCCATATGCTCTGCATGGCAGGTGTGTTTTCTAAGTAAATTGCAGAAGCAGAACAGTGTTTCTCATGATGAAACTCCAACAACAGCCCTGACACTGACATTCATCATTAAGACACTTGTCTACACTATGTAACTTTGCAACATCAAATCCAGTTTCAGAGATAATTACAGGCCATTAGTGCTTGACACATGGAGTTTAATAACAGACTAAATATTGTGGTGATCTTTGGAAATGCATAAATAAATAGATAAATACACAAAATAGAGTTGTCTGGCTTTAAAAATGAGCTCTTAGAACTGGTATTGCCTGAGAAACAGGCGTAGTTGGAACTGGTCACTTAACCTCTTTAGATGAAAGACATAGTTGTATGAATCCATCATTTTACTAGTCTGCCTGGCAAGCAAATGCTACTCTTCCTAAACAGGTATTGCGCAGTACATGTTTGCAGTGCCCTGTAACAAGGTGAGCTGTGCAAACTTAATGCCTGGGAGCACAGGGCCAGCCCTTCCATGATAGTTAGGTTCCGGGAGGTAAACATTGGGAAGTCTTATGAGCGTTTCCAGAAAATAAGCATTAATAGCTTGACAGATTTTTAAAGCATACCTCTTTTCATTTAAAATAAAAAACCTGAGTGTTCCCAACAATGTAGTTGGAATTCCTTTGTCCTGACACTTCTTCATTTTAATTCCTTTAAAACCCTTCATAGTGACAGTGCTCAATGCCTTTTACACACATGCATTTATCCACTTAACCAAGCAGTTCGGAGTCCTCCTTGTCCCTGCCTAAAGACTCCACTACTCTTACCCACACAGTTTACAAGCCTATCCTTGGCGCTCAAAAACAGTGGTAGGTAGAGCAGATTTTTCACTTTAAGTGGATGTGCTCAGAGATGAGCAGATTTCTTTGAAGCAGCAGCATCTGGACTGAAGGCCAGGAGCGTTGCTGGTCGGGCGGTCCAGGGAAGTGCCATAGGCTCTGGACGGCCCGTGGTGGGGCAGCGAGTCAGGAAACAGCACTACATCCCCTGAGATTATCCTTTGCTTATGCACTTGCTTCAGCAGATCAAATACTTCTCTTAGAACTGACTTCAGGCCACAAAATCTAGAGGCTTTTGTCGGGTAGATGAGTGTGCGCATCACAGCCTGTGCAGGACACCTCTGGGCACTGGGGTAGCCAGCTGCTTAGAGCACATGGAGATGAATCTGCCTACCTGCAGAAGCTTTGAGACTAAAACTGCCGTTCTTGCGCAGGACCATTAAGTATGGTTTAACACATTAAGACACGAGAAGGAAGTAGACTTGCCTAGAAAGAAATTTTTCTTTAGAAACAATATAAACGTGGTGTTAGAAACAGAGCTGAAAGGATGTCTGAATCCTCTTTTTTTGGGGAATATTCATTTTATCTAGCCATTGTCAAAGTAACTGTAAAAGGCAAAGGATGGAATTGAAGCGATCATTATCTGCCAGAGACTTCGCTACAGCTTTTTTTTTTCTTTTCAAAATGTCCGGTTTAACCTAACAGAGCTTGTTATGGCTATCTTGCTGGATTTCTCAGATGCATGAGAAAGCTTCCATGCTGAGACTTTGTATAGATGGATTTAAGTCAATAATAGTTTTTGCAGCCTAGTTATAAATCGTATAAAATTAAGGTTCATAACAGGAGAGCTGCCGTTGCCTTACCCGTAACACTGCAATGGTCTGTTAAGCTGTTCCTTTAGTTAAGGAATTACAGTAAACAACACCTTAGCGGCTACTGCTGTACAATATGTGCTTATAAATTATAACAATGTTCCTTCATCACATTTTCTACTGTAGGATCTAAAGTGCTTGACAGCAGGATCAGGAAGAGTGTAAGAGCAGGGCAGGCACGTAATGAAGTGAGTGCAACATGGAATAATGTCTCCCTTTCAGTAAATATGTGGCCCAGGGACTTCCTGATCCAGGTGTCTTACCAATATATTTTAAAAGAGCACGTTCTCCGCTCTTTTTACACTTGGCAAATCCAAGCAAAGTACCAAGAGTTTTCAGGGTGCTCCAATATAAAAAAATAAAGTACTGTTCCTTTCAGTAGCATACTAATCAAGAGGTAGCATCGTCTTAGCAATGTTAAGCATAAGCAGGACACTGGATGGCTCCAGTCCAGCTCTCCCTCTGCAGTCATTAGGGTTTTTAAGTGTCTCGTTGCATTGAGCTTGACTGCACAAAGCTGGTTTGTGGCTTGACAGAACGTCCTTAGAAAGGACAGTGATCTGAATGCAGTGTGCCGAGCACTGAAGAGACTCCCAAATTATGATCAAAGCAAGAAACAAGAGTTATGTAGTGACTCTGGCAGGTAAAAATACCACAACACTGATGATTATTTCACTTGTAATAGATCACATAAAATTCTGCTTGCTCCTGGGAAAGCAAAGATTGGTCAGCAGTTTTCAGACTGGTGCACGCAGTCTGCACGGGTCATGCAGGGAGTTTGTGTCCTCTGAGCTTCTATGTGCCCACAGTGTCACCACACAAAAGCAGGAATTTACATGGCCCTGGTATGCTTTAAGGCCTCCAAGAACATCTCTGTTTTGCTGCAGAAAAGTTTTGCTGTAATGAATCAGAAGTATATTGCCTTAGCTCTCTAGTCTCGCATCCTCTGATCCCTGCAAGCTTTGAAAGCTGATGGCTTATTACCCCAAAGCATTCACTGCAGGCACAGCACAACCCCTGTTGTGTCTTTGAGCTGCAGTTTGTGTTTAGCCCTTTTATCTCTCTCACCTTGCCTCAGACTTGGGGAAGCGTGGCTGTTGCACTCAAAATCCTTCTCTGGGGAATCATTTTATCCACACAGCAAAAGGCCCTTGGAGAAGTGAGAAAGCCTTGACTGAGCCTGCTCTGGGGTGCATAGCAGAAGCTGTGAATCCAAGTGAAACATCCAAAGCTGCCCATATGTACACAGCTCCTCCTGCTCCCTGCCCTGCGGGAGGAGCTGGTACAGGCATGCCCTCCGAGCAGGGCGAAGGATCGACCAGCCTGAATGCAAGCGCAGCAGATGGGGTGGGCTGCTGCACGGCTGGCTTCGTTCATGTGGACGCACCTTCCCTCCAGAACAGGCAATCTGCATGCCCTGCGGATGATGGTACACCAGCTCGCTTTAAAATCAGGCTGAACACTTGGTGGGGTTTTCCTGATGCCATTTTACTTCCTGGAAATTACCTTCCACCCTGGCTTCCTTAGCTTTCCCCCTTGCAGACTGCATTGCCAAATGTGCCGTCGCCTGTGTGCCTGGTGGGCTGCGAGGGGCAGAATTCTTGTTTGCAGGGGTTGGTGCTCTCTAATTATGTTCAGCTTTCTGTGGATAGGGATAGATCCACAAGTTATAAATAAGGGATTAAGATTTTGTCCTTTTTAGACTACGCTATTTTGCTAGACTTAGGAGTTGTGTAAGTTTTAGGTAGACAGACTGGATCGATATTTGAGGAATATTTACGAAAATTTTAGGTCTATTTAGGACTTCAGTTAAAAAAGGGATTTATTCTAGCTTTAGCTGCAGCATCTCAAGGAATTATATGATATATTGTCTTTTTTAATGGACATAAACCATGTAGCATAGGTCCTTGTTATTAATTCAGAGGATATTTGTCTTTTAAATGCCCATTTTATTTTAATAACCAATGTTCCTTAAAAGATCTTAACGTAGATTTTAAAAATAATCATAACGGGAAAGTAAGAGAGAAGTTGTGAAAGAAGGTCATTCTACATGCCGGAACACTGGCGTTTCAGGGCCTAATATAGTGGTCATCAAACCTCCTGCAGTCTAATCACTGGGAGATGCAGGTCTGTGCAGATTACAGGGAGATGATTAACCATAACACATGTATTAACATTGCAGAGATACATATGAGTCTTTTTAGGTGTAAAACAATGGCTTTGGGTCTAGCGTGAAAGCCAAAGAATAACAAACGTGACTAGCTAATTGACTGACTTTTGGGGTAGATTTTGTACTCATAATTCACTTAACTTTGCTGGCTCTGGTGGGGAAAATTGCACTTAAAAGAGCAAAATGTGATTAGAAATGTAGCTTTGTTTGTTTTGCAGCTACTATGGTGTAAAATTGAAAAACGTTTTTTACTTATCTATCCATCCATATCTTGTGCTATTTTTTCCGCTTCAGCTCCTTGAATTTTTTTAATAATTTTTTATTTCTCAAGAACTCTGATGGAAATTTTTCTTAACTCTCAGAATTTTTTCATTTCATCAAAAGTAATTTCTTTCACTTGGAGCCTGATTTGCTTACAACAACAACAATAATTTCTCATACTTTTCCTAAATAATAAAATAAATAGATTATAATGGTGAATAAGGAGTTTACATTCCCAATGGAAAGAATACATCTGTGGAGATGAGTTTCATTAAACTGTTAACTGAAACAGTGACTTTTAAAATTGATTCCACCTTTTGCCAGTGTAGTCAGTGCTCTCCTGAAGACTGTATTTATGAAGCATTCTTTATTTAAGATAAGCAAAAAACATAAAAGGCGGCCTGCTCACCCTCTTTTGCTGTCTCTGGGTCAACATTTCAACCTCTTGATTAGATTTAGAACCTACTAATTAGATATAATTCATTACCTGCAAAAATGAGATCAGAAATCGAGAGCTGCTTTTCAGAATAAGGCGATCTTTCCCCTCATCCATCATGGCTGTAAGTAACCAATTTAAAGTCAGACAAATGCATAACCAGCATTATTACCTTGTCATAACTAGTTAGGGAGAAAGACCTGGAATAAGCTGGCATTATAAATGGTTTTTATCACATTATTTTGCAGTTATTTGTCAGCCACTTTGCTTAAGATAAATGTAGAACAATAATCAGATTCTAAAACTGAACCGTGGACAAGATTTTGTTAATTGCAAAACCACTTCTGCACTTCAGAACTCTCTGTAGTGGGGCAGTTTATGAATTTCCTTATGGAGAAATTGTACTGAGCCTATCTCCACATTGGGACTTGAAGGCCTGATAGACCAAAAAATAGGAAAGGGGGTCCCCTCCTTCCAAAACACTGTGAAGTCTCGCAGCAGTCAGTGGCACTGCTTGTGTCCCAGTAGGACCCAAGTGATCAGGGAGGAGTTCTTCAACTCTTGGTTGTTCTTAAAGTGTACTGATCTTAATGCAATATACTCTGTAATTCATGGAAAGGAGTCTTGCAACAAGATGGAAGAGATGCTCCTGCTGTGGGAGACTTCTCAGAAGTGCAAACAGGTTCCTAAGATTGGATTTCTGGTAATCACAAATGTCGGTACTTTGATAGAAAGAAGCACATGATTAAATCCTAATTGCAGCAAGATTTTATTGTGACAACACCTTTGGAGAGTGATAGATGTCCGCAGCTCTTGCCGCAGTACGTTTCTGCAGGACCATGTTCCCATCCTCCCTGGAGGAGGGTGCAAGCCCAGGGAGCATGCCGGGAGCTGCAATGCCACCCTTTCCTGGGTAGCTGTGATTTACCTATGACTCCAGTAAATCAGGATTCAAATTTGTGTTTTAAAGAGGCTGACTGAAGGGAATATAAGGGCGAGGTTCTAGCAATATAAATCCCAAACAACTCTCTCAGCTCTACTTACATTTAGACAAGGAGTGACTTCAAATTTTATATCCTGCTATAGAGAACAGGATCAGGCCATGAATTATGCAAATGTTTTAATGACCATTGGAAACCACTCTTAAAATTTGGAGACTTCGAATGTGGAGGAAGGTTTCTTCAAGCTTGCCAAGTGGGGCCAGAACACCCAAAGCGATGGGCCGTCTTCCCATGGGGTGAGACAGAGAGCTCGGGAGTAGGGAGCTTGCATTAAGGACTAGTGTTTCCCCTTGTTAGGGGACAAAAGTCTTCACACATCTTTTCTTCTGATGATAAAAATATTCTATCTTGTATTCAATTGAAGCGTAAAAGGGTACAGTTTTAAAAGCAACAGAATTACTACGGTGTGGTTGTGGTGAAGGAGAACACCTATTCTGGTGTCTAAGGATGCGGAGTTACTCAATTATGGTGCAGTACTAAAATACACACAGAAGTCAAGAAGTTGGCAGATCTGATTAACTGTAAATCCAGGTTTTTATTACACTCCTTTCCCCCCCGCCCCCAAGGTGGGTACGGACAATAGCTTAATTTTGATCTCAGCTGCAGCTCAAATAAGATTTCAGCAGAAGATATTTACTAAATTATTTATTTTACACAGCGCTTTCACTGAAAAACAATTACCTGTTTTATGTACCATTAGCAGAGTGCCATGTAGGTGCATCTTACTACAGAAAAAAATACTTAAGGGATATTTACTGTCTGGGTTTTCTTTTGGTTTTCATAAAGCCATGTCTAATTGAAAGTGTTAATATAATTGCAACTTAAAGGAAAATGTAGCAGGAATAGGGACACTTGCAAATGACAAGCCTTTAGAACTTGAATTATTCATCATCTCAAACCTTAAGCCATCGCTAGGCAAGGTAGAGAGGGTTTATTTTCCCTTTTTTGTTTTGTTTTGTTTTTTAATTTCAATGAAAATTTCATGCCTTCTGTCAGCCCATGAGTATCTGCACACTAGTTATGTTGATTGAATCTACTATAGAGGTGACTGTCAACGTCCAGACTTCCATCCTGCTGCAGCCTTTAGGAACACAACAAAAGCAGTGGCGATTCTAATCAGATCCTGCTCTGTGCAGCGTTGTGTTCATGCTTCTGCCTGTAGTGTTGCTCAGTGTACATTTGTGTTTCCAAATAAATACATTCTGAAAGGCAAAGAAGTAGGTCCACCTGATTTTTGCATTCCAGATTCACTTTAAAGGGCTGATCAAATGGCAGGCTTTAGACGAGTTTTCCTTTTTTTTCTGGTTAATGGAGTTTAGGTGGCTGTAGCTTGAAAAGACTTGACAAACTGTTAGCATTAATGTACTGAGCATAATGAACACCAACCATACAGCACATGGTGCTTGTCTGCTTATTGGTGAATTTAACTCACTTTAATTGCGGTGTTACTTACGTGATGGAGATGTAGCCCTCAGAGGGATCATTTGAGGGACAAATAATGTATTTGTGTAAAATTTAAAAAAAAAAAAAACAAAACAAACAACCAGCAGATAGTACTACTAGCTGTAGTAAATTATAGTTTAATAATTATTATCTAGATAGTACTTGGCTTAAGGTTAAAAAAGAGGCACTTCTGGAAAATACGATAAAAGCTTGCCTGGAGCGCAGCCATCGGGACTATCTTTTGCAAGCTATACCGGTGGCGAGACATTCACTAGAGCACCTGGGAATAAATTGAGTCTGCTGGGAGGAGAAAGTATCTACCCTTGGGGCATGTCAATGGAAATAGAAGGTGACAATGAGCCCAAGGCCTGCTTGGCCATATCACATGGGTCTCCTGATTCTATTGAAGGTATTGCACAGCAACCTGCCCTCTGAGCAAATCTGACACCTGGGAGGTTTTCTGTGCAAGTGGGAGGTGTAGGACCTTTACCCTCTAGCACAGAGCTGGTGCCGTAGGCGGTGGGACGCTGGTGGTGTTAGAACCTCCTTATGTCTGTCATTTGTACCCTGAACATTGAATATCTTCCTCATTATTCATCCTACCACACTAGAAACAGCTGGTCTTCAAGGGAAATTACCTAATGAATCAACAATAAGGCTATTGTGTAGGCGTGACATTTCTGATAATAAATTATTGCTTTCAGGAGGTTGACCACACTTGTCAGGGTTTTGTGAGTTACAAATTCAGCTGCCTTGTCTTATGCTGTTTTACATAACTGACAGTGTAAAACCTTGGCATTTGACTGTAAGTTATTCCTTCAACTTCTAGATCTATATCATAAAATTTCTTTCTTTCTTCATTTGTTCAGAATAATCTTTAGGCATTTCCAACCCATACTTTGACATGATATTCATTTGCTTTGAATTGATTATCTTTATTGTGTCATATCTATCTTAGAATTAAATATGAACTTAAATATTTTTTTACTAGAAATGTAAACAGGCTATAAATGTAAGGACTACATTTTTTATTTCACTTAGATAAATTATGTGTTTGCATATTTCTTGTATCCTTACACTTAAAGGAGTAGTTTTTCAGAAACCCGTGGCATGGAGAAAGATTTAAGTATTCCCTTCCTAGCTTTCAAAAAATACCTGGATGTAACTAATTAATTTAAAAGTGCTTGATCCATATGAAATATGCTTCAAGGATTATTATTTTAAAGCATGCTTCTTTTTTCACATGCAAGTGTTATTTGCCTTTTACTTTGTGTATACAGGCATGTAACTAGTTAGCGATTAAAAACAAAAGTCTTTCCTCCCTCTTAACTGAATGCAAATGATACTGAAATTCAGTCAGTATCTGCAACAGATTGTATGCTTTATCTCTGTGGAATTCTGTGGAACCAGTTCTTTAGCTTTTAACACTGTAAGTTTTTCATAAGTAGCCAACAACTAGAAAAGGACAGCACTTTCGTTTTCTGCCAGATTTCTTGGGGGCAAAATGCATACTTGCAAATATGAATGAAGTAGGCTAAGGTAAGTCAAGCTGGAAAGGAAGTCGGTATTCTTATGCAAGTAGTTGTGGAAGTTAAAAATGAGATCTAAGGCAGGGAATACATGTTCTAGCAAGTATGCTGGGTTTCAAGCACTCCCAGTGACTATTGTTATACTCATTTCTTTTCACAAGTAGTTGATATCTAATGTCTGGACAGTGCTGCTCCTTCTACCTCATACAGAATATGTTCTTAATTTAATGTGGTAGGGCATTTTAAGGTGTTACATAAGGCTCACTCTCACTCAAGCACCAGTGAGTTATTTTTTTAAAATAACAATTCAGATTTTCAACAGGAAGAAAACTAACCAAAACCCAGTGTGTCCAGGAAGTATCTTCTGACTGCTATCTGAGAACTTGGAAACCAGCTTTGCTCTGTGTTACCAGGGCGCTCTGAATTGGCCTCGTGTCTGACATGGTGCCAGGATCCCTCTGTCCAGGGTTTTCTAGGAAGGCCAGTTGTAAGTGGAGCAGAACTAATAATTATTGCCCTCAACCCACCCACCCAATCCCCCTAAAACCAGAAAGTCCCCAGGGAACCTGTGAAGTAAAATGTCCTCCAAGGGGATTGCACAAAATCTTGAACGCACTTCAGAGGGGTGCCTGGAGGCAGGATCCTCTGGCTCTGGAAACACAAACATAGCAGACAGAGCACTGTGTTGGTCCCCTGCTGACCCCTGGCCCTGGAGGAGTTTCTGAATCCTGCCTTTTCAAGTCTTCCATAATTTTTCTTTCCTTTATATGTCATACCCCATGTGAGGCACTCCCGGGCGCCCTTGAGCGCTCGCTCCTCTCTGGCCGTAAGGGCAGTCATAGGTAGCAGTGTCAGCAGCCATGCCCTCCCCGTGGAGGAATCCAAACCAGTGGAAAATCAACAGCCTCTGCCTTTACTGCGTCTTCACTTTCCAATGTGCATGAAGTGACCTCCCCTGTGGTTGCAGGGCTTTAGCTGTGTGCCCTCTGGGGAAGGAGGCCCTATGGCCCCAGTGGCTCTGCCGCTGGCCACCACAGACCTCAGCCACACTGAGGGAGAGACGTTTTCACAGGGAAAATAGTCTTTTTTTTTTTTTTTTTAAAAAAAATCCGCAGCAGAGCGCTGGCCTCCTTGGCACAGTGCCCCTTGCCAGGGCTGGGGGGGCTGGCAGGAGACACAGCACCTTTCTCCCAGGCGCTGGCCTGACGCCAGCCATTGCCCCCTGTCCGCGTCTCCCTCCCGCTGCCTGCACGGCTCCATGCGCGGCAGCACCGGCTGTCCCCAGCCCTCACCAGAGAGGTGCCCCGAATGCCTCACAGCTGCGGTGCCCTGTTGGTCGCTCCCTCCGAGGAAGCAGTGTCCTGCTGGGCCTCGGCTGGGGCAAGCAGGAGACCTTACCTGGCCATGGGGTGGCTCCTCGCGTGGAAGATTGTGGCAGCGCAGGTCTGTGGCCTCAGAGTTGGTCTTGCCCCCAACAGCAGCAGTTTACAAGCAGGCTCCCCTGTCGTAAAGCCTGCCATCAGTCCTGCCCGGCTGCTTGGTAAGCAAAGGCGAAATGGTACAGAGGGAGCTGTGAGATACTGTGACCTTTAAGTGTAATATCTTGGCATCAGTTAATTAATTGTGTATTTTAAGTGTGCTGATGGTGATGAGTTAGTGGTGGACTAACTGGTTAACTGTGGACGTGTTCTGTTTATAAAACAATACCTGTAACCAGGGCCGGGTACACTGGGCGGCCAAAAGCAGAGACACGTAGGCAGGAGAAGCTCTGCAGCTTGAGCCTGTTGCCCTGCTATCGCTGTTCCTTGGAGAGGGTCTTTCTCACCACTTCTTGTCTTTCTCTTCTGTTTGCTCCTGCCCTGGAGGAGGACTGGTCTCCCATCCCTTCTGGGGACGTTTCAGCTGCTCATGGCAGCTGGGGGCGGGTGCATGGGGATACCCCCGAGGGGCTGCGGCGGCCGCCTGTGTCTGCTGCTAGCAGCAGAGCAAAGCACCGTTCGGAGGGCCTGAGGAGGTGGAGTTGTAACGGCTCGAGCGTGGTCACCAAGGGTATTGAAAACAGCTCTAGCGTGCTCTCCAAATGACTGCTTTGGTTCGGTTGAAGACCATTGCTAACTAATCAGGGCCCAGTGATTCACATGAGCACTGTTCAGTTAAGATGCAGAGATGAGATGACTGAAAAAAGAAGTGGAAAAAGAATTTAAAAACATGTAGCCAAAGACTGACCCTACACAACTTTTGGGTAGGACCGTGTTAGCCCGGAAAATTTAGCTAGATGTTAATGATTATGACGGTCCTCTGGAACCTTGAAATTTTTCTCCAAATTAATGTAACTTCTGGGGGTCCGTTACTGAAAGCAAGTGCCTACTGTGCTCTTTCCTTTTTCAGATAATGGAAATTCAGCTGAAACAAACAAAGGTGTCATAATCGTGTCGCATTTTCATTTAACTTTCCCCACCAGTCTTCTGATAAAGACACGTTGTATTCAGCATACATAACAGCAGTTCTGTCTCCAAAATCTGGCTTTACAGCGTAAGGCCTGTTGAGTTTCCATGGCAATGGCCACAAATTCCTCCCCAGCTCTTCAAAGTGAAAGACATATTTGTTTTGCTCGCGCAACTTTGTAGCACAAAAGCTCTCTCTCTTTTTTCACGTAACACCTGCTAATCTGCACTTGGTCCCTTTGAAGCCTCCTGCTGATCAGAAATTCAAATACATTTTTGCATACTAATCTTAGAGGTAATCTAGAGCTGGTGTCTTTCATGTTCTGTCTGTGAAAACAGTTTTCTGTATAAATCACCAAAAATGTTGGCCCTGGTCACTCTTCATGGGAGGATGAGCTGATAGGGAAATCACGCTGTCGACAGCTCGGATGTCGATTCTCTCAAGGTGCAACACAGCTTGGACGAAGCTATCAGATCAGGGCTTTTTAACCATCCATCCGCTCTTTGTGAAAAGGAGGAGAAAGGAGAGAGAGGAAAAAAAGAGGGGGAAGGGCTGTCATTAGCTCCCGGTGAACACAGCACGCCGTGTGTGGCTGCCTGGCTGTGCAGTGTGACAGGGCTCACGAGGGGCAGAGCGTGGCGCTTGCAGCCTGGGCGCCTTCAGCTGTCATTTTACGCCCTTTTCCTCTGCATGTCGGCTCAACAAAGGAGCAAGTGTGGCTGCAATGCCAAACAAATGAGCATTTGCTGCGGTGCTTTTCTGGTCATCTGATGAATAACCACGCAGCCACAGCACTGAATTCGCAGCCTGCACTTTCTTCCACGGCTGAGGTTGCTGCATCCATGCTGCTGCAGCACTGCGGTCCTGGGTGGACGCTGTGCCAAATGTGGGTGTTGGTACCCTGCAGGGTCCCCCCTGCCCATCAGGTGCCGGTGTGAGAGATGCAGCTGCCTGCACTGCCCTTCCTTCCCCCCCCCCCGCAGAGCCCCTTTCCTCTGCGCTGGAGCGTGCACAGGGAACCCGCCTGGGCAGGGGTCCCAAAACTACCAAGGGTCCTGGTGCTGCCTGTGCCATGGGGCGATTTGCCTGTCAGAGAGGCTGTGAAGGTCTGACGTCCCGTTGGCCTGTAGCTGGAGATGTAGCTGTGTGCTTCATGGATACTCAGTGGTATCTTTGTTTACATCAGTAGTAAAGGATTCAAATGGTTTGCCCTTGGGTTACTGCTGTGTGTCCACAGATCTATCCGTGTCTGCCAGAGCACCTCGAAACCCCATGTCCCATGTATATTCCAGCCCCAAACCTGCTCTCAGTTCACTTTCTGGTGGCACTGTGTCCAGTGAGCGCCTGTGCTGGCAGTCCAGCACCAGCTGCGGACATGCTCACAGTCTGTGCTGTGTTACTGCAGCGCTCCTTTGTGTTTCAAGGTTTGAAACAGAAGGGTTTGAGTTTCACTGCAGCTTGGACATAGGTAAACCTCTGTGGCATGGTTATTTTAAATGGGTTGCTCCTCACGGAGTTTTACCTTGTTTAAAATTATCAGGTTTCTTCCACTACTTAGAGAAAAAAGAAACCTTCATGGTTAATTTCTGAACTAATAATTTAGTTAATATATACGATTTTCCTCTTGGAGGAGATAAAGAGTTTACCTGCTTTTACAAGACATGTTACATGTTCAGTACTTGCTGAGTAGTGCGGCAAGCCCTTCAGTCAAGCAATCTCTCTCCCGAAGCCTGAGCTACAGTCTGCTGGAGCTGCAGACTGACCGCCTTCAACTGCAGAGCTGGATCAGGCACCCCGGGAACGCTCTGCACAGTGCCTGGGGACTTCTGTCTGTGAGCTGAGCCATGCAGCTCTTCCTCCATACTCTGAATTTATAAAATCCTAACTTTCAGAAAAATTTACGAAAAGCTTATAGTGCATTTCAGGGAGGAATGCATACTTGCCGTTTCATACAGGATCACTAGCAAAAAGAGATTTGAAAGAGGTTTTTTTGTTCATTGTCTGCTGCATCTCACTGCTATTCAAACTCTATTCAAATTCTCTTCCTTTCTTTAGGGAGAAGAGTCTGAGTGCACAAGGGGGCTATGGTTTCTGCAAGCAGATAACATAACCATGTAATATAAACATGGCAATAATTTCCTTAGGCCCTGTGATCTGTCAGGCATGTTGAGAACAGTTGGCAAAGATCTGGGGAAGTTCCCAGTGCTACACAGCAGCTACAGATAAGATGCCTTTCTGCCTTGCTCAGCTGCAGGATCCACACCTCCGGTACTGGAGAAGTCCATCCTGCCGTCTTTCCTGGCAGGGTAAACCTCTGCCTTTGAAGTCATATGCCCACAGCTTGCAGAGCTGACTAATACATCAACATCAGTCATTTACCAATAGTGGAGGGGGGGAAGTGAAAGAAAGCTGCAGCATAAATCTCAATCTGGCTTTATTCTTTTACTTTAGGTTATATGTCTTTAAAGGAAAAATGCTGACAACATGCTTGCTCACAAAAAGCCTTTTGAGCCAATGCCAAGAGTTTGCTCAAAACTGGTAAAAAGGCAGAGCTGGGATTTGAGAGCAGCACAGAATTTTCCTCTACTTCCTTGCTTTATTTCAATTTTGCAGTCGTTGAGGAGATGTTCAGTATGCCTGCTGCCTTTTGCTTTAAGGAATGGGTCAGAGCGTGCTTTTGTCTTTTGAAACGGGCAGTCACTGGTGTCTGACTGGTGAGGATCTGCTGGAGTTTGTGTGTTTGCTTTCTCTGTATCTGTTGCTCTTCAGTCTGGCGAATGTGACTTTAAAACAATATTATTTGGACTGAAATAGTGCAGCCAGGCAACAAGGGGCCTTGCGCCTCCGGGAAGGGCTTTTCCCCTCCCTCCACAGTGAGCAGCTTCATGAATGGTAACATCTGCAGACCAACGTGCCTGCAAAGCTCCCTGTCCCCTCGTAGGCAGGGCCAGGTTCATGCCATAGTAACCAGTGCAACCCAAGCAACGGCCGCCTCACCTTAAACATCCTTCTATGTGGCAGAAATCTTTTGGTTTCTGTGCGCTCTCATCTAATGATGGGATGTTGCTGCAGTAATACTGTTGGGCTACTTTAGTGTTCAAGACATGAGGTCCTGGCAGCTAGCTCTGGGTCATCATCAAGATTTCAAGCCTAATAAATCACAGGGAGTAATTTTTTGATGAGGATTGTGCCTGGCTAAGGGGAGCTGACCCCATGCGTTTTTCTCCTCTCTAGCAATCTTAGTGCCTCCTCTAATACACTGGACAATGACCACCTGCATCTGCAAGTAGCTATTCATAATTTTGGTAGAAGTTCTCCTACAAGGAAATGTAGTCCGGTAACTATGTGTATTGCAGTGCCTTTCCCCCTGAATGCTTGCACAGAGGAGCACCATTGGAAGGGCAGGTGGAGGGACTGCTTCTGCTCCCTCCAGAGCCCCAGAAAGTGCATCAGTATCTCTGTGTTTGGACATGGTGACTGAAGCACCTGTGTTATTGTACAAAGTATGAACAGCAGCTTATTGACCTTTACAAACCTTTCCTATTAGTGACTACCCTCCCCTTGAAATGCAGAGAGCTCAGAGACTTGAATTATTGAGGAGTTTAAGATGTGAATCCCAGGGAATCTGCCAGAATCTCCTCCCTCCCAGAGGCAGGGGAGGCCCAAGAGTGAATGCGCTCAGTGAATGTTCTCAGAGACGCTCAAATCTTGATGCTTGATTTTAAAAAATAAATATGTAAAAATAAATTATATTCCTAACCTTTTTTATAATAAAAAGTTGATCTATATGGAATGACTGGATCCCCACAATTGTAGTAGTGATAACAACATGCCTTTTATTGCTTCTTGTTGCTGTACCATGCACTAGTGTTATAGCCATGCTCCCCAAGAGAATGCAGTAAAAGTTCTTCTTAAACCTCAGGGGCTTTTGTGATCTTCTCACTTGCTATTTATAGTTGATTAAGGCTCAATCATGTGATATAATGATAGTTCCCCTACGCTATATTGATCCCAGTGGGAACGAAGGGCATTCAGCACCTCACATGATCAGATCCTTCACATCCGTGTCTCGCTGCTCGTTACAGAATATGAGCAGTAAGACTGAGTGCTCCTAGATTTTCTTATTCAGACTCATTTCGAGCTCCGGCTCAGACTGGAGATTTGCTGAGTAAATAGTCTCAACAATAATCTCAGCCTGATTCCAACTAATTAAATCCTGTACAAACATCCCTCTCTGGGCCAATATAGCGAAAGACAACGAAAACACAGAAAACCAGACATAGCTTTCCTCCAGATTTTGCTCGGCCCTTTAATCCTGTATCTTTTGAAAGATAGTAACGTCCATAAGATGAGGGGTCAGCCTTCCTGCCCTCAGCATCAAGCAGTGGAATTTTTCAATAATGAACAGCTGGGTCACCAGCGACACAAAAGCTGCTGTAATATCCTGTAGGCTTACGGGGTACAACAGAAATCCCAAAGCAAATCATGATGTACACAGAAAGGGACCGTCCTTTTCTATTAAGGAGGCCACTTCAAACCAGTCTCGACACCACCTTTCCTCCAGCTTTTCGGAGGTGAGATTATCCCCTGCGTATATTTAATCACACATTGGGGGGTGGCTTTGATTGCCTTTTTAGAGTCAGAGAAGTTAAAGAACATAGTTTGAAGGCTCTTATTATCGGTGCTCCATCCGCGTGCTCTCAGCCAAGATGTGTTTACAAACAACCATAGAGATCAGGAAGAACAGTAACACTGCACTGGGCCCGAGGCTGGGTTTTGCACCAGTTTGACAGACGTGATTGTATGAACCCAGACTCTAAGTAAGTGTGGTGAGAGCTTGTGGGAGGGGGAAGTGGGGGGTGTTGCATTTGTGTTTTAATTTTTATGAAACCCCATGGAATTCATGGCCATTTCCACAGAAAGAAAAAGTTACCTTGTAGGGTTTTTCCTAAGTACCCCGTAAAGCAAAAAGTAAACCAGGGTAACATGACCAAAAAATAAATACTATAAAAAGTTTTTAACGTATCACAAAAGTCAGTCTGAGATGTATGCAAGATATGTCGGAGATTCCTGATTAAAAGCAGTTTGTGTCAAGGAAGTTACCACTTGCAACATGTAGAACATCTGACAGTGATTAAATGGAGCTAGCTATTAGATTTTCCTAAAGAAACAATAGTTAAACATATCTCCACAAGTATGAAACACTTTATGTACTGTATCTGGTACACCTCATTTAAATTGACTTAGATGGAACAGACACACTAAGTCTAACTAGTAGGTTATTAAGAATATAAACCTGGTGCCCAAGAATTTACAATCAGTTATATGGGAGGTATCCTGACTTTCCTCCTTTTCCCAGGGCTTTCATTTACTAAGCATATGCTGTAAAGATGTCACATTTACAGCAAGGGACATGTTTAGGATGTTTCTTACAAACAGTTTTAAGTTACATACCTGTAGCAAATGCATCTTGCTGTGCTGTAACATGCTGTATAGAAAGTCTGCCACAGGCTCAAGAAAATGTGTGTTAAAGGAAGTATATATGTGTTGGGAAGAACACATTCGTAATTTATTTTTTCAGTTTGCTTATTAGAGCTTGTGAATTTTTGGTAGAAAAATGACATAAAATTGTTTTCTGCAGGCTGACAAGCTTTTCAGCTTTGTTAAACGACTTAGAGGTTTGAGAAATATGGTTTAAATTAAGCATATCATACTTCTAATTCTGGTGGGTAACAAAAAGAAGAGCTTGGAGATTCATCCTGCCTGTAGTGTTTGGTAGTTGCAAATAAACTGTATACTGTAAGTAATAATCACTTTAAGAGTTCCCTAAGAAATACCTTTCGTTTCTTCCGCTTTTGGATCAAGAGGCATATTTAGATGGTTATTGCAGGGCTGTACTTGCACCTAGGTGCTCTAATTCATGTTCGTACATTGCAGGGGAGGAACATGCAAGACTTTGAGTTCAGCATTTCAATCTGCCTTTAATTATGGATTTCCCTATTATTCTGTGAGATGAGCTAAAGTAAACCGCTACAGTGCTATAAGCCCAATCAAAATCACTGTTTCAGAGTGCAGAAATCATATAGATAGTGTCCATATCTCTTTTCTGTATGTCACTTACAGTGAAAGGTTTTTAAAAATAATTACGCTTCCATCAACAGCCGAAGGAGGTCTGCTTTCCAGACTGGCTTTTAAAGCCCTAACCTATCTCACTCTCTATCTGTGCAGGGTCAAGTCAGGAATTGCATTCAGCTCCTCCAGAGCAGAAGAATGCTGAGGGTCAGTGTTTAGTAGGTGGGAAATCATGTGAGCAGCCCTCTGGGGGGCTGAGAGCTAATTTATGGTTAAACTTCTATAATTTGCATAATGCCAAGTCTAATAAAATATTCATGGATAGCTTATGTCACTTTTACATGATTTAAGATAAAAATTAAATTGGAAATTATTGCTTCAAAAATATGAGAGAAAAATTGAAGACAATGTCTTGAGTGCAGGAGATATTTTGCTACTTTTTATTTAATTATCTTTTTCAGATTTACAAAATTGCTTGCTGAGTTACTGCCAGCTAAAAGTCTGCCCTATGCACAAAACTGTCCAGAGTTCGGTCTTTTTAATGGCAATCACAAAACCACTGGAATTTCGAGGGCTGATGTGGGTCAGCTAGAGGATGGACTTAGAGGATGTGGCATGTATGCTTCATGGGGTGGCAGTAACGGTCATGCTATAAGAACTGACAGCTTTAAAGGTAGTTGTTTTCTTGCAGTTGGATTCAGTTGAAATGATTAGGGCTTGAAGCTTTGCCAAGAGTTCGCTCTTAACCAAGAGATCGTTACTGCAATTAGGTGATAGTTTTGACCGATACATTCTGTGAAATGTCAAATACTGAAGCGTGCGTGAGAGCAAAAGAAACCACAGGGCTAAATGACACTTCTGGGCTTGGTGTTCAGCTCCATGTACATTTATCCCATTCTGTTTCTGCCATTTGGCAGCTGATGACCAAAGTCAGCTTATATAATAAGCAAGAAAAATATAGGAGCCATAACCCTGCTCTCTGTGTAACTGTTAGCGGGGCACACCTGCGGATCAGTGGGAGAAGTGAAGCTGGCCCCTGTGCACCGGGAAGCCAGTCGGGCAGGCTCCTGCAGAGCTGCTCCTCCAGCCCTTCCCCAGCTCTGGGCGCTGCTCTGAAACACATGGGCAGCAGTCCTGCTTCCTCAGCCTTGGTGTTCCCATACTCACTGCTGGGTTAGATCAGTACTGTTAGTCGCGGCTGTTACAAAAGTGATCCTAGCTTGCTGGGCTTGGTACCGTACAGCACAGGAAGGCAGCGAGTTGCTGTCATGAAGAACTTACAGCATACATGGAAAAGCCAGGCAAAGGCAAAGAGCATGCAGTGAACAAGAGGCAAATACTGCACTAGCGGCACAGTGCCTTATGGGGTGGAGCACAGCCAGAAAGGAAAACGAGAGGGGACACAATGGTGGGATGAGAAAGTATGATGTGGCGATAAGGAGTTAAAGATTTCTTCTGAATAGAGTTAAACAGCAGAAATTTGACAAGTCACACCTTTACCCTTGTGCCTGCCTGGGGTGTGGTAGGTGATCCTTAAATAAAGGGCAGTAAAAAAACATCTTCTGTGAGCAATTAATGACAGAGGTGCAGGACTAGGATGATCCCTGCTCACTAACAACAGACTTGCAGAGCAGCCTGCCCTGATGAGCCCGTGGGCACCACTGCAGAATGGCCTGAGGTTTTGCAGCGCGCTGCGGGCCTGGGAGCTCCCTGCAGTGGAGGTTCTCTGCAGTTACCATCACAGGGCTCAGAAAGTGCATTGCAATTTAGATATGCATACACACATAAATACCTCAAAGTTTATAGATCTGTGCAGTCTGCAAAAGTGTGCAATTAAACACTATGAATATGTATGAAACCTATACAGGTAACATAATATTTGATACAATACAAAGGTCTGTCTCTTGTTTCTCCTCCTGAACTGACCAAAATTTCACTTTCCTATTTATTCCCTCTTAATATTTCTAGGCTGAGACCCTGCCCCTTCCTAATGTGGGAGTGTAAGCCACTGCTGTATAGGTGCTCTCTCTCTCCATGCAGTTTGACTTTAATGTCAGCTATCATCACCCTCAGCAGGGCACTCTGAAGGGTTCTCCTGCAGTATCTCATCTGTGTTGGTGTTCTCTGACACAGAAAACTAGAACCGATCCCCTTCCCTCTTTCTATCTACCTCCCTTCAACAAATATCGACAGTAAGGGCATCATTTCGGTACAAATGAACAGAACAGCAGCACATCAAGTCTCTGCAGTCTCACAAAGGGGCAAAACAGAAGAAAAACACACAACCCCTGCCAAACAAACAAACAAAAACCTCCCAAAACCAACCCACATACTTTTTTCCTCTGCTTTGTGATCTCCCCTTTCTTGGTGCAGTGTAAACATAGCATGGCAGAAACGTTCCAGTTTTCCTATACGTAAAGGCTGCGCCATTCGGCACTGGGGCCATTCTCCTGCTCCAGAGCACATATTAATGCCAGGACGCAGAACACCATCAGCTGTGCGAGATTCACTTCTGCATCCCTGTGTTACTACAGAAACCACTCTAATTGCTTTGCATCTTTTTGCATTTATAGGTTAATCCTATAGTCTTTACTATAAGTTGATATAACAAAATCAGGAGCAGAGCCTTATCAAGAAAGGCTAGGGCTTTTGTTGAAAGTTACCGACGAGAGCTTTTACTAATTTCTCATGAACTGACAACTGATAGAAACTGAAGGCAGATTGTTATCTGGTGTGCACCACCTTTAGAGTGCAAATGCAGACTTGCACTGAGCTGCTTGCATCTTCATGATATCTGAATCAGGTACTCCCCTTTTTGTTTTATGTTTTCTGCCAGTGTCATCTCAAGACTTCTCTGTATGTATGATTGCTGATGGGATCGTTGGTAGCTTTAATGATATTCTTCTCCTAAATTCAGTAATGTTTGTCAGTAAGGGCTCGTTTGGAAAGGCGCCCTGTTAATCTGTTCATCCTGTACTTTTTCACAAAGGGGCATGAACTTTTCTTGACCAACCCAGAAGTTCCTGAACAGGTGACTATTGCACACAGTCTTGGTATTTCAACTTCTTTCCAGAGCCTTGTGTTGGGAAAATGCTGATTTCTGCCGTGCTATTAACTACCAAACCTGGACAGTCATTCTCCCAGTTCTGATAGAAGTTGGAAATAAAAATGCATGTATATTTTCCAAATGAGATTGCAACTCTAGTGGTTCAACAGGTCTGTCATCTCCTTTAGATATGTGTCTCAAAGAGTGTGGAAGAGTGGCCAATTGGGTTTGTTCTTAGCATTTTCATGCCAAATTTCTTTGATTATATCGATTTACTCATATGAAAGCCACGGATTTCATTAAAGCTCATAGATTTAGTCAATGGTAAAATGTAGTCGTTTGCATTGGCAAACAAAGGATTTCATAGCATACAACTGTAACACAATGTCTTCCTAGCCAAAGAATTTGCACTTTTTTAGGAAATACAAATGTTCCTTGGAAATGCCTGTGTCTTACTGTGAAACGTCCTCAAGATGAGGAGCTGGAAGGGAGAGTCCCTCAACAGGTTAAGGCATTCAAAGCAGGAAGCAATGCCATCGGTAGCTGCTCTCTCTTCGAACAAAGTAAATGCTCAGGGATCTTTAGATCATCAGTTGTCCTCAGATAATCTCTAAGTTGCCAATAACTGTTTTCTTGCATAGCCCCACCTCAGTCCCTCACAAGGTGACAACTGTCTCTTCCCAGGTCCCTATCTGATCTTCACTGCTTTTTGTGTCATCTTCACTGTTTTTTGTGTCTGTCTACGCACAGGTGGCTCTTACACTGGGAATGCTGGGGTCATCCCCACCAGAAATTTATAAGCCTTTCTCTGAGTGTTATCTCCCTCCCTTGTTGAGCACAGATGATGCATGGGCCAGAACAGCAGATGTACTAGATCACAACCCGCTCAGAGGCATTAAAGGTGCCACTCTCCAGATGAGGGGAGAACCAGTGGCAGTACGCAGAGCTCTCTGGAGAAGACCAGCAGGAACAAATGCAGCCAGCTCAAAGCCAGCCCTGACCTATCTGTTTCCTTGCTGCTGTCAAGTTTCATTTATTTCTTGGTAAGAAAACATGACGAGTTGCTAAAGGTGTAGGATCCCTCCCACCTGCTAGCTGTATGCAGCAGTGCCTGACGGCTGCAGCAGGCACACGCCTGGAAACTGCTCTTCAAAGCCCCCCCCCCGGGCCCCTGGAAAATACGATTGTCCCCAAGTGGTGGGTGAAACAGTTTTTGTCACTGGCAGCCCACAGTGGTTGGTGGAGCGGGAGTGAAGCGAAGCTCTGCGAGGACTTCTGGGGTCCCACAAGGCTTCACAGGTGCCATCTGGAAATAATTAAAAAAGTGCGCCATGAAGAAATAAATTCTATGCCCATTTTTGAATATGTGGATTAGCATGGACAAGGCTGTGCAATTTTTTTAGTGAACCAGATGGATGCAGGAATGACGGTGTGGTGAAAAATTGAAGTGTGTGGCATTGCTGTCCCATTTCTGATCTTGGTCTTTTGCACATACGTTTTTCCCAATACCTGAACTCTTAAAAGACCGTTCTTTTCATGTTATTATTTGGGTTTGGTAACTTCTGAATGTGCTTCCAAGTTATTTGAGAGCCCCTTGCCTAGGTCAGCAGAGTTAGTTCTGGACTGACATTTTGATCTGTTGAGAGTCTAATTTTCAAACAAAAAATCCATGTGTTAGCCTTTTATTAATTTTTTTTCTATTGAGCAACCAGTAAGTCCAGCTTCGTTATGAGATAAAGGATGGTGTGAACTTTCAACAAGCAATGGTTGGATATTCTTTATCCAAAAGAAACCGTATTACACTTTGCCAGTATAAAACACACTCCTGCCAAGGAGACATTAAACAAAAGCACTCATTTGGGGGGTGGAGGGGAGGTTGAAGCTGCTAGCCCTGATCAGATGACAGATATTTTTGTTAGGAAATAATACCTTTCTCTGATTTCCTGAGAGGTTGAATATAAAGCATAAAACAAGGGACAGTGATGAAATCCAGAAGAATTACCTCTGTGTATTCTGCTGGAAGAGAGTAAACAAGTGCCTATATGCCGCCCAGGTACAACAGGCACTGTTTGGACAGCTGCATTGCCCATTGAAAGGTGCTGCTTGATAGTGGCTTGGCGATAATAATACTAGTTTCATATAAGGTTCATATAAAATTGTACACCTCTGTAGAGATAGCTGTGTTAATAAACCCTATACAGCAGAAAAGTTAGATTTTCTGATGCATACCAACTACTAATGTAAAACATGCTCCAGTGAGAATTCCTTGAAAAACTGCTTTACTGCTGCAATAATAGTAAAAGGTCACCTTGGATCACATTTGCAAAAGGTCAGACGCTGGTGGAGATAACAGCCTGTGCACACAGAGCAAAAGTTAGTAGGTTCATTGTAGTTCCATCTGCAGCCGCAGCTGAAAACCAATCAGGATTAGACATGGGAAAAAGTTTCTTACATTTTGACTGATTCTGTGGTGGGAGCGGGATTATTCATATAGTAAGGAATGTCTCTGCGCCTGGTAAAAACTGTCAAAAAAGGCAGAAGTATTTTTAAATGCACCATTGTGCTGAGCTCTTCTTGTATTTCTATGTTCTTGAGATGCGTTGGGATGAACGCATGTCTCCAAAATGGTTATGCTAGCACAGTTTCATAGAATAGGTTGTTTAATGTGACATGGCACAAGGTATGTAATGCAAAACGTATGTATGCACGCTTTCCAGCTTGACATCTGTAGTATAAATCTTGTAGGCATAGGGAATTGTTACCCTCAGTCTGGTGGGAAGTTTTCAGTATGAAATGGTTGGAGTTCAGTTATTTGCTGCAGTGGATTCTGCATTCTCTAAAGTCAGTTCTGCGGGAACTTGAGAAACGCCTCACTCACGAGTTGCTGCTCTCTTCTCCAGCCCCCCTGGAGCCCCACCAATAGCTGACAAACGTCAAGCACAAGGATAAAGAAGTTTGTACTGAATATTGCCTCTCCAGCTGTTCTCAACCAGATGTGCTGAAAATGTTGCAAGCTTATTCTCAACGTTGCGGCTCTTTGCTTTAAAGAAAATATATTCCTGGAGAGGTCCCCATAATTGAAATGGTCCCAGAAGGAATTAGCGTTTCTGTACACATAAGCTGTCTCTCCATCAGGCCCAGCAGAGGCAATGAGGAGAGGGGTTGTGGGACTGAGGATCCCATCTAAGAAACTCTAAGTGATCTTCTTGCAGGATCTGGCAGTCCGGCCTCTCTAGTTCTTATATAAATTATATGTGATCTACTCCAGGGTAGTTCAGGGGAAGTTAATTCAGTTATGGTGGATTTACGTTGTTTTGAATGATTCTGCTGATGATATTTATTTGTGAAAGGGCACAGTCCAAAGATGCCCAATGAAGTTTGTAATGCTTGTCCCTGCGCAGAGGGTAAATGAAGGTCTTTGCCTAATGAATTTATATTCCATTATAAGCAAAGTGCACCTTCTTTCTCCAAATCATCTTTGAGAGACACAAGAAATGCCATTTATCTTTGAAAATGAAACGTTAGGACATGTCACAGGCTCCCAAATGCTTCAGTGAAAGAAGGCAGCATATATTCATGGCTAGAGTCTGCCCTTAAATGTGATCACGTTCTTTGTTGGCCCCTAATTCCATCACTGTGACCCTCGTGGTATAAGGTGTAATATAAAGCAGCAACTGACAGTAGTTACTGCAGCTGCCTAAGACTTGACAGGGTTTTACCGAGTACACAGGAGCATTTGGTACCATTTATTGTGAGTCTCTGAAGGATGCAGAGTGATCAGTGTTCTTGGAAATGAATGGTTTTTTTATGTTGTTGATTTCATTTCTGGGGATGGACACAGCACTCCCAAAAGCGAGGGATTAATAGTCCTGGCTGGGTGCGAGCAGAGTGCAGCCAGCACTTCACACACTGATGCTTGAATCAGACACTGAAAATAAAGTGTGGGACTCGGAAAGGGGTTTCCAAATATTTGACTACCAGTGAACTACCAGAGAACTACCAGTGAAACTCAATGCTATTCCTATTTCTAGGCTGCCAGCAATATCTAGTAAATTTTCCCAGAGAACTGCTGCTGTCCATGACATGGCTTCGACATTGCTCTTTCTTAACCCCCTTGTTCTGCTTAAGGTTTACCTTTGCCTCTGGGGCAGTTTCATGTTGCTAAGCAAAAAAGAGTAGTTGTGTCTCCGGCATGTTTGGGGCACCCGCGCTGCTAGGCAGACACTTCAAATAAGCCTCGGGTTGAAATGCCGACTAGGGCTGCTACCTCTGGCATCCAGTTAATTTTTTTGTACAAAATGCAGCAGAGACTCCAAGGAGGCATCACCAAACAGTGAGCACTGGAGTTAAGAGTGAGAGAGGGGCTCTTTGTCTGAGCACCGGAGCGAGCTGTAAGGGAGCCAGGAGCTTGAAGCAGAGGCCCGGGGGCTGGGACGCTGCCGGTGCGGACCCCGGGGCTGCGGCCTTGCCCAGGCTGCGGGCACAGTGGGCACCGGCCAGCGCAGGGCAGCCGCCGCTGCAAGGAGCAGCTCCAGCGATGCCTGTGCCGTCCTCCCCTCGCCCGCGGCCACCACACAGCTCTTCCCTGCCCCACTGTTGCGAGTCAGCAAGCCCAGCCAGCCATGGGACTCCAGCGGATGGCATCACAGCATGCATCGTCCGACGGCTTCCCGAGCCCAGGCTCTCTGGGTGCTGCCCCACACGTGTCCAGCACAAACCGCTGTGTTAGCGCCTACAAGGCGATGGCTTGTGGGTCCATAACTGCCATCCCGCACAGTCCTGCTGCCACCGAGAGTTTGTGCCTCACCTTCCTGTTGGAAATGATAGTGGGTATTGACGGAGATCAGTTTCACCATCTCAACTTTACAAGGTGTCTAGATGGAATATTGATGGATTTGGGCCTCAGAGTGACTAATTAGCATGCAGGATTCCTCAAAAGGGTTAACATGGGATCTTTTTAATTGTCAAAAGAGTTTCAGGCTATTAGTGTTGGCATATTCTTCAATAATCTGTTTTATTTTTACCTGCTGGGAGCTTAATTAAAAAACAAAGAGGCTCAATTTAAAGCCCATTACTATGCTAATTTTGTAAGAACTGGGCGGTGATTAAGAAGCTTTAAAAAGAGGAGGTTAGTTTGCTCTAGGGAATGGGTTGGAGGCAGGTTTTATTTCGTTTCATTAGCTAGCTACAATTATTTATAAACTAAATGGAAATGATATTAAAGAGTAATGAAAAAAACAGCATCTATGTATTATTGAACAGCAGAACTTTTTTTAATTTAGCGTCGAAGTGTGCAGAGCCTTTATTACTGCAACTTGCAGTTAACGCAGCTAAATGCAGTTGTTAAATATAAGAGGCTTTTTAAACATGCCCATAAATACAGAGCTGTCTGGTTTGCTTTTCCTATAGATCACTAGAGTAAGTTTATAAAGATATCAATGTGACAATAAAGATGAACTACTGTCTCTTTTAAAAAAGATTTTATGAGGTTTAATGCAGGAAAATTTCTTATCAGAATAAATTGCGAAGACTTATTTTTTTATACTATGTATGTAATGTTGTGTAATCTAACAGCGCCACAAACTTTCTACTGTCTTTTGCCTATCATGCAAGCACAAAATAGTACGTGCAATTCCAGCAGTGTGAGGTGTACCTGGGAGGAGCAGCTGCATTGAATAGATGTTCAGAAGCTGAACGCCAGGCAGGTACCAGCGCAGCAAGGGCTGGAGATGTTTCTGTGGATGCGGTCTGTGAAAGGGTGGGGGAGAGCAGCAGCAGCGGCAGCAGGAAAGCCTGGCTCTGGGTTTGGCCATGTGAGTGGGCAGTGGGAGGATGGTGCTGTGGGTACAGATATGGCCAGGGACAGGGAGAGGCTGTGAGGTTGCCAAGAGGCCAGGAGAGGTTTCCAAGCCCGGGCAGCAATTTTGAACCGAATCCCCAAAACAAGGGTATCTGTGGTATCTGTGAGGATGTGGGCAGGGAGATGCACCCTGCATCTGCCAGAGGAACTGGTAAAACTGGTGTGTATCTTCCCAGCCATGGGAGGAGGAGGAGGTGCTGAGCCTGTGCCTGGAGGAGCCACATCTCTGGTGGCACCAGGGCCTTCTACAGAAATAACACTTTCCTATAAAATATGTAGCTATTCCAGCTCATTAGAGATCTGGTTAGCCTGGCCCACCTAGTAGCTAAGTTAACTTAGCATTTGAATTCACGCTGAAACAGTCGCTCCGGTCTTCTAAAGGAGCGTAAACTCCACGACCCAATGACCAGCACTGCTGTTCAGTGCTGAAACCTTTTGTACTGCTGCTCCTTTTGGGAGGACTCTCTTGCTGTGCCAGGGATGGGGAGTGGGAGGAAGCCTGGAGCAACTGTCAGACGTCAGTGTCCACGAGGCAGAGGGTCCGATGAGGAGGAAAGGTGGCCGGAGGGCCAGCAGCTGATGCCAGCCCACCTTCATGGGCTGCCCAGAGCAGCTGGCGTTTAACCTCTGTAAGGGTCTGTGTCAGTCTGCAGCACAAAGTTCTAGGCACAAGTGGCCAAGCTTCCCCAGAGTGTCTTTGCTCCCATGACAAGGGAACATCTGCATCCATGCGTCTGGTCTTTAAAAAGCCTGTTCTCTCCAGCACGCCACAGAACAGGCGCTCTGCTTTCCTTCCACCCGCAGGAGACCGGCAGTGGAGCTTAGGACTGGCCTGGGGCCTCTGTGTTTCTTGGCTATGGGAGCCAAGTCTTGGCCGTGAGACTGGCATGCGTGCAGATGTGGGCCATGGGCTGGGCCTCTTACAACTGTGCAGGCTGCAAATGTTTACGTAGCTCCCGCAGGGAGGAGTTGCGTGAGCGCTGGGAGGCTGCAGGCAGCCACACAAGACAAGCAGGGCTGCAAATGGAGCCACATCAGGGGAGTTGGAGCATGTTGCAGGGATGCAGAAGTGAGGCACCAACTGCCTGAAGCGCTGTCTGTCCCAGCTATGCCCCGCCACAGTGCCGGGTGTGCTGGATTTGTCCATGCTCCAGAGTTCCCCCAGGTTTGGAGTCCTGCAGGAGACCAACCCCCAGGGCTGTCTTTACTCTGCAGATCCCTCCTCAGGCGTCACTTCTGTCGGTGATGCTCTCTTATGCCCTTCCTCAGCCTCATCTGCACATTTCTTCAGTCCTTTATTCCCTGCTGGAATGGGATGTGCTTCTTGTACATGGTGCCTTGCTGAGGTGGTTGAGCCTGAAACGTGACACAGGTTTACAGATAGTTTCAGTATTGGACTGGGGATGGGGTGGCAGAGAACTGGCTCTTTCTACTTAAATGTTATAAAACGGTCCTTGGGAGTGTAAGAGGGAGTCTTCCATGAAGGGGGCCTCAGGTTGGCCTCAGTATTTAATTCCACGTACGTTGGAATTACGCAGCTGACTCCTAGACAGCAACACGAGGTGTGTGAGGCTCACCCCTGGCTACCCTGAAGCCAGTGGTGGGGCTGCGGGCACCGTGTCCCCTCTCTGCACGCTGGCTGTCACTGGGGAGTGCCAGTTCCCTGAGTCCTGGAGAGCAGTGAATGCATTTCCACTCTGCGTTGCTGCGTGTTTCAGACCAGCATTTTTTGGGTAAATGCCACTGCTGTGAGGTTGCGTTAATGCGCGGGGCCAGGAAGGTGGCTGTGCATCAGATGGGTATTGCTGTCGCTGCTGGGGGATGGCGGTCTGCAGGGCACGGCTGGGAGGACGCCTGGAGCAGCCACCTCAGCTGCTGCCACCACGAGGTGGGGTCCTGTAGGAGCCTCCATGCCCGCGGCTCGCTCTGTGCACAGGGCGTGAGGAAGGCCGTGCCAGCACCCAAAGCTAGCCCCAGTGTCAGGCAGCATGATACCTATTTACTGCCCCCTCAATTAGCCTTTTTTATTTGTCTGTATCAGGGAATGGTGTGAACGGAGACAGTGTGAACTTCATTATGGGGAATCTGTAAGAAGTGGGCATTTTTTTCCCACTTGTGTTGAACTTTGCAACTGAGAAATCAGGGGCCCATCAACAACTGAGCCATTTCACCTCTCAAACCACGACCATTTCTGTCATAAATTTGCATTTCTGGGGCCAGGATTTGTATATTTTCTTTGTGTTTAGAAAGTGTTTAGGAGGTACTGCTCTCCAAATAAAGACATTGAAGTGTAATGTGAAAAACCAGGGATATGTAAGAAGCCCACACCATTTGTGCATTTATTCGCTTGAGACCTAATCTGATTCTGGTGGCAGTAGTAACTGGACTAGCCCACTCCAGGAAACAGAAGAGAGTTGGCACTTTCAGAGTGAACAGCATGACAAAAATGGGACTATTTTGCTTTCTTATGATGACTATGAACCCCTTCCAAGTCCACATCCAAGAGCGACTCTTTTCCAAACAGAATCTGTGAATTGCCTAGGCACTCTCAAGACTCCTGTCCTGAGGTTTGGGGGTAAGTATCTGATTACAGGAGGATTTATAACTATAGAGACATGTTTCATGACAGAGCTATTGCTGTTGGTTCTCAAACTTATTTTTAATTAAATTTGTTATCTTCCTGCCATTCCATCTTTAATTCTGTAACAACTTTATACTTCTCACACCAAAATGGTTGGTGGGGCGTCTCTAACTCAAATAGTTGCTGCAGCCAGTCAAGTGATTCTTGATGAAAGAAATAAGTTACGAGAAGGCTGAATACAAGAATTAAAATTACTTAGAGTGCCCTGCACATCTGTGACTCAAATATCTGTAGACACCAGCAGGACTTCTGCTGTCAGAGTGGATCCTGAGTTTGTCACGAGGTGCAGCATTCTGGAGCTGTTAGGCTCTGTCAAATCAAAGCTCACCATGTTGCTTCCACAGTCACATTGGCGAGAAAACCTAACACTGCACGTCTGCTGTTCCTGTGGGTAAACTCAGGGCTGAGCCTAGCCACAGAGCTGCCCCTCGAGATAAAGGTCATACAGCAGAATAGCTTAAAATCCTCTTTTGGTTCTAAAGGCAAACCGGACTATCCAGGATCCCTGAGGTCTTAAATGTCCCTTGGCCTTCTTTTGACCCTGTATACACCTTACATTCTTCCTTTAATGATTGACACTTAGTGGGTATGTGCCTTCGGGCATACTGAAGTTGTAGCTGCTTCTTCATCAAAGCAACTGTTTACAGCTGGTTTGAGTTGGATGCCAATAAACAGTATTCTTTTTGTCTCAAAATAAAAAGCAGCTTAAGTCCCTGATGATAAGGATTTTGTGCTTTGTAGAGGAAAAATTCAGCTAGGTTGGGACAGCCAGGCACTCAGCTTAGCAAGTCAGAGTACTTTATACTTCCAGCTAAACCGCTTTTCTCTCCTCAAGTGAGTGGGCTATAGATTCTTATCATTGTGGCAGAAGTGATGAGGGTAACATCTTTAGTTGGAAATCACTGGCAACATGTGGAGAAAGCTTAAGATGTTGTCACACTTTAACTTGGTCCTAATCTGTTCAAAGGCAGTTCATACTTTCTAACTGCGCCAGCAGGTAGTGAGAGAGAGTCAAAGACCATCAGGGTAAAATAGCTCATGCTTTTCTTTGGAGAGTTTATGACTTTCATAAAGCGGGTACAAAGAAACTGCAGCAGTAACTGTTATTGTCTAAATGAAGAGCTTATGTTCACCCAACCATATTTCATTAACTTGTACACCCAAGCTCCTACATTTCCTGCCTGCTTGGTGCAGTGCTAGAAGCAAATCTTGAATATTTTAATGCCTATTGTCAGTGAAATGAGAACAAGAGAAATGTGCAGATCAGCCGTGCCCCTTAGGTGACCATCTGACGTGTCCATCGCGGCCAGCAGGTAGCACAGACAAGCATGTGCTGGAGTGTCGCCTATGGTGTTCGCAAAATTTCCAGTGCAAGCGGTTTTGTGAATTGTGACATGTGTTGATGTGAGATCCAAAAAAGGAATCATTTTCCTTCCAACAACAAATTGAGACACTGCTAACAACACTTGAATGTCAAAGCTGGGGACTCTGTGAGGAAGTGGTGGAAAAGAGATTTAGGTCCGAACTCTCAATGGAGCTAAGCGTTTTCAAAGTCGTCTTACCTGTGAATGAGAACCCAATCCTGTTCCTGCTGGTGTCAGAGGAGTTCTTCATTTCACTTATTTGACACAGCTTCTCCTCCTTTATTTATCTTTAGCAGATAATCTTAAGAACCTCAGAGTTACTGGTGAGCAAACTTCATTCTATTTCAGCAAATAGTCTGTACAAAAAAAAGAAAAGTGCTTTGTCAACTTTGTAGAAAGGACAGTACAGTCAGAGCCGGATTTTTTTTCAGCCAGATATTCAACAAAGCACTTAGTTTTTGGAAACATTTATGGAACCCTCAGGAATACTGTGGGATATTTCTGTGCTTTTATAGAACAATTCCAAGCTGTACAAATTTTCTCGCCAAAAGAAAAGAATGCCGTACTGATATGATGTGGTGGGGATTTTGTACGCTTTCTCTCTAACAGGCATCTCTATTTTTTCTCTCTGTATGCGTGTATGTGTGTGTGTGTATATAATATATATACATACACATAACCAAAAGTTAAGTAGTATTTTCCAGCTTTGACCTACTTACAGGTTTTCATTTAATTAAAAAAAAATTCTGAAAAAGTTAATAAAATGTTTAGACAAACCTTTCAGTCTTGTGAGCTTAAGGGAATAATCCTCTTTGCATGCCTAATAATGTTGTTGGTGTCGAATGGGATTTCATTTTCACACATGTGGAAGTGTCCTGTGTGATATATGTTTAACTGCTGGAATAATTTAAAACCTGTGCTAATGTTCCAGGCAAAAGGAGGGTCTGGGCATGCTATAGAGCCTTGCTTATTGATAAATCTTTTTGTATGGGTTTAGAGTCTAGTTTACCAAAGCCTGAATACAAACACAGATGCTGATAGCTAAGTCTTTAGGAGTCTATCAACCATTCTTTACAGAAGCTAGGAGATTTTGGTAGTTCCGTGTTAATCTAAAAACTCAGTTTATAGAGCAGCTATAGTAATCATCCGTACTAGAATAACTAGGCTAGTCTGTTCATTAACGTAAAAAAGATGAATCAGATGTCTGTTCATTAACGTAAAAAAGATGAATCAGATGTTTGGAGTCTTCAAAAAAGCCTGTATTAAGAGAGCTATTTATTTTCCATCATAATATTAATAATAAGTAATTGTCATGATGTTAATAAGAGTGACTCCACATTACAAGAATAAATTATCATTCCTAGACGTTGCAGGACACGCCTTTAGTTGCCCAAGTGTTTGGGTTTGGTTTATTTTTAGTGTTCCTTTTCCTTTTTCAGTGATCCTTTTTACAGAGTTTCTCCCAAAGCTTTGTTACCCCTGTTAAGACTCTTCTGTCTTATCAGAAGAACAAGGTTTGTGAAAAAAGGACAGTAAAGAGGAACTATGTGAGATGATTGGGGGAAAAAAATTTTCGTCCGTTAAAGGTCAGGCTAATAAAGCATGATTTAGAGCAGAATATAGCGGGGACTTTTGTAAGACAAACAGCAACTTTTCATGCTCAGATGGGGATTCTTGGGTTAAATTGCTATCTTTGAGTTCTGAACTTGGAAAGGTATTAAAGTGGAATTAAACCTTTACACAATCCGGCTCTTGTGTCATTCAGGATTTTTTGGGGTTCTGTTTAATTGTACATCACAGCAGGGTTCTGAGCGACTGGTGCTCTAAAGAAATGAGGGGTAGGGTTAAGTCTGCAGCCCACTGCTCTTTGCTAATCCTTCTTGTTCCTTGAAGAAGGATTTACTTTTGCTGCCAGCTTGTGAAAGACTTTCCTCCTCCCGAAGAGATTGTTGTGGCTTTCCTGGGGAGGTGTGGTTGCTATAGCAGGGAGTCACGCCTGGGTATTCTCTCAAACCCTACTGAGAATGGGCCAAAAAAGAGCCGAAGAAGAGTAAAACTGGGGATTAAAAAATGGAACAATGAGAGACAGGAAGATAGGAGTGGGAACAAATGGGAATTACAGCACCAAAAATAATGCAAAGTGACAAAAAGAGGAAATAGAAAAATAATAGCTGACAGTCGGACTGAAAAGAGAAACACTACAAAAGCACAATTTATTTTCAACAGGCAAAGAAAATAAAAGGGCATCTGGGAAATAAGACACAGGCCTGTGTTGAGGGCTTTTTTTGGTTCTTACTGTATTGCAAACATATATGCATCAAGTATACAAAACTTTCTCCATAGCCCCTTCTTAGTTCCGCCTTTGCCACAATCTGTTTATTCAAAACAAAATCTTCTTGGGTTTTAAACTGTGTTTAAACTGTTTACTTATTTGCTGTTAAATGATATTTCTAGTTGTATCTGTTCCTAGGGACTAAGTGTAGGGTAATTCTGGGCTTTTTATATAAAATATTGACATGTAGATCAATAACAGAAGAAAAGATCCAACTCTGCTCAAATTCTGTTCTTGAATGCTTTCCAAAGAAATAACTGCCTCTAGGAAAATGCCAGTGGGCACTTGGTTTTGCTCCTGTTTACTGGAGACAAATTCTTCTGCTCTTACCATGGCAATGCCCCTGACATAAGTACCTGGTCCTGCCTCTGCCTGGATGCTGTGCTCAGCCACCGCGGGAGCGGAGACTGCGCCTCCCTCCTCACCCCACCAAGTTGCGTCCTTACGTTGTGTTGAGCCGCAGATTGCTGTATCATAAAGAGCTTACCTTTAGGTTTTTTGATGCTGTATTTTGCTCCTAAAACCCTTTGCTCTACAGATCAAATGCAGCCTAATTTTGCAAAGGTCCGAACATTTTCATCTCAGTGAATGAAGCAGAAATTTTCATTCAGTTTAGTTTGTCACATTACAAATAAAATTTAAAAAGAAGCCAGTCCCACATCTAACAGCAAATCTCGCTGAATGCCTTTCCTGCACCCTACTGCTTTATATATAGGAGAGGCAGAGAGATGTAACAGATGAAACATTTTGTTTATGAAGTGTCTATGTTTTGTTTTATTTCACATGTTTTTGCAATATAGATAACAGATTACACCACAGAGCTTTCATTGCCTTGTGCTATAAAGATACTATAAAGCCTTTCTGGGTATTAATAATAGATTGTGTTGATGAGTTTGGAGAAGCTGGCAATAGACCCCCCACTGTAAAGACATTAACACCACAGGACTAAGGTATCTTTCCCTTGCAAATCAGTTGCTAAATTGGCTGTGCTGATGGGTTTGGGCGCAAGCTTTTGTACAGCATCAGTGCAGCAGGCACAGGAAGTTATTTTGTTTTATACTGGCAAATAACGTTTCTTCCTCTTAATGTTCTTAGTTGAGAGGAAAGGCCCCGTGTAAATTCTTTCCCTAAGTCATTCTTGCCAGCCAAGAAATAACTTAGAAATTACATTTGAATTGCTTTGACACACGATTATTTTTTTTCTGTAAAAGTGAAGGCTTGGGCAGTGAATCACCAACAGTACAATTTTCCTGCTTATAGGGCCTTTAGGGTGAATTTTCATATAAAAATTATATTAGAAGAATTTCCCTGTGTTGTTGGCGATGTAAATTCAAAGGCAACTGTAAATTCAGTATGCCACTTAGTGAACAAGAAGGATAAGATGTCTCATCAGACTAGTGAATACGCAGCACGCTGGAGACAGGCAGTCCTCACACAGAGCTGGGCTATGAAATAAGGCCCCCTCTCCACGGAAAGCGTGAGCCATTTCGCCCACTGGAAATCAGTGAGGTTGTGCAGGTAGGAAATAAAGATGGATTTAGTTTAATATGTGTAAATAACTGAATAAAAATCCAAAGGAAGAAAAATGAAAAACATGTTGGTTTTCGGTAATGACCTCGCTCAGCAGAGTTGCAGCAGAAGTAAACTCCCAAACACGTACTATGCTTTTATAGCACTTCAGTATAATTTGAAGCAATACAAAAAGCACAACAGCAGAAGCCCATTTAGCCTTTTTTAAACTCGTAGACAAAAATAACATTATTTCCCAAATGTTTGCACTGCCTAAAAATATAATTCTAACAAAGTCATCATATTTTGTTAATCCATTAGGCTTCTTAATTGCAGCCCTGGCTTTATCAATTCAATTGGCGCCCTTAACTTTTATAACAGTTTCTATTCTACAGAACAGATTAGGAGAAAATTGCAGCCATAATCTGTACAGTGCAATTGCCGTGCTATAAAGAGGAATGGGAGTAGCTGAGAAGAGCAATTGGATTCCCAAGGTGGAGCACAGTAGAGCAATATCAGTGACTTTGTAAATGAAAAATTGTTTTAATTCCCTTCTAACAGCAATAATTTGATTCTTCATAAATTTTTCCATCAAAGTGTTGTAAGGAAAAATGCTATAAAATAGAACTGCATGGCAGTGATGGAAGACAGTTGAACAAAGTGGTCAATTAGGGGATGAAAATTAAGCAAGGAGAAGAATCCATTCTGTCACATTCTGCTTGAAGCGAGAAATTCCTCTGCACTTTACATTTTATGTTTTACTTTATAGTTAAGGAAGATGTAACTTTTTAGGTCATTCTGGCCCCACTTGAGCAAGTTACATTAGGATGGTTGCTTTGAATTCTGTGTGTCTTTATGCATTTTAGTGAATCCATTCGCTGGATCTTTTCCATTTCTCTCAGCATCGTGGTTCCGACCCCAAAACCGCCAGTGCACAGAGCTTTGGCGTGGTCAGCGAATGCTGGGCCCGCCCGCAGAAGGGATTTTGAGATGCCTCAGCTGCAGGAGCTGGGGTTGGGTACAGGTGCCTGGAGAGTCCTGTGCCCGGTGGCCTGAGGACCTCTCGAGAGGGTAACAAGCAGTCACCTGTCACCACGTGAGGGGATGGCTGTCCCAGTCCATTCCCCTGCCAAACACCCGCCCCATCAGAGCAGGCGGCAGCCGAGACCCGTCTTGGCGTGTTGGGAGGGAGCTGGGAATGGCTGGTCTGTACGAAGGTCCCTCTGGACTGGCCCCTCCTCCACTGGCCTGGTGGAGCGGCTGCAAGGATCCTGCTCAAGAAGGCATGTCAGCTCACTGTCCACAGATGACTTTTTTCCTTTGTTTAAACTATGTAAAGACAGAAAATTAACACAGGGCAGGAGACTTTTTGGCAGTTGTCATTTCTGTTGCAGCAGAGGCCAGCGATGGTGGTCCAGCTGGGACTGCCATGTGGCACAGAGGTACGCACAACACCGCTGTCCCTGCCGCTGATGGGAAGCAGAGTCTAAAAATGAACCAAATCCTGCTCCTATCAAGGCAAATGGGACTTTTCCTCTTATTCCAATGGGAAGGAACTCAAACGAAGGGTAATATTTCTGTGGATATGGTTGTGACACAAGCCATCGTGATGCTGCCTCGGGCCCATCTTTGGTGGACAGAGCAGTTATGTGAGCTTGTTTGGTGGGCCCGTCTTTGGTGGACAGAGCGGTTACGTGAGCCTTTGGCTCTGATAATGTCCATGGTCAAATTCCCACCAGCTTCAGAACAAGATTTCACTTAGCATGCGATAACATGTGATCTCTATCATTATTTTATCCATTAGGTTGCCTTTGCATGGCAGCACAGCACTTATGAAAATACAGGTAAAATGTTCACGGGAAGAAAAAGTAACTCAGTACCAAGATATGCTACATTTTAATTTGCGAATCCAATCCAGATTGTGAAGCACAGCTTGAAACGCAAGGTTTCACCAGTAGCTGGTGTTCTTACTACAGCACCTATGGATAGAGGGTTAATAAATATTTTCTTCAGTTCTCCCTGAAAAAGAAAAAGGTTTCTCTGTTTTAGTTTCTCTCTAAATATTACATTTTTTTCCTAGAAACTTTTAATTTTTGCGCATGTTTTATTACTACTCGATGAAAGGGAATTAGCTTTCTTTTACTGAAGTTTCAGCTCTCAAATTGGCTTTAATAAACTATGTAATTATTTTTCTGCAGGGAAAATATTTTAAATGGATTGTTTCTTTTTTTAGGGGTTTCTTTTTTTTCAAATAATAAAATTATAATATTTCTGTTTTGCTTTAGTGCATTTGAGATGTTTTGAATGTTCAGAATTCAGTGTAACCAAGCAACAGTTTCTCTTTTTTATAAGCACCCATAAGCTGTAAGATACTAACAAAAATGTTCCTATGCTGGAAAAAAACCCCATGCATAGTGTTTTCCCCATTCTATGTCATCTAAAGAAGACGGAAGTTCCAAAATTTCTCCCAAAGAACAAGTAACAGATGTCATTCATTAGTAATTTAATTTCTTCTCTAAATAAAACTCAGTTGTGTGAAAAGCATAATATATTTTACTTTGGCTCTAATGTAATTTGTACTATATGAGTGCCAAGTGAACTCCCAGCTGGCTATATAGGCACGATAGGGATGTCATATACAGACTATTATCAGAAAGAAAAGCATCAGAGCTAGAGACTATACCTACAATATTTACAAAAGCTTGTGACCATCATCTTTGCATATTTATTAAATAAAGAAAAGCCAGGTATCTGCTGTGGTTTCTTGCAACACATAATGTCAGAATAACAGGAAAGGGAAATGATTTAACATCTCTGATAGGTAGACAGCAGCATCTGTCCTCTTGCATATATCAAACACGGCTTAATAACTTCCTATTTACTGCTTCATGGCAGAGGTCCAGTAAATAAACAACCTGACTGAATTAGTCTATTTTTGTACCTCTGTCCTGTATAACAAACCTCTTGAACCACACTTAATATGAACAGCAAATTTCACACTGCACATGGAGATCTCTCAGCACAGATTAAATTAGTTATAATAAAACAATTAAAATCTATTTGCCCACAGACGGGAGGAAATTAAGGACCTGGGTGAGCAATAGAAAGGTAAAGGGTGGGTTGTCAGGACATCAGAAGAGTAAACATCAGAACCGTGATTCTCAGGAGCATAGCAGGGTCAAACTTACTGCAAGATAACTACGCGAGAGATAATAAATCTGTAGTACGTATTAAACACCAGATGGTTGTGCCCATGCAGGAAGGCACGATGGATCATGTAACTGTGGTTGTTTCTAAGGCTTACTGATTCAGCCTGACTTCACAGGGATATCCTAACAAATAAAATCTTTATGGCCTCTTCCGCTGGTGAACATTTTCATCTACTGTTTAAAGACAGGACCACATGTCTTAGCATTTTCATTGCCCCTAACATATATGCAAAATTAATTTAAGTTCACCCAGTTTTAGCTGGTGAAGATTTTTTGACTATCTAGTACTGTAAAGTTGCTTCACAGTGATTATTACAAATACTCAGATGGACAGACAGGCCATTGTTCCAAGCTTTAGCTCAGCTGAATCCCCCAAGTGTTTCAGGCATAGAGGCAAACACACATAAAAACTCCTAAACCTATTGAGTTGTCTTTCAAAATTGTCCAGGCAACAGAATTTATTTATAAAACTCTTGCAATCGTTGATTCAAAACAAGGTTTTCTTGTTCTGCTTTTCTCCTTTGTCCTCTTTGAACAATTTTCTTTGGAATGTTTTCGTTGTGCTTAGGAGTCGGAGATTTCCTGGGGCTTCTAATAAAGGCATTTGATTTCCACTCTCCACATACTTTAACAAGTCCAAGGATTTTGAGGTTTGACATTAACTTGAGAGCTGGAGATAATCAGCCATGGGGGTAAAAAGTCAGAGTTATGCAAATTATTTGTAAAATGTATAGAAAGCAAAAGAAATATTTCTTTAAACGTGGTTGGCGTGGGACAGTCTTTGTCTCAGCACAGAATATCTGCATGCTCCCCTTCAAATTTATGGCTTTGATTGAAACCTGTAAAGGGGTGATCTGTAAAGTATTCCTGCTATCCTACACTTCTCAACAGGTTTATTACCATTCATTTATAAAATGAACAGTCTAATGAGCAGTGTTTTAGATCACAGATATCAAAGTCTGGTCATTTGTCAAGATTAGTTTCCTGTTGTGAGATTGCCTTGTGCAAAAAAAGTACGTAACCTTGGGTTACTCTCTGGAAGCTGAAAAAATACTTATAAACACTTTATAAGATAGATTTAATGAAGGTTTTATAATCTCCGAGTTAAATCCAACCCAGTGCAGTATGTGCATGTGTATTTGTGTAAGTGCATGTTATAGTGCAGAGAGTATCTGAGTACAGAGTATGGAATTTTCTTATGTTGACGACGGACAAATTAAAGATATGAAGTCCATGCAGTATTGTCAGGCCAATTTAATGTTAATTTGAATGAGTTAATACCACATTGACGACAATGTAATTCGTTATAATTAAAAGACTGCCTTTGGAAACATTGTGCGAAAGAACCATCTTTCTGGCAATAGTCAATTGCCAATAAATAACACAAAATATTTTCTATTTATGTGTTAGACATCTTTTATTTTGAACAAAAAGAAGAAAAACCGAAACACTCAGTAAAGCAGTATGACAGCGAAGGTGCTACTCAGCTAAACAATGCACTCCATAGCACAAGGCTAAGAAGAAAGTAGGTTATTTTTATGTCCCAGTTAGAAGAAATGGGGGGTGGGATATGCTTTCCTACTTAAAATTATTTGTAAAGCGTATTACAGTTGTGTTTTCACTGTCACTGGACGGTGGCACATTTTGTGTTTTGCTGGGAAGAGAACTGGAGGCGGTCCGGCCTTCCCTATGGCGATGGCCGCTCACCGCGGCGCCAGGGCCGCTCCTGGCGGGCCCGGATAGCGCACCGGCTCCCGCTGCCGCCCCGGCGCCAGCCCCCTCCCAGGGAAGGCTCCCCGTTCTCTCCTCGCTGGGGTGGGGAGGTGGGACGCTGCCTGCGGCTGCCTGCGGCTGCCTGGTCGTTCCCGCTCCGCGCTGCCTGCGCGGAGCTGCGCGCAGTTGGGCCGGCCGGCCGCGGGGATGGCTCGGCTCAGCAGGACCTACTGCGCGGTCTGCTGCAGCCAGCACCTCTGCCAGTCCCTCTTGCAAAGAGAGAGAAGTCCTTACGCTCTGTGATCTGCCTGCGAAGCGAGCCGGTGGAGCAGGCATCCTACGTTAGCCCTTTCTGAGGAAAACCTCAGTGCGAAATACACTGAGCACTCAGCGTTATTTTTATTAACAGCATGACCACACTGCTGGGGTTTTATCATCGTTATCACAGCAGCACTGCAAAGGTTTTCAGACAGATCGCGGTGCCTGTAGTGGCAGGATCGTGGCCACTTTCTGGAGTTTTCAATGTTTTAATATTTCTCAGCCCAGCAGCACTGATTTGAAATGCAAACGAAGCCAGGAACCTGGAGGCTGCAGAAACAGCAAGAGCAGCCGCATTTCCCGGTCTGGCTGTTACATCTGCAGCCGTCAGAACTGGTACCACACGTAGGGTCAGTCCCATCCCTCCTGATAGCCATCGATTGAATTTCACTGAAGCGTACACAGGTTAACTGTCACAGTGGTATAAATGAACCGATGCCAGTTAGGGGAGCCAGATGCCTTCACACCAGATTTGCTAATCTTCGGAGTCTTTAAGTGTGCTCCATCATAACAACAGTCTTCAGACAAAAGATACATGCTTAATTAAACTGAGTCAAATAGGTTTAAGTAGTTAAATAGAAACAATTTTTTAAAGTGCTTAAAATCTGTTTGCTCTTTTTTTCCCTTTGTGTTTCAATCCTTTCAGATATGTTATTGTGTACAGATAAAAATATTTCCTGCTTAGGAATTTGCCAGCTAAAGCATTGTCATATTTTTGTGATGTTCACTAGTCAGAACATAAAACCATATTTCTCTCTTTCTGTTGAAGTTTGCATCTAACAGAAGAAAAACCTTGCAGACAAACCCAATAGCACGAAATAAGATGGCCTATTTACTAGCAGCGGCTGTGGGTCCTGTGTGGCATCGGTTTGCCTTTAAAAGATTTAATTCATTATGTACCCAAAAAAGAGCCACTCAGTCCACTGCACGCGGCTTGTACACTGGACATCTGTTAGCTTGTGGCTGTGGTCGTGCAAAGGTACGCACTGAGCCAGCAAGGTTAATAGTGTAGAACTCTTTTATTAGATCGAAAGATACAGATGGGGAAAACCCACAAGTTCTTGGGCACTCAGCCTTTCTTTGGATGCCATATGCAAATGTATTTACATTTTGTTTTTCCTCCTGCCCATTTTGTGACTCCATCATTTTGCTGAGGAGCTAGTGACTGCCATTTTGCTGTACTTCTCAGCTTAGACAAAATGGAGGCTTTGGAGGCATCAGTAACTACCACAGCCTGTGCCTTCTAAAATCAAAGATAATTGCCTTCTATAAAAAAGGGGATAATTTTGAGGATGAAAAAAATAATCAGCGTACCCCGTCCTAAAAGGTGGAATCTCCTTTTTTCCTGTGAACACATGGGTGCAGTTGTGTTAATTTCATTGCCAAAATGTAAATATTAATGCACCTTGCACTTTGATGTATTGCCATAAAAGACACTGAATTTCAAATCACCAAGCCCACTGTGTGATACAGGGACATAACTTAGCTATTCATCTTTATTTGAAGCAGCCCTCTTCCTAAAAGCTCACTTAGGGAGATTCCCAGTTGCCATTAGAAAAGCAAAATAAAATTAATCTAAATCATTCTAACTTTATCTTAGAAAATTAATGATGGATGAAAGAGGGGGTTTATAAAGGTTTAATAAGAACTAGTCTGGAATACAGTGTATATTCTAGAGCCTATGATTATAGTGGTAATTTAGCAGATTGTATCACTGCCTATCTCTGCCAAAGGATGTTTCACACCATTTAAAATGCACAGTACTCCCTTCAGAGACAGGTTGTTCTGGAATAACTCAACATCCAAAGAAAAGCCGTGTTATTTCACTCCTCTCTTTATCAATTGCATGTGTGTGATTGCATGTGTGTGTGTCGTCTTCTCCTCAGCAATAGCACTAAGTTTTCATGCTTCTTTCTGTGTTCATTTATCAGCCTCCTCAGAGACAGACAATACCAAAAATGGAAAGCCATGAAACCTATTCAGAATAGGGTTTAAGTGCTGACACCACTTAAAGCCACAAAGCAAAGCATGAATTGGCCCTTCCTCTAAAAGGTGAATTAAAATAAATTCGGTTTTGAACAAGTTATCCAAACTCTGAGAGCTCCTTTTTGCTTCTCTTTTTGAAGAGGAACAAAACAGTAAGATAAGGACAAATCTTACTGTTTTTTTTATCCAGCAAAGGTGATTTGGGAATCTCTAGACCAAAGGGATTGAGATTTGAATAAATTGCATGCCTGTGATGTTTCCAAGACTAAGGATGCAAGTCTCCCAGTGTGCAAAAGCATGAGCCAAACTGATCTGTAGTTAAATTAAAGAATTTGCTGTATTTAAATTCATGCAGTGTATGATTTGACATTCCCTTTGACTTTACTGCCTCTCTTTCTTACAGGCTGTTTGCTGCTAAGTGCAGTGGCTGCATGGAAAAGATCGCCCCAACAGAATTCGTGATGAGAGCCCTGGAGTGTGTTTACCACTTAAGCTGCTTCTGCTGCTGCGTTTGCGAACGACAGCTGAGGAAAGGGGACGAATTTGTTCTTAAGGAAGGGCAGTTGCTCTGCAAAAGTGACTATGAAAAAGAGAAAGACTTGTTGAGCTCGGTCAGCCCAGACGACTCAGATTCAGGTGAGCTTTTCCCACACCTGCTCCAACTGGAAAAGCCACAAGGGTTTGTAGAGCTTTCTTATAAAAAAGTATATCCATTTACACATCCACTTTATCTATATGCACATGCCACCCATGCAAATTAGCAGGCACAACTAAAAAAATCCTTACTTGCAGTCTGTTCTCCCTAACTTGACGCCCTTCCTTAACTTGCTGCTTAGTAAAGGACAAAACCTTTTTGTTTTCATCAAGGTATTTTTCTGTAAGATCACAAAATGTGAATCAGACTGACTTCAGTTACCTGAGGCCTCATTCAAAGTGTGCTGTTTTCCATAGGCATTCTTCCATCCACTTAACATATTTTTCAGGGGATCTTCTGCAGGCACACTTTCAGCACTGAGCTAGGAAAATGGGCGAAGTAGTAATAAGATTTTCAAGAGTATTCTCTCTGCCAATCACAAATGGTAGCTTTAAGAAAAACTACAAGTACCACACAGAAGTACTGAGGAGAATCTGAAAGAAGCCGAGAAGTGGATTTGTGCTGCAGCAATAGCATGTGCAGTGCAGGAAGCCAGGGCAGCTGCCCGCTTGGCAAGGCTGCCTGCGTATCCACTCCCATTAAGGCAGGCAAGGGGGCTCACACAACAAGAAAAATAAAAAGCAGGAACTTGAATGAGGAGTTTAGGGGAGTCTCTCTCTGAATGCTTTGAGGCCAGGTACAATGCTTGGCTCTCCTGACTTCCATCCATGCTTCTCCTTGGCAGTATGTCTCTTCTGTGCTACTAAGGCTCTAGTTTCATCTCTGTTGCCTACCTGCTATTTTGTGTCTGAGCCCCATTCTGGTGTCAACCTAGGAGATCATCTATGTGTTGTCCCAAGGATAGCTCCACTATGGTTTGTATACTACATATAGTACAGAAGTGAGACATGCAAAGTTTGCCTGTTACAGATTTCCAAGGGTGTCCTTGAGGTCCTGTGCTGTTCCTGATGAGTACAAACTGTTAGGATCAAGGGACGACAGGCTCGATATCTTACTAAAATGCACTACTACTAATCTGCAGTGTGATCTCTCTTCAAAGAAACCTGGGGTTTGAACAGTATCATTGCAAGAGTCTGCACTGTTGAGCCTGGGAATTAAGGCAGAGGGTCACCGTACTGTGACCAGAGCTTTTGCCTTCTCCTGAAGAAGACAGTGGAGCCCTCACACTGGTAGCAGCTGATGGGTGTCTTCCCTGAGTTGTTCACGGTGATGGAGAGACAGATACTTCCTTTCCTCCACCCATTTCCTAGGGAAGGTTTTAAAAGAGAGTGAGCAAAAGCCGCTTGCTGTCTGTCCAGGGCTGGAAACACAGTACTCCACAGGACAAATAGTTCACACAGTGGTTCTCTAGTCCAAAACCCAGGGGATCTAGCAGTGGCTTTTAGGCTCACAGGCAGTTCCAGGAGAGACGGGATGCCTCCTTCCTGTGCCATATGCACTCAAGGAGACTGGAAACTTTCTGCTGCCGGTGTGCCCTGGCTGATCCCAAGACTAGAGACAGCATGTACACAAACTGCTGCCAGCCATCATAATTGCACACTTGTTTCCCAAGAAAATGTCTAAGAAAATCAACAATTACCATTCCATTAAGTGTACAAATGACATGAATGTTTGTCTCTGGTTTATGGGAAAATGCATTATTCCAATTTAGCTAGGAGCAGTAATTATCCTTAATCTCTAATCTGAGAGCCATATTCTCCACGTTGCTGAAATTTATATTTTCGTGTCGGGAATGCTGCAAGACAAAGGTCACTGCTGACTCGGCAGGATGTGCGGGACCGGGGCCTTTCTTGGAGCAGCATGTTATTTATTGCCATACTGTATTTGCAGCACCTTGAGTGCTCTGCTGTGTAAATCTCATGTCGCAGGGTTTGGGCTCTTTGTGATCTGCCTGAGGCATGTGAGTTTCCTACTTGCCCTTCAGCATGTCATTCTCTCATCGCCAACGTCAGCATCCCGCTGTCCACCTGTCTGTGTCCAGGCAACCCCCCTTTGAAAAGCTGCGTGTGCGGGGCTGTCCCCACACTGCAGCGATGGGCATGGGGATCCTCCTCCCCTGCCTTCCTCACTCACCGCGCGGGCACTCGTGGCTGCTCTTTGCCAGCCGGCTGCGTTTGAGATCTGCTTTGGGCACGGGTGGGCTCTCCTTCGGGACCAGGTTTTGTATTTTGTGATCAGCAGTGAGCTACCACAGCGGCACAAAACAGCCTTGGTTTCGATTTCATTTCCCCTTGGCACAAGGGGTAGTTTCTTATTCCTGGAGATGCTTTTTTTCCCTCACTATTCTCTGTTAGCCAAACCCAAACCTGAAAAACAAGTTGACAAATTAAATGGGATGTTTTCTCTCCCATTGTCTAATACATTGAAAACGCAGATCTCCCAGATGCCTGTGTGAGAGCAAATGATTTCACATAGCCCTGGCTGAGAATGTGTCCTTCTCCAATCAAATATTTATCCACTGGACACAGAAGTAACTCTCCAATGAGCAATATTAATCCTCACAAACCTTTTCTTAGAAATGGCATGCTGGAAAGTTAATAATGTCATGGTTATTAAAATGACTGAACTTCTCTTTAATCATTAGGCAAAAGATGCTTATTAAAGTAAAAGGTGATTAGATTGCTAGGTGCATAATAATCAGACCCTAAAATGAATTAAAGTCTAATTTGTTAATTCCCCAAACGTAATCTTCGAGTATATAAAAATTGCAGTGTGTTTCTTCACGTTGAAGTCCCTATAATAGTACATTAATGTTTCCTGGAAGAAAAATCAGTAGTCTGGTGAAATAAAATATGCTGAGTTGAAAAGTTTTTTTTTCACAACAAAATTTGTATTTACTCTTCAACTTTTGCCACTGTGATTGAGATTTCCCAGCACAATATATTAACACACATAACATCACCGGATTATACAAATATTCAGAATTTAACTATAGAAAATACAAATAATCTATTTGGTCTACACAAGCACATATATACTTGCATGTATTTAGCAAGAAAGAGAAATTTGTGCATGCACGTGTAGACACATCGAAATACACAGAGAAAGAATACTGATGTTTTCTGTGGGACGCAGAAATGAGATGGCAAAGATTATATTTAGTATTATCTCTAGAGCTTCAAAATATTCAGAACAATAACTGGAATCTACATTATATTTAGCTAAACAGACTTTGAGATATTTTTGTGATATTTGCATTTACACTGTTTTGCTGTCATAGCGGTGCGGGCAGTAGTACCTGTCTGCAACTAATGCTTCAGGAGAAGATGCTGCTCTGCTGTGAAGGCAAAAGTGTGTGTCACTTGGTGTGGTTGCAGCAGGTGAGCACACAGGGGACCAAGTGATGCTAGAAGGGCACAAAGTCTCTTTGTCCTAATTCCTGGAAATATTGAAGCATATTCTGAATTTCCATCCCCTGATCAGTCCCACGTCCTCAATTAAAATTAAACACATTTTTATGCTTTTGTGGCATTTGATTGAGGCAGTGCACAGAAATCTAAGATAGTCTCTTCCTGCCCGTAGTTACTTTAGGCATTCAAATAAACATGGGATAATAGTTGAACCTGTTGACTAGTTTGGCAGCTGAAGAGCAGTTCTCAAACACCCTGTTATCTTGGTGGAACAAGTACAATTTTATATTCTGTTTATTTTTCACCAGTTAAAAGTGATGATGAAGATGGAGATGTTAAGCCCACCAAAGGACAAGTAACCCAAGGAAAAGGAAGTGATGACGGGAAGGACCCAAGAAGACCTAAACGACCAAGGACAATACTTACTACGCAGCAGAGACGAGCATTCAAAGCATCCTTTGAAGTGTCTTCCAAGCCCTGTAGGAAGGTGGGTGCTTCATCAGGGACCTGAAGTCAGCTCTGACACCAGGCCACAGGGGTGACAGGGTCAGCCCGCAGCTCCAGATAGCCCCCTGCCCCTTCCCGAGACAGCAGCAGGTGCCTTGGAGTGAATACAGAAACCAGGCCAGCATATGGCGATGCTCACCCAAATACCGTCTCAGCCTGGAGCAATCAGCAGCTTAGGACCTGCTCATTGTTCTTTCTGGATATTCACCCACAGTATGTAGAGCAGCTCCGTGACTGATGCCTGCTGAACAACAATATTTGGTTCTTATAAACCATGAAGTAATCTTTGACTATCAGAGCCCAGGTAAACAAGTGGCTTTTGCCCTTCTCCTTCCCACCACAGAGGCAGTCACTCTCGAGTGAGACGGGTGCTCAGCTTTGGTCCCAGTACTTGACCTTCCAGTCTTGCTTTTTTATGAAACTTAACCCTGCTGTTGGTCTTGTTTATAGTAGCTAGGGAAAGGTATCATGTATTGCTTCACTGATGAAGCTGGTGAAAATCAAATCTTTGCGAAAAGCAACCCAGGTAACTGTTTCCTCCTAAGTTTGATTGGAAAAAAATGGAGTTGCATCCTGAAAGCTGTCATTTTTGCAAAAAGTGACATTCTCCTGCTGATGTACAAAGTATGTCTTTTGGGACAGTGCAATGTACCTTTTTGCCATTTTAAAGTATGAAATTGTACCTCAACAATATAAAAAATGTTCATAGCCAAATCTGTATCTTTTTGCACAGATATGTTTGTTTTATGGGTAAAATAAAAATGGTGAAATGACTTAGTGTCATTTTACACAGCTCAGACTATTTGTTCAGTACTTATGAAACTGGTAGCGACATGAAGGGCAGAACTTGAACAAACTATGCAAAAATTTGAGGAATTTTTAAAAGTAATTCTGTACATGCAGTTTTTATTGTAAGTACAGGCATATTCCTCCTAACATAACTGATCAGTTTTTTTTAAAAAATACTAAATATTACATCATTAAACATTTCCTCCTGTAGGTCAGAGAAACACTAGCAGCTGAAACAGGACTCAGTGTGCGAGTTGTCCAGGTCTGGTTTCAAAACCAAAGAGCAAAGGTAGGTTGTTTGTCAGGTTCTCAAAAGTAAAACGCAAATTGTCTTCCAACACAGATTTCCCCCTCCCCATAGACGTAGTACGTACCACAGAGATCCCAGGGACTGAACTGTACGTATTTTGCATGCACTGCTGTCTACATCCATACAAGAAAGGCAACTTTCAAACACAGACATGTTGCTCAAAGCAACATGAGGTTGGGAGTAAATTTTACGTGCAGATATGAACTGGAAATTGAAATGTTTAAGCTTAGAAATGAAACTGAACCCACAGTGGTGTGTGCATGAATATAAATGGTCTGTATTAATTGATTCAATGTTTGCAGACAGTTTTGTAAGGAAACAAAATTGTTGCATTCAGAGCCATGAGATTGTTCTGTTCTTCCTCTTTTATTCAGATGAAAAAACTAGCACGAAGGCATCAGCAGCAGCAGGAGCAACAAAACTCACAGCGACTAGGGCAAGGTAGGGGATTTGTGATGAAGACAAAGCAAGGGGAAAAGAATCTGCAAGGTTTCTTGAAGTGCCATTTCCACATAATGTCTTAAGTACAGCCATACAGGGCATGCACAAGTCTGTGGATAATGTCTGCCATCCTCAGTGGAAACATATGGAGGTGCTGTGTCTGAGTGCCCACCCCAAATTATCCCACAGCTCTCCCATGGGGCCAGACCCTGGAGGTGCTTTCACAGGAGCTGTTAGCTCCTTTCTAGAAGTGTGCAGTACAGAGGTGCTTTCACTGGAGGAAATCTCCAGGAGGCTCACTCCAGCTAGATCTTCAGTTTGTTTTCTCCTGAAGAAAGGGGGACCATGCTCAGCTCAGCATCTGCGGGCTGCTTGCAAGGGCGTCACATTGCTGCCACAGCCAAGGCACAGGGAGCCCCTCTTGTGCCCCAGCAGCTGGGGCAGCAGCTGCACAGAGGTACCAGGGCTTGCCCTGCTGCTCCATGAATGCTCTTGAGGTTCTCCAACTCCCAAGGCCTTGCAGCCTCAAATCCTCCTCTTTACGCAGAGCCAGAAAAACTGGTACCAACAGAAGTTAGAGAATAATAGGGCTATGTCACGCACAGGACAGTCTTTGGGAAGAAACGGTCCAGCACCCAGGAGCTCCAGAAATTATATAGTCAGAAATTACAAGTCTTTCAACTTACTGCTCAGGGTTGTACTCTCAGACAAAATTTGGAAGGCTTCTCTGAATGACAGGACACAACTAGCTGCATTCACTCTGCGCTCGGGTTCAGTATTGCCACTGATGCTACTGTCTGCTGCCTCTTTGTTCCTAAGCAGTGACTGTGCACTCCTGTTTGCTTTGCAGAAGTAATGTCCAACCGAATGGAAGGGATGATGACATCTTACACACCACTTGCACCACCACAGCAGCAGATTGTAGCAATGGATCAAAGCAGTTATGGCACAGACCCATTTCAGCAGGGTCTTACCCCTCCACAAATGCCAGGCGACCACATGAACCCTTATGGTAAGGCATGCATCATTCTGCCGCATCAGAGATAGCAGGGTTCGTATGCTAGTTCACACACCAAAGGTTCAGTAGAGTGACTTGCTTTTATAATATCTTTTCTGGGATTTGTACCAGGGAATTTGTACCAGTCAGTTTTGTGTGTATATTTTCATGTACACATAAAGGGGTAGAAGAGAGCTCATCCGAGGCTCTGGACTCCCTTCAGAGCTATTTCACAGTATAATTCTGATAAATGATAAACCAAGCAACATCACCTCTCTTGCTCCACTTTTTTAAAGCACTATCATAGACATCTAAAAATAAACAGTGCCAAATTCTAGCTCCCTCACAAGTTTTTCCTTTTTCTTAGAAGCTATGGGAAAAAAGTGCCTTGAAAAGTGGTGTAATAAAGAGAAGTAATCTATTCATTCAAAAATGAATAAGCACCCCTCTAAGATCCCTCAGATTGGATGTGTGGATTTGTTAAAGAACAGTTCTTGAGCTACTAAGAGATGTGTCACCACAGGACGTTTCTCCTGCGTAATTTTATTCTCTGCCCAAAATCAAGATGATGGTTTGCTTTCACGATTTCCTGACCACACACCATCAAGTGGATAGGTACACCAAATGCATCACAAGCATTAAATGCCTAATAATTGATTCTGGACAATTGCAGTGTGGCATTTAAATAAAATTTAAGAGGATTTCTCAGACTGTGATTATTGGCCTTGCTGTAGCCCACAAATGCCTGTTACGTCAGACTCGTTTCTGCTGACCAGGAGCACTTCATTGCAGCACTTCATGTCCACGTGCATATCACTTTCATGAGCACAGCATGCACAGGCCGAAAAGAAATCTTCTTTGGGTCTGTGTTATTACTTTTCCCACTGAGACAAGTCCACGGTACACACCAGGCAATTTGATAAATCCTGTAAGAATCTGAGGACATCTGAAGTGCCAATGAGCGTTAGATGGCTTGTGATTTTGTTGCTAACAATTTGCTTGACTTTCTAAGCAAAACTCCTTGAGAGGCAGGTTCTGTGCTCCAAAACCAGTGGAGGAGATAGCACAAAGCCATTTCAGTGAGTGCATGAGGAAAAAGAGCAGGACTAACACTTTCTTAGTGCTCACAGGACTTGAGCTAGAGCTCTTTCTGGTACCTTAAGAGTTGAACTAAGCTGAAATCTTAATTGCTAAGGGAAATAAAAGGTGCTGTTCCAAACCAGCCCCAAAAGAGTGGAATTTTCTGAAATGGAAGCATGTTTACAACTGTAGTTCACTTGACGCCAGGAAAGCTGGGTCTCGTCCTGGGTCCCGCTGCATTCATAGGTCTGTCTTTTACCTTGTGTGTAAATGAAGACCTTTACAGGCTACGGCTCTTAGACCGCTTTTCCGTGTCGCAGGCACTCAGTGTCAGGTCATGCCTTCCTCAGTGGCCCCAGTGCCTCCGCGAATGCCGGGTCCCAGTTCACGAAGAGCCAGGGACCTGTTCCTCCCCTCCTGGGCACCATTTGCTCCCATCTGTTTTGTGCTGCTGACTGAAGTATAAATTAAATCCTGGCAGATTTGAGTGGCACTGCTGCCAGTTGAACTCTGTGAATTGGTTGCTGGCCTTCCTCTTTGTAGGTGAGACCCTTAGAGCGAAAATTACGTTTACGTGTCAAAACAAAACCAGGAGCGTTCCCTTTTGCTGCAGCGCACAACATGTGAGCATCTGTGTGTACTGTGTCCTCCTCTGGCTGCAGCAATCCAGCTTAACGTATACGTTTCATTTGCAGGAAACGACTCCATTTTTCATGATATCGACAGTGATACCTCTTTAACTAGCTTGAGCGACTGTTTTCTTGCCTCTTCCGAAGTTAACTCCATGCAGGCTAGAGTAGGAAACCCCATTGACAGGCTGTACTCTATGCAGAGCTCGTATTTCGCCTCATGAAAATAAAAGAAAACAAACAGCCGGCATATATTTAGCCAGTGACTTTTTCCAGTGCAGAGTCTACAGCCATATGTTGCCCAGCTCTTCCTTCACAGTGACTCCTGCTGCCTCTGGACTGCAAAGAGCATTTTTAGGAAGACTATATCTGTGTGCATATATGTGTATGTATGTATATATACATTAATACCTACTTACCTACATACATACATATATATATATATATATAAAAACAAAATGCCACCAGTCCCATACCCTTGATTCCCAGCTTGCACCAGACCACAAGACAAGCACGGAAGGAACAGAAGACCCTGCTCGTCAGCAGCCTTTGGTTTGGTTTGGTTTGAGCTCATCGTTGTAAAGGAAATGGATTTTGCGGAAAGCTAGACCTTTTCCTTCTTTCTCTCTTCCTTTCTTTTGGATGTTTAAACTTTTTTTTTTAAAGCCACTGATACTGACATCAGTCGACCATATGACAAATAAATCAAAGAAACTGGAGATTCCTCCCTTTTCTTACTGCATGATTCATACTATGTTGTGGATAAATTGCCATTTGAACTGTGAGAAGTTAATGTAAATGTGACGTTCAACATTTGTTTCCTTTCTACACTTTTTCTACATAACCTAGATCTGCTCATTAGTTTATAGCCCTTATGCATATGATACTGAGGAAACTGGTTAACAGTAATATTTGTGGAGAAATCCAGCGATTTCATAATAAGAAAGGTCTATGACCCTGGAGAGGAGATGCATGTTAGGGACAGAGGCATTTAGGTTAGTATTGATCTTAAATAATTAAAACTAAAGGTGCTTACAAGACAGAGTTTTATTTAATTTTTTTTTGAAGTGTGAGAATAAAACATTTACATTTGTTTGTAAGTATTGCAGTGCCAAATTTCAAGTCTAGACTATGATTGGCAAACATGTGTTGTTCATTCTGTTCTGTTTATTTATGTTTTGCATGAGGCATAAATGTGCTATATTCCATTGTCCATCTGGAATAATTAAGCACTCCTTTAGTTAATTATCCCATCTCAGCAAGATTCTATGATATACAGTTCTAGCCTGAACAATCGGAAGTCCTGAAATATGCACCAACTGGTGAAAAAAAAGTCTGAAAGAGATCACAATGGGAGGTTTAGATGTGTTGAGCTGGAGTCCAACCCAAGTCCTGCAGGTTTCACACTGATGGGATTCCTGTATTTACAATAAATAGTCCAACTAACCTATTAGTGCAAATGTAAGAAGAACAAGTACACAAATTGAAGGGAATGTCCCAGCTGAAGTCTGAATGTCTCAGATGCTGAAGTTTGAGCATATGTCATATAGGTTTTCGTAGGGCATAAAATATCATAAATAATAATAGTATAGTTATAAATATTGCCTGGTGATAATTATAATGTGGCAAGGCAGACAAGTACTGTCATGGCTCTTAGTGGAGAAAACTTCATGGGGAAAATTTGCCAGGGTAATATCAGTAATTATAGGGTGTGTTCAAAATAGAGCTCATGGGGAAAGATTGGCAGGATAGGCACTTTCTTAAATAAATACCTTTAATATATTGACCATAATAGCCGAAAACAAGTCCAAAGCATTGGTTAATCCAGCTCCTCCAGGCTGAGGACTGGTACAAGGCCAGTGCTGCAGAGTCTCCCGTGGGGCTCAGCACCTTCTCCAGGACCGCAGGACTCTCTGGACTCCTGTCCTGGGGAGGCCAGAGCAGGGCCCCCGCAGCCTCAGCACCCAGGGAGAGAGCAGCCCTACCGTGTGCTGGGGGCACTACGGCTGCAGCTGAAGGGGGTCCTGCTGGGGAGCCCCGCGCACAGCTGCCCACCCCTTCGCTGACGGAGAAAGGTCCTCCTTGTGTCCCCAAGGGGTGGATGGCAAGGATCAGACGATAGGTCCAAGGGAAAAAGTAAGATCACAGTCGTCCCCAGCATGCAAATGTGGACCAAGCGCGTTAGAGATTTCTTGAGAAAGCAAAGTTTTATCTGCAAGATCAGTGCGTGCATTTTCACTCTGTGGAGGCGAGGAAAACACTGGGGGAGGACTATGTGTGTGCAGTGTAGGAGAGCAAAGCGCAGACCCAAGGCAAAGCCTTCCCGCTGCTGCGCAGTGGCAGACCCGCTGTCTGCCACGCATACAGCCCTTCGCGAGCGAAGGGGCGGATGTTTCTGCGAGGATGCCGGGGTGACGCTCCCCTCCCTGCAGGTTCCCATCTCCTCCCTTTGCGGCAGCAGCCTGAACTGCTGGCTGCTATGCCCAGGGAGATAGGTCCGTTGCGCCCATATGCTTTTGCTAGCAACCGTTCTCTCGTTTTCTGACAGGGATGTGGATTTTCAGTTCAAGGTTGTGAGTCCCTAGATATGTTTTGAAATTGGAAGAATTTTCATTTCTTACCCATCCCCTTCAATTATTTTTCCCTTTCCTTGTGTATCAAAATAAATAACAATTTCCTTTCTCTCTGCATGATAGCAAACATCTATAAAGAACTCAGGTGATCCTCACTGCTTGCAGGGCAGAAGGCAAGCAGATTTCATATGGCACATTATAAACATTTGTCACCACTGATCTCAATGGATTCATCCAGTTTTCCTCCCCACCCTTCTGCTGTGCTACTTTAGAGTCAGAAAAGCATCTTCACCATCTCAAACATACCAGGTTTATAGACTCTACACATAGGCATAACCTTGCTTCATCCCTCATTACTGGCAGGATCAAAATGGCATTTTTAGTGTTTACAGGGACTTTTATGAGAACTATAATGTGACCTACAGTTTGAAGAACTGCCTTGTCCCAACTCTACCTCTGCTTCTGGGCCGGATGTTGAAAAAACAATCCATTTCCAAGGAAAGAATCAGATATCCCATTTTATAGCTGAAGTAACTATAATCTTTTGCTGATTTTTTGGATGACTGTTTGCCAGCTTTTTTTTTTTTTTTCCTCTTTTCATTGCTTGTACATACCATCTCCTCTTCCCTTGGTGTGTTGTATGATGATGCCTTAGCTGTTTGTTCCCCCCCCCCCCCATGTTCTACCATCTCTGGTGCCATGTGCATGACACAGTCAAGCCCTCTGGCATGCGTAACGTTTCCCATGCCACTGTGGGTTGCTGCTGGTCAAGGGAAGGAATGCATAGCCAATGATTTCCAGTGGACCCGTTATATCTGGCAGAGGCCAAAGTTCATTAAAGCAAAATAAATGTCACTTTTTTTTGTGGAATGAATTACCCTACTGGAGTGTGATCATTGTGGTTTTAACCTGGGACCTGCAGTAAAAGATTATATAGCAACCTCTGACCTTTTTGATTTCTGCTTTACTCTTCTATTGTCAAGGGAATGTCACCGATCAGGTGAAAGTAAAATGTTTAATGGGCCATATCACAGTAATATCTTACACTGAGTCAAATTGATAAACTCTTGCCAAAAATTCTTAGCATCTGGCACTTCCACGGAAACCACAAACAATGATTGCACATATGGGAGCTTGAAGGCTAGAGGTCATGACAGCAGTTTATTACATGCACCTTACAGTGATCATTTTCCCTAGGAAATTAACCCCTCTCTAATATAACTGCATCAAGTGAGCTCTTTGCGGTGTTTCAATCATGTGTTTTGGCTAAGCAAGGAATACATGTTAAGCTAAAGTGGTGACAAGATGCAATTAAGTAAAAGATGATTGATTAGGTTTCAGCATTTGCTCAATATTGAAAAAAGATGATTGTAAGATCAGAATGAATATGCTAGGTACTAGCTTCCTCAGAGGTCTTTATTGTGCAGTTACCAGATCTGTAACGGTGGCACATAGAGATTTCCCGGCATTCAGAAATGGTTACGGAGCAGTGTGGCCCTTGATCCCACTGCCGGGCTCTCAGCTGGGCAGCAGCACGTTTACATTGCATGGTTGACTGTCGAGGGGATGATTCCTACCATGCACTGCTGTTCTCAGCCCCCCCATTTACCAAAACACTATGGATTAAACCCTGTATCGTAAGCAGTTAGGGGCTGGTGGTAAATGTGTTTCACAGTCATGACATGGAAGACAATTATGTTGATGTAAGTAAAGTGTGGTGGTTGCAATCACTAAGATTGAAACACCATCCTAGGCATTTTGATCTCATTTCTTTAAACTCTGTCATCAAAAACATCCAGATCACTTGGGTCAGTTGCTGCTAACTGTGCCTGAGATGTGACTCACGTGAGTCTCATGATGGCTGCTGAGTGGATTTTTCAGACCCACCCTGCAGAAGTCGGATGAGTATTACCAGGTCCTTTGAAGGGGTCAATGCCGCTCTGTCAGCAGCAACTCAGCCACCTCACTGTGCTGTCATTGCATGGGGAAGGTCCTTCATGCTGGCAAACCTTCAAGGGATGATGTGAACCCACTTACCTCTTCCTACTGTGCTCAGGACTCCCTCCCAGTTTCCTTGAGGATCAGAAGTATGTCCCAAGCCACTGCCCCAGGTGCCCCAGGGAACCCGGTTCTGTGATGCTGCTAGGGATGCTGCAAGCTGGGCTTTGCGAGAGCACCTCTTTGAACCGTGTCATAATAATTCTGGTTGTCCCCAAAAGTCACTAGAAATTAACAGCAGAATCCAGGAGGAAGGGAAGGGTTCTTACAAGCCTGGAGCTTGGTCACAACAGCTAAAGGACAGAGAGGCTATTGAAGCACATTAAAGCCCTGGGAGCTGGAGCCAAAGTCTCAAGTGCTCAGCATAGTGCTTTACACAATCCCGTGCCCAAACCACGTCATGCATTTCTGAACAGCAGATGCTCCCTGTGTGGGGGGGTCCATCTCCAGCCCGCCCTCCTCACCCCGGTGGCACGGGACAGCCGACCGCCGCATCCACAGCAGCGTGGCCAGGGCTTCAGGCATCTGTTCTCTCCAGTTAGGGGGGTACTTGGGCACTTGCTTTCCTCTTGGCAGGTACCTGAAGTCTTCTGGCTTTGGTGGGATTTAAGCACGGTCTTGCTCATTTGAGGCCTATCTGAATAAACTGACAACCATCTGCCCTCCTCAAGGATGCACCCGGGTCCCCTTGGTTCTGCACACCCTGTTTCTGCTCAGCAGTGACTGTGAAGGGACTGCCAGATACTTTGCATTGGGAACTCTGTTTTTAAGTGAACACCCTATTTTTTAGCTGTGTATGGCTGTATTACTTGTATATTTATATATTCTGTATTTATGTTATCAAAATGTAGTATTTTGTAGCTGTCTGTTACAATTTGTTTAACTTGTAAAAAATATGACTATGCTCTCTCATACTTAACCAGCTGCCTCTCACCATAGATTCTCTGCTCCTTTCCCTCTGTATTGGTAACAAACCACCATAATGTATGTAGATCGGATTTTTTTTTTTTTTAATTTAATTACTTGTCATTGTTAAATTATTTATTAGTGTTTTTAAATTTCATTTCACTGCATTTTTTTTCCTGTCACCATTGCCTGGCAGCTAAGATACATGAGTTTCTCATACATTATGCTCCTTCCCATGTGCACGTGCGTGCGTGCACACACACACACACAAAAAACAAAAACAGAAAAAGAAAAAAAAAGAGAGAGATTACACTTCAGTATATTTGTAAATAAAAGCAACCTGTAAACAAAGCAGGATTTTCTTTCAGTGTGCAGTTCGTTCTTTGTTTTTTGCAGACTGAAAGCGTGTTCTCTGTATATTGGGGATGGCATCACTGTTCTCTCAGGCAGGAAAACCAGGGGACTGTGACAGCTGAGCACTGCATTAATATTTTTAGCGGTGTAGAACAGTAGCCCAGGCTGCTCAGTGGGTACTCTTCTTTCTTCCAAGGGGAGACACAGCAAGGGCAATGGCAGGGTCTCCTTTCACACTGTTCTTTGGCCTCTGCAGGTTGAGAGGTTCTCTGTAAGGATAGGGACAGTCTTTTACACATCATCACAGCCCTCAGCCATTTTTGCATGAACTACTTTAGGACAGGAGAAGTCTGTAGGAATTCAAGATGGTGCAACCAGACCACTCAGCCACTCAGATGGAGCTCTGTCAGGACCGTGTGGGGCAGGTGCTGCTTATTCCTGACAGTGCCAGGAAGGCTTACTCTGAAGCACATGGATATGACTAGTCAACTGCAATAAGCCCAGCAGCATTTTGGGCATACCTGGGGTCATGACAAGCCTGGGTGCACCATTCCTCTGTCACTGGCCACAGGCACAGCTATAGAAGAAAACAGAGAAATACCTGTTCATTACAGCAAACAGCTTACACCACGAACACAGCAACTCACTGGCCCTCTGCTTGATCCATTATGTAGCGGAGGTCTGGAGCATGAGCAGTGTTTCGGATGGTGCATGAACTGCTTCAGGAGAAGACTTCAGTACTCATTGCCACCGTCTGCTGTGGAGATGTCCAAGAGCCAGATAAGCTTGCAGAGGTGTTGTGGTTTAACCCCAGCTGGCAGCTAAGCCCCGCACAGCCGCTCACTCACTCCCCTGCAGTGGGATGGAGTAGAGAATCGGAAGAGTAAAAGTGAGAAAAATCGTGGGTTGAGATACAGTTTAATAGTTAAAGCAAAAGCCACACACGCAAGCAAAGCAAAACAAGGAATTCATTCACTGCTTCCCATTGGCAGGCAGGTGTTCAGCATCTCCAGGAAAGCAGGGCTCCATCACGCGTAACAGTGACTTGGGAAGACAAACGCCATCACTCTGAATGTCCCCCCCCTTCCTTCTTCTTCCCCAGCTTTATATGCTGAGCATGACGCCATATGGTATGGAATACCCCTTTGGTCAGTTGGGGTCAGCTGTCCCAGCCGTGTCCCCTCCCAGCTTCTTGTGCACCCCCAGCCTGCTCGCTGGTGGGGTGGGTGAGGAGCAGAAGAGGCCTTGACTCTGTGTAAGCACGGCTCAGTAGGAACTAAAACATCCCTGCCTTATCAACTACTGAAAACAAAGCCCCATAGTAGTTCCTATGAAGAAAATTAACTCTCTCCCAGCCAAAACCAGCCCAGGAGGTAAGGGCTATTTGCTGCTGTTAACAGCAGCGCTCTGGATGCGGCCTCCGATGTTCCTGCCGTTTGCCAGGGCTCAGCGGTCTGGCAAGGAAAGGCTGACTCTGCGCACCCGCTGTGCCCGTGCCCCGAGCAGCCCCCGCTGGCGGCAGCCAGGGATGGGATCCTCACCCGGTGAGACATGGTCTGGTCCTGTCGGTCCAGTTAGACACTGTCAATTGGGTCCCTTGAAAGTTTGCCATTAAAACTATTTGTAAGCTGAGAATTATGATTTCCAGCTAAAAGCTGTTTTTCACCTACAGAAAACATATGCTTAGTTTTCCAGAGAAAATTTTGGTTTTTTAATAGAAGTAAAATGTCTCAAATGGAAAATTTCTGACCAAAACCTGCGAGGTTTTCAACAGACACTGTGAGAAAAGAACATTTTCTGAAAGGTATTCTTTAAAGGGAAGCAAAGCAGAGCAAATGCAGGTGTGGAAAGTAAACCAGCTCCAGAACTAGGCGGCCAGATAAGCTAGGCCAAGGTTTTTAACCACTTTTTCTCTGCTTAAGTGACAGAGAAGTGGCCATGTGGTTATTATTTTGTTATCTTAACCAACGCCATTTATCCTAAAGTGAAAAGCCAGCAGTATTACTGACCTGGAGAAGCGGCACAAGAAGAGAGGCGCAGGGCTGCAGGGGAATGAGGAAGGCCCGACCATCCTCTGGCTGCTGTCCGGCGCCCTGGGCCTCTCCTGAGCAGGGCCTGCTCCTCAGGCTGGCTGTGCATGGGGACAGGGAGCCAACCCAAACAGCCGGCCTTGGCAGAGGAACTGTGCTGCTCTGCTGGTCCCTGCCACAGAGGGTTCATACTAGAAAACAGAGTGCTAGTATCCTCGGTGTTTGGGCTCAGAAAGTCCTCTCTGCTGCCAGTTGTTTCTGTACAGGCAGCACACAGGGACCAAGCTAGCGTTGCAGCCCTGTCCAAGGACCACGTCCCTGCGGGTCCCCGAGCGTCCCGGGTTGCCCCGCATGGTCAGCAGGCCTGTGCGGTCGGGGGGCTCGCCAGGACAGACAGCAGGAGCGCGGCCAGCAGCCCCAGAGACAGCTCCGTTGTCCAAAGAAGCACATGTTGCATTTGCATGCCTCAGAAATTACCTTCTTCCCACGTGCTGCTGTACAGGCTGCTGCTGAAGCTGCACCTGGTATGTCCAGCGACTGAACCACAGCAGATCTGTCTGGAGTGACAAGCAGGGCCCTAGGCCGGAGCTGAGATGGCTGGTCTGCCTGCCCGGCCAGGCAAGGCTTGCGGGCGGCAGACGCGTGCTGCAGGCAGGCAGGCCAGCCCAGGCGCTTGCCGGGCACTGTCTGTAGGGCACAGACCGGCACAGACGGCTGCCACGCCCTGGTACAAGCCCGGAGCGTCTGCTGTGCCTGAACCGCCACCAGCACTGCCCCGGCACAGGCTGACATGGCAGAAGCCCTGGCAAAACAGCGTGTGGCGACCGTGGTGATTTCACAGAGATCTAACAGGATCTTTTCCTGGAGCAAAACGCATGCAAGGGCAGCCGCATGCTAAGATACACTAATGTGTATAAGAATTACCAATGCATTATAAAGTACTCGTCTAGTAATGGCAAATTTGAGACCAATATAAAATGATAGATAGATGCTGGTGTCTCTTGGGCCATGTAAACATGAACATGAACTTCAGCTGAGGTTTGATCTGGCCACATCTGATTACTCATTGCCATTCCCCAGGGCCAGAGACACTACATTTCTTTTCTATGCCTCAGGCATAAAGTCACAATTTCTATTTTTTATTAAAAATCAAAACATACAGTTTTACAGCTAACCTGATACCACCAAAAGAGGCAGCCCCGTTTCCACCCCCTGCTGCCAGTCACGCCATTTCAGCACGTCCTTTGCAGCCCTTGTGCAGAAGGGTGAGTTCATCTGGCTTGAAAAACAGTCCATTAAAGACCAAAATGACAGCGTTTTCCCCTGGAACAGCTGCTTAATCTGACTCGCGCTATAAGTGCAGGGCTGCAAGAGTCAATGAGAGAAAGGGAATGCACTGGGGAACTGGGGCTGGGCTGAAGGAACCACAACTGCCCTTTCCCACGGCAAGCCACAGGTTTACCAGTGGGGGTGTGGTGCACCCCAGGTGGAGGATGTCAGAAAACCGCCTGGTCTTTCCCACTGCAGTTTGCACATCATGCATGCAACATCACGCAGAGCAAAATACATCAAGAGGCGGTAGCTCAACAACATAATAAAAATCGGTCGTAAGTGTTTAAAGCTTTTTCTTAATATTTAGTTCCTAAGGATATGCACGTAACTGCTGAGCACGAATCTCTCTGCTAAAACTCTCTCCAAAGTAAGGGAAGATACATAGCCCTGAGTTCGACCTGAAGGCCTGATCAATAAAGCATCTTTGTCCCAGTCAGCACCTTCTTTGCCTTTTGCTGTCCAGCTCCAAATTGCATCATCCTGTCCCCCTCATGCTTGTTATTGGTGGAATGTCACTAAGGAAAAATGAATTGCCATTAGCAATCGGTTTCACCTAAGTCAGTTAGCTACTCAAATATTCATGCTCTGCATGCATCTAATATTTATGAAGGAAGAATTACTGAGTTGCCCATAGCCATTTCTGAATCTCCCAAAAAAGATAGGTGAAAGGGATCAGCAAAAACGAAAAAAAAAAAAAAGATGATTAATACATTTGGGGCTTGGTGTTCTGCATTGTTTGTGCTGTGTTTCTCTTTGGTGTCAGTGAGACAGAATGAAGACTGATTTATATGCCACAGCTGTAGCAAACAAAAGAAGAAGCGACCAGGGAAATGGCTAGAGGTAAAAATGCCGGTGCAAAGGGCTAAAGGCCTGCACCTGGGTACTGCTTCCCATGCAGTCTACTCCCCCTTGGAGCACCTTGTAAAATCAGATTATCTGCTGGACACAGGAGTTCAAACAGCCCTTCAAAAGATTTGTCTTAATAATTGCTGCCTTATCTTAACTTCTGTTTTTTTATCAGCCAAACTGCTGCTGGGAGGCAGATCCTGAGGATAAGGTGCTGTCACTCTTAATTATTATTACCTCTTATAATGAAAACACATTTGTTCATCCTTCTGTGCACTTGGAAATGGTGTAACTAATGAATATCTAGTGTTTTATCAATATTTTCAATAACATAAAAGAAACATCATGAGTATGGCCCCACTGCATAAAATGATTGTACATTAAATGCTACAATAAATGCTTCTCATTTATTTATATTCAAATATAAACCAATTACTCAGTAAGAATGAAACACATTTTTACATTCTCAGAAAACCGTTCTTTCCTGAAAACCAAATTTTGCAGTTAAAATGCTGTGGGGCTATTTTCCATCACAGAAGGAACATGGTAATTAGCACTAGAACCAGCAGGTACATTCTGAAATGAGATGATAGAGGATGCTATTTCTTTGTTTACTTATGATGGGAAAACAAAACAATTCTCTCTGAAAGGCCACTAACAAATTTGGCTTGTAGTATTTATCAAAGAAACAGCCACCATTTGCATTCTCAAACTGTTTTTTCTCATACTTTGAGAACTACATTACTCGGATGAAGTGAAAGCACACTGTCGGTTGTACCTGTGCAAGACCTTAAATTCAGAAATGATCTGCACATATCCATCTCCTTGGCAGGTCCTCACCTGACAGTTCCCACCGATGGTGGCTGGGGTGGGACTCCCCTCGTCATTGCCAGCTCGTCAGTGCACTGCGCTGAGCCCCAGGATTTTGGCATCGCTGCTTCTGCAGTTCACAGGCTCTTTGAGTATCACATGGTGAGCAAGACATGATATTAGACATGAGCAGAGCTGCCCCCCAAACTGCAGAGGAAAGAAAATACTACTGAGTGGACAATTATGTAAAACACAACATGAATTAGAGCAACGCACATTTTACTAGCTCTTGATAGAGTATTTGCTCTTCTCTACCCGCTGGATTTACCCTTTTGCTCTTCTCTACCTTCTGAATTTATATTAACTGATAATCTTTTGACCTTTAGTTAACAAGAGGGCATCTCATTCTCTCTTTTTTAGCCAAAAAGAGGAAATGGGGTGATATTTTTAAAATGCCTTTGGGATGGTGTGTCCACAAGGAACTATGCAGGAGACTAACACAACATGTGCTTGCTCAGAAATCTTCCTGCTCACCACTTGTGCCAGCTAGTCACCGATTAACTGGTAGTGAATACGAGATTCATTCCTAGCAGCAGCAGATGAGGGTTTGATTAGACCCTGGCATAGTCAGATGACGTCTGAAGGAAAAAGGATTTTGCAAGACAGGCAGATAAAAGCAATGCTTTTATGACAAGTGTTTAATAGCTGACACCAAGAATGACAGGCTGGAGCCTGGCTCCAGTGCTCAAGCCACTCACGTCGTCTGTCAGTGACACACAGATTTTTCTCATTGTCTTGTGCTTGTGTGTCCCTCCCCTTCCAAAAAAATCTTTCCTCACACTGCGATATTTTACTTCTAAAAAGGCTTATTCAGAATTCAAGTGGTTTTTTCAGAGTTGAGCCATTTTTCCATACAAATTACTGTACGAAAGGGTAAGGCGCTGAAGGATTTCTTTCAGCTTCCTACCTGAAATATTATTTCCTGCATAAACAATCAACCTCCTTTTGGAGTATCAAGACTATGACAGCCTCAACACAGTTCTTCCCAAAAATACTTCTAGCTCTTCCGCTGCTTCAGTTCAGTGTTCAAGACATTGTCCTGGGAACTGTGAAGAGACAGAGGCGACAAAGGAGAGTTTAGAAGCTAGGTAATGGTAGTGGCCAAAAGACATGGAGTCACAAGGAAGATGACGGTGACCAGGACGATGGAGATCTGAAGTTATTTTCCTCACACAATGAGGATACCTTCTGGTCCTCTGAGACAGGACCAAGGAGAGAGTGGCTTCAGGGACCTTGTGTTGCCTCCTCCCCACAGTCAGAAATGCACCGTAGCGTTGTGCAACAGCTGAAGAGACCGTGCACATAGTCCATTCACCCCTTTCTCCATCCAGCGAGGTCTCAGAGGAGCGGCAGCATTCCTTCAGGCTCCCAGCGGAGGCCCAGAGTCGCCGACAGTGGCTGCTCTGGACAAAAGCAGGGGGTGGAGGAGAGCCGGGGGAGCTGCCCGCAGAAGGTGGGACCAGGGCAGGAGGAGGACGGAGCTTGCACCTCTTGAGGCCCGGTGTGCTGCCTCCTCCTCTCAGGTGGTGGGCCCCCAGGGGCACGTGCAGGACCCTTGTGGGAGCGGGGATGAGGATGAGGAGGGTGATGGAGAGAGGGCCTGCAGAGGAGCAGACTCTACACCGCATTGATGTCTGCCTCTGTATGAGGCATTTCGGGCACTGCCTTGGGAAGAACACCCCTCTGCTTTGTACCGTGGCTCCAGTCAGATACTGACCCTTTTAGCCATGAACTTCCCTAACCCAGCCCTGGGGACAAGCCCGGCTCACCGGGTGGGACAGGGACCTTTCCCCAGGTACAGTGTGAAAGTGCACGCTGCTGCGCTGGCTCAGTGAGGACATGGGTCACAGCACTTAATGCTTTTCTAAGGGAGGTATTTCACAATGCAGCAGTCTGTATTATTAAAATGAGGAACATGGATATGAAATGCCTTTTCCTTCTAAACACCCATGCTATAATTACCATGCCCTCTCCCCCTGAGGGAATGTGTCTGTGGGTGTTGTGTAATGGTTATTAGCTGCACACCCACAGACAGCCAAGACACGCAGCTCACTCCACCACACCTCCCTTGTTACCAACACTGCTTAATCAGGCTGGCTTAATTTGTTCCTTTGTTCAACTGGTAACAAGTAAACTGGTGTCCAGCAGAAGACAATGAGTTACTCCCGATCAGATTACCAGTGATCTGTCCCAGCTGGGGCATTCCCTCACACCTGTGTTGTCAGATTAACGTCGATAAGGAGCTGCTGATAAGCGTTGCACAGGAGTGCTCCCAGTGAACCCTGTGCATTCCCTTGATCTTTCTTTACACCTTAGCACTATGCGAAAACCTTTTGCTTTAGGACTGAGAGGAGGAACCAGGTAATTATACTCCCAGTGGCAATAGTCTTTCATGCAGGACACAGCAATGGAAACCTGCTGCTTACCAAAGCAGGCAAAATATATGTGACTAAAAAAAATTAATCACAAAGACCTGGATAACCTAGTCTCTTTTTTTCATTAATATAAAGAGGGAGAAGCCCCGAGATCTGTACACTAGGTAGAAAGAAACAAAAGTGTTTGAAGGCAGGTTGCTAATAGGCTGGCAGCTCCAGGGATGCACCAGAGATGCAGCTTCACACTGTGATGCGGCCTGTATCTGAAACCGTGTGCCCAAACAGGGCCACTTCTGCTTGGTTCTCTTGGCCCTCTGTACCAGCTGATTGAAACAGAAAGCTGGAACCAATATCCCAGTTGTAGTTCATCTGCCTGTCTAACTTCCCACGGCAAGTCGAAGAGTAAGTCTCAACAGCTGTACTTCATGAACGCTTCTTCCTTCAGTTTGCAACTCCTCTCCTGAGAACACCAGCAAGCATAGCCTGTATCTGTGTCCCAGTTCTCTCCAAATGTTATTGTATGTATGTGTTGAATTGTTGCAATTACAAGTCCCATTCTTAAAAATATTCCTTTTCTCACTGATACATCATTAGTTAGTTTGCAAAATGCTTAGAAAATGAAAATCCTAGGGAAGTATGAAATCTGATCATTTTTAGAAGGACTGAAGCAGCAGTGACCTTGCGTATGCTGCTGGTAGACTCTGCTGCTGCAGTTCTGACAGAAAAAGACTGCATCTGCAGCCAAGAACAGCTAGAGACAGTGTAATTTGCAATTGCTGCAGTGATGCGGTCTGCAGCTCATAAGACTGCAGCTTAGCACAGTGAGGACCAGCTGCCTCAAGTTCCTGGTAAACCTGCATTTGAACTGCATTTCTGTGAGACTAGTGCATTTTAATGACCTTTGTAGCAGAAATTGCCTGTTTCTTCATTTTCTTAATCTCTGAAACTTTTGTGAGGCCTTTCAAGCATGGAAGATTCCTGTAAGACAACTAGAACATGCATGAAGAAGAACAGGCTTTTGAAATCTAATCTTCTCCAGCTTAAAATAGAGGTAGTGCTAGGCTGTTGACAGTAGGTCTCTGAAGACTTTCAATACACTTTTTATTCCATGGCTCTGGCACCACATAGGAAATTAATTCAGCGACAATATTTTCATTAGATTATAACCCAAGTTCTCAATCTTAGGCACATTTGTATGCTTGTAATACATTCTAATTACTTGTAAAGAATACGTCTGTGTGCTGGTTGGTTTATTGAATATATTAAATTAATGAATAAATAAATTTGTCTCCATGCTGGGAATGCCACTCGACGTCAAAGCTTGCCGCAGAAGGAACCAGAAATGCACTCATTTGCGACTTTGGTAAATGATATGATTTGTATTGTAGGTGGACTTTTCTGTCTCACAAGAGCAACGATGGAGAAAAGCACTTTTTTCCCTAAATAACAGAAATCAACTGTGTGAAGAGCCTTTTTTCTTTTTGCTTTCTTTTTTCCTCTTTTTTTTTTTAAATGATTGCTTATTATGAATTTAGTCAGGAGAATTACACTTTCTGTCTGAGCTCAGCACCTCACGTGGTTTCTCTAGGATGGAGCTCTCAGGACATTCACCTACTCTGCTACTTCCATGTATTTCTAAGTTATGCAGAGTAGGAAGGAAATAGCAGATACTTGAACTGAAATGGTGATATTGGTGGAAAAAAGTGACAGATTTTTGTATTGTGTAGTTTCTGCCCATATTATGGGGTTTTCTGTTTATCTTGTCATATTTCAGTAAAAAAAAAAAAAAAAACATTATTTTTAGCCTGGAACAAAGTCAACAGAAGTGAGAATTTTTCTCAAAAGATGGGCAATTCACTATTTTTTAAGAGAGCTATTGAATTTCTATGGTACAAGGGACAAGTTTCTCTGTTCTCTCAAATGCAGAACTATAAGAGGCTCAACTTACCCCCTTCTTCATTGGTTTGTTCAGTAATGTGTTCCTACTGAGTTTTCCTTTCATGGAATGATTTTCTTCTCTGGCCCATAAAAGAAAAAAGTGCAGGTCTTAGCATGCAAGGAAGCCGACCTGGTATTCTGGCACCAACGCCAGCACTGTTCCCTGGAGCAGTAGCTCTGAGAGCGCTTTGGTTTACAGGGAAATGCTCCTCGTTTCTCAGAACCATTGCATCCCCTTAAAGTGCCAAGTTTTCTGATAAAGCGCCTTCCAAACTCCAAAGTGCTGCTGGTTCAGGATCCCTTCCTGGCAGTGGGATCCTGTGACATCAAGAACGACATCTTCAAAAGTGCTTACTGAGAACACGGGAAAGAGCACAAGGGACTTTACACTTTACACATAATTCACTTTTACAGTTATTCCTATTGCCTCTCAAATAAAATGTAAGTGAGGTTCAAGAGGTAAAAGAAAATAGGCTTCTGGTGCTGGAAAGCTGTTCCAAGGCGCTTGACGGTAAGACTGCGGCAAAGAAAGAATGAAAATTTCTCTTCCAGCCTGTTGAAATAAGAATCAGTGGAAGAAAACGATGTGGTTTTTTGTGTTGTTTGGGCTGCAATGCTTTGTTAGAGAACTGTTCACCCATGTGAAAATGCATAACCCTGTCAACCTGCCAAGTGAAACTTTGGGTGATCGGCTGCGTAAGTGCTGGTAGCACAGGATAAAGCTGCCTTTGGCTACTTTCAATTACACGCCCAATTCTTTTAAGACTTCTGAATATTTGGGAAAGGAGAATATGCAGAACTTGTTTGTTTACATCAGATTGTGCTGTGTTTTCAGGTTTCTCAACTGCTTTCGGAGCATGTGAGCACAGCCTAGCCCTTCCCCTTCCACATACCTGGCAACTTTGTCAATACAGCAAATGAATCCTCTCCAAGAGAAAGGAGCCATGTCAGGCTGATGTTGTGCAGGGTTTCGTCATTTCAACAAAGTGGGAACTGGAGCAGAGACAGGCATTAAACAGCGAATGCTTTGCAAAGCAAAGTGTCAGATACTGGTGCTGCAACGATGATTCAGGCAGCCCCAGGGGGCATTACTGATGTCTATGCTGGGCCGGGTTGGAGGAAAGTGTCGTAACCGAGGGCAGATCTTAGCCTTTCATCTTTCAGGAACTGCTGGAAGCATGGCCAAGCACTGCTGGGCTTGGGTGCCAGGCAGAACAGATGAGAAGTGAACTCGGTTTCTCTCTGCCTCCATTGCGACAAGACAGCCATCCCAGGGTTCACAAGGCTCTTGGTTGTCCACTGGGCAGCAGTTCTCCTACTGTCAGGCTTGTCAGCAGCCTACGTACCCTGCAAGCATCACCAGGGAGTTTTGGCAGGAAGCTCTAAACATCTCACCTTCTTCAGAACTGAAATATTTTTTTGTGGATCTGAATGCTTTCAGGATGGCCTGCCTGTGCAAGTAGCAATGGGTGATTGCGAGTGAGGTCTTTTGGATGAGGAACTCACTGAAGTTGACAGCTTAGTTCCTTTGAATTTCTGTACAACTTTCTGTTCTGCATCAGGGTGGTGCTGAGCCTGCCCTAATTAGCCGAAATTACCGTACCTACAAAAAGCACGATTTCATTCTCATGGTACCGCTTATCTCTACATAGAATTACTGCAAATACATGCCCCTGAGGGCATCACAGTAAATTTCTGGACCTTAATTCACATGTTCAAACTATTGTTCAAACTATTATTCAAACTTGCACACCAAACCTATTACCGCTTTCAGCAATTTTCAGCTTCCATTAAAGAATGCTGTACCTTTTTCTTTTCTAATCCGCTCAAAACATGCAGCAGCATTCAGATATTTGAAGGGGCACACTGAAGAGCCTGGCCATCAAAACCCACCTCCAGATGGCCAGTACTTAACAGTTCAGAACGGTTATGCTCTGTGACTATCCTGTCCAGATTTGCCAGTCCTTGCTTTTACTGGATACTGCTTTTCCTTACATTATTCTTACCTGCTCCAAAAGGAACCACTCCACAAGTGTAAGGAAGACAGTGCTGCTCCTGCTAGTACTACTAGTGAAGCAACGCCTCAATTAGCTGTCAGATAGGAGTTTCTGAAAGCTGGAGCTGGTATCTGCAAGTCTGGAATATTTGTGTTTCTGTACCAAAAGCAACAATTACACCACAGGAAGAAAAACAAACCTCCGCAGACTAAGTAGATAAAAACGAACAGGTTTAATCAAAGCAATGGAATAATATTTTATCAATCATCATTATTTTGCTTTGCCAAACTTTACCTTATAACACTGGAGGAAAATGGATCTTTTATTCTAGTGAAAAATCTGACAGACTGGAATGAAAAACTAACTTTCCGAAGGTTGGGAAAGAAGTCTTAAAGGATTAGTTTTGAACCAAATGCGTATATGAGTGATTAAAGCTTTTACTAATGAAAATACAATGCTAGCATTAATATTTTAATATAATTGAAAATTAAATAAAAAGTTTACCCGACATGACATTTCTATGTAACCATTATTTTATTATTTCTGAAATAAAATTAAGACTATCTGAATAAGACCAATTTTCCCCCAAACCTGCTCTTGCAAAACTATGGTGCATTCCAGATACCTGTCCTGATTTTCCTGTCTCTTTTCTGCCTCGCAGCCATATAAAAAGCAGTCTTCTTGCTTCACTCTGAGGATTTCTTACACCTTATTTCCTCCAAAATAAGATATCCATCTCTTATTTTGCCAAATCAAAGTCTGACCTAGATCCTTATCTGGGGCAGAATGGAGGCTGGAGTTAGTACATAGCTTCCCACTAAATAGTAAGAGGCAGCTTTTCCTTATCCATTTGGGTATTCAGGCCCCGCTAGTGACATACTGATACCGCAGTGATGGTCTCCAACGTGATGCCCCCGTGGCGTTTGTACCCGGGCTTTCCCTTGGCGCCAGGCACGCGGTTCTGGGTGGTTTAGACAGTGACACCCACGTGCAGTGGGAGCCGAGCGCGGGGTGGGGGCCGCCCTCCCTGTGCCCTGCCCGGGCTTCTGCTCCCGGGAGTTGAAGCCAGCTCAGGAGCAGAAGAGAAGCAGCGTGGAGTCACAGAGCCCCAGGCAAACAGGACAGCACCCTAAAATGGGCCCTAAAAATAGGAGCCACGAACAACCCACCTCATACACTACACGACAATCTGAGAATAACATGCAAGTATTTAGGGTGCCATTGTATATTAGGTATTGAAAGAATTAAAGAAAAATATCTTTAGTACATTCTCCTTAAGACTCTGTAAAGAGTTAAGTCCTGCAGCAACTTTCAGAGAAGTCATGCCCACCACATGACGGGCTCCCATCAGAGAAGGCATTTACAGGCAGTACGATTTAGGGAATAGGATTTATTTTCAGAAAGGCTGCCAAAGAGCATAGATGGTTATTCCAATCAGATAGAAAGGGCAGGGAAATGTTTAATGAATTAAAAATATTCTTTTGTTGAAAAGAAGTTTATATGTAAGGACTGTATGGGTGGCTAGGGGGAAAAAAATGGAAGTGCCAGTTTAAAAAGAAAACAGCATGTTTTATCTTTCTGAGCCTGCCATGGCTGTGACATGAGCAATGTCTTATATATGTGAAAATCAAAAGGTGTTTGTGGCATTTCTTTTACAATTTTGCAGGAGAATCAAACAATCTTCCCCTCTATACTTGAGTCTTCACATCATTTACCTTTCAGACTTGTTATGGCTGCTAAGAGCATGAAAAGTGAAACGTGAAGGAAAGCACAAGGTTATGTTAAGTGATGAGCATCGTCACTGAGGTGTGCAGAGTTTACTAGCATATCCCGTCTGACAGCAGCATGCTGAGAAGAACCTGGCTTTGAACAATGCAGAATACAGTTGATTATGAATCTAGGATACACACTGCGATCAATGAAAAGATGAGTGAGATAAAATAGATGCACAGTGTATGCATATGTTCATACAGTCTGAAACGGTTTTCCAGGTAAGGCATACTTGAAAAAAGTGCCCCATGTGCTCCACCTGTAGGACGTCACAAAACCAGCGTTTCCACAGTTATGCAGCATATCCAAGAAAATGCCTGTGTTGGAGGAAAGGCCGGCAGCATTAACAACAGAATCCACTGTGTCCATCTGGAAGAAAAACTTCCTACTGTTTTTGTCAGATGCCCAAGTTACATACTATATGGCAAGAAGCTGTTGCTCACAGACTGGCATTGACATGGCAGATAACAACACAGCCACTGCTCTTGGCAGCATTTTAGAGCAAGATTTTCTCAAGGATTAACTGTTCTTGAACAATTTCTCCAATATATGAGGTACAAGTATTCTTTTCTTCCCAATCAGACATGCAGATCTTTCTTGTACAAACACTGGGGCCAGCAAAAGGAAAATCTTGGCCTTCAGTTATGCAAAATGCTTTTAGTGACCCTATGGTCAATTCTATGGGTGCTGATGGAGGGCAGCACTGTGTTCCACTAGGCAGCCTTCTTTCCAGCACTTTGACCCTGGGAAGTAAAAATCATTGGCACATTACTGTTCTTGCACAGCTTGGCTTTTGTGTGAATTCATTCTCCAGATAACTAGCTTGGCAGAATTCAGGGCAAGTCCTTTCCTTCCTGATGCAGGAATAAGAAAGAATATTTATTGCAGCAAGGAGGCTCCATCTCTAGCAAGCACGGTCCCTCCAGTCAAGACCCACTTGCCAAAGTAACCACAGGAGGAGCAACAATGGGTGAATTTGTAGGGAAGGTTTTGTTCAACATGGAAAACAAAATTTGGAGAGCCAAGCTGGTACTGGAGACATCACTGCTGGACTGAACTAGCTCACTTTCATATGGTGACTTCTGGTATCACTCTTTTCAGCCTGCGAACATCCTTTGCCTTTCTTCTGTGCCTCTTTCCCCTTCCCTTTCACACTGTTCTTTAGCTTTCCTTTCATGTGTCTCCTGAGAGAAGGGGGTATTACTGACTTGCTCTTCTGCTCACTTGCAGCCTGCAGTTCAGCAGTTCTTGGTCAACAGCTCTGTCATCCTTACTGATGCTGGAAAACTCAGATTCAGGCAAATACATTTTGCAGGTAATTTCAGACAGTTACTCTTGCCTCTTCTCAGTATCATGAAGAAACCAAAGGGTTAGGACTTGGGTGCTCCCTCAGCATACCTCCACTCGGGAAGTAAATCTGTACCAGAGATCTTCTCCTTCTCTAAGGAACCAGCAGCCATAATTGAACAAGTCTCAGGCTCACAATCCATGTTGGTGATGCTCTGTCAGGAAACCAACTGATGTTCCTTGCCTCTTTGTTAAAAAGACTCACGTTGTCATCTGTGGTGGCAAATAAAAAAGATGGCAACTCCCAGACCAGCAGTCTGGTCTGGAACAGGGGTTCACAAGTGTCATAATTTCTATCATTCCTACTTCCAAGTACGGTAGTGCTTGGGTTTTTGTTAATAACACCTCGATTTTGCATCAGACCTTTGTCCCCTGGATTGTGCTTCTAAGAATGTATATAAACACCACATACGCACTCCTTTCTATCAGAGATTTTTATGAATAGCTGCCATAATAAGCTGATATGAATCGCTAAATTTTTCTTGTAATTTGATTTCATGTGGGTATCAAAGGTCTAACACATCAAAGCAAATACAGGTAAGCTTGGCTGTTGTTCAAATATCAGAAAACATCATGTCTTCAGGATAACTCATCTTGGGGGCATCAGACTCATGCCTCAAAATGGATGTTCTGACTTGCTGTATGATCTGGCCATTAAGTTCTCAACATACTTAGGAACAGCTGATGAAGTTGCTTGTATTAATATTGCAGTGGTGTTGGTAAGAAAGCAGCCTTGGGCTTCTCTGCCCTGCTGGATGGAGTACCTCTGACAAAGGGTGGCTTCCCAAATCCCACCCCGATCAGTCCATATCTGAGCTATGTTCTTCACACAACTCATCCACTACTGCATGAGTTTTTGATCTCAGGTCAGAAATGCAAGCGCATGTACCATGTAAGATGGTTGATCGTTGCTGTTCCAGGATCCGTTGTATTCACTATCAGTCAGTCAATATGCATCTTGCCTTAGAAGCTGCTGCCTGTGATGTCTCTAGAAATGCAATTCTGATGAAAAAGGTGGTTGTTCAACCATATCAAGCACATCATACTCACTTTGAACATCCTGTGTCACTCAGAGCCATGAATAAAATTTCCATGTTTCCATGTACTTAGTTTCTATGAGTAAAATTGAGGGGGGAAAAAAGTCCATTTCTAAGTGTCCATACTCTTTGCAGAAAGTTCCCACTTAAATATTTGTATTTTCTGCTGTGCTGCAGTGTTTGTGGTCTATTTTTTGGTGTAACCAGTCTAGAAATTTTAGATTTATTCATTCTAAACAGGTACAGAAAGAAACTGGTGTAGAGACTAAACTTACACACTACCTGCCCATCCTCTTCACATGTGCTAAGAACAAGATAACTCTCTCTACTATCAAAGTAGGTTATTTTTTGTTTCTTTCAAACTTTGGATCATTAAAATATGATGCAGCTGAGGCCAAAGCATATCAAAATCTGAGAAGAGACTGGGTATTTGTGTGGATGTCAGGAATACTCTCAGCTGCAATTAGTGCAGTGAGCCCTTTCTGAAAAAAAGTAAAATATTTGTTAATCTCCAGTCCTCCACTATCCCAACTCTTAATGCATTTCTTCCCAAAATCTTTATGGATTACAGAATGTGTAGCAGTAAGGTAAACTGCTATACCTGCTAATGGCATTGTTTTTGTTCTTGGATCGTGCCTGTGGAGTGCCTGCAGCTGTGCCCATGGACTGACTCACCAGACTGTGCTGATGCTCAGGAGTCCCACGTGCTTTGGAAAGCACTCAGGACTTGCATCCTCCAGGCCAGAAGCAGACTGGGCATGTTACACACAAGGACAGGTTGTTCCAAGGAGCTGGCTGAGGCGATACCTCGCTTGAACCTATTGCCCTTTCCAGGGATATACCCAACCCCTACATGATAACTCTGTTGCCATCTGGGAGCTTTGACTCTGAGTCCTGCATGTTACCATAGTGTGGTACTGCGACATCAAGAATACTTTTTTTGTGTGTGTGTATTGTAATAGCATGTAGGAGTCTCTTGGCACTCTAAGGATACAAGAGAAAGACTCACATTATATCATTAGTGATCTAATCTATGATGACTGCTCCTAGATGAACAATTCGCATTAAAAATGACGTACCATGTGAAGTACCTGATTTTTCAAAAAGCATTGGGTTAGCATCTAAACTGCCATGTGGATATCCTTCCCCATCACTTGCATCTGCAAATGTAACACTTTTTTATTCTGTCTCTTTGATTTGTTATCAGTTGTTTTCCTGCCTAGGTCACCTATGGATATGTGTGTCAGCCATGCCTGTAGCTCTGTGTGGACTGCAATGCGCTTGATGAAGCTGGGTATTAAATGGGTAGTTGGACTGTGCCTTATTCCACTCAGCAGTGGCTCTGCTGCCAGCAGCACCTGAGCCCATGAAGTTGCGCCAGGTGGCTTCTCCAAAGCTTTACAAAGCTGAAGGGAAATGGTAGAGACAGTGGAGCATCCCTGAGGAAGTAAGAGCAATGGTCCCTATCCTGCCACACATTTCACATGAAGCTTAAAAAGGCCAAACCTGTGAACAGCTGCTATTCAAGAGTGAAATTTTGTGTTAAACAAATGAGCTGGGAAGGCAGAGTGAAGATGTGTTCTCCTGCCATTTCAGCACGAACACAAAAAATGGATGCTGAGATAGTATCAGCATAAGTGGGCTTTGATCACTGTTGATGTATTATTGCACTAAGATCATGCTATTTCACATGCCACTGAAATAGTAAACAAGCAATTCAATGGTTGAGTCTAAACTTCAAAAATGTTGACTCCAAAATAAAAAGGTGCAGTAGCATGTATATAGTATATAGTTAAAATATTTATTTCAAATATTAATTTGCAAAAATCTCCCATTAAGATTCTATTCTGAGTGGTTTAATAACTTCCTATTAAAGAGCAATTTATTCTCTTGTATATAATAACTGTATATCCACTAGTAATAAAGTGTTACCAGATAGACATACCATAGACAGTAGTTGTAATCTTTCTCTCTTTCAGAAGTGTCTTTTGAATAAAGTTTTAAGTTGCAATAAAAAACTATAAAGCAGTATGTTATAATCAATCACAGTGAGTTTTTTATGCATGTATGGAATTCTAATAAAGAATGATACCATTGTATTAATTACATCCTGCTCTTGTGTGTGATCTCACTTGGAAGCTAAACAGGATAAAGAGCTCAAAAAATACTTGCCACGTGGCTGGCAAACAAACAGGGGACAACACATAAGTAAGGAGCTGAGTTACAAGAACACCTTGAATCTGAAAAAATATAATGTTCCATTGAACCTGAAAAGATGAACCTTTTAAATGAGGCACTTAATAGAGCTCATCGTGAAGCCCAACACAAACTTTTTCTCCCATACAGAAAATATTTTCTTTTCTTCTAATACTTCCATGGACTAATTCTTTCTTCCCTGGATTCTGGTGAAACTTTGAATGGTTTTCAGTCAGTTTTCAGTCCTAGTTATTTGTGAATTCAGTGCAAGGCTAGGGGAGAACTAACATTATTCAGACAAGGAGAGACCGCACACTAAGAAGAGGTTGATTCTTAAAATAATTGCATGTTCAGTGCTTCAATGACAACTGAGATTACAGCCACAAATCCCATCTCTAAACCTCCCCTCCTCTTTTGCCACTCTCAGAACCCTCAGAGCAGAACCATAAAAGAAACCCCATATGGGAAAAAAATTGCTTGTGGCCTGACATGTTCCTTTTTTTGCTCTCAACCTGAGCATCCATGCAGTGTGAACTGGTTAGGCACAGAGGGACAAGACTTTCCTCTGGATCTAGTTACCCTCTGTCCATCAGGGATGCCACTGAATTTTTCAGTCTGTCCAGTCAGCCCAGTTATTAGTGTTTCATACTTTGGTTGCTGGTTGTTATGATCAAAGTCTATAGGATTTTTAATGTAATCTCCATCCAAAAGCTGAAAGAAATTTTTTGGGAAGGATTAGTTGAGTTTCAGGGAATTGAATTAGAAACACAATTTCAATTGATATTCAGTAGTATTTTGGCACGTAGATCCTAGAAGCCCTCTGGAAATCCTAGACCAGGCCAGTGGGTGATCCACCATTTCAGCACTGTGCTCAGTAATTTTATCCTCAAACAATTTTAGTTAGGGACACTCCCAACATCTATCTCACAAATTACCTCTGGAGTCACATCCCCTGCAGCATTGGTAGGATATTGTATCATGCATCTTTTTTAGCTTATGACTGGAAAAGATAAGATCAGAAAAGAATTCGGTGGTGAGGTAGGTGATGAAATTCTGCTGCTGTGTTTGAATACATCAAGCAAGAATTGTTTTGAGTCCTGAATATGTATTCGATTTCCACAGGCTTCTAGGTGAGCATCTTTTGCGGAGGGAGTACAAGCATTGATATGCAGATAGAACACAATAACTATCAATAATCCAATGACACCTGAAAAATCAGGAAATACATTATTCCAAAATAGTAAATGGACTAAAAGCCATTCATATCTTTAACATTAGATGCCAGAGAATGTAATGTTGCCTGTGTTGTCTCAAGTTTATTTGTGTGCATAGGTAAATACAACTTAAATGATCTCTTTGAAGATGCTTATCAGCCTCCGCTACTCTTTGCACTGAAGGCATGAAAACAGTTATTCAGCAGCAGGGAGAAGGGGGAAGCAGACCACTGCAGTTCTGACCTTTCTCCAGCTCCTTGGGTATGATCTGGAAAAGGGCATATTTTTATTGAACCCACAGGTGTTCAGTGCAGGTGTGAATACAGACAGCTTCTTAGACTCATAGGTAGAATAAATGAAATTTAGCCACCACATATGATAAACTGTGGGAAAGGTAGCTAGATGCTGGGATGCATTTGGTAGCAGTATGCTTTATGGAAATGAGGGAACTGTGCTGTGATTTCCTATAAGGCCCAGCAGGTCAAAATGTGGGGAAGCCTGTAACAAGGTTAGGTCCTAACGAGACAGACACAGCTTGCACAGCTAGCGCTATCTCTTGCTGAGGCACAAGTGGGTAGAAAATGGACATGCTAGGATCTGCCTGCTGGCTCCCAAGCTGGGAGAAAGGTAACCACAAAAACACAGAAACAGAGAGTGGAAAAAATTATCCTGTGCTTCTAATGCACCTACATCAAACACATTGGGGAAGAAAAGTTCCAACACCGGAAAACGGAGAGCACTATTTTCTGATCATCATTTTCTGATGGCTTGTCTGCTTGCAGCTGAGTCAGACCTGCCTGTTCACTCTTGCATGGAGAGCTACCTGCCAGAGGCCAGGAGGAACTGGCAGATTATTCTGACATCTTACACCAGGGCAGCCTTTTATCTGAACATGGACCAGGGCTTTGCTTTGTGGAAAGGATCCTGCCTGAGGAAATCTTGCAGCAGGGCAGCACAGCTGGTATAACAGCTCCCCTCCCGTACCACCCCCTGCAAAGAGTGCAGATTCAGGTCTCATGTCTGAAATGTTCCTTTCTCGTCCCTTTTATGTCACCATGCATCTATATTTCTAAGCAGGGGCATTATCCCTTCTTCCGTTCTACCTTTCAATAAAGCGAACCAAACAAAGAGGTATCAAGGCCCTGAACATCAATGGGGAGAATACAGGCATATTCCTGGGCTGTCCAAACTATAGACCTAACATCCCAAGATGCAGCAAACACAGCTTCCCTATTGTCCGGGCTACCCCAGCTGAGCTGAAAGGAATGGCCCAGGGGCGGGGGAGAGGAGCATCAGCTGTGGGCCTGATCCCAGCTGCATCCAACTAGCTTTGTTACAGGCAACAAAGAACAGAAGAAAAGACTTTTGTCCTTTATGGCAAGAGCGACCAACCTCCGTCTCATTGGCAGGGGTGACGATTAACCGGAGAGGATTCATTTATTGTTTGGCACTCAAGATCTCCCAGCAGTAGTCCACTCCAGCGTGCTAAAATTATGGGCGGCGCCTTGTTTTTGTAAATGACTCAGTCTGGCTTTGTCTCTTTCTGTGCCAGACTGCACAGCCTGGAAGAGCTGGTTGGCAGTGGTGGAGAGATCTCACCGAGAGATGACTATGGAAAAAAGATAGAGAAAATGTGTGAAAAAAATTGCCACGACAGGCTGAAGAGTGAAGCGAGGTCTCCTTCCAGTGAACCTGGAATAAGCAAACAGTGCTGGGTTGACAAGCGTTTCATGAGGGCTCCAGCACCCCATCTATAAAATCCCTTCTGGGAGGACAGGCAACATAAGCTACTTATGATAGGACCTAGAGCCTGGAGTGAGTTTTATGGAAGAACTCTTGACCCCTGCAAAAGGGCATAACATGAGAGCAAAAACAACACCACTGCAGCGGTCTGAGCCCTTTCCTGTAAGAGCAAGAACTTCCCACTAGTTCAGCTGGGGAAGAATGAATCCCATTCAGGGATGGAGGCTCGTACCATGGAGCCTGCCACCAGACACCCCTTCCTGATGCTAATCCTATTCTTCTGCTGCGGATCAAGTAATTTTTGTGTGAGTATTTTTCCTTGGGTAAAGAAAAAATATATTTAAACACAACAAACCTGCTGCTAGCAAATGTCAATCTTAGCTTTTTAGGTCTATATTATAAGCACCAGCTACCAATTTCTGACTGTCATTTACTTTTTACTGCAGAGGTACCTCACACATTGACACAGATCTCCTGGCAGTGCCGGCGCTTTGCCATCCTCCTGAAAGCAAGCATGTGCAGTCCTCCAAGACATGAAAGAAACTTAATTAGGTTTAGTGCTAGAAGGCACCGACAGCAATGTTTTAAATATTCTCTTGCAACACTTGTTTGGGAGTGCAGGAAAATTCTCCTTCCAAAGAAATACTTCCATTAGTTTGGAGAGTAGAGGAATACAGCCTTGTAAGATTTAAACCTTGGTTGGTTACCAGCTTGCCCCTACTCTGAACACTTAAAGAAACCCTCCTCCACATTCAGGTAACCCAGTCATTCTAACAGAGGCTGGAGAGGGACAGCATCCTCATTTCATCCTGTTAAACCAGTGAAGAAAGGCAAGAGCGCCATGCATCCTTATTAAGCAAAGCTTTGAAATATGCTTTTAAAGATCTTTTTGGAACACTTCCAACAGACCAAATGTTTTATGGTTTTTTATTCATTTTTCTTAAATTAAGTGGAGGCTAGTAAAAACTGTCTGACCCATGGCCTGGACCTGACCTTCCATAGCAGTAGACAACAGCCCCAAATGTGGATTTATTGCCCTGATATCAACCCCTTGGCTACCACCACCCACCAGTGAGTCCCCATGCTCAGCCTCAAACAGCAACATAGGAGTTGGCCATTTCTTAGGTGCTTGACCTTGACCAGCACAGCCCAGCAGCTTCCACCCACGGCTGTTCCGAGTGGAAGGGCATCTTCCAGCGACACAGGCTGGCGCTGCGCAGGGGCAGGGAATCTGAGTGGCTCCAATTCATTGCAAGCTCTCACAACTAACTGCATCTGATCAGACACATGTCTGATTATTATCAGTTTGATTGAACCGCTGCTGAGAAGTGCAATCACCATTGCTTATCCTTGAAAATATCATTGGTTGTTCCATCATCCATTTCCTCCACAATTCTGCTTTGAATTTTTTCATGAAAATTTTTCATTTTTTCATAGCTCTTTGATCCCTAACCTCCTACTTAATAGCTCATAGTTTGAAAATACTATACTGAAGCAAAACTCATCATGAAAAAAGAAAAATACAGCCCTGATACTAAAAAAGAAAAAAGATACCCTGACATTTCCATCGCTCTTGCACTGTTCAGTGATACCAATAACTCAGAAACAGCAGAGGGCCATGAATTAATTTTGCTAACAAGAAGAAGGCAAAAGTTATAAGACTTAATAATATAAACAATAATTTATCAGAAAAGTGTGTCATCTCCAAATAGCCGTTATGACTTAAAGCACCCATTTTGCACGTTGCAAATACTAACACAGCCCACAGTCTGGAAGCCACTATTATTCCCTGTCCAGCTGAAAAGAGCTTGTTACTGCCACACACTCTTTCCTAAGGCTCTGGCTGCTTCTCCCTATTTCTGGTAATGATCTAGAAAAGATAAAGAGCAAGCCAGTTCCAGTCAGGTTAAATTAAGTTGTGAGCACTGAAAACAATGAGGACACCAAAAAGAAGTTGGAACCAAGGAGTTAGGAGTAGACCTTCTGGAAGTCTGTCCCTGTAAAAGGGCTCCCTGTCTTTCTTGTCGTGGTGGGGGCATCCTGGGAGCTCAGCCCAGCCTGATGGTAGAGGTAGGACTTGAAACAGCACTGACCAAAGAACAGTATATAAGAAGCACACAACAATCATGGCAGAAAAGCAAGCAACGTGAGTCTGGGAAAGCTTCTACCACAAAAACCTGGTTATCACCTTTTATTCTGGATAAAAAAAGTTCTTTGCAGCTCAGTTTAATTCCCAGGGTTCCTGAAGGTGATTTTATTTTTCAGAACTTTCTTTCTTGGCTTCTCTCCCTTTCCCTCATTACCCTTGGGCAGCTTTTCTTTTTGATAATGAAACATCACCTTAGCCCAAAGTTCCCTGTGAGACACTCCAGGATCTCTCTCTGTATTCCTATTCCTCCTTGCCTGTTGAACTTACTCTCTTCTACAGAGAGGGTGGAAGCAGCACTGACAGTAGAGACAGAGAAGTAGGAACGGGGAGGTGGGGGGGAAGCAAGTAGCAAAGTTTATTTTTAGAACAATTCGGCTGATTACAGTCTCTATTCTGACCTTGCAAACTCAAGGCAGCCAGACCTCCTTTCAACATCTGCATGCCCTGGACAGCCGCCGATTTCGGTAACAGGCTTTTTGAGGGTGACAGCAAAAGAGAAAAAATTTAAAATGGGTTTTGAAAGAGGTGGCTGAGTGAATAGTAACTCAGATTCAGGGCTTCTAATGCTGTGTGACTTTCGGTAATTTATTTCTTCTTCACCTCATAGGTGCACTTCAAATCAGCATCGTGATTAGAGGTTATGCTGTCCTCACACAAGAGTTATTATTGTTAACTGGATTATTACATTCCATATTTGCCATTGTTTCTGCAGTACAGATTCCCACCTACGTTAAGACTCGTTCACCTGGTAGCATTATTAAATTTAAGAAATTAGTGTTACTGTCTGTATTAGTTACACATTAAATGAAATAATGCATTAGAAAACATTTCAGTCATTGGCTGAACAGAGTGGGAAGTGAAGCCCAGGGGCAGCACATCCCCACGCGACGTGTGACATGTAGCTGGCAGCGCTAGCTCCTCCGGCACCGAGCTGAGGTGGGGTTTGTCCATGTACTGGTCCCACTCCCACGAATGGGTCTCAGTTTTCCTGGGTGCTCACCCGCTAATGCCCGTCCACCGGCGATGGGAGGATGGCTCCCTCGCTCGCCAGGCACCTCCCCATGGCAGTCCATGCTCCTTCCTGTTGCCAAGAAAAACAGCATTTCACCAACTTTCTGAATTTTGTTTTATTTTTGCTCTAAGTGTCCTCAGCACACTAGTTAGTTCAAGCATTAGAATGAGCTGAAAATGAGTTACAGATGGGCACTGAGCACAACAGAATGCTGCTATTTGTTCAAGACCCTTTATGTACGTCTCTCACCCAAAAGGCAAAATACAGCAAGAGCTGGCAAGAGACAGCCAGTCTCCACTGCTCAATTAAAAAATAGAATTAAAAATACATTAATAGAATTAGATACATATATTTATATCTGATTTTTAGAAAACCAGTCTTGAAAGAGAAGATGCGAAGTGCAGAAACAAATCAACAGGCAGAGAGGAGAGGCTGGGTTTGCTGCTGCACACACTGCAACATTAAACAGTCTGTCTCAATAACGTGTCCTTCTTGCTTTCCTCAGCCCAACCCCTCAAATCCCTGCCGCACCATGCATCTCACAGCAATATCCAAAGGGAGTGGTGAATCATGTCTCATTATGCCTCTGTGCATCAGCACCATGAGGACCTGTGCCACCATGATCTGGATATCATCACCTCCCTTAGAAACTTGGTTCCAGCGGTGGCATGGCATTACCAGTGCTAGCAGCAGGGCGCTCATGCATGTGGATGCAGTGACATGACTGTGGGAGATGAAGGATTTCCCCCAGGAATCAGATAGTAGGCACAGTTGCCTTTCGCTGATTAGGCATGATGATAGTTTCTAGACATCACCAACAACATTGTGCATAACAGAGTCAGGAGGCCACAGCCCCCACAAAAGCCCTGGCACCACGTGCAGCCCTCATGGCTAGTCGTGAAATCTGTCACTTGTCCCCTGTGTCCACTTAGCACAGCATTACACATGGCATAGGGGAGAGAAGGGCCTTTTCTTAGAAGAGAACGGAACAGAAAAGAAAAAAAGAAAAGGAAAGAAAAAGAAAAGGGAAGAAAAATAAAAGGGAACAAAAAGAAAAGGAAAAGGAAAGGAAAGGAAAAGGAAAGGAAAAGGAAAGGAAACGGAAGGGAAGGGAAGGGAAGGGAAAAGAGAAAAGAGAAAAAGGAAAAAAAAGAAAAAAGAAAAAAGAAAAAAGAAAATAAAAAAGAAAAGGAAAAGAAAAGAAAAAAGAAAAAAGAAAAAAGAAAAGAAAAGGTAAGAAAAGAAAAGAAAAAAGAAAAGAAAAGAAAAGAAAAAAGAAAAGGAAAGAAAAGAGAAAAGAAAAAGGATAGAATAGCGTATTTCAGTTGGAAAGGACCTACAATGATCATCTAGTCCAACTGCCTGACCACTTCAGGGATGACCAAAAGTTAAGGCATGGTATTAACGGCATTGTCCAAACACCTCTTAAACACTGACAGGCTTGGGGCATCGACCACCTCTCTAGGAAGCCTGTGCCAGTGTTTGACCACCCTCCCAGTAAAGCAATGCTTCCTAATGTCCAGTCTGAACCTCCCCTGGCGCAGCTTTGAGCCATTCCCAGGCGTCCTGTCCCTGGATCCCAAGGAGAAGAGATCAGCACCTCCCTCTCCACGTCCGCCCCTCTGGAAGCTGCAGAGAGCAATGAGGTGGTGAAGTTCAGTATCTTCCTTTGGAACAGATAGCAAAAAAAAATTATAGGAAATCAAAAGGAGAATTAACCTAGGATTCTATTGCAAGTGCAGCTTACAGCCTTGAGGCCTGGCATAAGTGAAATCACATTTTTAACCAGGTATCATAGATGTTTTATGCATCTTCTCTGAAGCAAGGTGGGGCAAACTAACACACCTGTTATACGACAGGAGGCGTAGAAAATGGTTGCTGTCTGTTATCCTGCAGGAGTCAAACATTTTGTGTCTTTCTGCTTTCAGTGCCAATGCTTGCTTCCCTCTAAGCCTTGTGCTGTGATAAGACAAAACTAGACTTTTGACCAAGTCCAGAATAATGCTCTAAAAATAGCAGTTGTGGATTCCATTGCCCATTCAAATGTGAACGTTAGAGCATTCGTCACTGTGATGAATGTTATACCCATGTACAGGCCTGAACGTTATACCCATAGTAAGTGAACATAACTGTTACAAGGAGGCATCTCCTGCTTCTGACGGTCCAGTCACGTCCTAGTGTCTGAACTGGCATTTGAAGAATTCAAGGGGTTTTCTTCCTTCTGTGGCCTTGTCTTGCTCACAAGGTCTCTTCTAAAGGTATTGGCAAGAATAATTTGTTGCTGTTATCAAAGGATGGACATGACCAAAGATTTCTCTACCCAACATATTTTTAACAGTTGGTATCAGAATTTAAAGAACTGTAACCAAGACCAGAAGCCGGGTGAAGCACATGAACTTGGATAAATTCATGCAGCAGTCCTGTGTGTATACAGTACTCAGTAAATACACAGGATTCTGTTTTATGCAGCTGCAGACAGTAAAGTGTAGATAGCAGCCCAGCAAATAGATTTTGCAGCTTGTCTTTTCCATGACACTTTGTTAAATACATTATTGCTTCATCATCACTTGTGGTTTATTTTGGCAAGCCCACAACATCACATTTCTCAAAGTCTTCTGTACCTTAATAAATCCAAGCACATTTGGAACAGAGAAGGGAAGAAACTAGATGCATTGTGCACAACTGGTAACAGTTTCCCGCCACGCCTGATTAACAGAGTAAAAACAAATCTCAGCTTCTGTTGGAAGAGGTCCCATCCAAGGTATAGGTTGTGTAAATTGCCCTTAAGGAAAAGAGGAAAAAGGACGCTTGCTTTGGGGACTTGTTGTGGGGTTTTTTTAAGGTTTGGGGTTTTTTTATTTTCAACAAACAGTTTGATTTTACTATGAGGGAGGAGAGGAGGGATTTGTGCCAAGCAGGACTGGGACACTGGTTCTGCTACTACATTTCCTGCCAGCACAACTCTTCTAGTGCATACATGTTGTACATCCTTCTGTGCAGAGTCCATGGACTGCACAGGGTTTGCACTGATGTGGTGCAGTGGTACAAAGCATGGGTGGTAAGACGTGGTATTTAGAGATGGGGGAACTACCTCTTCACCAGTCTAAACATGACTCCAGGCAGGAAAATTCCCACCTCCTACCCCCTTTCATTTCATCATGCTTGGTTAAATGATGTCATGAAACCCAGTCACAGAATTGTGCCCATTTATATGCCAACCACTGCCTCTGCTCTACCCATGTATTTCAAAGAAAAACTATTTCAATTAAACTGCCAATTCTCCGTTGTTCACTTTTTTTTTAGAACAAAGGAAAAAAACATTTTTATTCATGCAGCGGGTTACTGTCCATTCATTCTTACTACAGTGCTCTTAAAATAGTACATTGGAAACCACCTTTTAAGTCTTGCAGTGTATAGCTAGTGTTAATGATAGCAATTGTGTCATTTTGCACAAGGTTGTCATCCTCTCTCATTAGTATCTGTAAATATTTTCTTGCCTACTAATGCAGCTTCAATTTGCCATCAGTATCAGAGCCAAATACAGCCAGAGGAATTGGTACCTTCGTGTACATTTGTGACTGTTCTTTTGAACCCAGTTATAAGAAGCACTTGAAAATCCAAGAAATTAAATGACTTCCTATAGATTTCTTTTGGTATAATCGATCTTCTGTTCCTGTAGCTCTTCATTCTTCATTGCTGAACTGTTTTAAGATGCTCGCGGAAATTGCTGCTGTGCTTATGGATGTGTAAGGTTTCTTCCTCCAGGTGTCATTCAGCAAGCAAACACTATGCCTATGAGATGTTCACCAGCACAGTTATCCCATTCCAAGTACCACTGTCGACTGCAGCTAAACCTTGAGAAACTTGTGAAGTTGAATAGTTAGTGATGCATACAAATGCTCTGCCAGGTCTTTGTTTGATTATCTCTGTAGGAAAGGTATAAGAATTTGGAGTTTCCTAAAACTAGGTGCTAGATGCTTCCTGGACACTCCTAGAAGACACGCTCAGCTCACTGGTAAAGGAACCTGTCTTGTGGTTGTAGGTGGGAAGGAATTGCAAACTGTATTCCAGAGGGAGAGATGCAGAATGTGTAACGTTAATATACAAATAATGAAATAAAAGAAGGAAAGAAGAACCCTATTTTGTTTCTAGCCATGATGGACATATAATAACCTTATGCTATTTCCATAGCACTCCGACAGATTTCCTTATTGCCCTTCTCATGGCACGTTTCAGAATATAGTTGGAATCTGCAGGCCAGAGCGATATGAAGCAGGACAATTAGAGACATTTTTCAGCTTGGGAAGATGCTGCTTTGTGATCACAGCAGCTGGAAGTATCAGGAGCTGAACTGTGGCAGGGAGAAGAACAGTGTTGTAGTTACATGCATAAAGTATAAACTTTTATAAAGTCTTCAATGTATGTGCCTTGTCAAAATTTACAATAATTTAAGGTGCTTATTATTCCTCCAGGCATGGAACTCATAAATATTACTCAGTACTATTTGTCATTGGCTTCTCTGTCATGCATAAAGTAAAATTAAATACTTATCTCTATATCGTTAACGTATTAAACATTAGGATTTATGGCGTTTGAGATCTTACTTGCTCTGAGAACATTAACTTCCTGATGAAAGATCTAAATGCAAATAGAAGGAATGCCAAAATACCCTGGAACATAATTAAGGATACTGAGGTGCGAAGAAGCCCCAGGCATAGGAATGTGCAGTTTTCTTATTTCCACTTTCACGGTGGGCTAGTTTTCTTTGTTCCACATTTCTATCCACTGTCCCAATGTGCCACCTTGTTTCTTTGTAACTAGTCATCAGGTGAAGAAAATGTCAGTGCATTCTTACATGGATTATCAGAGAAAAAGTGTTCCTGGTTTAAAACTAATCCTTGCTATCGGTACTGGGAAACAGCAATTCAGCGGTGTCTAGAAGATTAAAAAAAATCCTAGATGACTCTTTCCATATGAAGAAAAATTCCCTTGGTAGCTTTACTTGATTTGTTACTATTGTTGCTACTCAAGGGTTCCTGCAAGCATGCATTGAATAGGAACAATTTTTAAACAAATCTGTATTTCTGCAGAATGATAGAAATGCTTTCTGTGCTGTTGTATAGCTCTAACTAAATCTACATGCTATTTTGTCCGTCCCGTGCAGAATAATCACCAGGTACTCACCCTATTCCCATCTTAGCAAACACAGATATATAATGTAAAAATTCGAGCCACAGCTGATAAAAAAATTAAGCAAAATTAAAGAAGTACCTTCCAATGAGTAACTCTCTGACAAAAAGCCACAGAGAGGATGTCTCTGACAACATAAAAGGACATAGAAGTTCCCAATATTTTGGAAGACTAGGAGCAACTAAACATCTTTCAGAAGTTGGGTGAAAAAGTTCTAAGTGTTTCTACAAATGGTGCTCCAGTTTGCACCAGTTCTCCCTTTAAGAATAACATTTTCCTGGTTTGATTGGTCATTCTGCTAAGAATGATGAAGGACACAGATTTCCAGTTTGTTTCTTATCATGTCTGCATCTTTTCTGAAGAAATCTGAATGCAGTAAGCCATTAAGAAGTGTTTACAGCTTCTACTGTATATTTCCATTCTGTCACAACAAAACGTTCTTGGTGGAGTGTTTGAGCAAAATTTTGTTTTCAGCAACATCTATTATTGTTATTAGAACAAGAAATGCTTCCACTCCTGGTGCCACAATGTTATAATATAGGATATGTTCCTGCATATCTAAATTTTTAAAAAATAATCAGGACATTTTTAATTTTTAAAAAATAATCTTTAAAAATTGCCATTGTTATTGTGGTTTCAGTGTAATTTTTTTTTTCTCAGTAGTGATGTATGCAAGTGATAAAAAATACACTGTTTTTCCTTTCGATGAACCATGCTAGAAAGCATCGTAAGGACTCTGCAGTTTTCATTTGCTCTCCCAATCCTTTTTCTGTGAATAAAGCCACCTAGCCAACAACCCTTTTAAAAATATGCTTTTGTTAAAGATTTTTCACAGCAAACTTGGTTTCAATATCAAAGGCTTCCCACCTAAACACAGTTCTGTTACTTTTTTCATTGTATCTGCTAGCATTTTCTATAATGCACATATACATACAGGCAAACAAACACATCTGAATTTTGCAAGCATAGCCTTAAATGTTGCTGCAAGTCCTGCTATCTAAAACCCATAAGGAGTTACTGAAAGTAATTTTTAACTTTTTCCATTTCTCCACTTTCATGAATTTGATTAAGTTAATGGATTTATGTAAGCATTGATTTTGATCCTATTGTTTTAAACAAGGGTGGGAGGGGGTCAGACAATATTGTGCACATATATGATTTTATTCAGTGAATTAATCCTCTTGTGAGAACAAGATCCTGAAAATACGTCTTGGTTTCCCATAGTGTCTGTCACTTTTCTGACAGAAGCCACAGGGTGAATTTAAGTCTATGCTATTGATGCTCACTAAAGCTGTCCCTGTATGGCAGTGCCAGAGGTTTTTACAGACTGGGACTAAGAGACTGGCCTCAGAAGGAGGCTGTGCACATAATGGTGACAGAAAATGGCATTTAACACAATGAAAGTGCCCATGTCCATCTTGAATAGCATGAGTACAACATAATGTAGGTGTGACTAATTCTTAACTAGGGATTCACAGATGGATGCTGCATTGTGTCATGTCCCAGGTTAGCTTTAGCCATCAGAAAAGACATGTTTCTTGGATAAAGCTGAGGGTGGAGAACAGATCTGGCACTGCTCACATGTTCTCACAGTAGGTAAACATTGCAAAAAACTAAAATGAGCTATGACACCCACAGGCGTGAGACCTGAGGATGCTAGCCTTCAGGGCACCACGGGCAGATCCAGCTGGTACCACTCCTAAGCCTCCACTGAAATCATGTGCTTTCTTCTGTAACTTTCCCCCTGAAAACCCTACTTAGACAACCAAAAAGTCTTTATACCCTGGTGATGCCTCTCTACACACATAAATTTGCTGCTTCACGACAGGAGACTCTCACAGATTCATAGGAGGTTTCAGGAGCAGGCTTTGTCATACCTTGCCTGCATATGTCTGACATCCCTGAAGCCACTCTTTTTGTCCTCTTTATAGCTAAGGCCAAGCTATGTCCCAGCAGCAGAGTTGGTGGCCTATTCTAAAACACAGATTGAACTTATTGGCACTGTAACATCTTGTATGTCATCCCAAAGATAGGTATTTTTTTCAGAAGACATTTTCTACTCTATCTTGTTCTAGTTGATTTAAATATCCTTAGTGATGTACTCCACCCTCTGCTTATGAGACTTTCTCAAAGCCCAGCAGAGTTCACTGCCAGCCCGAGGTTTGTCATTATGAATTCCTTCCATCATTCCTGCTTTTATGATCCTAAGTAATTCCTCTCCCACTTATGTGTAGGCTGTAACGTCTCATCTCTGAGGCCAACTAACTTCTGCCACTTTTCTCATCTCCCTCTTGGCCCGTTTTCTTTATATTTTGATTCTTGCTAATATTTGTAACTCTTTCCATTTAAGTACAATTAAATAATTTTATTAATCACTCTATGAAAAAAATCAAGTTACTGAGTTCAAACTTCACACCAATTGTTGAAAAACCCGAGCTGATCCTCTCCCCTGCTAATGAGAGGCAGAGAACCGTGGTGAAGGTACCACTGCCACTGTTCACCCACTGTACTGCTTTTTCTCATGCCATAAGACTGTTTCCACTTCTGTGGATCTACATTTACTTGTCAATATTGCATTCAGTCAGCACTAGGTCTCTTTAACTAAAACATGCCAGGTGCTGGAGTCACATTATGCCATTGAACTTCGGCTTCTTCCATGGCTCAGATACACCACTCAGGAAAAGTGGGCAAACACTGTCACTTGCTTTCTCTCAAGGCAGTTAGGAGGGAGGACTTGCATCATTTCATGGTAAATAAACACCAAAATAGACTTGCTGGATCTGTGCAAAGGACTAGCAAAACTTTGTGCTCTCCTCCATGAATGAGCAGCAACCAGCTATCACCCAGCATAAACCACTCAACAGATGGATACACTTCTCTTTGTCTTGACAAAAGTACCTTTCACAGGGTTACTACGTGGTGTTAGGAACAGGTTTATCAGACTGTCGGAGGGGCTCGAAAACTCTTCCCGTGTATGGATTTAAAGTATGCTAGCTCTGACTTCAAAATAGTGATTTTTCCCACATAGCTCACCTCTCTCAAATTCTCCAGATTACATTACCACTGTGTTTGGGATAATCTCTTTAATCAACCCAGTCTCTGCACTGAGGTAACTCCGGAGAGCACTGTACACACAGGACCACCAAATCATACTGTGCTGCCACTCCGAGTCTGACCTGTGACAGGAGTTTCCCAAGGCTGCATTGACCTCCTTGTGAAGGAAAAAAACCCTCACTCTAATCTGTGCAGTTTATGCAGATCAATTTATTGACAAGTCAAATTGTCCTCCCGTTCCCAGCTTTTGTTGTAGGTGCATGTGATGAGGACTGATTTTTTGAGGAAAACAGGACATAGCTGGCAGTTGACTTCAGCTCTGGCTGGTCTCTGTCTTATTTTCTAGGTTTAGGGAAAACAGCCCTCTTTTCTCTGGTGACTTGTACTGTGCACAGATTAAGGATTTTTATTATATATTAATAACTAAAAGAACTGTGGCATATTCAGATGACCAGAGTCACAGATTTTTTTGAAAACTAAAGAATCTTGAAAAATTAAAGAACCTGCTATTTGTTTGAAGATTACTTTATAAAATCCAAAATGAATACTAAAATGCCAGCAACATGATTTTCAGTATACCAGTCTTCTCTTTTAAGGAGGTCTTTTCTCATTCCGTGCATTACGGATGTTTAATTGAAAGGTTACACACAGGGTCATCAACAAGGCTCACAATGCCTCTAGCCTTACAATACGCTTCACTTCAAAGGGATTGGCTGCATTCCTGAGCCTTGTACCAATAAGCACTAATAACACTGAAAAATGAAAACTGAAACAGATGTCTCCAATAGCATTGATTCTTATTAGCTGTTCACAGCTATTCTTACACCTCTAGGCATAATGAAGCAAAGCCTGCGTGCTGGGTGTGCGGCTGCAGAGGCCCTTGGTAATGCCGTTGGAATGCTCCCCTTCGCTGCTGCTCGCTGCATTCTTGACAGACTGTCTCCATTATAATCTTAAGAAAACTTCTTTAAAATGTCATTTAAAAATGCATCAAATATGTAAACTCTTGCTTAATAAGGACAGGATTTGACAGTAACATGTATTTCTTAAAATTAACTGTGAAAAAAAGTGATCGAATGTACCTTAGAAAGACTGAACTGAACTGCACATTTATCTGTGCCTTGCTGCAGATCCTAGATCTGTTATGACCACCCAGAAAGACCTTAGGGCAGCTCTGTGGCAAGATAATGGAAGAATGGCAATCAATACGTAAAAAAAAAGTGTGGTGCATACTACTATGCTGTAAATACCCCAAGCAGACAAGTAATAGACATCAATTCTTTATGCAATCTATTCAGTGAACAAACATGAAACTGATTTGGTATAACCCACAAAAGCTATGAGTATCTGTACACAAATGCTATGAGTATCCACAAAAACAAAGCCTAAAATACATACTTGTTTGGGTTTGCAGAGCTTCGTTGTCTGCCTGGTTTTCTAACACATTTTTGCTCTTGGACATCATCTTTCTACTTAGAAAGAAGCGCAGCCGCGACACACATAACAATTTAGAGGGAACAGATTTTAACCTCATTTAACACATGGACAATGGAAGCTGTTCCTGCTGAAGAAGGAGATAATATTTTTATTCTGAATGTTGGTAATGCAAGAACAACTTTCAAAGTGGACCAGCAATCTGTGTGACAACAGGAAAGGGAGAGCTAATGCAGAGATGCTAAGAGAGGGATGATACGAGCAAAGCAGTGGGCAGTGCCAAGGTTCGCAGTCACACAGGAGCCAGGAATTTACACCTTTCTCTTGTTGGCAGAGTTCTGTATATTCACCACTGGGTTTAAGTTTGAAAAGTAGTATATTGCATATTCAGGCCCAAGTGTCCACTTTCCGTGCAGAAGAGCCAATACAAGGGAAGACTGTATTTTGCTGTGGATCTCTTAGGAACTAGTTCCACTGTCAAAGTGATCAGTGAAAAGATATTGCTTAATACTATATGAAGCATCCTCCCTTTCCTGCATCTCTCTTCCCTGGAGACCTCCACGTATCTTTGGAGAGCATTTTATACCTTTGAAATATTAAGTCTGACTTAATCCTGCATCTGAAGGTAATCCTGAAAATCACCCTCAGCCCTCAAAGTATCAGAGCAAAACTGGGAAAGTAAGGAAGTGATGTCTGTCTTGTGCAACTGAGAATGAAAATGCAGTGCTGTGCTACAGGAATCATCCATGTAATGTTCTAGATTCTGTAAAAATTGTGTGCACTAGTCACACTGCGGAAGAAAAGCAGAAATCTGGTGTGGTATGCCTGTGGAAACTTTATCCATGTTGAGAAGGTTTCCAGACAAGGTGGAGCTCCTGGTTGTCCCTCTCGGCCAACAACTGTCCAACTCGACCATTGCATCATCTTCAAGGTACATCTCTGCTCACTGTCCAGTTCAGCATGTTAATTTACGGCACTGAACAAACCCAGCAGCTCTTCTCCATGCATATTCTGACATTAGGACATTCAGTGCAATCAGATCAAGATGCTGTGCTCTGCCAGTGATGGTGGCTTTTTCTATACCTGCGCTGTCTGACCACTCACCAGTGCATTCTTCCCTCAGATGAAGAATGCTACCACACAACATACCATGTAACCAGACCAATTGTAAAAGTCACTTCTGGAATATTAAGAATGGATCTGTGATGCCTGCACAGGTCTGCAGGATTGTTCAGCTTGCTCAAGGGGAGGAGCTCATGGCATTTATTGTATGCTGCACCACACAGAACACGTAATTTGACTCTTCAGAGAATACCCCTGAAGGGAAACATCATTCAAATGGCAGAAAAGGGAGGGGACCTTTTCCATGGAGGTTGTGCTCAGATACACCAAAACGATCAAAAACACCGCTGCAAGAGTTTTCCTACTGCTCGATACTCACTGTTGTGAGGATAAAGGAAAAGGACGTCCATCTGCAGCTACAAATACAGGTTTTGTTTTAGTAGGTGTCCATAGAAATGTGAGCTTATTGTTCTTGCAGGTTTTACCAGTGGCTTCCAGTTCCATACACGGAAACCTTTCTGCCTCCTGAATGAGTCCAAGTGAGAATTCACTGCTCAGAGATGTAGAAAAACAGTGTTCTGCCTGAGCTGCAGTCAGAAAGGAACTCCAGTATCTTGCATGGCTACCAGCTCCCCTCTGCTTCGGATCAGCTTAGTGCAGTTGTTGAGGACAATCCAACAGGCTCTGGAGCACACTGAACGCTACCAGCTGATTCTGTTTCCTTTTAGCTGTCAGTCCAAAATATTTTCTGTCAGTAAAGACTACACAATGAGGTCGATCCAGATGCTTCATCCAGATGATGCATAAAATTCAGGAAATTCAAATACACATCTGGTTACTAAAAAAGCAGTAATAAAAGCAGAATTTCTTATTAATAAATAAAGCATCATTTTTCCTTGGTTAATATAAAGGTTGCTTGTGCAGGTTGCATCAAGATCCTTGATATTAGAGTGACCCACTCCCCACAGTACAGACTGAAATCCATGAGCCCTGGTCCTGTTATTGCTACTTCCAAAGCAATGCTGTGATAAAACTTAAATTAGCAGAGGAGAGAGCCATGTCAGCTGAACTGACCAGGACTTTAGAGCTCTTGGCTGATTATCAAGAATGCCAATAGAAACATTATCTTACATTTTGATAAAATCGATCCAGAGGAAAATGGCTGCAGCCTGTACCCAGTAGTTAGTGAGACGAGAACCGTGCCCAATACTGCTGCAGCAGTATCAGAAAGTCATGCTGTGGTCCTGTGCTTCCTGAGTGCATCCCTCCATAACACTAACCATTTAACGGGGAAGCATAAAGTTGTGCTTGTGATCTGTGGAAACAGCAAAAGGTCATAGCATTTGGGGCAGGCTGGTCACCCATACCGTGGACACTTACGATGTGGAGGGCAAGGTGTAAGAGTTTGCCAGTGCATTAAAAACAAGTTAGAAAGAGCCAGGCAGAAATAGTGTTGCAGTACAGAATGGACCTTTCCCTTTGGGGTGGAGGGAGGGGAGAGGCTGTCCCAGATGTGAGTCCCAGGTGGAGGGCAACATGCCCACCGCCCTGTCACTCCTCCCTGCGGAAAGCCTAGCTGGCCCCGCCGGGGGAATTGCTGCGCTCGGAGCTGTCTGAAATCGGCCAGCCTTGGACCTCACTCAGCAGACAGCTACACCAGCAACCACCCACCCATGTGCAGCTTGCCTGCTGTTCAGAAATGTGGTGTAGTATATGTAAAATACACTGTGAACATCGTGGTAAATTCTGGATTATATCAACAAGCAGGAAAAGACAGTGAATGCATTTTGACTACATATTGAACCAGCAGTATAGATGGTTTTGATCAGACTGCTAAAATAATTAGTACCGGAAACATATCCAAGTCAACTGCTTCATGGCTATCTAGACATTTGAAGTACTGATAATTGAACGCCCTTGTGTTCATGGCATGGAAAAGGTACATAATGGCTGCACCTCTCCAAGTTGTCATGCTGCCGCTTCTTACCTGCACAATGCAGCTCACGGTAAAATTACCACAGGAAGGAAAAGACCATCAATCTCAGAAATAGCTAACATGGAAAAAAGATGGATGCAAATTATGCTGAAAGCAGAAAGGCTGTCAACAAACTTTCAGAGCTCCTGCTGGAGCTGATAGAGTACAATAGTACTCAGGTAAAATAAAGAAGGATTTTAATGTTCTGTGTTAAGTGATTATTATTGCAATAGAAACAAGTGCTACAGACTGGTGAATGTAAACGGACAGCCCGGAGAAGGATCTGTTTGCAATCACACCTCCATAGAGAAATACACCCAGGAAGCAGCACAATCAGGGAACATTTGTACAGGGATTTGCAAAAAACCCAGAAAACAGGTGGGAGAGAAGGCTTGAATGAGTGACAAATTGACCCTCTGTGATTCTACTGTCCTTAGAAAAAAAAGAACTGTGCAGTAATTCTTAAATAAGAAGATTGAATTTTTTTTAATCTTTTCATTGACTCTGAATGTTCGCTTTTAGTAGATGTGACCTGCAAATTCCCAAATAGTGGTTCAGTGGGTCGCAGTATGTTGAAGTTGCTTTCCACAGTGCTCACAAAGGTGGTCTGAACCAGGTCTTTAATCTTTCAAGACTCAAACTTTTCTTCTTTCTAGCTATATTCCCCGCTACCACTAAAATGTACATCTAAATGTAACTCAGGAGGAGAAGTTCACAATTACACCATGACATTTGCAGTGGTTCTGCCACCTGTGTATCAGGCCCTTTCCCCCTCACCCTAAGGGATGTGATAATTTCCCTCTACTTAGCATTGGTGAGACCATGTTTGGAGTGCTGTGCCCAGTTTTGGGTTCCGCAGTACAAGAAACATAAATGTACTGAAGCAAGTCCAGCAAAGGGCCGTGAAGATAATTAAGGGACTGGAGCATCCAACATATGAGGAGAGGCTGAGAGAGCTGGGACTGTTTAGCCTGAAAAGAGAAGTCTCGGGTGGATTTTATACATGTTTGTATAAACACATGGGAAGGTGCAATGAAAATGGAGCCAGATTCTTCTCAGTGGCATCCAGTGAAAGGACAAGAGACCATGGGCTCAAATTGAAATACAGGAAATTCCATTTAAAAGTAAGAAAAAACTTTTTTATGGTGAGGTTGGCTGAGCACTTGAGTGAGCTGCCCAGAGACGTTGCAGTCTCCATCCTTGGAGATAATCAAAACCCAGTTAGACACAGTCCTGGACAACCTCCTGTAGCTGGTCTTGCTTGAGCAGAGGGGTTGGACTAAATGATCTCCAGAGGTGCCTTCTAACCTCAGTGTTGTGTGATTCTGTGATTCCTGCTATTACTTTCTGTATTTAGACAGTAAACTCTTTGGAGACAGAGCCAAAGAAGTACCATGCAGACTCTTTACCAATTGACCATTAAGTATGCTCAGAATAAGTCTAAACCAAAAAGGGAAAACAGGCAATGCAATGAATACCAAAGAGAAGACCAGAGAAGCAAAGCAAAAAAGTTTAAAACTCTCATAGAGCATGGGCAAAGGTGTGAGTTCTTCTGCTTCAAGGGAAATTCATACGCTACTCTGCTTTTCCTTTTTCCTCTGTCAGCTAATGCCAGAGTTATTCTAAAGGCTCTGTGGTGATGAAAAGCACAGTAAAGGAGGAAACAAAGATGATTGCATCAACCAAGGGAAGTTTCAGAGAACAGATATTTATTGGGTCCATTTGGATCCATTTGTAAGTAAGAAGTGGAGTATCACTCAACTAATTGGATGGAGCTCAAGGTAGACAGACAGATTTAGGACTTAACTAGAAGTAAGAAAATTTGCAATGACTTGTAAAACATGTCTGTTGGTTCTTGGCTTCAGCCATCCCCACTTCTGTCTGTAAAATCCATTCCACAAGCTCTGTATTGGGTTATATCCCAAATGAGATTATTTTACACACAACTATATTTAATTTGCAGTGAGGGGAACACCTTGGTTTGTTTTATGTCCACATGCCTGTTTAATTGGGCTTCTTATTATTTAATGTCACTGCTGCAGAGGTAGCTTTTATGAGGCACAAAAGAAAATTTAATGAAAATTATTCACAAGCCCAACTTCTGACTAGTAAAACCAAGAGTTTAATGTAAGAGGCAAAGTCCCCATCTGGTACTTCTCTTTGAAAAGAACAGCCCACATGAAGGATTTATTGTGACATTACAATGCTTGATGTCAAATAATCTAGCCAAAGGAACAATATTGCCCTAAAGAGAGCCATCAGGCCCTGTGTGACATGGGTATTTGAAAGGATTAACTACACTTAAATCAATATGGGCAATGAAAACAGAAATAACCAATCTCTTAGCCGCTCAATTATTTAAGAGTGTCTTTAGTCCCCACAGAATGGAATTAAACGCTTGTTTAAGAGGACTGACAATTAAATCTATTTCTTTAATGTCAAGATAAGGACATGGGATCCTTGACTGCGGTATGGCGTGAAGGAGTGACATTTCACAGAGAGGAACACACGGCAGGAGCCGTTAGGGTCCCTGCCTGGCAAAGGGCTTTCCCGTGGCAGGGACCTGGCCGCTCCCCGGCAGGCGCGGCTTCGTACACTGCGCACAGACCCTCTGTGCCAGACGACCCTCTGTGCCAGACAACCCCACATCTGCTTCCCCAGGCGCGCTGGTGCTCTGCGTCTGCCAGCACACCGGGCTGCGGCTGCCAGCCCGCGCCCTGGGCGACTGTTGTGGCAGCGCCCAGCCCGGGGGGACAGCAGCAGCTCCCACAGCAGCACTGGCCAGGATGGGACCGGCAGCAGACAGCCACCGCCCCGTCTCCAAACCCATTGTGCACATGCGGTGAGGTCTTCACGAAAGACTCCGTCCAGATACAGCTTTTTAGCTGTCCCTTTTCCTTCTTAGTGCTATGCTTTAAGAGTATAAAACTCAGGCTTTAAAATTCACAGAATACTAATAACTAAGTGTTATTTCAGGTGATAATGTAAATGTAAGATCATTTAATTGAAGTGGGCTGGCAATTTCCCAGTTATTTGAGTTTTGTCTGACCTATCCCAAGGGTTTTTCTAAGATTTTTTTTTTAAGATGTTTTACAGAGCAACCACTCTGACCTTTCATGATAATACTATATCTCCTGAGGTGTTTGTTCGTCTCAAATGCAATGAAGAAATTCCTGGTGTGGAAAATTTTAATAAGTTCTATTTTCAGATGATAAAAATGAGGTAACAGAAGCAGGATGTATGCAAAGCATTGAATGTTCATCCATCATATTGCAAATACCGTAGGCGACAGGAAAATATCAGATGCCTGCACGCCTTCAGTTAGAGTTCCTGGCCAGAAAAGCTGAAAGATGTTCTTAAATTAGAGACAACCCAATGCACTAAGAATTCATGAAAAAGAAGAAGTTCTAGCGACAGTTGTCTGTCATGAGTTTCAGTTTTTTAAAGGTTTCTCTGAGTTGCAAGACAGTTAAAAAGTCTGATTCTTGATTTTTAGGCTACCTCACAACATGGCAAGTGAATGCAGAAGCCCTTCTTCTCTGGTTTGTAACTAACATATGAAAGTCATTCTCAATGTGCCATACTGACTTCTTGCTGCTCTTGAGCTCCGAGTCACTATAGACAAGATCTTCTTCCTAGATTTTCCATCCCTTTTTTGTATTTTATATCTGTCTATTAAAATATCACTGTGGTTTAATATATTTATTTCTTTCAGCTAGAAAAAAAAGTGCAGTCCAGACTAAGTATTTTTTTAAAACAATTTGTGAAAATGCATTGCAGAAAATCATTACTCATGATTTTGTCTTGACACTTATAAGCATAATAGCTTGGAGGTATTGTTGATTAATGATTTCTGGTTCTTCTGATGTTCTTGTACTAACTTGTCCACATTTCAGAGTCATAGAGTGAGGTGCAAAAACAAACAAAAAAAAAGACAATTGTCACTTTGTAACCAGAGACTGTAGATTTTATGGCTTATATATGCCCTGACAGCTTTGCATGCAATTCTCAACTTCAACACTCTTACTATTGATCAAATAGCTCTGATGCTGCTATGTTGAGCCTCACCCTCTGCACATGTCTGGTTTTGTGGTCACCCTGCTGGTTATTTTCATGCCATTATTTTGCTGATCATCACCAAATGATTTATTTCCTCATCTCCTGCATCAGTATTACACAGCTGTTCATTCTTCTTTAGAGCATTTAAATCGCTTTCTTTGCCCTTCTTGCCCTATTACTTCTTATACATTTCACAACAGTTTCACCGTTGCTTTGGCACACATCTTTCAGCCACACATGAACCCATCTAAACTGCAGCTTTACTGATGTTGCCATCATTATTATCTACCCTGAAGAGCTGACAGTCTAGGTATAAGATGATTCACAACAGGTAAAGATCACAAAGATCTGCAGAACATAAGGTAACAATGAGACGATGCTAGTCCACATGGTCAGATGTAGTCACAGCACATCTGCAGCCTAAGCACTGTCGATACTTTTATAGCTACAGATGCATATTTGACATAGTAGTCTGTGCCTGTAATTGCACATGTGCATGGGGAGAGAGCGCAAAGAGTTGCCCTGCAGAGAGCTGGGCCCACTCCTCAAGCCACGGGGAAGGTGCAGCATTAGTACTTCATGAGATGAAGGGGGAAGCTCCTGTGTGCCCACACCCAGCATCAGGCCTGTTTTGCACTAGAAAGTGCAGGTGGCTGGGTGAGAGCTTCTGTGTCCCTTTTCCAATCCTTTGGAATGAAATTGTTAAACAAACCCCATTGTTTCATGGGGTATTCTTGATCATATAATTTCAAGGTACTGATTTTCATGCTCAGAAAAATTTGCATTAAACTGTATATATGTTTATACATGTTAGAGACAGAAAGGGCAGATTTGATTTGTTTGCAGGTTTCAGAACTAAGGTAGAATTCCATAGGAGAGGAAGTTTTTTTCCAGCATGGGATTAATTCTGTGAACCCAAATCTGGAGCATTCATTCCTCACCAGCTTACTTCTGCAGCACCTGAAGGGTATGGATCTTGAATAATTGTGACACTGCTGGCATGCTGTTAGAGTCTGTGAAGCTGGGAACCAACTATTTCAGACAATAGTTTTAATGCAATGAAAAGGATTAAGAAGTTCAGGTAGACCATCACTGAGCTGAGTCCCCCACAATCATGGGGTCTTACAAGAGGCTGAGTAGCACAAGCCTTGTGGATAGTCAGCCTCTCTGTAGCGCTCCCATGCTATCTGCCGTACCAGCATTTGTTGTTAGTAGAACTCTTGGGAACTGAAAACTAAAAGGGAATCTCTCCCTGCTTCCCCTGCCTTTTATTCTGGCTTCAGCTGCTGATGGACTTGAAGACTGGATTTCAGATACCTTGACACTGTGCCACAGGCAAAGGGAGCTCTGTTTTTCTCATCGTATTTTACCTTCCATCCTCCTTTGCTCTACGAGAATTACTGTTACTGCACATTGCATGTAAACACTGTTCCAAACTGGTGGCTGCAACGTAGGAAATACTTGTTGAAAGCTGGTGTCAACCTCCTCCCCTTCCCCCTTTTAGACCTGAGAGCATTTTCTGATTCTCCTGGTAGGAAGATACAAGTCTCAGCAGGAGAGCTTCAACTAAGCCAAAGAGGAATCATACTGTTTACTTTCAGGACTGACTTCTATCGGCTCTGCCCCAGTTGTTTTGACCCAGTCACCTGTGGCTGCTCTTTGACGGGGCTAGTTTATGCCTGCCTCTTGCCACTCACTAAGTGGGAGAACTTGTCTCGCTCAGACTGCACTGTCACTTTTTTTCACTTGACAGCAGACTGGTCTGACATGGTTCTTGTCACTCAAGTGGTGTAGAGCACAGATCCCTTTAATCCATCTAACAAGAAGTTCTCTTGTCTTCTCTCAGCACCAGAACTAATTACACAGCAAACCACAAGTGTGTGGTTTCATGCAAGGATATGAGGAAAGAAAAGACAATGTTTGCATGAGAGTATACAAAATACCATCAGACATAAAGTCTGTCACATTTTGCTTCCTTTCAGCCCATTTCCCACACCTGAGAAAAGCCAGGGCACTGTTTAACTGTTAGATCCTCACCTAGCCTCATCTCTCCCAATGCCAAACCCTTCGCTCTGCAGCAAGCTGTGATGCTGTAACTCCTTCTGATACAGGTTTTCTTCCACGGGCAAGCTGCAGCAAATTATGCCCTTTGGCTCTGTGTCCACTTCATTCACGAAATGGACCACCCTTCAGAGAAACCACTGATGGTCACCTACAATCACAGCTGCAGACACTTCCCACTGTGACCACCATGCCTGTGCCAAACTGAAGCTGTGGTCTTCAGTTCTCCATGCCAGGTTTCTGCTCTTATTTTTACTCTTATTTTTAAAGTTTCAATAGAAGAGAGGTTCAATCTTTTCCAGATGAGAAAATAGGGATGTTTTCCCCATGTTAATTATTTTTACTGTTCACTAGTGTGACAACATACCTGGAGCATTACAATTTAATCTACCTCTTTGCCCAATTGCTAACTGATGGACAGGAAAATAAAATTATGCAAGACAAGAATTCATCCAATGCTAGGGCTTGTTGCTTGTCTTGGTAATTGAAGATCTGTGTTAAATAAATGGAAATAGAGTCATGTCTGCTTAAGTAGAAAAACGAGGAATGAGCAAGAAGTAAAATAAGAAGTCTAATCTCCCTAATAGGAAAACCATTAACATTCACGGCATGGGGTGCACTGAGGGAATCTTAGAGTAACTCATTAGAGTTCCCAGCCCAGGGAACAAGGGGTCAGAGCAGCCGGGAAGGAAGGAGCTGTTAGAACAGTAAGACTATTCTCTTATGAAGGAATCTGACTTGGACGGTATGTTTTGGAAGGAGCATGGTGGATAGGCTTGAAATCAGCCTTTGACTTTGTGACTATACTGTTAGTATAAACTATTAGAATAAATATAATTAGATGCACAAGAGCATAAGATTTGAATACTGCCTCTAGCCTTTGCAGCTATCTACTACAAAAGAAATAATTTCTGTCTATAAGTTACAGAAATGGAAAGGAAAGGATGTCAAAGAACAAGCTGTAAAATCTGAGTCATAGATCTAAGCTCTGTCTCAAAAAATAGTAGGATCTTTCTGTCCTGTATTCTGCTTATGTTAGGAAGTCAATCAACTAATCACAATGGTATTAATAATTGCCAACTGTTCTCCTATAAAGGAACTTCTGGACAGGACAACTATCAGCCATGGGAGTAATATGGGCTTTTTTGTGGTTGGTTCAGACTAGGTTTTTAAATGCACAATCAGCAATGGTCATGAGGTATGAATTGTACTTTCAAACTGGTTTAACTGCTTACCATTTGTAAAGCAATGTTTAACAGGGAATGGAAAGGTGTAACTTTCAAGAAAGTGAAGATTTAACATTTCCCTGCACTCATGAATGACTGCACCAGGTGCACTGCAATGCAACTGCTTCTCAGGTGGATGAGCAGAACCAGGTCCTGTACAGCACTGTACATCATCTTTAATGTACATTTTCAAATATCTAAAATGAAATACTTCAGGCCTTTCTGCTTGTGAAGAATGCCTTTCACTAGCTGGCCCATAACCCTGCTGCTGCTGCCTGCGCGGGCAGGGAGGCAGGGCAGCCTGTCCCTGTGCTGGCTGTGCCTGTAAGGAGTCTCTGGCCCCCGGTCACCTGCGTTTGCAGGGAAGGAGAGCCCTGTGGCCAGAAGGCTCTCAGGGGGCTGAACATTCCTCCTGCAAGCCTTCAATTCACCTGTTTCTAAGCTGTGCCCCAGCTCCTCCCCCTCACCAGCGCACCCTTTAATCTTATTTATTAGGCAAAATGGTGGGGATAGGTTTAATCAGTGGAGAGGTGGGATGCTGATAGCCCCGGGGCTGCCCCAGCTGTGTGATGGAGTCTGCGCTGCAGGGGGAGAGGATGGCTGATGAGCTTTTCAGCTTGAATCTCCATAGGCTTCGTGTTCACGCAGGGAAGCCCATCTTAGATCTGAGAGATTGCTCAGCACAGGCCTGCTAGGCAGCTCTGCTGCTTACAAAATGCTTGTTACTTGATTAATTTGTTGGAACATAACATAGCCAGAAATACTTCAGAAATCTCCCCAGATGTCCCCCTCTGTGTCTCTTCTACATTAATGTGAACAAAATCGATGGAGTCTGAAGTAGGATGCTCTTTATAAATAAAAGATACAGCACGTCAAAGGCGGCAGTGACTTAGCACTTCTCAGTCTGTTTGAAAGTGGAGGCAGTTTTGAATGTGGCAAAGCAGCAAAGTGTGTTTGTGCATGTACTGTGAGAGAGAAAGAGAGGCGCATACTGGCCTGTTTTACTTAAAAGTAGTGGAAAGCACATACAGTACTTTTGAATGTATGTTGGGGGATGGGCAGGTTCAAACTAATTCTTATTAGTAGAAGCCAATAATTCTGCTTATTCCTATATAAAACACAAGGAGTAACTTGAAATTTGATCCTTTTTCAAAATGCACTTTAACTGTAATAAAGCAACATTTCTGAAGTAATGTTTCTTGTGTCTGTCACTATGGCAACCTGCTAGGTGCCAGTATGACAGGAAACCTGCGTTATGAGGCTGCATCCCAAGTGGTTGTATCAGAAGGCGAAGGCAGTATCATATATGCCAAAGAAACAAACACAGTTTAAAAGCTTCTTTTATTGTTTTAAGGCAGTTCACAAAGGTGTTGAGCAGGACTTTTCAGCAAACTCAGAAAACAAACTGAAGATTGTCAACCAGCTAACTCTAAAATTACCTTTTAGAAAGCCTTTCAGACTGTATTGCTTCCTCCAGCCCTTCATTACTGTAACACCAACATGATGGCTAGCGTCTGTGCTTTGATAACCAATTCTAAGAATTGCTTCTTGCATGTTTGTTCATAAAACCAGTAAGAACTTCTTAATATTGAAATATTTTATATTAAATAGCAAATAAAGCAAAAAACATTTTCAAGAGATAATTCTCAGATAAAAAGCTTTAGTTATTATCAGAGGCACAGAACTGAGAAATCACATTCTGCCTTTCTATTATATTTTTAAGGAAATACAGGAGAACAATTACATAGTCTCAAGACAGATGTTGGTAAACATTTGTGTAAGCAGCCCTGACTTGTTGGGAAAGCACCAGTTTTGTTTTGCCACTTCTGACTAAAAAATATTTTTCTTAGAACATCTACATTGGAAAGTTTATTTCAAACTGAGAGAAAGAAGGAAAAAATACTTCCAAAAGAAGTCCTTTTTCTTGTGTGATCTTTGCGGATATTTACAAATTATTAAGTATTTTGCTTCTGTGTTACAGAAATTAAAATCCTTTAAGAAACAAGTTCAGGCATTTTGCTGGAAACAAATGTCCTGACCTGCAAATTAATGCCAGTTCTGTAGTCAGAGTTCTCAGAAGGATAAACATTTCATGCATACTTATTGAGAAGGATCTGCCACTCATCCAAAGCCTGCTCTGGAGTCCACTGAAGCAGATAATAGTCTTTCCATTAACCCCCACAAGGTGAAGATCTGACCCATATGCAGGCAACTGTAAAGACTGGTCCTGCAGTCGCTGATATCACTGCTAAAACTTTCATCACCTTCCACCAGGACCAGGAGCAGAGCTGTACCACTCAGCATCCAGAAAGGTCCGTGTGTGAGCAGAATAGTACTCTGAGACCCTGACCCTGTGCCCTTTACTAAGCCAAGACTCCCACTCAGAGCCATTAATGAATAAGGTAGGCAAGATCTGATCTTCCCTACCTCTTCCCAAAACAGCTGATGTTTGGGAATATGCTGATTTTTACTTCCCCACCAAGTAGCAAAGTTTTCACATAGCTGGGACACACTACTTCTTTCCCAGGTGACTGAAAATGTCAAAGGTAAAAACCCAAACCAATACACAACTGCGCTACAGTTATGGAGGCAGAGTGTCCCATGTCTTTGGTGCAACATTGGCCATACATGGATGTTTCTCTACTTTCCTGTGACAGGAGCTGTTGTATAATAAACACATCATGGAAAATTAGCATGCAATAATGGTACCACAACAGAGGGTCTCCACCTTCCATGGTACAGACAGGTAAAAGAAAGCAGTACTGTTCCGAAACGAAAGCACATCATAGTTTTTTATTCCTTTTTACCCAAGAACAAAAGAATTGCTTTGGATATGGTTTCTTTTTTCTAGTTGTTTGAATTCACTGGACAAGGCTTCAAAAAACAGGTCCTTTATTATAAGGGCCCATTTAGCATCGTGTCTACTTTGCAATTGGACAGTGAATGCAATATAAATCCAAAAGAATTGCATGTTCCTGGAGACTGCCTGGTAATTGTACTCAGGATCACCAAACAATTCAGGACCTAATGCCACGAGCATTATACTCTTTTCACCTCGTCATAATGCATAGCACATTAAGCAGGTATTGAATGTTTTTTCATTGGCTTGAACCCTGGTCAAGAAACCTTCTGGGCTTCACCTGAGTAAGGGGTTATCACAAAGCTCATACTCCTTAGTGGCACAAAACATCATACTCTTTCAGCCGAACAATCACTATCCTGGGCTAGAGTATCACTTTGAGATGCTTTGCGAGGTTCTTGTTACCTCCAAGGTGAAAGGCTAGGGTTTGCAAGGGCTGTGCCAGAATATGGGTTACTTATTTCCCCTGAGCTGGTAGGTGGAGGAAGAGACCAGGAAAGGGCAATCTAAGCTCTCCTTATCTACTGAGGGCTACAGAAACTGGTTTAGTCTTTTGTCTGTTTGTTCCTTGGCATCTAATTAGTCTGATCTAATTTATAATCATTGTAATACCAAAGCATAATTAACAGCGTCAGCAGAGGTCTGAATGAAGCTCAGCCCTGCTATTCTGATTTGACAGTGCTGCAAGTGAGGTCAAACATAGTGTTTTCTCTGCTGAGACTACCAATGGGGATCCAAAGACAATGAAAGGCATTATTGTTCTTTCCTGTTGTTTTCAAGGTAAGATCACACTGTGCTAAACCGTATCTTTTGTTAATGAACTTCAAGTTAAGAAAAAGACTGACTCTCCAATATATCAGAACCTGGCTTAGTCTTTGCCCTTTACAGGTTATCAATGAGGAGAAATGGCCAAGGATAGTAATGTTAACCATGCTAGTACGGAAACAAGCTGCTTTCTGCAAAATGATTTCCCCCAGTGCTCTGATCAGGTTTTTCCAGTAATTAGTGTGTATTTAAGGCTCAAAAGATACAAAGAAGCAGCAAGGGGAAATCCAACATCACCATTTCTACAATGCTGATTGCAGCCACCAATGTTTTCTGAAGGAAGTGTTAGGTGAATTCAGGGAGTTCCGAAATGAATGAGGTGTTAGTTAGATTGGCAAATCCGTTTGATCAGTTTTGATAGCAGCCTAAGCTACCTAAATCTGAATACTCTTATCAGTTCAGATTAGAACAAGATGCCCAATTAAAACAACATTTTATGAAGTTTGTGTTTTCAATTAGAAATGAAAGCATCTTCATATCAGTAAGACAAATCTGTAACTATTAGATTCTCAGTTAGCTTTCGCATACAGGAGCCCATCTCAGCTTTGCCAGTTCATCTAAGCATCCCTAACATGGCAGCCAGTAGGAAGGATATTTCAGTGACTCTCGCTTTGCTTATCAAAGTAACTGGGGTGTGACCCACAAGTGTGAGGCAGTGAAGATAAGACGACAGGTTACTCAAGAACTGCCAATGAAGCATGTAGCTCTCCTATAAATATCCTGTAAGAAGTAGGACACGCAGAAATTTCTAGGAGTTTGCTCACCACTACCATCTTTTCAGCAAAAACGGTGCTGTACTGCAGATACATAGATGTATGGTCAGGGTAATAACAAGGCAAAACACCTGGGAGAGGAACACATGCCTACTCCTTTTTGCTTGCAGGTAATTGACTTGGTGGCAATGCAGAAGGAAATTCTCCTGGAAAAAGAGACTTCTATTAAGAAATAAATTTAAAAACCTCTAAAGAGATACACAGAAAAAGAGAAAGGCAGAAAAGCTGTTAGGGGACACCTTGCTCCTCCTGACGTAGGGATGATACGGACTCTAATTCTGTATTGTACTTGTTGCGCCTCAGTTTCTGATCTGATATTCCTGACAAGCCATGGTAGGTCTTTATTTCTTTTCTGTATCAATACTGTAAACCTGTAACACAAAATGGATCTGCTATACGTATTTTATTGATCTGGCCTGAAAAGCCTCTTTCCTGAAAACACTGCAAAGTAGAACTGTAATTTAATTATGCGTGGTAGTCCTCGGTAATGTCAGAGACATGAGCACAGCATCTGATCATGATGATAATAGCGTTATTAAATTTCTCAGGATAGACTTCTTAGATGATATGTTTATAAAGATTTTGGACGCAGTCCTGTGAGACCAATAATGTTACTGAGAATTCTCACAAGATGGAGCTTAATATTGCAGACACACACCTTCAGTAGAGGGTGGGCTCCTTTTCCATGCTAAATGGAGGTTACTTTTCTTTCTGTGGTCATTAGACACCTGCATAGGTAACAGCATTGATCTCTCAAGCCCAACCCCTGCGGGAAGCTAGAAAATGCACCAGTGCAACATGACACTTGAATTTCCACTCTACAAAAGGCTGGTATAGAGCTGGTACCTCCAACACGAGAGGCTCAATCCAAGATTGAATCCTCGTTTAACTTTCTTTTTTTTAACCATCTCAGAAAAGTCTCCATTGATTTTTAATTACAATTTTAGTCAACTTAATTTCCTGGCAAGAGAAGGAGTCTGTGTCTGCATAAGCAGCAATTTTTTTGTCAGACTCTTAGAGAACTTTAATCTTTCGGGTTTCATATGCTCACTTCTAGCTTCCCCCACATATTCTGACATTCAGACTTCTTTTTTAAAGCACAGAGGCATAAAAAATGCTGCATATGTGTAAGGAATAACTCAGTAAATTTGCCATAACTTACAAAAGGAGCAGAAATAAGTCCATGTCTCCCATAAGATGCGGGAGACAAAGACATTCTGCTTTTCTCATTCAAGAACTCTTCAGAAGTTGGAAAAGAAACATTAAAAGTAGAAAATAAATCATATTTAAGATTAATACCTACATATTGTTTTCAGGTTGCAGTTACTTGGTTTATGGCTACAAGAAACTAACCAGCTCTTTAAATGCAGGGGTTTTGGCCGGCCAATTTTCTCTCTGCCACCACTGACCCAAATGTACCAGGTACGCCTAAGCTTTGTTATCAGCCAGTGTTTGCTGCAGGGTTTGAAATGAGTGGGTAGTGCCAGTCCAGTTACCCAGAAGAAGAGGCCATGTTGCAGGCTCATGTGGCCCTTTGGATCACAATCTTTTCTCCTGGTGGAAACAAAGGTAAAAGTGTTTTTCTGGAAAAAAAACGCTTTCCTTGAGTTTCAGATGACCAACACCAGATCCAGTTCTAAGCCTTGTTCTGACCTTTTCCCACAAATGAGGTTAAGCCTACTAGGTTTTATGCTCATGAATATTGATACACAGCAAATGGTGAAGTATTCTTTGCAGCATATTTGGAAACCCAATTTTAAATTTATATTGGGGGAACATTTGCAGCAATGTTGTTTGGAGAGCTTATTCCTATTTTCTGACAGGAGAATACCTAACAAATGCTAATGGAGAAGGACAAGCGAGTTGGTCAATTACATTTGAAAGTTTTTTAAATTCACAGAAGAAAACAATAATATGGTTTCTAAAAAGTGGAATAAGGTCATAATTTGCTTGTGGGTATTTCACAAATAGGAAAGAGGCCAAATTCATTTAATAAATGATTCACCATGAGTTACACACCCAATACAGACAAAAATAAAGTTCATTCACACAGCCACGACCCAGCCTTGATGGTTTCAGCTGCTGCTTTCTCTGTGAAGTGGTATTTCATTAACAAAAATCAATGAGAAGATATTAGGTGCTTTCTTATTATCTTTATGACTAGAGCAATACCATCTGCTTAGATCAAGGACCAGGAAGTAAGAAAGAAGGACCTCAAATGTAGGCTAGGAAATTTCAGTGCACAGAGGTGAGGCAGGGATGCAAATAAACTAAAAATCATTCACACTGAAATTGTGTCTAATAATAATAGTGGACAAATACTGTCCTTTAGCCAATACTGCAGAATGGGTAATAAGCTTACTATAGAATTATTGGGACTATTAATGGATTACTTTGTCTCCAAGATGCTCAATAGAAGCAAACAGATTATTAATGTTCCAATTACAATAGCCACACTTCCTTTAAAAGCAGGTCATTTTAACCTCACTTTGCTGACCACTCTTTAAGCCCAGTTGTGGAATAAAACAGGTTGTTAGTAGGGTGAATTTGTGGTGTAAATTACTTCGGAAAGAGCACTGTGGAATAATTGAAACAGGAGGATATTAGCATCTGTTGACGCAGAGCTTGGGGCTTGCCCAGAATTCTTGCACAACTGATGGACATTAACTTGCACAATTAAGGTACAAAATCAGTTCCTGAAGCATATCTGTGCTCTGGATTTATAGAGGATGCATTTTCATTAAAGATGGCTGAGTATTAAGATGAAGACAAAGACAGTGATGGTGAACAAAAAGAACGGTGTATTTATCAAAAGGTTTGGCATAAATATGGTGCTGGTAGAGGGTTTCAGCTGTTTTATGTCTCAGCAACAGTTTAAACAATAACATTCATATCACAGAATGGTGTAGATAATATCTGCAATAAAACTGGGTCTTTTATGTTCAGAAGCAGACAAAGCCAGGAAAGCACATTGATAAATGAAGCTGAACCTTGTATTTCGTTGTGGTGGAGCTCCCTCTAGCTTATGGCATTAACCCTGTATCTGTAAATCATATTTGCTTAAACTCATCCCTCCATTTTCAGGGTAGAAAAGGCTTCCAATTTTATATCCTTGGAAGCAGTTATGACATTTATAATTCATCTGGAAAAAAAAAAAAGTCCCTAAAACCCGGCTGCTAGTTGAATGACATTAACAGGTCTGATGATAGTAAATTTCACACTTTTAAAAAGAACAGTATAGGGAAAAAATTTCTGATATTTGGGGATGAGACTGTCATAAGCAGCACTTTCTGTCTCTTCCAGCTTTATTCTCTTTTTTTAAGTATATATAAATAAAAAAATATATATCTTTACTCCCTTGATTGAGAGAATTAGCCATTCCAAAATGGCAATGAGCAAGTTAAGCAGATTCTGCAAGGTAAATTTACTTGCTAAATTAATAATACTGCATTAAATAAATTAGTCTGAGTAATCCCAATTCCTCAAAAAATTATCTAATCACCTTAGTTTATTGACAAGAACAAATTATAAAAAGTGATTAAGAAGTATCTTAGTCTGATTAAAGGTAGGAAAGTAATCGCCATGACGTCCCTTGTTCAGAATAAGAATATTCATTTGGTTTAGTTGCAGAATTCATACAGGTTCGCCTCTTTACGATTCCTTTACTTTTCAAGGCTGAATTAACAGTTGTAAATACTAACTGTACCTTTAAAAAAAAGTGGAATGAATGGTGCATTATGGAAACATTGTTTTGCTGAAATGCTAATTTGGGGAGATTAAGAAGACATTTCTGAAGAACAATATCCAAAATCTGATGGGAAGCTTAAATAACTACTGAAATGATAAGCAGGCAGAGCTACAGGAGAAGAGTTAATTAAAATCTCCAAGGCAACTTATATTCCTTTGTCACAAAATAAATGCTATGCTACTGATACTGTACCTGTAAACTGAAAAATCACCAGCTGCTGTAGCTAACCAGAGAATAGAAAAGGATTTACTTGTTAGCAATGTCCTAAATATTCTGCATTTTAAATGCATTTGGCCGGATTTCTTCATAAATATTGCTCCCTGGGTTTTCTATTCAACTTCACAACTACTTATCATAAGCTCCTTTGTACACTGAAAAATTAAGTTCACCCATGTTAAAATTAACAAAGAATCAGCTTATTATAGACTTTGAAGAATCTGATTCAATAGGCATGAACATTAAATTCAGATTGAAGACTGAGAGACAAAATAGACACTTTATATACCTTGTTTGAGAAACTAAAGCATAATGAAAAATGTAGCTGTAAAAATCTTTAGGGCTGAAACTATGTCTATATTACTGCTCTCCCCCCAAATAAATTAATATATGAGATTCTTTTTATTTTTAGAAATTAAATATGCTATCTAGGTGTTTTAGAATGCTGAGATTTTAGAAACTGAATGCTCTGAAAATTGTCTAATCAGAATGCTAATTTATATGCTAAACTACAGCATTGATAAAGAGATAAAATTTTAAAAATACATTATCTACTGAAGTTTACTCTTTATTAGCAAACGGAAACTAATCTATCACAGAATCTGCTTTAATTCAAATTACATTTGAATGTATCTTAAAGAGATGAGTGAAAAGAGAAAAAAATTATTTTGAAGGGAAGATAGCATATTTAGTTTCATTATTTTTCTTTTTATTTATTACTGCTCTTCTCAAAGTGTTTTTTGTTTGTATAGTATTTTAGAAAACACAAGTTTAATCAAATTCATCTTCTCAGAGCTTAAAATCTTCTCTGAGTAAATGCAGTGTAATTTAAGATGAGTCATATAGGTAGAAGCACACAATCACAGCTGATTAGTGATGAAAAGTTAAAAGAAAGAAGGATTATTTAAAAAGCGTTTTTTCTGTACCATGCAGTGTAAGTGTTCCTGTTTGGAGTATCAGCATGACAAGAAACTGTGACAAAATCCCTTGAGTTACTGCCCTAATTTTATATTAAGAATTCTTGCTCTTGAATGACTAGGTGTCAAAATTGCACATCCGGTTTTGTAGGCTTTTTGAATTAATTTTCCCATATGCATTCCTATTACATGCTGAAATCAGCCTCTATCGTTTGGAGAACAGTAAGAGAGCAAGAGTTCGACACTTGCTATCCCTAATAATTTAGGGGAATTGTCTAATTTAAGAGCATTTAGTCTGCATTTGATCTAACAAGATTCTTGTCACTTTCTTGTTTTAAAATGCATCATACAAGTTAAACTTAAAACTCAGTGCAGCTGACTATGAAGATCAGTAAATACAAATTCTTTTGAAATGTGTATTAGACTTGAAAGTAAAATCTTAACTGCAAATAGATTTGATAGTCGTGCATAGGAAGAATCCAGAGGCTCTTTTTATTAAACATGGTAATAATAGGACTTATGTTCCTTAAATCACACTCAATACAATTAGTATGGATTGGATTTGTAGCAAATTCCTGACTACTAGCCCTTTTTAATGATCTGTATTATACCAGAAATTGCTCTTATGATTTAAAGAATGAAAATTAGTTATTTGAAGCCTTGAATTTTTTCATAAAATATAAATATCATCATACACTGAAGTACTTTAAATTTAAAGTCAAAATCAGAATACAGAAGTCCAACAAAGATAAGTGAAATTACACTATGGCAGTGCTATACTTTGCTTCCATGAAAAGAACCTATTTTTGAATTATCACTGCAATAAGAATGCTTTGCAGTTGATCCGATTAGGCAAAAAAAAAATGTATTTACTTTGCAGCCTATGTAGAGAGACACAACTTTTTATACACATGCTCACAATCGGCTTTAGTTTACTGTGAGCTAACAGTAATCAATACATCAGAAAATTAGAAAGAAAAAAAAACATGAAAACAACAGACAAAATGTTGCAGCTTAAAATCAAGTGACTTGGATTGGAACAATCTGGCACCATTCAAGTGTGTTTATTTTTTAAGGTGTTTTCACTGAACATTTTCAGACTACGTACAATAATTTTTTTTTCTTTAAAGACTTGATCTGTATTTAGGTGTGCAAGTGACTTTATGTACAAAACATAAGACATAATTGTGAAAATCTTCCCAAATTTATATTTTAAAATAAGTATTTGTTCTTACACAAACTGATATTATCATTTTATTCTGTATGTTCGTTATAAGGATTTCTTTTTATTTTCAAACTTCTGTTAACACTAGACCTGCAACTTTCTGCTTTTTGCTGTGTATTTCATCACTAAAACTATGGTGTTCCTGTGACTGAAAACCTATAGAGAAATGCTTATTTTCTCTTACTTGCTGTATTTCATTTACTTGCTACAATTACTTTGCAACTTCCACAGTCAGTTTCTAAGCTATCCATAACACTGAGATATTTGCCCAGGAAATGACACAAATCAGGGCAAGATACAGCCTCTGAGGAAAGAGAACATACACACATACATCCCATCAAGTATATTATTCATGCATCAAATCAAAGACACAGGAAACCTGTGTATAAACAAGAACCTAGAAACCTAGGGAGAAGAGAGGGGGAAAAAAAAAAAAGAGGATGAAAGAACCAGCAGAAAAGGCAGTCCCACAGCTCCCTGGGCAGAGAAGGGCTCTGGGATGGTTAATCACAAGTTCCTTTATATCATCTGTTGCAGACAGAGGTGCTTTGTAACTGAAGAAGATAACTAACATGAATTTTTCCTTAGCTCCACAAATAATTTACCTTACTATTGAGTTTTGAGGTGTTTGCCATAGGTAGATAAAAATTACCAGGTCAAGTGGGATCCGTGGTTGCTCCCTTCAACACCAGCCACCACAGCCAGTACGGAGAAGGCCCCCAACACTGTCCCACAGAGAAGCCTCTTGCCAGCTCCCAGCAGACAGTCTGGTATATGGCCCGAGGGAGGAGGTCTGTATCTCCTCTTGTGTTCTGGATGTCCTGGTTATCCGCGCACCTTTCAGATCTTCCTCTGACTCCTGAAACATCCTCAGCCCCAGGATCTTCCGATGGCACTGAGTTCGTGGGTTCAATTTTCCTCAAGTTTCTTGCCTTTAATTTCACTGAATCTGAACTTACGCAAAAGGTAAGGATACTTCTCTCTCCCACAGGCTAAACAGCCCCAGTGATCCCTGCCTCTTCTCTTGCCTCTGATCAATCCCACTGCCCACCCCCGGCTCCTGGTATTGCTGTTCTGTCTGCTTGCAGTCGGGATGAGCCTTCTACAAAGCAAAGCATAGGCTTCTCTTTGTATCTACACAAAGAGTTCGCTTCTACATCTCACGCATGTGACTGGGAAAAGACAAGGTGGGAAGAATCACACTAAATATTTAATTCTCTGCACTTCTCCATGAGCTTACCCACAGCGATCGTGCTACAGATCCTACCAGTACCAGGATCCTGGCACTGAGCCCAACAGGTAGAACAGTCCTGGCTCCTCAACAGCACTGGGGCAAATCCAGTGTTTCCTCTACCCCCCGCCCCACACACCTGAGAGCATTTCCCTTGTGAGAGTGGGAATTACCTCCTTAAAAATGGTGCCTCTTTTCAGGTTTTGTACAGCAATTTTTTTAATATAAATGTTCAATGCCTGACACAGCTGGGATGTAAAAACTTAGCTCATTAGACTAATCTTCACTCTTACTCAGTGAGTTTCTTCATGCTGGTTCATGGTCCTTTTTTTATTATCAAGTTACCTTGCTAGCTGTAAATGAGATTCTCCAGAACAGGGGTTTCTCCAGAAGGAGGGATAGAAACAGCAAACGATACTGTGGGCTGATACAGCTGAGGAGTCTGCCTGTGACTTCCACCGTGTGCAAGGCTCAGTATAATGTTGCACCGCTCACGGATGGAGGAACTATTTGCTCTACAGCCTGATTAGAAATATTGGCAGAAACTACTGACCATTACCTGAGATATGACTCGCAGGGAAATGCCTTCAGACAAGCACAGCACTGCACAGCACACTACTGGTGAGGGTTTTTTGCAAGGCAAGGGCCTGGTTGTTTAGTAAATCAGTTCAAGAGCCCCAAGGGCTCTGTTGGAGAAATTTACTCTGCTTTTGAAACTGGAAGTATCTGTATGCCACAGAGAGTAACAGTTCTTGTGCTTTTGCCTCAAATGTTTTGCTGTGTTCTTTGGAAATGAGAAAACATTTAATCCTGAAAAGAGTTAACTCTTCTGGGTGCCACACATGTAAATGGGCAGATTTTGTACAGAGAAAATGACAAGTTTTCATCTTGTGGAGAATTAGAAAAAACTGCCCTGAAAAACAGACTCGACATCTCAGTTTTTCAGGCATTCCCATCAACTGGATGAAAATCAGTAACTTGATCCATGCTGTTCTGTAACAGCGATAATTTTATTTCTTGGGCTTCTCTAACTCTGGCGTACAGTGGGAGTTAAAGTGTTTGAACAACCAAAGCACTACCACTTTTTCTTCAAAACACCTTTTTTTAATACTTAAAAGCTAGAAAGATCTATAGTAGATAGTTGCAAGAAGTCATAATGATACAGTGAGCAAAGTCCAGTGGCCAGAGATATTGGGATATTTTATTGACTGATTTCTGGGGTACACTATTTGTGCATGTGTTTTCCATTTGTATTTTGCGTGGCTAATATGGTTCCTTTTTCTCATTCTAAATTTTCTCTTTTAAATTAGACATTCAGCTGCTGCATTTTAACATTCAACAGTATTTTGCAGGTTGGAATATTCAGAAGACTATTCCTAAAAGGCAAGCATCAAAACCATATCCCATGCCTTAAATAAGAGACCCACGTTTCTGCTCACAAATTTTGACATCATCTACCTGCATCACTAACTTAGGTTTTCTGTGAAAACACATTTTTATGCCATATGCAAGTGTCATACATTCAGCAAAACTAGCAGGAATGTCATGGATTACATAATTCACATCACTCATGGGTAATGCTTCTGGGACCTCAGGGGAATCTTTGTTCTTGGCTGGGCTCTTGCCCCACTTCATTCTCTGCTGCTCTGCTAACTGAACTATCCTGTATATCAGTTATCCCAGCTGGCTAAGCACAAGTTAAATCCTGCCCCTTCACATACTCAGTGGCCCACCCCTCCGTATGTAAAAGCATGTTCGGTCAATTTTTCCAACTATAGTTTGTCACTCGGTTTATCCATAAAATTCAGGAAAGACTGAGATGACACCGGGTGACCAGCCCTCAGTGCAAGCCCTCAGGCACATCTGGGCCTAGCCCAGGTCAGGCGGACCAGAGAGAAGCTGTCAGGGTGAGCGGGGAAGGCAGTCACAAAAGACTCCTTATTTTCACATGCACTTACCTCCCAATCTTAACAGGTTGAAGCAGTAATAGGCAGGTCATATCTGAGCAACATACTTCTCTGCAAACATTTGCCTTGAGGGAAGCAGACCAATTTTTCTGAAATGGGATCTATTGCCATGCAAAGCTGTACTTGAGTTCATGAGAAAGTGGCTTGGTTTAAAATAGGATTATCCACAGGCAAATGCAACTCTAGAAAAAAACTGTTTTACTACACAATTATTACAGGATGTAAGAAAAAGAGATGCAAGATACACTGACCTGTAGTCCTACCCGGGCTGAAAATCCCAGCAGATGAAGGCCAACTCCTGAAGCCAGCCAGCGTAAAATAACTTGCTTCAACTGTTCTTGATTAACTCCCTTTGAGGGAACAAAAGCATCTTTTTCCTAATCAGCTAAGAGGCATTTAAAAAATGGACTAAGCTAACAGAGGAACAAGACTGTCTTGTTAAAAAAAAAAATTGTGTCCATAGAAGGAGCTAATCTTATGTGGGGAATTTGAAGTGCATTACTTTATATGCATTAATTCTCTAATATAGATCTGCAAAAGGAAAAGGTAAAAATTGTCCTCAAAGTTTGTGTGACAGCTCTTCTTTCCCAGAACATCAACAGGCTGCAGCAGGCAACATTCCATGCTGTTCCCGCCAGTGCTGCCCCAAGTGCAGCCAGCTGACACCAGGGAAAGCCCCTGGGGTACCAGCCTGTGGTTCACAGAGCAGAGCCACATCACAGCGGCACCCTAGCACTTTCTGTAAAAATGCAACCTGAAAAGCAGAGGTTTACTTGTGACCTTCGAGGATTATGACGAGCTTAGCAACTGTAAACCACTTCCCAGCAGTACACCCTCAGTGATGCTCTGGATGGGCTACAAGGCAGCAGTGGGTGAGTGGAATCATCTTTCCTTTCATTCCATAAATTCATATGCAATCCTCCTTCTGTGGCTGAGGCACGGATGTGATAAAGAAAGATTACTGCTGGGAGCAAGGTAAGGACTGTCATTTCCCTAATGCCACTGATTTTTTAAAAAGTTTATTAGCATATGTAGTATAATCTCTTTGGGTTTATTTTTCTTTTGTTATTGAATTCCACAGAAGCTAACAACTGAAATGTAAATTAATTTATGCTGTAAATTTGGCTTTGGCTGTATTAGGCCGTTTTCTACTCAGTGACAGAGAGCACTGACGTTTTACTCAGTGAGCGAGTGAACTTTGTAACAGGTATGCTAAAGTTAGTCCTCCATTTTAAACAAACTGATGTCTTTATTGCTCTGCATCCAAGTCTGCTGTGTGCTTAACTACGATGTGCCTAAGGTAACAGGGAGTTCTGCTGTGTTACGTGCTATATGTTATGTCTTTTACAGTATAAATATAAGTGAAGTGTGGGTTTAAGAAATCAAATATTGGGAAACAAGTGAATGGAAAGTGTTTTTCCCACTGACATGCAGATTAGCCCAAACATACTGTAAAACAGTGTGATGGTGGGGCCCAGTGGAAGGGCAGGAAAATTGTTCCTTTGGAAAATGGTGAATCTTAACAAGGGACATAAGGGAAAGCGCTCCAGTTTTCATACAGCTTTATTTTTCCTTAGGGAAATAATAACCATTCAGCTGTCTTCAGAGAAACACATGGGATTTTGTGAGGAGTTTTTTACGTTCCGCAATCAGGACGCAAAGCCGCAGGCTGCCTACTCCCGCAGCGGTGAGCCCTGCAGACCCTGGCCGCCAGCCTCCGCTCGGGGGGAAGGGGCTGCTCCCCGCTGCCAGCACGGTGCCCAGCGAGCGGCTGGGGCTGCAGCACTGCTGCACCTGCGACCAGCACCGCTTGCCAGGGCGCCTGGGCTGTCTCCCACCCAGAGAGGGTGGGAGGGGGCGGCTGCAAAGCATCCCGAGAACCAAAGCCAGTGCTTAACCCCCAGTCAGCGGTCCCCCGGGGGTGACTGACGGAGAGGAGACCCCGCGGGATTGCGGGGGCAAGCTGGGGCATCCCTGGTGCCCGGGCTGCCACCGCCGCTGGGACACCCTGGAGGTAGGACTAACAGGCCCCGCAGGACTGAGGGTTGGTTCAGCGCACACGTCAGATCAACCTGAAAAATTTCCCAGGCAGATGTCTCGCCAGTGGTACACGTGGGCTGGGGCACACGCAGGCAGGTTCCTGGAGAGACCATATCCCTGGAAGATGCAGCAAGTGACAGATTAAGCCATATACACTTGTGCAATGTTTTTTATTCGGCGTAGGTTAGTATAATAGAAGTCTAAAGTCCTTGTGTATAGGGTCACATCAGCCACTTCCAAAATTCAGCCACAGCTCAGACAGCTTTTAGCAGCTCTTTACTAACTGCAGCATTGTGGCAGATACCTCCACTCTCTGCAGCTAAATTGGGTATTACAGACGCTATGTCTCTTAAATATCTGTCAGAAGGCAGAGCTTTTAAAAACAAACAATAACTTCTCAACAATGTAGTTAAAATTAATAATGTCTATTTCAAAATTTTGTTTCAGATTTGTTTCAAATCTGGGTGAAAGTTTAATATAGGTGCAATCTAACCTGACTGATCAGGGCATTTTTCTGTTAAAAATATCCTTCAGTATAAAGTTAAAAATGACTGTATTGTTATTATAAATAATATGGTGTTTATTAATGTGTGAATTATGATATTAATAAATTTTGATATATCATTATTAAATAGGTTGCCAGCACATTCTGCATGAAATTTCCTAAAAAACCCCAATGAAACCCAAGGTGAAAACACAGACACTGAGCTGGAAAGATTAGGAAGTGGATTTAATCTCTCTTTTCTCTAGCAGTTCTGCTTAAGCAGGGTGATGAACAGGAAAAAGACCCTTTAAAGACTCCCATGACCTCTCCGTGCCTTACACACAGGAAAAGGCAGCTGACCTGTGCTGGAAAGTGCTGTAGCTTTGCAGAAGGATGAGAATGCTTTGATACAACATTAAAATCATACCTCAACGTTGATTTCTAAAGAATAAAGTCAAGAATAATCAGTATAAATTCAGAGACAGTTTAGTGTGACTGAAGCTAAGAGATACTGTGATGTGTGATTTAAAGAGCTCATAAAAGCAGACAGCTGGCTTTAGAATCTATGGAAAGCAATAAAACAGTTAAAAATTCTCCCAGTTGTAAGGCCTATAGATTTCCTTATCTTAAATTCTTTGGCTAAACCCCTGGAGCAAATTGCGGGGCGCATGATGGGAGTTTTGTCTTTCAGCCTGGGGGCTCCAGGGGCAGTTTCCCGGCCCCTCTCTCTGACCCCCCTTGGTGCATGGTGTCTCCACTATAGGGGAGCTTGTCTTGGCGTCGTCGTCTAGACATTCCCAGCTACTATCCTTCCTGACAGTCTCATGCCAGTGGTAATTTAAAAATTGTTTGGGATAGGCTGTGCCTTATAGACACAGGGAGCCAATAATAAGACCCCGTTCAGTGACCCTGGTCGGAGCATCAAAAAGACGGTACAGGCAACCTCAGTTCAGCATTGGGTCAGGAATCGTGACCTCCTCTGACCTTTCTTGTAGATTTAAAATTGTTTTGAGAAAGAGAAGAATAAAAAAGATACAACTCCAGGCAGTTCTGAAAAGCACTCCAGCTTCCTGTACGGTACACATGCATATAAGTAACATGTTTAAACAGATGCAGCTCTGGCAGGCCTGAAAATTTAGGATTTAGATACTTTGTACATTTTTTTTTTTAATGGAGTGCACATTGCTTGTATTTACTTTGAAACTTTGAAGTGAAAAGACAGTATATGAAAACATAATTTTCACTATATTTAATAGAAAAGATAAAAAAGAAGGGCAGGTAAGATTATTTTTTTAAAAATGGAGAATGAGCTAAGCAAAAAAAAAAAAATCACCTTATGTGGATTTTTCAGATGTATATTACAGAAAACACTGTCCAGTGGATCAGCTGAGTATACCAGATGAAAAAAATTAACACTGAGATTACTAGACAAATTGCCGTGTAAGAGTAAAATGCATACAATTGTAGGCTGGTTGGTTTTCAAAGCTTTCCTTTGTGTACACAGTATTTGCAGTCACAACCAATAAAACAAAATATACTAGCACTTTATTTGTGGTTTTGGTTTTGGAATTGCATAATGGTGACTAATATTTTCTCGAAACCTACTTTATAGTGTTTACTTAGCAAAATTTTCATGCACTGTACCTGGAAAGTATGAAATGTACTTTGTGTGCTTCCAAAGGGTTGTGAAGTGTCAGGAAGAGGTTTACCAGTTTATGGAAAGAGAGCAGAGAGTGTTTCTCCTCTCTGGGTTTTTATACGGGCTGGTACAGATCAGAAACACGTTAGCCAGGAGAGGGAAGAGTAAAGTAACAGGAGCTCTCAAAGAAACATAAAAGTATAGAGCGGGCAGATGAACTGCAAGCTCCAGAAGAACCACATACAGATTTTACAGAGGCAAACACAGTTTAACAAGACCAAGGACATCAATGCTGTTGCTGTTTACAAAAGAAAAACATATAAATTTCTGTAACAGAAATGAGACTGTCAGCAAAGCTCAGCACTAACATGTCACGCTAGGGCCCTGGGCTCTCTGCCATTCCCAGACACAGTAGTACGTTCCCAGTATTCCCACTAAGGAGGCGGCATGATCAATTAGCTTCTGATCGTGTCCAAGCCATCAGCACTCTTCTCGCTGGCTGTGCACAGCTCCATCCTCAAAAGGCACAGGTAGCCTCTGTGAGCTGTTGGTCTTGAGCTAAACACTCCTTGAAAATGTGTCAGGAGTTCTTGCTATGTCACAGTTATTGCTTAAGACTCTCCTCAAACACAGGCAGCTGTCTCTATACTTTGAGACAGCCAATTATATTCCATTTATATTCTAAAATTGTCTCCTAAAGCTTCAGAGATACACACTGATTCCATTTTTTGTATTGAAAGGTTACAACCTGATCTAATCATGGGAGCACAGGAGACAGAGGCCCTACAGTCGCATCTGTAATTTCCTAATCCAGTCCTGGCAAGACTAAGCTTTTACAGCATAAACCGTTCTTAGAGGACTAGTTCTCACTGAATTCCTTTATTTAACTAGAGATAAGTTTGTTGGCGTTCTCACTGTGAGGAACTACTGGCCTAGAGTTTAAGCAAATTCTGTAAAAGCCAACTCTTAGGTAAAATTCCTAAAGACTTCCTGTTCCCATAGACCAAGACAAGAAATGAGTTGCAAGGTCCAATGTCACCTCTGAATGAGCTGAGACACAGTATTTGTTTGCCAGAAGCCATTCATATTGCAAATCCTTTATAATTTTTTTTCTTCTCCAGCCTTCTCTGGCAGCAGCACTCGCTGTAGAAAAGCAACTGGAAGAAGCAGGCAATTTTGATCACCTACCTTTCTTAGTACACAACCTGCCCTGGGCCTGGATCTGCTCAGCTCTTAATGATGCAGAACTCACCCAGCATAGACCTTTGGTATCTCTTTGTAATCAGTAATGGCAATTTAAAACAATAGCTGTATGGTTTTTTTCCCCCCCTGTTTGAAGTATCACAGCACTAGCCTGCTCTTTGATGCCAGACTATGTGCTCACTAGGGTGTGCAATGTCAGTAAACTGATCCAAACATCACCACTCACAAGGACTGAATACAACAAAAAGCTCTGGTTCCCATGGATTCCTTGAAGCTGCAAATTATTAAAGATTACCTGAAATTACTGTTCTCTATGCACCCAATTATGAAGCCATATTGCCTGTCTGAGACAAGTACTGTAGGGACAGCGGTCCCCAGCACTTTCATTATAAAGGTGCTTTCCTTCCCTTGTGACCTGTAGATATTGCCATTCTTAAACGGGACTAAGAGGAGAAAATAACAGAATTCTACAGACTAAAATGGTTATTGAATTGTGACAAGGAACTTGTAAAGGGCCTGTGTCGGGCTGCAGTCCATGTGATGGCCAGTGCTCCCCCAGAAGAGGAACAAGAATCTGAAAACCATCAGTAAAAGGGAGAAAAACAGTCTTAAATCATACATCTCCTCATATAAGGCCATAGCACTGTGTGCTAAACGGAGGTTGCAGGGGGCTGGGAGGCAATTATGACTAGCATCTGCAAATGCAAGAAATGTGATTCAGTGTAAAAGAGCCAAGAGGCACTGGTGTGCTGGGCCCCTGGCTGAGAGGCACATTCCTGCACAGGATTCATGAGCCTTACTCGTCCCCGAAGGTCTCACCCAGGTCTCTTTGGATTCACATCTCCCTTATTATGCTGAAAGTTTCCCTCCATGGCTGCATCAGTAGATGACTGAAACAGGAATCCAATTAGTCTTTTGAGCAAACAAACAATAGTAATAACAATAGGAGTAATAATAGGAGTTATGATGGCTCTGGTAACTACATTATTACTGGTGCTAATAATTAGTTGCTGTAATTTTAATATAGTATTAGTAGTGTAAATAATTAAATGTGCATGAGAACATGCAGCATGAAACCGAGGCAACCAAAAGAAAATCACTTCTAAAACTTAACATCAAATTGATTAAGTTTTAAGGCCTGAATTTCTGCTTCCCGTGGGGGCTGATATGGGAGAGAGAGAGGTTAGACCCAACTAGATGCTATTGTGTTTCTATGACAACATGGTGTTTCAAGTAGCCTCTGCCATTACCTATGATTGGTAAAATCACTAGACAGTGTATAAAGTGGCCAAGAGAAGCAGCAGCCAATAAATGCAGAAAATCCTTAAATCAAAGAGACACAGAAATAAGAGATGGAAACAACCTGTTAGATCATCTTGCTCATTCCCTGAGGCCCTGTGCAGTATTATTAACAGTCTCAAGGACCTTGAAAAATCTTAAAAATTCTATCCAAGACACTTGTAAAAACTTACTGAAGGGGAGAGCAATTTCTCAGGAAGTTATAAAAAATCTTCCTACTCTGCTTTCAGTAAGTGTGCACGCACTGTACTGAGTACGCTTAGGCATCATGTTTTCCAGCATTTGAGAAACAGGATGCATGGGAGAGGTTTCAGAGTATTACTTACCCTAACACAAGTACTTTTGCCAAAGATAAGACCTCCTTCAGTAGCGGCTATATTCCATGGAATTCTCCCCCCTCGGCCCCGGAACAGCTTTCTGTACCCTGAAAACAGTAGTAGTATTTTGAAGATCCTACAAGAGACTTTGCTACTGCCTATCTCTTTAAGCTGGTAGATTCCAGGTGTCACACTGATGAGCTGCAGAATAAATTTCAAACAGAAAGAAGACATTTTAGACAACCATTTGTGTTACAGTTATAACTCCACATCTGTTTTTTTTAGTGAAAGGGAAGAGGGGCATTAGACTACCTTGAAACTTGCGAGTCATGAGCTTGTCCTTGGTTTAGCCAGGATGCAGCAGCACCTTCTCGATGCAAATGAAAGCCATGTCTGATAGCTTCTGACTGCCCCAGAAGTACTGCTGGAGAGTACAGATACTATGTTAATATATAAAAGGAAGCGTGAAGTGCAAAGTGTCTGTTAGAATCTTTAATTTTCAGGGCCACCTTACCCAAATACAGGGGTGGGAAAAACCCCTGGGGTCTTGGCCTCCATTGAGCACATGTGAGCACACAGACAGAGATAAACATGAAATTTTGTTGTCACGAAGCCCACAGTAACACAGGTTCGTCTCTGTCTGTATGTCACTCACATACTATATCCCAGGCCATCAGAATATAGCACACAAAATAGAGTTGGTTTCAGAGCCCAAACAATTTTATCTCACCCAGAATATGAAATAAAAGCCTAGAAGAAGGCTTCCCAGCATCTCAGAGAATTCGGTAACAGTAATTAACAGGTTGTTTCCATGCAAGACTGTACGTGTGTCGCAGAAGACCCCCATAGCTGGACTGGTTTTACAAGGAGCCAAATGGGCCTGATGAAACAGAAATAGCCCACTTCATCGACAGGATGCTTTCTCTGTTCAAAGGCAGCTCTCTTCTCTCCATCCCAACCTACCTTCCTACTGAGGACAGTTTTTGACATGCTTCCTTGGGGCCATGGTTTACACTTGATGAATGAGACCCCAAGGAAACGTTAAAAGCTTGAGTGATTCTGGAGATTTTTGGTAAACCTGAGAGCTTGCTTTGATGTGTCACAATACTCCAAATCTTTCTTACAATCATATGAAAAAATCCTATGTGAGACAGACAAAATGTTCACAATCAACTGCATCTAACAAAGAAATACAAGTCATTTTAATTGCAGAAATTATCCGCTTTGACTTTCTGGGGCAAATTTACATTGCCTACCATTTCTATGTATTTCAGCTTCTGTCTGCCATGTATTTGAAAGAGCCCAAATATATCCTTTGATTACCTCAAAAAAATAAAAACAAAAAAGAGGTCAGGGCACTGTTTGAAAAAAAGTCAACCAATTATTAAATAATACAGAATAAGAATCAGATCAGCATAGCCAGAGATTTCAAGCAGCCAGCAAGAAAAGAACTTCCTTGAATGTACCACAGAGAATTATGATAGGGAACCTGTCTGTATGAGAGATCAATGCACTGATGCCATGCCAGATTTTAGTTCTGTCATGTGACCCATCAGCTGCCAGAAGAGAGTCAGAAGATGCCTAATAGGAAATAAGGAAAAAATAATTTAAACAAAACAAAAAAAAAAGGGAAAGAGACATCTGCATTTTTCTGCTTGTTTTTTTACTCTTCTTGCTTAAAGGGAAAGAGACATCTGCATTTTTCTGCTTGTTTTTTTACTCTTCTTGCTTGTGCCAGTTCTGACTTTGCTGTGTTACAAAAAGGCAGTCACCAGTTAACTAGGTTTAAATAACATGCTGGTACTAACTTGGAGTTTTACAACAGTATGCAATGGTGGAGCTTTCTCTGCTAATTTTAGATTTCTGTATACGGAATTGCCTCGGTGCACAGGAAACCATAGGGAATGCCCACATCTTGCAAGTGCCGAAGTATCCCAGTGTGCTGGACTCTGCAAAAGCACACACATTCCACTCAATAAAATTTAAAAAAAATTCAAATGTGTAATTCAGGTGGTATAAGACTGGAGAAATGTACCTGGTTTTGTTCTCATTATTGCAAAGCCTTTGAAGACTTAATGGTGGAAGCCTGTGCCCTTCTACCAAGAGTCATTTAGACCTAGCAGGCCAAATACTGGTCTTTCTTACATAAAACTATGTCGGTTCAGAATAATTCGCTAAAGCCAATGGGGTTAATATATGTTTGCTCAGGTTAAGGGAAGATATATCTCTTCCATAGGTATTATATGCTGTCTTCCTACAGAGCTATGATTGCAAGCGTGATTTCATCATCAGCACATATATATCCTAAAGGAGTACCTTTATCTTGGCATTAGATTGTTACTGTGCTACATGACACAGTTACCCAGGTAGCCACATTTTCTATGTCTATAGCTATATATCTACAGTAACGGGTGGTTAGATGTCACAAAATGTTTGAGAACGGGCTGAATATTGGCAACACGAGGTAGGGGCAGGACTATATCTCCTCCTTGCCATGCTCATTTGCCTTCCCCAGCCTCTCCCTGACTGCAAGAGCTCAGTGATGTGCCAGGGCAGCACAAGGCTCACTCCACTTGCCAGTGGTCTGCACCTCCTGAGCCTCAGCTAGGCTGCCTGGGTGCATCTCATTTCTTCCCAGCCTGACCAGGGCTGGCAAGGAAGAGGCCACTCATCTCTGCACAGGAAGCTGCCAGGAGCATAGCTCTTCTGTAGCTCCTGATCCAAGATATTAAATCTATCAACAATTGGGTGAGCAGGAATAATGCTCAGCAGCTGACACAGAAGTACTGGCATCTCTGCACATGCTTTGTTTTCTTGAAACCATCTATTGACCACACTTGGCCTCTCAAGAAAAGAAAATATGATATCTCATCCCATATTTTTGTTCCCATATTTTATCCCATCTGCTGTTCTTTCCAAGTGTGGGACCCTGATTATGTTCATATTCAGGACTGACTCCTCTTCTGATAAAGAAATGTGGACTTTGAAGCTAGCCCAGGCTGGGATCATGTTACCAGGCCAGTTGCATTCCCAGTGGAAATGAGCCTTATTTTATTTACAGATAAAAAATAAAAAAGTAGTATCATCTATTATCCCAAGGGCGTTGTTTACATTAATTTAGCAACTGCTTCCAAGGAGTTACAGAGTTCAAGAGCATTGCTAAACAGTGAGAGCCCATCCTGGATTGAGTTACTGACAGAATTACAGCTGACACTAAGAACTGCTTGAAATGTCTTGAGGGGAACTGCAGACAATGGGCTGTATTATTTAGCAGAATAAAGGTGAAGTTACAGGGGATACTTGAGACCAAGAAAGGCACAGTCAGTGAGTCTACCACAAGCATCAGCTGTGGTTATACTAACAGCTAGCAGGGATCCCAGATCAAGGAAAGGAGGAGATAAACCTCAAAGTCAAGTAAGCCAACTTGCTGAAACTTCCGTGATTTTTACTTTCTCCCAAGATGCAGCCACACATTGGACATATTCTTTGCATACTGTTCTATCAATACCTTCTTTTCACATAAATAAGGAAGTTTCCAATGCAGAGAATCTCCTCCACTCTGAAGCCGAGTATCTTTCCCCAAAGGCTGAGACTCTAGATAGTCTCAACAGTCTTTACACCAGTCCTGCCAAAAGATAGCAGAGGATAATCAGTACAAACTGATGGTGTCCTCTGGGAAATAGCAAAGCCTGGTATTAACACCATTCCAGAGAAAATGGTCATTACTAAACAGCATGTTGAAGACACCATTTTATCCTCAGGTAAGAAGGGCTGAGTACTCCGAGATCAGACGGCATTGACGCAGATTTTGCAGATTTCGCCAGGAGAAGCCCACTGCAAGCTTCTTAGCAAGGTCCCAGGTCATCACCACTCCCACAAGCCTGACACACTCCATTGTGGAGAAGTGCACAACTACAGGGCTGCTGGCACTTGTGCTGAGAAGGGTGGGGAACCCACTCCAAAGCCATCCTTCCATATTCTAAGTTCACGTGCTACAGGCACATTCATTCCACTTTTGAATTCACGTGCAATAAAAAAATCAAACCAGCAAGAACGTGTCTGGTGAGGGAACTCCAAACTACATGGAAGTGAACTTCCATGCTCATATGCTATAAGTCTTTGCACCAGATTTCTTAATTCAAAGAAAGAAAATTTAAAAGCACCACAGAAGCTGTCTGACCACTCCCTGTTAAGCAGCATAGCTTGAATTCCAAATATTTATAATCATTAGTGCAAAAGATGGAAAAGCATTTGAGTTAGTCTTTAAAAAACACAATACATTCATGGTATTTCACAGGCAGAAAATGAGAATAAATTTGTCAAAGAAATTATTTGCTGGAAATTATTCTCTAGAGTCCTCATATTAGCTAAAGAAACCAGGCACAAAATGCAAAAAAGAGATGAAAATGTTTAGTTCAGGTTCTGATACCAATGTTTATTTACCATGGGGATACTTTACAATTCTCCCATTTCAGTGGATGTGGTGAAATTCCTTTCCAAGACAGGTGCGATATTTTCTTGACAAGTATCAAGTGGAGGTAGTAATATGTTATCAACAGTGTTGAATGAATCTCCTGTCTGTAATTAGCTATTAAAGCATAAAAGTCTTGTGCTCTGCTAGTGGGAGAGGTTTATTGCATTGTGGGTAGGGACAGTGGTCAGATTTTTCCCATTTCACACATACATGTAGCTCTCAGCTAGATATATCTGCACTTGGCCATTTTGTGGAGCACGATATGAAATTTAGTCAGATGAGTTTCTTTTACTGCCCCCATGTCAGGGCAGTTCTCAGCCTGTCAAGAAAATCTACAGAGAGCAGTAAAGCCCAATTGTCCAACCAAGCTCAGCAATTGTGTCAAAGCACTATCAGGGGGTTCAAAATCATTTTTCACTCAGTGTTCCTTATGAGTAGTTACTCTCTACTTCAAAACTCTTCTCCTTTACTGCATATATGCACCATTACTATTCTAGCACCGCTCAAGACTTCTGAGCAGAAGACAAGAATTGCCTAAATGATAATTCTGTTGCTTACTTCAGTTCGGGCATGAGCCACAAACAATTAGCAAGAGCTAGCAACCTGTCAGAAGTAAGTACATGACCCACAGCACCTCTCAGCAGAAAAGTGAGCGCATTACCAGGTAATGTGATCCCATTACAAATTACTTCATTCTCTGCTTAACTGGCCTGATAAGGAAGCCATAAAAAAGTCTCAAAATTGCAATTTTTTTTCTGTTGCATGAAAGAGCATTTCCAAAAAATGCAGAGATGGAGCTGGAGATTGAATTCCAGAACTGTCAGAATCAAGTAGGAAGCTGTCTGCTGTGGCTAGATTACTCTGTAAACAGGCCTGTGTTTAAAAAGCTGTTTGTTCCTACAGCTTTTTACAGTAAACCACAAAAGAATAAATTTGCACTAATAACCTTAAGGGTTCAATTCCCACCTGCATATGTCATGACACTTATAGATAATGCTGCTAGTTTCTTTTAACTTCCTGGCCCTAAACCTCTATGTGTAACTAAAATAAGACCCAGGCCAAACTGAGCAGGCTAGGGATAGATGGATAAGACTGAAGGAACCTCCAAATCCATGTAGTCTGCTCCAAGTCTGACTTTTCACCTCACTGGAATGTCTCTATTAACAGCAATTTCCATATTAAAGTCTTAGCTGAATGGTGACCTTCCCATATTTCACAAGCATAAACTGTATTTGTGGCTCCTCTGTACTGTGGCTTCAGCTCCTTTAGCTCTACCTCAGCCTCATCCGTAGGACGAACAGATACTATGGTTTTCTACACAGATTTTGTGAATTTGCACTGCAGTACCTGAAATTCAGGGGTTGGGCTCCAGCAGATGGGCACTGGTAAAATCTTCTATTTTGAACCTAATTTCTATGCGATTTTTAATCTGAAACTTCACAGTCCTGGTCCCCATATTGTTCTGTACTATGTTCTTTGTCAATGTAACCGTTGCAAGTATCCCAAAATAGATAAGAGGCCTTTGTAAGTGGCTCTGTCCTGGGAGTCTTGCTGTCGAGTAACCTTTACTGCCAGCCGGAAGCCATGCACAAGAGCAGCCCCTCTTAGTAATGCACTGCACTTGTGCTTCGTATGGCTGCTGGATCCTGGGGTGAGGCCCCTGCTGTTCAGTGGTGCATGAAGGAGGCGTGCTTCTGGTAGCCTTTCCCAGGAATCTCAAGTTGAATTATATTTTTTCTTGGAGGCCACGGAAAATGTGGGCCAATCTTTGCCTGTTTCCTGCACAAAATACTGATAAGAGACAGCAATAGGGAGAGTCTGCCCTGATGACACCTGACTGCACCTGCTGCAGCCTCTGGCAGCTGAATTGGGCTGTGAACCTGCTATCGATATTGCACAAACACATAAGCATAGGGGCAACTGGCGTAACTCCTCTGCCAGCCTGACCTGCCAGGGCCTCTGAATGGGCCAAAAGCTGCACTTTCAAATACGTAGACTATGGTCAGAAAGGCCATCCTCACCCACAACAGCAGGGAAGAAGGTGTGATAATTGTCAGCAGCAACTAAGCCATTATCCTCCTAACTGCTGAAAACCTAGCCTTTCATGAGTTGGGAGCGAGGCAATTCCCTTCAGAAATACTTCCTCTGTAGCTGTGCTTCATCAGCAGCAATGTTCTCTTTGCAGATCACCACTCCTCCATTTGATTCCTCCCTGCCCTTCCTCTTCTCTCCTGCCTTTTCCTTCCCCACCTTCCCACAGCGGGACTCAGCTTTGACAGGACTCTGCAGGAAGGCAAGAAGGAATCCCTCCTCCCCTCCACGAGCAATGGGAGATCATTCCTCACGTATTTTATTCCATATTATTTTGACATTCTTAAGTTAAAACAAGATCACTTGGCACTTGGGCCAGCAGAGCAGCATCTCCCTTTGATCGCAGGTCACTGCGCAGCTCCTGCTGTGCTGCCTCACAGTTTGTGTTCAGTAGCTGTGGTGGGAGTGTACTGAAAATAACTCCGATTCCAGCCAGCGCACATTACAGATGGTCCTTTGCAGAAGTCACACACAGCAATGAAAATCAAAGAGAAATGTCAAAAACGACAAAATCTCTGAGCCACACAGAGTGAAAGGCTGCTGAGATTGACTTTCTATTTTTGCAGCAAAACAAAGCAAAAGCCCCAGAATGTTTTGCCTTGCCGAAAACCCTCACATCTAATATTGCTGCCTCGCCCAGCCCGACACTGTCTAACTGTAAGATTTTTACATAGAGACTGGTGAAACAGCAACCGGTATGAACTCATATACATCATATCTCTTATAAAATTCTGTGAGTGATGCTGAAGAGTTTTCCCGCTACCTTCTGGTAATTCAAAGCAGTATTTGACATTTTTGTATGGAAATCATGTGCTGGATGCTCAGCAAGATTCAGAATTGGGCAAAACATTTGGGAGAGCTGGCAAGCACGCTGTGCTGCAGCCCTGGCAAGATGGGCCGTTGCTCTTCTGCATAAACGCAGGTTATCTTTACAACATAAACCACTGCACTCAAATTGGGGCCCAGCGGCCTGAGCCACTGGAGGGGCAGCGTGAGAGTTTGGTCAAAGGCTCCCTCAGCCTTCCTGCCAGACTGCAGGGCAACGCGAGCAGTGAGGGGAAATGTGCGCAAGACCTGAGCTGCCATGGCTGCTGAAGCGTGGTGGGGATGTGTCTTGGAAAACACTCAGAGGCCCGTGATGGTGTAAAACACTCACAGAAGCTGGTGGCCTGACCCGACCTGGAGTTCCCTGCCCAAAGGCACCTCCCTGAAACAGCCATTGACGCTGCAGAGCTGCAGCCTCCCCGCGCCTCCTCGGTGCTGGAAGGCAGCAAGTCCTGGGCTGTCTGTCACAGCACAGCCAAGAGCCACTGGAGCGCGGGCGCTGCCCCGCCAGCCCGCCCCAGTCCCACCCTGGGAGGGCCCGGGTTTTTTTTGGTAAAAAGACATTTTATTCCCTGTGTTTATTTACACACAATTATTTGACTAGGCCAACCTGCTGAGATCAATCTCCCATTTACTGGGATGACCTATCTATTCAATACCTAGGTCTCACAGAAGAGAGCAGGGCTGGTCACTGCAAATCTATGCTGCTATTGTGGTGTAGACTACCCCCGACCATACCCGCAGAAAACCTTCCAGATTTAGTGCACGTGTTCTGGCATGCCATCTGATCCAAATTAGAGTAGGCCTGTGCTGGGTTCCCTTGCTCAGCACTGAATTCCAGCTGCGGTAAGCCACTAACGCTGTTACACCTAGTCTCTAATTTGAATGCATTTTACATTTCAATACATTATGTCTAAACGTTAAAAATTTCCACAAGAGGTGGATTTTTTGCTACTCCATCAAGTCAACCTGCAGCACAGTCAGCCTACAGAAAGTCAAGATTTGATATAAATTGTCTCCTCTCCGGCCAAGGCCTATAGAAGCAGAAGACGTGCTGGAGGGGAGGGCGGCTGCAAACACAGGGCCTGCCTCTGCCACCAGGGACACAAGCCCCTTCAGCGATGCTTCTTAGAAAAACCTTTATTATAACAAGGCTTTTTGTCAAGAAAGCTATTCTGATGAACCTTGATTTTTCTGTCAAGGTTTTTCAACTCCAAGGATGAAAACTGCAGAAAAACTTTCATTTTAGAATTTTTTCAGATTTCAACATTTTAGAAATTCCTTTTTAATGTTTTATAGAGCCCGCTTCATTTTTTTGTTATTTGCTTTTTTTTTTTACATATTTCATAGCATGTTATTAGAAGTAATGTGCAACAAACTACCATCTGCAGAGCCTATAACAAACCAATTTGGCAATCAACCTGATCTTGGAAAAAAAAGTTATTGTTTTAATTAGAGGTAAATAGCAACTGTCTTTAATGACTTTAAAAATAATAAAAAGGTTCATCTACTTCATTGCATCATTATCACATTCTCAAAAACAAACAATCAAACAAAAACAACAGGGGGAGACAGCTAGAACACCTGTGTGACATTTCCTACTCCATCAAGTCAACCTGCAGCACAGTCAGCCTACAGAAAGCCAAGATTTGATATAAATTGTCTCCTCTCCTGCCAGAGCCTATAGAAGCAGAAGACACGCTGGAGAGGGGGGGCGGCTGCAAACACAGGGCAAGAGAAGGTGGCCCAGGCCTGAGACTTTGTGGGGCTTGATGGACACACAGGAGACCTAGGACATCCCTGTCCCATTCAGACCAGTTTTCTGTAAAGATTAGTAGTATCTCTGGAGCTGGATCTCCGAGAGTCACGCACCGAGAGTCACCTTTCTCCAACATGCCAAGGATGGCATTAAGATTACTTAACCAGGTAAAGGCTTCCTTGCCACTTTTAAAACAAATGTGGCCCACTGGACAGAAACTAGAATTCAAGTACTCTTGTGCCCTGGGAAGTTTTGTTTGCCATGGCCACATAGCCTTCTCTCTTCATCCTCCCTTCTGGACACTTACCTTTTCAACAAGCCCGTGCCTTTCAGTTCAAGATTGTTGGTGTCAGACAGCCTTTGAGAAGTTTCCTGATCCACTGGCCGCAGCAGCTCTTCCCCACTAGAGAGCTCTTTGTGTTGATTTCGTCTCACTGTCACACAGCACCAGCACTCCCGAGCGCTCAGCAGGTCATTCCTGGGACCCGGAGGCCCTAGGGACATCATTGGCAGAAACTCTTCTCACTTCCTCCACCTCCAACCCACCAGGACATGGTGGTTCATAAGTCAAAGGCTCTGCAACTTGTGCCAGCCCTTTGAATTGTGAAAAAGCACTGAGGAAACACCTGGCTTGGCTGATTTACAGGTGCAAACTGATTGCCTATGTGACTTTAGAAGCAGATTCCACACAACCAGTACATACACTTGGTCCAACAGCCACAGGCTAGATTTTAATAACCAAACATCCATGCACTGCTCCGTGGAAAGCTCTAGACACAAAGTCTAGGTAAGATACTCAGAGCTTAACTAACACACACACTCCCAAAGTTATCTGCAGGCTCTATGGTAGGAGTGGCACCACCAGTGTTCTCCTGTGCCACCCTCTCCTCCCTGCCCAGGGCATACAGCTGGTAAGGGGTCTGTAGTGCAGATTAGCTTCTGTATGAATAAGTCCACAAGGTGCCTACAGTACCAGATGAAATTAAGATGGAAAAGCAGTCTGTACAAGATCAGCTTTTCACTCAGGCCAAAGAAATATTAATGAGGAAGAAAGGTTAAAAACAAGGTAAGTAAAAGGAGCAATAAAGGCCGATCTTCACAGAAGCTAAGGGCAATTTAAACTTACAAATTTCAGAACTTGTCTTGGATGACAATTAGGCTTAACAAAAGAAAACAATGAACTTCAAAGGAACACAAGCCAGATGTTAATTGCACCATGCTTATCTAAAAGTAGTTTGTTTTCCTTTCAGCTGCCCCCTGTGCCCTCATTTAGTAGAAAACTGGTATTCCAGACAAGGAAAGTATCTGTTGAGTTGAATCTCTCCCCATCCACAGTGAGGAGGTCTACTCTGGCTCCGGTTAGACCTCAAACTGGACTGCTGAGAGTAACACTGACAGCAAACTCAGAGAGTCCTTCTGTCCCAGCACCTTTCTTGTCTCACTTGGCATCAGGGTGGTTTCACATCCTCCTGTTAAAGACATGCAGTAACAATGCAACTGCTTCTGTCTTTGGAGCGTGCTATTGCCCCAGAGAATGTTCTTGTTCACCTGCAGATGAAGGTGCAGCTAGCTATTTTGGAAAAGGTTCAAGAAAGAAAATCCTACACCAATGACTGCAGCTTTTGTTTGGGTTTGTTTTTTTTTTTTTAATGTTTGACACAACCTAAAAGTTCAACTCCAAATATGACATGCAAAATGACAAATACAAGAAAGGAAGCAAGTGCAAACCACATTCCGGGGTATTGTTTCCACCGTAGTCAGGGAACAAAGGGACAGTCTTACCAGGGCGCTGAGGCACGGCAGCCACTCACCATAGCATCAGCACAGCAAACTTCCTGGGACAAAAGCTGACTTAGGATTCTCAGGAAACTCTGAAATAGAAGGAACAAGTGGCACACAGAAACATGAAATTTAATTTTTGGAAGTTCAGAGGAGCTTGTTTAAAAATATCCCTGCAGACTTAGAAGTCAGAGACAGTATCAGCTACACACAGCTGATTACACAGCATGCATATTTTGGAGACAACATGATGCAGATTAGAAACATGGCAGGTGTCAAGAAGTAGCTGCTTGCTAAGGAATGGGAGCCAAGCGTGACAGCATGGCTGGCAGGTTAGAGACTTTTTTAGCCAGGGCCTGTGCTGGGGTACCTGAGCAAGGTGGGCAGAGCAGGACAAGCCCAGGGATGGCAGCCAGTGTCAGCAAAGAGCCCAGATCATTGGGCAAGCCTGTGGCGATGAGGCAGGTCCAGGGTCAAGGCACAAAGTCAATCCACAAGTCAGGGTCAGCTCCAGTGAAGGTAACTAGCACCAGAGACATACTTTCATCTGCAAATTTCCTAGTGGAAGATACTTTCCAAATTAGTTAGATTAATTTTGGGAACCTAAAAAAAGGGAAAAAAGAAATCACCCCCAAAATGAAGAGGTTGTATTTAAAAAAATTAAACAGAGGATAAATAAATAATAACGAATAAATAAAAAATGTGCTGATCACCCCACACTCAGCCCTCACCCCACTCCAGTCAGGGTGAGAGTCAGGAAAATGGCCGGCATGAACTGCACATAATGGCCAGATCCTGCAAAGCTTGGAGGGACAAGTACAGGGATAAAAGTGGTGGCGTCTCAGAAAGAATACTTCTTCCCACTCCTCCTCACCCATGCCTGTAGGTACCAGCTTTGCCAGAGCTGGAGGGGGCTGAAACGACTCATTTCCAGCATGGGGACTTTACTGAGCACTGATAGCTCAGCATAGTGCTAAGCCTGCTGTGTGTGTGCCTCACCAGCCCAATCCAAACTCGTGTCATCTTTCCAGTCCCTAGACTACCACAATGCACACCATCTGCAGCAGCACTCTGTGCAATCACGCAAGGAGTGAGTCCTCCCTCCCTGTGCAGCTGCAGCTCCCCACACAAAGCTAGTGCAAAAGCCCCTAGATCTGCTGACTGAGAAGGTGTGGGGTGAAGCACAGGAGCTGCCTATTCAGCCAGATACCTTCTCCAACAACCTACTAAGTGGAGAAAGCACCCATCTCCAATGCCAGCGTCTTTGAGTTTGTAGGTGATTGGATGTCTATTTCAAAAAGAAAATGACAGCTGCTTTGTTCCCCCATGCCAGCTGAATACTGCAGCTTTATGCTCAGCAGACATGCAGGAGGGAAAGTAATTTTCCCTGACAGCGAGGCCAGAAGAACTGCAGAAAAATCTCTCTTACTAAGCAGCTTGCTAGTTAAACCTGAGCAGAGTCTCCAGAAGAGTGAGGCCAGCACAGGGTGGGTAGTTCACTGTGGTAGGGAGAACACAGTGGCAGCAGCAGCTGCTTCTGCTGATACCAAGATGAGACTCACAATGTTGGGATGACAGGTTTTATAACAGCAATCACAAGGATAGAGAGAGTGATGCAAGTGTAAGAAATAAGGGGATAGGACAAATACAAGGCTCTAGTTTTTGTAATTGCAGGTAAGCGAATTATAAAAATAATAGTAATTTTGAATGTTTCAAGAGATGAAATCAAAGAGATAATACTTAAATCATAAAAATGTGGCTGTTGAATTTTTACTTGAAAACTATAATGAAATCCCTGTGACCAGTAGTTTTTGTTGTATGGCTGCCAATTATTCACATTGATCTGCTAATAATAGGATACGGAATGCTTTTCATCGTCAGAGAAGTTGTAGTTATTAGTCAACCTTGGGGTTCTTCGTTCAGTTCATTATTCTCAATTATGCTAATGGAAAAGCTGATGTGCAGAAATGAGGCTGTTGATTTTGCTGGGATTGCTGGAACCCAGGAGTACCAGACACCTCCCCAGGTCTTTGCTCTTACCTACTGCTCTTGCCAAGCTGGTGAGAATGTCCTGGGTCCATGGACAGGAAACAGGGGGTGCTTGTTTTCTCAAAGAGGTAAAATAAGGTCTAAACCAAACCAGGCCCAAATATCTTGAACAGTACTCCCAACCCACCTGCCGTTTTTCTAAGCTATACAGTGGCGTTTATCTGGGAAGCAGCTGAAACAAAAATAGCTAAGTCAGGGAACATTTGTTTTCTTAAAACCTTCTCTAGTTGCACCAAAATTCTTTCAACTGAGCCAGCTGTTCAGGTGCCTTTGTGGGACCCGGATTAAAAGAGTGATCAGGTGGTCAGCAGCTCTGAATTTCATTCCACTGCTGGTCACTAGCAAAGGTTTAGTATTTGGCTCATTTACCTCATCCCATGAGCTGAGCCTCAGAACAAAGCAAACAATGCCAGCTGTCTACAGATGACATGCGAAAAGACATCACATTGGACTGTGTGGGTTGCTCGCAACTAGAGAAATTACATCATCAGCTTGATTTGGTCTACTGAATAATATCCATATCCTGTCACCACTGGGCAAGGGGGCAGACAATAACAAAATGAAAATCAGTCAATAAGAAATACAGGTAAAGAAGTCATTTTATTGTGTGGCATTCCTCTCAGCAGGTTAGAAGGCAAGTCACTTCACCAGGATTTAAAACAGGGCAGGTAAATTGGCAAACCCCAAAATAATATAGACAAATACATAAGCTTAGGCAATGATGCAGAAGAAAGCATGCTTTGGGGTGTAAAATGACTCTCTGTGGGTCTTCTGGATGTCAGGTTTCTGCAGTTGGCATAAACTACAGTGAGAAAGGTTAGGCGTGAGATATACACACTGGACAAGTGCCCTGGTAAGGGTGGGTGGCAAACATAACAGGGCCACGCTTCTTCCAAGTCTGGCAGACAGTGTCATAACTGAGCTCAAGTCAAGAAGCTACCCTTCTCTACCAACCATTTCAACAGCCCAAATCTCTTTCATTAAAAGTATATATATACATTTCATTTATTCCCACAGTAGAACTTAATCTTCCCCTACAGATTCTTTCTTAGAGCTGTTCCTATTTGCATAATTAAAATTACGATAGTAGAGTCTTTTGTGTGCCTTTTTTTTTTTTTTAATAAAAGGCAGGGGCACCACCTAACGGTGAGTTAGAACCCTTAGCTTTTTCTTTCTGCAGTTGGCTAGCTATTATACCAACACTGACACTACAGATAGCAGAGACAAAATCAAACTGTTCAATTGAGTTTGAACTGTCAATTACTAATCCTGAACATTGGCAAGTTGATCACACAGATGCACACAAATGCACACACCCTCAGCCCCTGCGCATAACTGATATTAAGAAAGAAAATAAAGCAAAGAGTGTTTTATGCCAACTGTATGTTAAATTAAACTTAATTTCTTAGAAACTAAGTTATTCTAGTGCAGGAGGGGAAAAAAAGCCCTGACTATAGTCCAGGATGTGTAGCGACATTCCAGCCTCTCCCTGCTGAGCAATATTTCAACGGGAGACCTGCAAAGGGGACAGGCACAGGTTCCTTTTGTAAGTCATATTAAAAGTTTTAAATTAACTTCAAAGCAGGTGTTTATCTTGATAAATTATTTTTTCTTATGGGCTCCTAAGTTTAGCTCAAGGATTTTGCTTTCTGATGTCACAGTGAAAACAAAGAGAAAAGAAAACAAATTAAAGGAAAAATTGCTCAGGTAGTGTCACTTCTCACTGCATAAAATTGAACCTTCTGCTTTCTAAGGCCACTAGGAAATTAAAAATACACAGTCACCAGTCCTGAAGTCCCTAAAGGTGTAGAGATTGCATGGGAGTGGCACTTTTGGGAACTCTAGCATATTTGGGATTGTTGATTACAGCTCACAGTAAGATTAAAGTACCTTCTAGATGAACATTCCTCAGACTGATAAATTCAGCAGAGGAAAACCCTTAACAGCTCACCAGTTTCATTTCTGTACATGTAAAAGGTTCGGGGATGAGCAGATACCTAAAGTATCTACCACCCAGGGAAAGGATCAGCCAGGAGAATCCTTACTAGGGCAGCCTTTCTCCAGAACATGCTCTGGCTAGACTGTGCAAAAGGGGCACAAGAAAGGCAAATTCAGAAGGTTCATATCCTGCACTTAAAATATATAGTCAGGAAAGGACCACAGGAGACTGCATATCTAGGACAGTACCCCTACTAAGCAAATGTTACAAAATTTGCACAGTCTCGGCAACAGTCACCCACTTTCACTCACAGAGCTCACACAGGCAGTGTTGTGCTGAACACAGAGCAATGCTCTTATTTGTCCATGCAATAATCCTGTGATTGCAAAGTCCACTGCTAGCTCTGCAGTGGAAGGAATGAGAAATTGAGGACAGGAGCAAAAAACTTAGAAGCAATCTTTAATGTCCTTAGAAGTTGACCAAACGAAATAGCAAAGTTGTCACTGGTTGACCAAAGAAACATAAACATCCTACTTACCTCAAAGCTGGTACAAGCAAAACAGAACTGCAAAATGTTTTTTAAAAAGGGGGGGGGGGGAAGCACAGATGCTGCCAAAGCTGGTTTGTGAAATAAATCTTCTCTGTGTAACAGCTGCCACCCACAACCCTAGCTTCTCAATGCCTGCTTCATCAGGTGCATGTGGAGAGAGGGAAAGGGGACTTAAACTCTGTACCATGCTGTCACCGCCAAAGACAGGCCGTGAAGTTGGACAAAGGCAATATTTTTAAAATAAAAATTGGATTTATTATTTAAATAAAACTTCACTTGAAAAACATTTCTCAGTAAATCTGACAATTATTTAATATTTTAATTTTAATTCAACTGTAATGATGTTGTTTATATTACATCCTATGTTTTTTAGAATCTACTGAAGTCATATACTTGAAAAAAAACAATATCCCAACTATGTATGATAGCTGTGACAATTTTAATCAAATAATCAATCTGATGGAAGTTAGCAGAAGCTTTTTATTCATGTTGTGCTTCCCTAAGATTGCGGGAATTTTTGAGTTAAAAAAATCATAATATTCTCTACTAAATGCAGCTGCATTTCAAACTATGGATGACACACATGTGCATGCAAGTGTCTATGATATTTACATTTAGGCCAGGTGCAAATCCAGTGTGGAACAGTGAGGGAACACAGGCATTTCAAATTCAGACTGTGTAATGGCATTCGACATCATTAAAGAGGGAAATATTAGCCCTCAGCTCAGACTTTGGTGGTCCCTAACATAGCACCTGTATTTGAAGTCACTGAGTATCAAAGGACAGAGTATGCCTATTACATTATGACAGATTGACATTCTTGCATATTAGCTGTACAAATCTCAAAGTTAAAGAAAGAGCATTCACTTTACAAAATGCCTAAGGACAAAATGTGGAACTCCAACCCAAGCTGATTAATGGTCTGTAGAAGCCACAAGTTTAGAAGAAAAGTCATTGTTTTGTGTCTGTAAGCAATACTGTGAAGTCACTAGTTCTTGTTCCATCAGCGAGAACTGGTCTAGCACTGCAGAAATTTGCGTTTCATCATTTTCCTCAATACATAGGCTACAACAGAATAAACTGATTTAAAAGCTTGCTTTTAGCAAGATGCAGTCCTCACAAGTGTCAAAGCCCATTTACACCCACACAGAACTACATGTGGTTAAGTAGCTCTTACAGGTCAGGCAGGATCAGGCAGGCTCCTCTTGCTAAATGCTGTATGCATGCATAGTGAGATCCTGTTCTTGCCCCAAGGAACTTTAAATTGAAAGTAAGCATCCAGACTCCCAAAAGTATCTTAACTGCTTTAGTATGGAAATCAAGCTTTCTAACACCACGTCCTTTTTCAAGGCAAACCTATCAATTAGGGTGACCTTTCATAGGAAATGTTACAAGTCCCGTGTTTCTCTGTACCTGACTTGTGTTAAAGCAACTGGCACCTTCACTGTATCATCAGGTAAGCAGCAAAGGGAAATTCAGGAGCTAATCATGTCTAATGCCATACACTGCCTTGCCTCCCTGGGTAACTGGCACCTGACTGCATCTGTCACAAACCAGGAGACTGCTCTGTCTCTCATGGCTGGACTAGCACAGCAAGTTGAGAAGCTCTGACAGTAGCTGCCTGTCATTATTTGTCCTGTGAAGAGAAAGCACTCTGTCCCAAACACTTCCAGCTCTTTTGCTTTTGTGGTTGGGCTTACCTGTAACATCCCGAGCAGCGTAGATCAAGAACTCCCTAGTCCTTATTATTGTTCACAGTGTTAGCAATCTACCCTGCAGATCGTGCACAACAAGGATGGGAAGGCGGGAAAAGCATTTCTCGTGCTTTTGTGAAACCCAAATACCCGTAGATTATGTGTTCGGAGGACTTGCAAAACTATAACTGAATAAGTATAATGCAGATCAAGATATTTAGCAGCAGAGTCTGTTTCAAACACAGAGAAAGTGTGGAGTAGGGAAAGAGAGACAGTCTAAAGAGCATGTTGTTCTAACTTATCTAGGAAGGGATTTATTCCATGCACTCTTCCCTTCAGCTTTAGATGAACCGCTGTTTTATAGCATGCTCATGGAAAATGCAGAGATTACTCCATTTTCTGTGGAAGTTGCAAGGCACAATTAATTTCGTGCAGCTTTGCCAGCTTACTATACACAACTTTACAGGACAGTTTGTCCCACTTTGAAGTGCCCCTCTTTGGGAACTACAAGGAAACTCGTACAACTAACCTAACTATTACATCAGTAAAATCACATGAAAAAAAGGGGACCTTTAGGTTTTTGCATTAAAGGCTTTGGGTCACAGTTTAGAACTTGGGAACTTGATTTCTTAATGGTTTCTCACAAGTACTCATCAAAACTTTAAAAAGAAATACTGGCAGGTCTAACTCTGGACAGACTTTAAACATGTCACTAGTATAGCTGCAGTGGATTCTTCACTTGTACCAAAATGCTTCTTACACAATAGCCTTTTGCCACCCATATGCCTAGACCTGCTTTAGCTTGTCATCATTTCATAGACATTACTCTGCAATTAACTTCTCCCTGTTGTGCGTGAGGTGTGGACAGCTTCTATCAGGATCTGTAACTCTTGCACGAAACTCTCTAAACATTTGTTCATTTTGTAACAATTTCAGTGGCTCTCTGAAAAGCAATCGCCCCATCAACCTCATTTATTTAACATGATGTGCTAAGGAATGCTTTCACTTTAACATAGCCTGAAATTCATAAAAAAACTTTAAATTTTCTTTTTCTATAAATATGACACAGACTATTTCATCTCTGAGTATTACACTGACAAAAACAGCTGGGAAGTTCCTGTTGCTTTCTTCTTTGGCTTCAAAGATCTACTAGTCGACCAAAAGTAAAAAAATGGTGTAACTACCTATTATTGCAGCAAGCAAGTGCTTCTGGAGTATAGAGCTAGTGCCACTGTTACTGCCACTAAGCATGTCCGACCTGCTTGCTTTCTCATAAAACCTCCTTAATAGCCAGGTTAAGATGATTACTCCCTGCTCTGACTGGTAGAAGTACAGTGTACCTCTACTAGCTTTGAAAAATGCCTGGCTTTGCTTGTTATATTTGGCAAACAGGGACCTAACCCAATTTCAGCCTCAATAAAGCAGAGGTGTGGGCAGCTTGTTCTCTTTTTGGAAGAGGATGTGGGGACTCTTGACCTGATACGACCTTCACTTTAATGTTTTTTTATAGCTTTATATTGCAAAACCAGTTTGGACTTAATGAATTGTTTTTACTACCAACAGGGTGTAAAATCTGCATGTGACCTGCCTGCACTGCAGCAGCAGGCAATGCTCTTCACTGCTGCAATAGTCAACTCAAGTTAGGTCACAGCAGGTCAGCAAATAATCTCCAAAGCATTGAATAATTTAAAGGGTAATTTAGTGGTCAACAAATGTCAGACCTTTATAATTCCATAAATCATCTCTCCAAATGATCTGTAAATTGCATTAAACAATGAATTTTACAGTTTCCCCATTGACTGTCTGTCCTACATAAATATGGATTTGAGGCAGGTAATTGTACATGTTCCAATTGTTCTCATAATTTATATCGCAAGGAAGCCAAGCTGACTATTGTCGCTTGCATTCAAAACAATGTGTAACAGTGTCCTACCAAAAGATAATTCAGTAGGACACCACCTCATGAACACGGAGGCTCACAGCGTTTGGGGCTGCTGTGTCCTTAGGGTTCATTTGGTACACTTTGTACTACATGAGCTTCATTTTTGTTTCTTTATTTGCTTTGAAAAAAATGAAGAATCTTACAAGCATTAAAATCATGAGCTGCGTGAGTTCTATAGACTATACCACGGTTTCTGTCAACTGCTCATTTAATTCTGAGCTGAATCTGAATTTTAAAAGTATTTTCATCTAAATATACTGACATTATTTTGATTTCCTAAGAAGTTTTTACTGAGCATGCCCAATGTTATGTAAAAGTTTCTTTTAACTAATCTTCTTTATATTGCTTCTTTAAACACCTGAAGTGATCATGTTCTTTTTCTGTGCTTTCTTCCAAGTAAATTAGTCTCCAGCAAGTTATTGTGCAAAGTCAGGGATATTGGGATACAGACAATGAACGGGCAAACCCTGAAAAGCGAAACTCAGTGATACCATTTCCACCTCAAGCAGAGTAAAGGTGCCAGCCTCAGTGTCTGCTGGGGCCCTAAGCTAAGCACATGTTATTTCAGTCTAACAGTCAACAACTCTGCTAGCCAGTTACATCTGGTCAAGGCAGATACAACATTCCTATAGTTGAGATTCCTCACCCCAGAAATGCCTACTATCTCACTGGGCAGCATAGAGTCACTTTCTGGGTGATAAAGATCCTTTTTTCTGAGGCTCGTTAATAAGACTCTACAAAGCGTAGCAGACAGTTCTTGGTTCTTTTTTGTGGTGCTGATCTTATGTTCCCATTGCTATTACAGAACAATGAAATCTAGAGGACACTAATATATCCATTTATTTAACCTAGAAAACTGATGAGCAGATTATCCAAGGTTACTGTACCTGCTTCGGAGATTAAACATCATTTGGAAGTCAAAGGGCAACTATTTATCGGCTGCAATGTATTTGATTCAGAGCCTTGAGCAGGATTATATTTCTCATGGGTATTTGTGCTAATTTCAAAGGCTAGACTGACAGACAGTGTCTGAAAACAAAAGTATAGAGGGATGGATTTAAACAGAATGTTTTTCTTTCCAGAATCCAAAGTGGCCATATTTTTCAATTGCTGGACTGAAAAATACTTCCACGTCCTTGGAGGATCAAGGGCTATCAAAACAGACAAAAGGAAGATCTGTGGTTTAGTGGCATCACAGTTCACATGGTTCGTATTTCTACTAAGCTCACTGCGCTGTTTCATAGACGACATGGCTTGGGATTGCTTTCAGACACAAAACTATGCACGGAAGTACAGATTTAGATACAACCCAAGATACATCCACAGATATTTGGTGCTTCTGAACAATCTGTATTGAATCAAACCTTCTTATATTAAAGTATTAAGTACATGTTGTCTTTAGAAATTTTCAAAGGCATCTTTGGGAAGTTGTTATGTGGAAAATTTAAGTAATAGCTTTAGACCAAAAGGACAGTGTGCCATCTGAACAAACAGAGTCTGCATAATATCTTTTAAGGTGAAGGACTATTTCACTTGTAACTAGCATAGCAGTATCATTGGATCTTATTATTCTAGCATGTGCTGTAAACAAAACACGTTTTTCAGTTTCTTCTTCATTAAAAGAACAATTTTTGCATTCATTCAGAGCTCCCAATGCAGTGTTGAGGAAAAAACAACCTGAAAGAAAGGTCTGAGATGACTTTGGGAGTAGGAGAAAGTGGGGAGTATCTCTTGAATCCTGAGAGAGGACTGTAGTTTTTACCTGACAAATTATATGAGGTGAGCTGAAAGTCTCAGTTGCTGCATCATATAAATGTTGTGGGTTAACCTTGGCAGGCAGCTAAGCCCCACACAGCCGCTCACTCACTCACCCACAGTGGGATGGGGAAGAGAAGAGAATTGGGAGGGTAAAAGTGCAAAAACTCATGGGTTGAGATAAAGACAGTTTAATAGGTAAAGCAAAACCTGCACACACAAGCAAAGCAAAATAAGGAATTCATTCACTACTTCCCATCGGCAGGCAGGTGTTTAGCCATTTCCAGGAAAGCAGGGCTCCATCATGCGTGCTGGTTCCTTGGAAAGACGAACACCGTAATTCCAAACGTCTCCCCCTTCCTCCTTCTTCCCCCAGCTTTTATTGCTGAGCATGATGTCATATGGTATGGGATATCCCTTGGTCAGTTGGGGTCAACTGTCCCAGCTGTGTTCCCTCCCAACTTCTTGTGCACCCCCAGCCTGCTCACTGGTGCCTCAGTGTAAGAAACAGAGCAGGCCTTGACACTGTATAAGCACTGCTCAGCAATAACTGAAACATCAGTGTGTTATCAAGGCTGTTTTGGTCACAAATCCAAAACACAGCACCATACCAGCTACTATGAAGAAAAGTAACTATCCCAGCCAAAAGCAGTACAATAAAGCAGTTGTAGAATTTGTTGGGCAATCATATGCCGTCATATGGATGCTAGGAGAAAACAGGGATTTCTAGGAGGAAATAGTAAGGAATTTGAAACTAACTAAGCACCTCCTCCTCGAGAACCTGCAGTGAACAAGAAGATCCAGCTCTTAGCCTTGCAATGCATATCTCAGATGGAAGCATTATGAAAGCTTTGGCTAGATTTGAGTCATTCTTCTAAGCAATAATAATTAGTGCTGTGGGCACTGCTTATAAATTAATGATTAGCTAAAAGAGTTGGCTTGGGACATGAATTGTAGTAAGTTATGAACTCCCTAAGTCCCTGAGCCAATGTCATGACTACTATGACCCTTTCAGGGTTTCCATTTGTTTAGGAGCTCTCTTCTGCAGTGTGACCTGGCAGCAAAGGCAAAGCTGATGGACGTGTGCATTACTGACACAGGCATCCTTCCCAGTTCATTCCTTCAGGTCATGCCAGTTCCAAAAGCTCTTTTGCATAACCTCTGACCTGATCCACTGCCAAAATCCTGGTCAGAGAGAGCTTGTGTCATTCTTCCTTAGAGTACTTATTACTAGAGAGAGGTAGCACTACAGCAGTGGGCCAAACAGAGTGTATAGCAAATATAGTGCTCCAGCACTTTCGTGCATCTTTTGTCTAGACTGTGAGGTCTTTGGGACCCACATCCTCAGCAAAAGTGGAGGAGACAGGATTCAGTAACCGGAGTTACTAAGGTTTTAGCTCCACAGGTAAAAAATCTTCTTTGGTGTTTTTCAGTCTTTTGCAAGTTTCAGAATTCCCAAATCTGGATCACAAACAGTTTAAAAGGCAGAGAACTGAGTCTGGACTCCTTTTGTTTTGCACAAGAACTGCTTAAAGCAAGTGACTAGTCAAAGCCAAAGAGCAGATCTATGCCAATTCCAGTTCTGGGTGCTGGGGTGGAAAGTTCCTTCTTCCAAACAGCTCTGATCACAGGTGCAGAATTTAAGATGCATTGTAGGATGCTAGACCACACACTATTCACATTTGACCTCTACCAGCATCACCCTAGATCTGCCCTCTGTTCTCTGCAGTGGACTGCTGGCTGTCACAAGGGTGTGCCATGTACAGCCACACACCTGCAACTTGCACAACGTAAAGACAAAGCAACAGGTAATGGAATTTTTCAGTGTAACACAAGGAATAGCACTCTTCAAGGAATAGGCTATTGTAGGGTTTCTTCACAGTACCTGCACAGTCCCCACTCCTAGTTTCCCTGACTATAGTGTCAGCCATCTCAAGAGAATCCCCTGCAACATGTTCTTACCAGCACTTCTGAAATGATGTGTCTGGAGAACTGCAAACTGGTTCAGATCACTCTAAAGCCCGCTTAGTGGTTAGTGCTGTGGGACATTAGTTCTGGATGACTAATTATTTGGTTTAAAAACAGGTCTTTTGTTTCTTGGGCTATAAAGACAACATGACCATTTTCTGTACTTTTGACCCCAGGGAAAGAAAAGCCACAGATAATAGAATTAAACCCTCATTTCACTTGAGATAATATTTGTGTAAGCTCCCTTAGTAAAATGTCATGTACACTGCCAAGTCTGCAGGTTATCACTTCCACAGTTTGAGTGTTTGGAGACAGGGCTTGGAAGTAGGGGGTATTTGGGGGAAAGCTCTGAGAATTATAAGAGCTGTAACCGTAGAACTTTTTTCCTACTCAGTCCAACGTTTCCTTCAAGACTTGAGCTCAGACAAAATAACGGTTAGGATATTTTTTATTGGCCCAACACAGAAACATTATATAAGGTTTCAAGGCCACACAGATGATTTTCCCCCTTTTAGTAAGGCTCTCTGTAGACTTTGCAGGGAGAAGAATCAACACATTCAACTGTGGTTCCAATTGTGCTCTTCTTTCAAGGGATTATTTTAAAATTCTAAGCACCATGAAGCAAGAGTGCAAGTCCTTCCCATCAGCACTCAGAGCTTTTTCCTTATAGCTCTGAAATCACACCAACAATAATAAAGATTCTTGGCCAAGTGTTAGTTGGAGACATGTCATTCCATTCCAGGGAAGAAATGAGCTCTCCCTCCCTTTTCCTGCTGCAGTCCTGTTGTGTTTGGATGCCCATATGGTTTCAGGTAACCAAGATCAGACTCCTCCATAACTTGGGAGCCAATCCTTCCATTGCCTTCTCCCTTCCCCATCATGTTATCCTTCTTAAAATAGTATTGCTTTGTAAATTGCAGTACACATTCTGCAAAAAAAACACTAGTAAAGAGCGAATTTCAAACGCTCTTTGACATAGGTAGCACTCTGAGCAAGTTGGGCGATCTGGTAATACAGAGCTTCTTAGAATGGTTTGACTTCTCCATAAGGAAATGGGAGCTAAGAAACTTAGCTTCAAAAAGTACAAGTCTGTTCTTTAAATATTCATTACATCATCGGTGCTTCTTAACTGCAGAACACAGCTCCAGCCTTTCCTCTGAAGGAATTGAAACTACCAGTTCTCTATTATGGCTGTCCTCTACCAAACCTGAATACACTTTTTTAGAGTGCACATGTTCATTCAGTAAATATACCACAGTATAATGTCTTCCTTAATTCACAGCTCCCCATTGTTTTTGCTTTTTTTTATTTCCATGCAGGAATTATAGAGGCAAACCACTGGACTGCTGTGTCTTCACGTGCAAAGCTGGCTTTTGTGGGTAGGCCAAAGAAGGCTGCTGGAGCCAGCAGAAGGAAAACAAGAGACAAAGAAAATATTAGCTCTGCTTTGTGCCATATGCTTTGGTGTCTTGTTACAGAATAGTCAATCTACAGTGGAAATCAGAGTCCCCGTGCGATGCCACAACTGAGACACGACACAGTATGCAGGTGGTGTTTAACTCGGGCATATGCATATAGGGATACTCTTTTATTCAGCATCCCCCCACAGATCGGTGTCTGCTTTGAGCAGCTCCATAATGTTTGTTTGAAATACTTGTCCAAAAACACTGAGAAAGCTGAGCTGAAAATAAGCTCTGGGAACAAGATGGACAAGGGTGTGATGAAGAAAATTTGGAGAAAGCAGTTAAAACAACCTATATTGATTGTTATGACTAAGCTGCAGAATTCCGAGATTGGAGCAACATGAAAAATATAGGAAGTGGAAAGATCCTGAAGTAACGCTGCTTAGGTCCTCTTGGTGGTGGCCAGTTCAGTATTACCTGCCAAAAAGCAATATGACCTCGCATACAGGAGACTGGCTTTATTGCTCATGGCCAAGTCACAATCGGAAGCACAACCCAAAAGTGAGCAGGAACTAACTTTTATTCATTTCCACAGGAGAGGGGCAGTTGTCATCAAGACAGGCAAAGCCCCAGCTCTTGGACAGTGGCAGCTGGAGCCTTTACTTTCCATTGGTCTAGAATGCTTGTGTTTCTAACCATCATGTGGACCATTTCTGCAGTGACTTGATGCATATACACATATATATATGTGTGTGTTTATATATATATGTATAGGTGAACACACACACACAAATATTTGTCTGGCATTATCTCAGGAATTTGGATAGATGTTAACTGGAATTATAGGCTGTGCATCACTTCTATTACTCCAATTTAAACCTGGCACACAGCCCAGCACTGCACCCCAAAAGTAATCACTAGATAGGACAGTCTGTAATCTGGAAGGACAGATATACAATAGACCATTTTTAAGGAGATAAGAAGGCTTAAATATATATTAGTGTGTAATATGCTATAATAACAAGCAATACAATAAGCTCTTACTAAAAAGGAAAAGACTAAGGATTGTTTGAACAGAAATCTTGAAAAAAAAACCTCTATAAAACTTTCCACAGCAGTTTAAACAGATTATTTTTAAAATCATACTGTTAGTAAAGCCTTTAAAATTCCATGTAAGGAGGATTATTCAGCCAAAATCCCAGAGAGCAGTTGTAGATAATTTCTAGTTACCTTACTGTTCAAGCGGAGTCCTTCCCAAGGATTTCCACTACTCATCCTCTGTTTCCACCCCTCCAACAGAAAAATAAATGAACAATGGGTCTTCAGGGTTTTTTTTATATTCCAGGTACTTAATATTGAGCAATATGCAGGATCCAAAAAAAAGAAATCTTCCAAGTAGTCTTTTTCAGCCTTAAAAATGCTACAGAGGATACAAACACTATTTCTTCTCTTTTGCAGGTCACTTGTAATAGACAAGCTGCTTGTGATGCATTCCATGCTGGGACCAGCTATAAGCCATGCATCTGCTGAATTTAGGAATAAAGAGCTAGTCCATAAAATGTGGAATCAGAGGAGTGGCCTCAGGGGCATAATGGTGCATTACTTCTGTGAGATCAGAGTGTTTCACTAAAAGATATATATTGTTACAGGAAAAAGACTTCCATGCTTTTTGATTCTGTCATCATTTATTGTTTGCATTGCTCGTTCTGCTATGCTAGATCACACAGCAGAGGTAACCTGAGAGAACGCTCTGCATCTTGCTCTGGAGCTCACATTATTTGCCACTGCAAAGGAAACTTGTGCTATTAGAGTAAGTTGTATGCAAGAACATTTAAGCTGTTGCTCATCTAAGATCCTTGGGCCTCCAAACGAGTGTGAAAAATATTCAGTTTAGGAATAACCTTGCTCACAATAATATTTCTTCTGTGTCTCTTTCTCTTTTTCTTTTCTCACTAGTCAGACATTCATGTAAGCAAGGCCTCTGCAAATAGCACTGTTGTTAACTTTCCTAGAAAATCTTTTTTATAAAGAAAAGGATTTCCGTTTTTCTCACTGTAGTTTTAATGACCACAATCTGTAATTAATTACTTATATCATTACTTTCCTAGCTGAAAAATCATTTGAAGCGGCATGAGCTAGAAAGACTAAAATGATTTCTTTTTTAATAAAGACATTTACCAATGAAGATCATTATTTCTTTCGTGTCAGAAGTGCCACAAGCACTTGCTCTGCACAGTTACGATGACTATGATGACAGGAGACAGCAGCTGCAAGAGACAAAGAAAGATGGGGAATACCTGAACAAGTCCCATCTTAAACATACTATGTTTAATTGTAAAACATCAGGGAAATCCTCTCAGTTGACAAAAGAGCCTGCCCTGCAGTGCACTCTGCTGCTGTGGAGGACCTCTGCAGAAGGAGGACCCGGCCCTGAAGCTGTGCCCCCAAGGGTCTGCCGAGGCAAGGGGCAAACCTGCTGGGCAGGTAAGGCACCAAGAAGATTGCACTGGTGTGCAAAGTTCAAGACACACTTTTCAGAATACTTCCATACCTCAGTGATTTTCTCTGTTGCTCTTTCACAGACCCACTCTTTGAACTAAGACACCGGAATAAGGTTTCCAGCCTCAGCTACAATGCCAAACACAAGGAAAATAAAAACTCTCCATTCCCACTCCAGATTCCACATTCTATATCTGTCATGTTGGGCATGCTTATAACATTCTGCTTTCCTGAACAAAATGGCAGATGGTACCAAACCAGATGACATACTTGAGTCTGTTCTGCCCGCACTGTTACCCTACCCACGCAGACTACAATAGCTGTGCCAGAGTGCCAGGGCTCCTTCTGTTCTATCGTCCCCTGCCCAGCCATGCTCACTAGCAAATGCTAAGGGGAAATATATAGACCAGCCCTCCCCAGGATAAATTCCCATTTCACATCAACCCTCAATTATGGATTTCCAGGTTTTCTCACAATAAAAAAAATTCTCAGATAGTTGACAAATGTTTTTCATAACCCAGGTGATCAGCATCAATAACAACTTTGTCTTTTGCCTTCTTATTGACTGAATCTCATATCAGCTGATGCAGATCATTCCCGTGAGTGTTGCCAGGCTCACAGGCCTAGCTAATCTCACTTATTTATTACTTTCCCTGTTAGTATAGAGTTTATTCTTACTCTTATATAGCTTCTACGTTCAGGTACTTCCCTACAGAGCCTATTGTGGCTATTCAATCTGAGCTGGCTCCTTGCTTTGCTTCCTGATAAGTTCACAGACAGGCATTGCTTCTTTCTACCTCTTTTTTAAACAGTTTGACGGAGACAGACAGGAAGAAGAGAGAGGAAGAATGAGTAGGACACTGAGTGACCTTGCCATACAGACAACCTAATTTAACATTAGTTCCAGGCACATTTCCAGCTCTCACCCGTTTAATATTAACAAAGGACAAATATCCATTCCATTCTGCTCAGGCCTTAACTACTGGAAGTCCCCAGGCCCTGAGAGGAACTACTAACCAGCTGACTGTTATCAGCCTTAATTATTTATTAGATACCCCTGAAAACGGTATAAAGCAAGAGCCAGTGACCACTTCCCTTCCCTATGTGATTAGCTGTGGATAGATTTTCTAAGCTTTTTCTTCTGTAAGTTTTTCTTCATAGTATAAGCTCATAAGCATATCACTCCTTAGGTTTGTTGCATAAAAAAATATGGATTAGAAGCAGCTTGAATTAATTATTAATTAAACTATCTCATGGGATTTATGGCCAGGAATAGAAATATGTTTCTTTAGATTCAGGTGTCTGTATACATTTCTGCAGCCTGATTTGCAGCTTACTGCTAAGTGCCATTTGGTCTTTCACATGCTCTTTGAATTGGTGTGATATCTGCCCTTTCTGAAGCTGGCTCTGATAGTCAGGCTGGGCAATACGTTTCTGCTTAATAACTTCACACATACAAGCAGCCTTGTCCAAAAAGGCAGAGCAGCACTGAGTGACAAGCAGGGATAGATTCCGCATGTTGGGGGGTGTCACTTTTACTAGGTAAATCAATACCACATTTCCCTTCTTATCTTGAAAGCTATGGGAGGACAAATTACATTAGCATGGATCTCAGCTTTGGCTCCTGCCATGCTCCTGTAGAACAGCAGGCTGCAGTTTTACAAACCTTTGCCCTGATATGCTGTCAGTCAGCTATTGGAAAGGCTGTGGCAGGCTTGAACATGCACAGCTAGAACAGGTTTGGGGTATTTTTTATGGTTAAAATACAGAGGCAGTGGCTGCATGCACACTGGGGAGCCAACTCTGGATCCTACTGCTGGTATGTGATCTCTGTTAGTTTCAGCTGGCCGATGATAGATAAAACCAGTCTCATCTGAAGCTGACATGACCAGAAGCACCATGAACACTAACTCTGCTCTACCTCTGCTATTTTTTGACTTCTCAGAAAGTCCATTCATAGGTCAAGGGGGAATTTCTGAGTATGAATTCATAGTTTATTTCACTGCCCAGAGATGATTCTGGGAGTTACAAACTATGCCAGAAAAATTTGGCAAAAATGTACAGAATAGGATTACTAGATAATAGCTAAATCTAATACACTGGTTTCTTTTGTCTTTTTTCAGCACTGGCTGAATTCTCCCAATTTAAATGTTTCTATCAGCAGAAACCCTGCCACTTCTATCCTGTATTCCAAGTCCTTAGAAGATAGGGGTGTCAGTACAGTTTGTTCCCAGACTTTTACAGAGATTAGATCGGATTCCATTATGCCTCTTAAAGCCTGGCAAAGCTAGGATTGTCATTGAAAAAGAAGGTGCCTTACCGAGAGAGTGGTTCTGGAGGCACTGAGCCTGCAAAGACTGGCAGCAGTGGAAGCACGATCATCAGCTATCATTACTGCACATCTGCAGCTGCTGCCCAGCATGCAAGCAAGGTGGTGCATACTTTCCACCTTCATTGGGTACCATACTGAGTGCTGCCAGAAAAAGGAGCAGATAGGCAGGTGGATCTGCAGACTATATAAAATGCCCAGTAGAGTGCATACTGGGTGGTTTTGTACTATGGATCTAGCTTGTGAAGATGATACTTTCTATATAGAAAGCCTTGTCACTATCACACAAGGTATCCTTTATTTCTTCTGAGCAGTTCTTGGCATCTACAAATGGAGTTTCTAGATAAGATGCCAAAACGGGCTTCATCTCTGTAATCCCAGATCAAGTGAGGGCATCCAGAAGATTAACTTAGGAATTTTCTCTACAGGGCTCCTGGAGAGACCCAAAATGCACCCCGTAACTCGGGTTTGCTCTCCTTATTAAGGTCCCCCACTTTTATTGTGGGGCAGGCTGTGAGGAACAAGTAAAGAGGGCAAGTGACTTATCACCACAGTACAAGTTCAGTCCACTGTGCTGGACTGGCAGTAGTGTCTCTCATGTCAGATGACTTTCCACTGAGAAGACTGGTTGATCAAGGGTTTCTCAGTGGTGCCAGATATGAAACCAAGACAAGGGTGCATTTGGGTTGGAGTAGCCATGCTAGACAGGAGCATCCGTCTCAGACAGGGAAGCCACACGTGCATTTATAAAACAATGTGCCAGTGACAATGGCACTGAGGACAGCTGGCAGAGGGCCACCAGTGTCTGTACTATTCATCTCAGTCTGCAGAAACATTGGCCACATGGAAAACACGTAGTGGGAATGGTTCGCAAATTGGGTTAACTTCCAAACCATGCCTGGGAATTGACTGGAGAACGCTAGCTGGCCTAAGTCAGAACTGGGCCAAGGGCCACGCTAACTGTTCAACAGTAGGTACGAATGAATTCCAGCACCCTGAAGTGTTTAAATACTGGCATAAATGTAGTCTGTATTGGCACTTTCCATCCCCTGCCATTTTTCCCCTGGGAAAGAGGGACTCAGCGGCATCCTCCCCAACGGCAGCTGTGGGTACCCCCCACAAGCTGACGTAGCTGTGTCCAGTAATATCTTCGATGAAGAATCTTAACCTTCAGTGAGTTTAAAAGATGAGTATGATTTTTGGAGGCTGTGGGAGTATCATGGGACAGAACTGTTTCAGACTGAAAATTATTATTGGAGACCGTGTGTAGGTTAGAGGTTAAACATGAATTTGTATTTTATAAAACCTCTTCTCCTGCACTGACTTGTCAAATATTGACATCAGGGTCCTATATTTCCCACATTAGATTGATGACCTCACATATTCTGCTAAAATAAGATTTTAAAAGCTAGTTTAGGTGCCTGTGATGTCAGCAGGAAAAATATGGAAAATCCTAACCCCAAGTTCTGGCTGAAATAGTAAACAGGATATGGTATTTAAATTTTTCTTTTAAGATGCATTTACCTTACAGGCCTGCTGGATAAACAACATCTGAGATTTTATACTGCATTGGGATTCTTTGTGTGGTTTTTGGTAAAAGTTTGTGAGCCACATTTGAAGGTATTAGTTTTTTTCCCAAAACAAATATGGATGCCTGAATATACTGCTAGAGATTTCACTGAGGAAATTCATTAATATTCTGAGAAGAAAACAGGTTAGTCAATGCCTTCATTAATACAAATGCCATACATGAGGATATAAGACATAAAAACTGCATATAGATGCTTGATATTAAGTTGGACACTCAGCAAACTAGTCAGAAAATGTAATAGCAGCAGGGTGAAATGCAGAAAAGTGGTCTGTACAGCCACAGCCCCATCACCCATGGGGACATATCATGTCTGCCAGCCCTAATCCACTCCAAAAATCAGTGCTGAAAAGGCCAAGTCCCTTCTGGGCTTTAAACAAAGAAATTAGATGCAGAAAGAGAACTACATCCATTTTGCAAGGATGAGTACTGGGTCATGGGTCTTTATATTTTTTTGTAAAGAAAACCTTTCCGAGGTGGTTATTCTCATGAACAGCCAAAACAGACGTCCTTCTGACAATATAATTTGAAACTCCAGAAACACAGTTCAGGATCAATCCTCTGTTCCCATACAATCTTTATTTACTTTGGGTTTGTGTTTTTGAGGGGTTGGTTTTGGTTTTGGTTTTGGTTTTTTTTTCTGTTAAGTTTTTTCTTAGCTCGAATTTTACAGCACTACAAGAAAAAAAAAAAACTCAGTATTGATCCTTTAAGGTTAAGAACTTGGTGCACTTAAATTATTCTAACCCAGAGAGTTTGAAATTTATAGTCCCTCTTGAACCTCCCTGCCTCACCAGCTTCCTTGGGAGGACCCTGCTGCAGGCTGCACGCCAACTGCAGTAAAATTTAAAGAGGTGAGAGAGAAACTTCCCAGAAAATATAAACATTTCATGGAAATGAAATAAGTCTTCCCTTATAGGAACTCACCTCAGCAAGCTTTAGATAAATGGAAAGGTATTCAGAATTGTAAGTGGATATAAAGTGTGGTGTTTTAGATACATTTGTTTATGAGCAATGCAGAAATGCGTATTGTCTTAAGATGGTAGAGTCAAACAGCAAGGGGCTGTCAGGCCCCCTCCCCCTGTCCCGAGGTCAGCAGCAAGCACGAAAGCACCGGCTGCAGAGTCGGCTGGCTCTGGTTTGTGCCTCCCTCCAGGATGGATGGCAGCCGCACACACCTTCGCCCCCCCAGAACAAATCCCCCGCTCGCTGCAGCCACAAGGCTTGAACTCATGACATCAATACACCCTGCGAGGGATCTGAAATATTCCCCAAGTTCGGAGATGGGAAACTCGGAATAATAGCAGCGAGCAAGGCACAGGAAAGTACTCTCCTTCTGTGTCCCAGGTCTCTGGCTGACACAACACAGAAGGCTCACACGGCTGCACAATAACAACAACTGTGGAGAGAAATAAAGTGTGAGCATCAGAAGGGCTGTAAATTCCTCAGCCCCGCTCGCTGGGCACCGGCTCCCGAGGCCTGCTCCTCTTGCAGCTTTCCGTGACACGCGTTTGCTCAGAAATCTCCCCACATCCACGGAGGGTCTGGGAAGCTGCTGGGAAAATGACAGGCTGGAAGCAGGAACAGGATTTCAGAAGGGAACTTTTTGCCTGGGAAGATGCTGGATAGTTCAGGTCCAGTGGTGGCTCAGAAATGTGAGGGGTTTGGTGCACATCCAGTGCTGCTCTCTTTCTGAAGGTCTCTGTCATGACCTCAGAAGAAACCTGCCAACAGATCTAAATGTTGCTTTTCTGGCCATCCTCCTCACACGGCCAATCATTCATTCAGCAGTGACTCATGCAAAGATCATGGGCAAATATAAGGTAGGTGTGTGCAGGCCCAGCCTCACGGGCTCGCTGCCCAGCGGCGGGGTGTTTGCTCACACCGCGCTCTACCCCCATCAGCAAGTTTTCCTTGTAAATGGTTAACTGACCCCTAAGTGTACCCACAAGAAACCATATGTTCACTTCTGTACATGCAGAGAAATCACAGATAAAATCATGCCTCTATCAGGCTTGTCATATTTAATAGGAAATATAGGAAGGGAAAGCTGATGCACAGGATAAATCATGCAGTTCTACCAACTGTTCCCAAGTTTTTAAAGACATTTAGCAAATCCTTCTAAGGTTTCCTTTGCCAGTGAATTTTAACTCTATGCTACCGCTGCAGACATTGCTTATGTGGATGTGTTTCTGTGAGAATGAACATCAGCAAAAGCAGAGAAGTGATGCTGCACTCCAAAATGCCATTGAGTGTCACAGGATAGGTGCTTGGGATGTTTCTAATGCATAAAGCAAGGTAATTGCTGTCCTTCAAACGCCAAACAGGGATATCAGCAAAGGAAGAAAGAAGGCAGAAGCTTCTGAAATACAGATCAAGCCAATGAGCCATGCAGTTTGGAGATGCCTGCTACTGAGATTTTGGAAGTTTCTGTCTAGGAAGGCATGTGAGAGTCTGTCTTTGAAATCAAGCTGGAAATTTTCTCCCTGTTTCTTCCACAGTTGGAAAAGCTCTAACTATTTTCCAGCAAACACTCATACACATGCATACACCATGGCTGATTCTGTGGTAAAAGTGCTGAACTGGGGAGACAACTGTGAGTTCTGCTGTGGGGCCAGTAGCATCCCCTCCATAGTACTGGGTTGATTATTTCAGATCTCATTCAAATTTGAAAGAAGTTGTCTGGATTTGACCCTGATTGCAGCTGACACTGTCTCAAGCCCTTAATCTCTGTGATCCTTGGTTCCTGTTCAGTCAAGCAACACCAGTTGCACTCTCACTCCTTGTCTTACCTATTTAGCTGTGCAGCTCAGGACAAGGGACTGCCTTTTCTTCCTGTGTCACAAATATCCAAGGACCCCTTGGTCTTGGTCAGGGTCCCTGAATTCTGCCTTTATTATGATTGCCACTTGTGCATTATGAGAGCTGATTAGGCCATGAATCTCATGTTAACAATGTAAAATAAAAAGAAGCAAAAAGTCGCAAAGCCTGGCATTTCCACACTTTGTAACTGACTGGAATGGTTTCTGAGGTTGGGTTTTCCTTTCCCAGTTGTTTCCACAGAAATGTAAAAACCCAATTCATTTAGAAACTTAAACCCATGCAATATTTGTGCATAGGAAATACGTTCTGTGAGTATTCAGCTCGGATTTTTTCTAGAGGTTCTTTTTTTTTCCTTTTTGAATGTTTGTTTCTTACATACCAGCCAACCTCAGACAAGTCCTTGCTCAGCAATTGAAAGCTGGCTTCATGCTTACTGACATCACCAAGAGTTTTCAGAAAGTTCTTCTAAAGGAGTTTTAAGAGACAATAAGCAGCAAGCTTGAAGAAAAAGTTGTCAAAACATAAATATGGAAAGGAGACAGTGTCACCCCACTCCTTCCGCATGAAAGTTTGGGGAATGACTGTAGGGAGAAGCATCACAGGCTATAAATCTTCATTTTAATCTTTTAGCCAAAAGCCATATCTTTCTAGTCAGCTAATAGCATTTTGACCGGGTGTGCAGCTGAATTTCTGTGAAAGTGAAGTAAGGGATACTGCAGGAAGATTCAGTAGTTTAGAGGCAAAATTCTTCACACCAGTGCCTTTGAAATGGGAGCACTGGTGTTGCAAGTCTGCTCTCTCAGAAAAGCTTTATTGTCCAAAATTTATTTTAGAAATTTCATGAGTGAAGTTACAGATCAAACAAGGATGTCATTGCTTTAGCCAAAAGCAGACAGGGTATGGACAGATGCAATGCCCCCACAACCTCCCCATTCCTCGTACTTTAAAATTTAAACTTGCAGCCTCTTTGCAATCACAGCACTGTCCCAGCCTCCATCAGGGCTTTTTCACAGCCCTCCCATCAGTCCTCACCATACCATTAGTTTGCATCATGGGCTGCCTCTGGTTCTGCCATTCCCCGCACCCTGGACCACTACCTCCCAGTGGTGGCACAGCCCACACATGCAGCTCTCCAGAAGAAACAGGCATGTTACTTTCATGGCTTCAATAGCCTGTGCCTGTGTTACAAAACCCAGCCTGAGACCTGTGTTGGATGTCTGACAGCCCTCCACCCCATCAGTGTGACTTTCCCTGGACAAAGGAGCTCTTCACCACCAGGAGTGACAGAGAAGGGTGAGGACTTCAGTGCCGGCAGATGGGTATGTGGATGCCCAAACGCATGGCTATCAGGGGTCTGTTGAAGAACAGCAGCCTCAACCTCTGGGCTACCCACAGATTCATGGCCAGAGCAGTACCTTTCCCCAAAGCCACAGTCAGCCTGGTCAAGTACACTATTCCTCTTGGCCTTTAGTCCATGCTTATGCTTGTGTTTGTTCATTTTCTTCACCTTTCTGCTAATGAGATGGAGTAACTGGTTACCCTTGTGGGCCTTGCTGTACCCCAGAGGGGTTTCCTGCGAGCACAGAGGACTAGACATGTATGGGTTCTCAGGAACATGTTTTAGCATTTCTGAGAAGTCATCACTTACAAGTTCTACTGCGAAGGCATAGGCAACCCCTGAGTGTGAGCATTGCATGAGAGGGGAAAGAAGCCAGGGCTTGCTGTCACTGTTTAATGTATCTGCAGTATCCTGAAGGCATGCATGGAGAAGGCAGAGGGATAGCAGCAATGCTGCAGCTTCACTCTTTTTTGTGACATATTAGATCCAGAAGAGAAAGAATTGCCTTGTAGGGAGCATAAATCAGGAGCTGCTTTCAGCTTTTAAAATACAGTAAAGTTTGTATGAATATAATTATAGCCTCTGATGCAAATAAAACAAGATGTGACAGACACAGAAGGCCGCCACTACTAAGCTAATGCTATAAAACTTCAGTAAGTGACTAGCAGTTGGCAGCAAGTTCAAAGATAATTTTACTCTCCCCTGACGTTGATATTGTGTCTAAGATATCTCTTTTTAAAGCTTTTTGTTTAATTTTATAAACTTTTAAAACAATGACTAGTTAGGATTGCCTTGAGCTGCATCATTTAAGCCAAATTTATTCATTCCAAAGTACCAAATAACTTTCTTCAGTCACCAAAAAACAATGGTATGCTTTTTGTGGTATTTGTTGCTTGACAGTGATGTTATATTTTCATACTACAAACTATATATTCTATTTTCCAAATTAGACTATTTGAGGCTATTTTTTAACTTCTTTCTAAAGCCAGTCTTACTGCATCTCTCTGAAAGACTACTTCACTCTACATGTCCCACAGACAAATACGTGGAGTTTTTATACATACACACAAACGTGTATGTTCACCCAGCAGCCATGAAAAGTTCAGTTCCTCCACACCCTGAACAGCTCCCTGTGGCTACAGGGACCCTAAGACAAGAGGAGCTGTCCTGATCCCCACCCAGCTTGGGATGTCCCCAGACCACTATCTTTGGAGTCTGAGAAGGTACACTTTGGGAAGAACTGCTATTTGCATGTTCTGGTCTTACGGTCTTCCCTCAACATCCATGACTGCCACTGTCAGAAACAGGACCACAGACTTTTGGTCCAATCCAGTATGGGTGGGCACCCCAGTGGTTGTTAGTGCCTGGCTTCTAGGCAACTGCCCTGACCAATAGCCTTTATTTCTCTTCCATTAGCAAGAAACAGTTTCATATGTCTTTTCATGAAAGAACTGGTCTACAATGAGGCATTTCAGAATCTGCAGCTTTAAATTCCAAAGTCTACTCCAGTTTGGTTTTTGTTTTTTTTTAATAGACTACTTTCCTTATGTGTGTGGCAGAGCAGTGTTCAAATATGTGGGCAATGTTCTCTATAAGGTATGCAGGTTTCATAAATAGATACAGCAACATTATTTATATGCCAGGTAAAGCAGTCGGATCAGGTACACAATATCCAGAGGACTGTCCTCTCAGAAATTTGCACAATTTAGGGATTCTGCTTCCCTCTCTGTTAGAAGTTACCCAACTGTTCCCCATTTGACTGCTTGGATACTCACCAAGTAATCAATCACCATGACTCCTCTCAAAGATAACATTCTGAGCAAGAGTAAATTATAATGATGAAGTCTCCAAGGGAGTATTTAAGCAAACTATAATTACAAAAGGTTACTATCTATGACACTTTCAACTGCATATTCCTTATCACCAAGTCTCCTACAATTTGTAACCTTAATTTATAGCCTCCTGGGCTACATTTGTCTTATAAGTTGCCAAATTTCTCTGGTCTGACCCCTAAAATGCTCAGAAATTAGGTTGGCTGATGTACATTCTATGTTTTGTAAGGCCAGACACTGTAAGGATCATAATCACCACTGCCATAGTAGTGGTTTAATAAGCAGGGATGCATAGTTCTCATAGAGGTGTGCAGCCATGGCTTGCATTGCTTTTACGTCAATAAATATTTATGTTGTTGGCACACATTTTCCTCTTGCAACTAGAACATGGTGCTGGCTGCATTGGTCTTCAGTAGTATCTCTGTGCCTCCCTGTAGCAGCCTCTTTTTTTGGTAGGTGACGTTTACATCTTAGGGATGTTACACACAGGTGTGTCATGTCATGTGATGCCATCTCGGAAAGGTTGCTTGTAAGCACAGCTATTCCCTGCTCAGGCTATGCCATCTGCATGCTCAGAGAACATAGAACAAACCATCATTTTTTGCTCCCTAAGTAGGGGAGTTCTTACTCTTCATCCTGGGACAAGCTGTTCTATGATGAGCTAATTCCAAAAAGAAACCTTCCTTTTGTCACCTGGATGCAGCAATTCCCCACGTCGCTAAAGCAGATCTTTCCATACAGTGTCATGCTCATACTTCAGCGTCAGTTCTGCTCTAGCAAATTTCTCTGACCCATTAGAATGGGCCCTCAGAGCTACACAGATACAGAGAGTGCCTGCACAAAGCTATTCGGATGAGTCGCACCCCAGAGGGGAATTAGAGTCTTGATGCCACTCAATGCAAATGTCAGCTTTTGTGCTGCCAGACTAGGAAGGGGGTGGCTATAAATCTCTGATTAGAGACAACTAGAACCACAAATTGGAAGATCCTGCAGAAACCCATCCAGGCACCCACAGACTTGAAGTTCCTGCTCTGTTGCCTTTACTAGTGTTAACCCTAAAGCCAAACCCCAGAAGGCAGGTGTCTCACCTCAAGCTGCACAGCAAAGTGGATGCAGGGAAGGGTAGGAAAACTAACAGCTTGCATGGGCCAACATACTGTTTTAAATCTCAGGTATAATAGGAGCTGTATTGTTATTGTTTGTCTTCCTTAGGTCATTGCAGCAAAAGCAAGGGGAACATGACCATGTGCAAAATGGGGAACGTGACATAGGAGATGGTCATACCAATCCCTGATATTCTCCTTTATCTCTCACTATTGCAGGCCATTTAGTCTTCATCTCCACTGCAGTTGTGAGAGTCATCTAAATCATAGCTGCTTTCACTCTGAGCAATATGACTTTCACCAAGTCATTTGCTGTTTTGAGCATAATGAAGTTTTGCAAAATGCCTGGTTTTTCGATCCCACTGAATAAGACTATCCAGTAACCTAATACTAGTCAGTGCCAAAGAGCAGGCAGTCTTCAGCACTGCCTGCTAAATGTCCCTCCCCACGCCCCAGCACCTATTCTGGCCTGAGATGACATCACAGATCTCCTGAAGGAATTAGAAACAAAGAGTGACAATGGCAGCAGAGAACAGTCTTGGGCAAAGGAAAACAAGAAGATCCAATGCACCTACAGTATGACAGCTGGCAACAACTTGCCCCATTGATGCTGCCACAGCAGAAGCTCTGGGCCAGTGCTGGGAAGGCCGTGTAGCAGCTGTGGTCCACACAGTTTAGTGAAAAAATTAATGCAATCAATTACTTTCCAAGAATGTCTTGTCTAATGAATCACTGGGCCATTAACTGAACAGTTGTAATATATGTTCCCAATGTCCAGTATTGCTTGAATAATCCCAAAGGGAATAATTAGAAGGACATGGAGAAATGTGTAATGCATTACTGGATCCTAATAAGTACAATGACTCTGTAGCATACTGCCAGTGATTTAGAAAGGAGTCAGTGGATGGAAGACAAAGAGGAAGAGAGAGTGGCAAGATGTATGAGTAGCTGATGTTAATACCTTGCTGTGACTTTAGAGAATTTGTGTATCTCTTTAATGGCATTAAGACTGAAGATGTGAAGCAGAGCAGGAAGGAAGTTATTTAAATTCAATGGTCAGATTGTTTCTAGATATGGGATTTAGTCCTCCCTGTGTCTAGGCTACTAGTCTGACTTGCTCCCTATTTATTGTAGACCCTGGTGTCTACATAATCCATACTTCAGTCATGATACTTCATGACACTCTAGTTAGCCAGTTAGTTCCATCCTTGAAACAACTCAAGCAGAGCTGGCTGAGTAATTCAGACAAGGGATACTCCAGGCAGCAATTATGCATGAGAAGAGGCAAATTTCCCTGCCTCTGCCCAGGCCAGGCTTCTAACACTACCCCAAAAGCCTCCATCCACCTTTGTGCCATGCCACAAGGCACGGAATATTCATCCCCTGTGTAATGTTTTAAAAATTATCTAGCCCCGCGCACCTTTCACTGTTACAGAAATTTTTTGGGAGTATAAGGCATCCAGAGGAGACATGACCGACTTCTCCAGGGTATGAATGGACATGCTCTTCCCCAAAGGATGCTAGCCATGAACAACACAGACATGAGCCAGTTGACATCATCTGGGCTGGATGCCAGGGTCCTCCTTCTGGCATGGCCCAGCAAATAGATAGCTATAGACATAGCAGAATGGTGCTTTAGTCTGTCTACCTCAGTTTCCCATCCTTATATGCTACTATGGCTATTAATATTCGTATAGGTCAATATTAGGGACCAAGCTAAGCACTGTTACAGTCTGTAGCCCCACACAATAAGAGCTGGTAGGCACAGTAGGATAGAGATAGGGGCAGCATAGGAGAAGATGTTTATTTGAAAGCTTATTTGAAAATGGGAAAATGTGGACAGTGACTGGCAAAACTGACCGACTAATAGCAAGTGGGATATGACAGCAAGATGCTATAAACTGTGATGGATCATGGAAAGAAGTCAAGTAGCACACATTTGAGGCAATGAAAAGAGTCAGTGGAAGGATGAATAGAGAGCTCAGGTGAAAATTATCTTTGCAGTTTGGGCAGGGGGCAGGGAGAGGAAGTCTAGAAAAGCAGGCTGCAATATTGGAGCAGAAAATGATGACAGTGTTAGTAAGAATTTTTAAATGCTAAATCAAGTTGAAACTAATTCAAACAACAAGTGAATTCCTGCTATCTTTCCAGGTACCTACAAGTCTGTCTGTTAGGGCAGCATCTTGTATCTGCTTTTTTACAGTACAAGGTAAATGATTTTCTGTCATCCTGTTTATGTCAATTATGAGCCAGATGTAAAAAGTGCTCACCCTATGCCTCTCAAATCCACCAAACTATTCAGCAAACTCAGGGCTACAGCCTATGTGCATGGAGAAAACAAACTCAATGTTGGGGGACTGTTCTTGTCCCTCAGATGTTCCATGAACTGTAGACATCTGCTGTGTTTTCAAATGATGATAGCAAAGTTCATTGCTGCTGAATGTCAGTACACAGTTGGATGACCAGCAGCCTGGTAAAGAAGCCTTATCCCACTTCATTCTCTCTCTGCCCATGTCGTCCCGTCCTCTTCACCCCCCACCACAATATTTATTTAATTTCACATCAAATAGATCAATATGATGCTTGAGCCAAAGCTTTAGGGCAAGCACCTGGCTCTGACCTTCCTGGTTCTCTACAACAAGCAGGATCTTAAAGGTTACCTAAGGTTGATATAAAGCTAAATCTCAGAGGGAGTTCCAACTCTAGAGAGCCTTTACCAGAGAGTGCATAGGATGGGGAACTGGTCCTAGCTGAATGTCCAGGGCACATGAAAGGCTCTCCTACCAATGTTACCGGGGGGAAAAAAAAAAACACAACAAGAAAAAAAGCCAAAAACAGGGAAAGAGAAAAAACCGAGTCATTTGTCAGCTGCTGAACTTTCACCACCACGTCTAGGGGAAAAGACATGTCCTGCCCTGCTCCATCAGATTTGCCCTGCAATCTCCTGACTGCTTATCTCAAGATGATCAGAAATGTGGAGAGATGCTGCTCTGGAACAATGAACACAACTTTTCCTTGGAGCAGAAGGCTCTGCACAGGGCCTGCCAGCGATGCTGCGCTGGTGGGGCCTCAAAAACTCCAAGGGGAACAATGTCACCAGCCCAGCCCTGTACATCACACTGTAGTGCACTATTATTGCACAATAATGGGGGGGCAGAGACTGGAGGATCTGCATGTCCATGGCACCAGGAGTCAGTTATTACAAAATTAAGCTAAGCTGGCTCCTCATAAAACCCCTTTGGTGGAAAATCTCCCTTTACACACCTAAGACTGTGAGAAGACATAAATAATTCACTGTCCTGTATTTTTCTTACTGCAGAAAAGATTTCAGGTAATAGTTATAAGAACATAAAAACAGAGATATACATCCACCATCCACATTTTTTTCCTCATAAGGATGAAGAGTACATTAAGTGACCTTCCTTTCCAATAGGATAAGAAATCTAATGCCAGCTTAAGAAACTTAAAAGTTGTTAGCAGTTATATATTACTGGCAACATATTTTACACTAGGCAGCTATGAAAAAAAGTAATAAAAAATGCAATTAAATGTCTGAACTGTTGCTATTTTGGAAATTAAAACAACACACAGTATCCTTGCTGCAGCTTATATTACTTACTTATGACTTGTGCACAGTTATTTTCACCAGTTTAACCATGCTTCTTTTCCATAAAAGTCTGCTGTTAATAGGTCCTTTGGGGACCCTGAAAATAACAAGATCTGTAATAAAAAAATTAATAACACTGAGAGAAAACTCAAATTAGAAAGGCTTTTTAGAGCACATTAAAGATTGTATTTAAAAAAAAAAAAAAAGAAATATTTGCAGAGAAATCCCCCAGTGCTCTGCAGCAGGTAAAACCAAACTACCATTGCTGAGAAGTAAAAGAAGGGAAGTCCAGTCTTCAAAAGAGTGTCGTGACTTTACTACGCGCATGACTTTGTGTTATTGAGAATACTAAATTCTCTGATGTTGCATTAAAGAATCTTGTTCTCTTGATAAAATCACACAATCATATGGGGTGCCAGTGAACATCAGTCATGTTTACATTACTTCTACATATAAATTCTTCCTGTACATGAAAAATTCTAAAGGCAGTACTGCCCAATTCACTGAGCAGAAGATAGAAATCAGATTCATTTAAGGTTACAACTATTCCTAACAGAGAGTATAAGCTAAGGGAGAGAAGGAAAGAGAATTATACAAACAAAACCTGTTACTGAATATTGCCAGTAGAATGCTGGTAGAATGCTGAATTCTGTGGTTTCAAAAGATAATGGTTTGCTTTTCCCTGTTGCTCAGAATTTGTCAACTATTTGTCTAATTGGGACACTGATTCAGGGGTTGTATGTAGCAGGACTACAAAGAGTTCTAAAGATTTTACTGTTTCCAATGGAAATGGTGAACTGTCTGATGCAGAAAAGGCAGTGTTCAGCATATATTTCTATCCCAAATGTGAGAAAAATTCACCAAAAATGGTTATATTGATGGAAGGTGATGAAACAAATTTCATCAGAGTGAGTCTGAAGGTTACTAAAGAGCAATCATTAACGTCAGATATTTTTAAATCAACAAATCCAAATCATTTGCATCCAAGCATTCAAGAAGAAATAAGTAAAGATTGACTTGAACTTTCAATGCTAATTCTTTCGAGAGGCCTTTGAGCATTTGGCAGTTTGGAAGAAAATTAATTTTTATTTAGAAAGAGTATATGAAGTAGTCCAAGGGTTTGTAAGCCAGTAAAACCAGACTTCAGTTTCACCATTATTTTGACAATGGTTGAAAGGTAGTCTTAGAATCAGTGCCAGCAAAGTTATATTTATGGAGAATAATTCTGAGACTAAATCTATCTTTTTTCCACATGGATTGCTAAGATTGATACAAGTGCTGCTGAAAGAGGCTTCACTACAATAACTGACCGGTTATAAGACAAAATTTTAATTTAGAAACCAAAAAAGCCTTGAAACGAATATGCAACATGCAAAGTGGATTGAAAACGGCTAATGGATAATGTCAGAATGTGTTTGTTAATAAGAAACGATTGCTTAGTAGGCATGGCTCTAGAAAGGAGCTGAAACTGTGTAAATTCAGGCTAAAATTAAGTCAGTGTTGGGTTTTGGTCTTTTTTTTCCCTTTTACTGTGAGGAAAGCTAAGTAACTTATTGAGAGTTGTAGTGGACTTTCCCTAATAGCACTTTTTTTCTATAGAGATTATGTGTTTTTACTAAAATGAACTCTTTAGTTCCAATGTCATGACTTTCAGGAAGTCCCATGTCTTATGTTCTGTAGGAGGTTGGAGCAGTTGATTACCATGGTCCCCTAGAATCTTCATAAATGGGTGACCAAGAGACATGATTCACCTGGCCAGCCACACTGCTACCTGTGTTTCCTTTGCTCTGCTGCGTATTTTCTCAGGCAGACGTTGCATGTATAGTGGTCTTTCTGCACGGCAGTGCAAACATCAAGGACATACTCACACTTGTCGTTCATGTCACAGGAGTCCAAAACATTCACACAACGGTGGTGTCAAAATACTAGCTTCTGAGAATAAACCTGCACATTACAGCTTCCCTGCCATGGAGTTTGCTGGAGAGGTTTCTCACATGCTCTCTCACTCATGGTCCACCCTTGCTGCATCATCACTTGTTCCAATATAATGGTCTATGAGACTGCACTGTAAACTGAATCTTTGGAGTGACCTGGGTTAAAAATAACCCTCTTCAAAAAACATGTATAAACCAAATTCATTATCAGTAAATACAGTTAAATTAAGATTGCAATTGAATTGGGTAATTCCAGCTTGGGTACCTCTCAGGGGCTACCCAAAAGCTGCAGTGTTATTTCCACCCCTTTTATCCTGACACAAACTGCTCCTAGCACCGGGGTTAGCTAAGGAGTAGCAATCTAACAACTGCTGCATTTGGGAAAAGGGACAGAGGTGAACAGTTTTCTGTTTCACAATACTAACAAGCTTGGCTGGCATTTCTCTGGGAGACTGTGGTAGCTCTGGGATATTAACAATTACTTTCCCACAGACCATTAATGCTTAATTCATCTACCTCTTCGCTGCTGATTCTAACCTAAGATTTCTGGATCTTCCTAGGGGTGTGGCAGGGGTTGATGCAAGCAAGCTGAATTATTTTGGCTGCTAATAAAAATTCTAACATTTGTACAAGTCTGCAACGATCACAAATCCTTATCTGCATAGTATATGCAGGAGAAAATTGAGCAATCCTTGATGGGTCTTCTAGTGTTGGACTTCATGGCTATTCCTGCTGCAGATACTGTTGCTGCCTTTCTCAGGGTAGAAAATGTGAGCAGGATATGAGACAGGAGCAAAGCTGGGAAGTATCAGTCAGTAGGTCTTTCAGTATGCCCAGAGGAACCAGGAAGGGAATGAGATGCACTTAGAGAAGTGCTGGAAGCAAAACCCACTTCAGGAATACATCAGTGCCCATTACAATATGGGTAACTACTTTCCCATCTCTCAACTGTTGTGGGAAGCATGAGGCAGCTGTGGATGCTTTACACACACTTCTTGTGTTTGAAGATTATGAGGATTTGTTACCACATCCCCCATTAGCCACTGAAGCTAACAGCACTGAAAGCGTACAGGTAAACCCATGCTCTCAGAGTAAGGAAGGTGCAGCACTGTAAAAACATTCCTGTCTCATACAAGGGTGTGCAAGCCCTTTTTGTCCAGCCATCCTATGGGAAAGGATCCCTCAGACCCTTGAAAAACATGAAAAACCCACCGTACAAAGGATGGTGTAACCTGTTTCGAAACAGGTGATCTTCAGTGGCTGGGTGGCAAAAGGAGCACCTGAGGGCATGTGGCTCCTCCTCTTCCCCAAAACTCCAAGTGCCCATCCTGTCTTTTTTTGAAGCCAGAAGCAAACCTAGGAAAAATCACATTTATGGTGGATCCTTTGGCTGCAATCTGTAGTCAGGGTTTTGAAGCCTAGACAGACTCTATGATTTGTCCTTCTTTTTTTTTTTTTTTTTTTTTTTGCAGTCCTAGCCCTTCTTTTTAATCCAACATAACTACTCGAGTAATTAAAAATAATTACATTAACTGATCACACCCAAAAGAGGTCACCATCAGAAGCCAGTTTTGTTTATTCTTGTGTCATCCAGGCTTTGTAATGTAAAACAATAATGGAAGAGCACTTTTGTAAAAGCACACGTGAACTCCTTCATGTGATGGAAACAACTCTGAAGACAAGTTGTAAAAGCCCAGATGTGTGAGAAGTCTTACTCTGCAGCCTTTTAAACTGCAGACTTTGGTGTGAGATATATTTTAATAACAAAAACATCCTCTGCACAGATGAACAAAGACTAAGGGACTACAGCATACTATATTGCCATTAGAGCTGCTATTTTTATTATTCATTATCCCAGCATCCAAAATGTGTCAGGTAACAAACAAATGTGAAAGGAAGTATTAACATACAGGTTACCTGAGGGAGAAAACTTAAGGATTGCCATAATCCTGTTATGCAAGAAACTTTATATGATTTGAACTTTATGACAGTAGGCAATCAGAAGTGCTTGCTAAATACTAATTGCACATGAGGTGGCCAAACATCTGGGTTTATAGTTTTATAACCAAACATTGCTGGCAATGTTTATATAGTCCCGCAGCAGTGGCATCCAAGACCTAGATCTCTGACAGCTGATGTCAGCTTCTATGGACTCAGAGCAAAACACTGGTAGCAACAAAATTAGAAGTTTAAATGATCATGCATTATTGAAACTTTCTCTTGCTTGCTCTGTCTAAAGATCATTTTGTGTAGTTGAGAACTGCCTTGCTACACAGAGAAGCAAAATGGTTAACTAGCAAACTGACATCTGGTGCTCCGAAAGAGCCAAGAATGTTACTGCAGAGGTCACAAGGTGAGTTGCGTAGTCCCGGAATAAAATGAACCAGGAGATTTCATGTACAGAGTATCACATTTCTGAGCATATTCTTGACATCTTATCATATACACATCACCACTGTTATAAATGGGTCGTAATAGCAGTTCCCTTTGAATGCAGTGCTTAAATATACAGTATTCATCCAACAAATTCCCTGGTTTTGAAGAGATTTGAAAGCCATACATTTTTAAAGTAATATGCTCAACATGAATGAATGAGTCCCTGCAAGGTGTAGACAATGACTAACCAACGGAGACAAAGACATTTATACAATTTCTCCCATTTTTTTATTTAGTTCCTCTATTCATCTACACATCTACCTGGCAAAACTGGCAGCAAGAGAGAAGCATTATCTATGGAAATTATTTTTGAAATTATGAGGAGGTAAAATGTTCTTTGCGTTCTTAATGGTGTTTAAATGGGAGAAATATACTCCATGTGCTGCAGAGCAAAACTAGCGCGTTGCAGCAAGCCAAGAGAGAACAGACATGGCTTGGTGTGAAGCCCTCAGCTGAGAAGCACGGCTGGCAATGATGATCACTGTCTGCTGCCCTTTGCCTGCCCCGCACCCCCCCTGCTCCATGGGTGTCTCAGTCTGTCCGACAGCAACAGCTGTGCCCCCATTAATACCCCGGGTACTGAAGTAAAACCAGCAGTAACGCCACAAACACAAGGTGAAACGCATTCATTTTTTCTCATGGGGGAAATTTAAAGTAATATTTTGGGTTTGCATTTGCAATGCACTGAGTGCAGAGAGTTAGACGTGCTGGTTCTGCTGATATATAGTAATTACCTAAACTGTGGTAATGTAATCCTGTGACTGAGCAGTTTGTCTTATTTAATACGGGTACATAAATACTAGGCTGTTTATAATATACATCAAATACCATCTAATTTCACCTTTCCTTTTGTGACTAATTGCTGTGCAGTCACAGCTGGCATTCATGAAGAAATGCCAAGAGTATAAAAACCCCTTTCTACCCTGCTGATGAGGTAGCTGAAAAAATTTTCATTGCATGGCAAGGAGGAAGAGAAGGGAGCACTCTGGACAGAATAGTGAAAGCAAAGCCAAGACTTGTAGTGCAAGATTGTATTTTTCATTATATCAGCTGATACAATAGGGTCAGCCAAGCTTCTGGGTACACAGGCCTTCTTCATGTCTGAAATAGCAGCATATGAGAGACAACAGACGAGAGAAATTCAAATTGGAGAGAAGAGGCAGGGTGAGGCGAAACCTTCTCCTCTGTATGATTCTGGCAATCCAACACTCCAAGTGTCTCATCTGACTTTCCTTTGCAGTGCCAGTTTCTTCCTAAACACTGCTCAGTGCTTGTCCTACCAGAAGCAACAGTTTTTAGTATCTCTAAAGATATGAAAGAAATCGTGGATGTTATTTCTTTCACTCTTTAAAATCTGCTAAGCACCTGCTAAGCATCCCGTGAATTCCACAGGATGACCACGAAGAAAAGCCTTTCCTGTCCTCAGCTGCATTTGTTCTTACATGAGGAGAAAGGATAAATGTGAGAGCATGATTTTCTGTGGACTTTTTTGACTTCTCATTACTACATTCTCTCTTTTTCATCTCTCATCTCAACAAAACCAAGCTATTTACAGTAAAATTGAACCCTTTTTGTTGCCTGCCTCTGGACTCACTGATCTTTGTATTGTAACATTTTAAGAATGAGGAAAGAAGTGGACAGAGTAACCCTAGAGCTTGGATCTGAGTAATGCAATTACTCAGTTTTTAGTTTGTTTGCCTAATTTTTATTTACTTTTCTTTGACTAGGGGTTGCACTTTCTCTGCAGAATTTGCTCTCCCAAACCATCTGTTCTCCTTCTTGCCAGCAGCCAAAATGTGTTCTCACTCCTCTGTAAGTCTGAGGGCACCCAGGCATCCTACATCCACACTGTCTGCACTTCTAGAGATTTTACTTTGCACTGACTCTGCAGACTTACTCGAATGCCACTAGCACCTGGTGAGCACTCCAAGAGTGCAATCCTGGTCTGAACAACAACATCTCTCGGTTGTGCTTTTGCATCTATTTCCTTCACTGTAAGCCTTCTGTCACCAGCAGCAACAATGCCAAAGGCACCTTATCACCAAAGTAAAGTTATATTTTCTCAAAAGGTATGTCAGTAGAATACTTTAAAGCCACATTTATTATAAAATTCATACTTGATCCCAGATAGTGTCCCTTAGGAACTTCATGTGTATTTATTCCAAATTGTCTTTTTAGTTCAGTTGCTCTGTAACATTTTCCTGGCATTCTGACAACATCTACTGACCTGCAGTGACACTACAAATCCAACAAGTTATTGATGGTTTTATGAGTTGTAACTAAGAGACATCAATTCAGCTAAGGTGTAAATAGCCTTCATGGGCCTCATAAAGTGGTGAGGCTCTGCTCTGCTTAATGCAAAAGGCTGAGGGGAAGCATCACAGTTCCAAGCCTCTGTCATAGAGACAGGACTGGGGTACTAGTGGGCGATGATTGCAATATGATAGATACTCATTTGCATATGCCAACGACTACCCTGAGTGCTGAATAAATGCTGGAAGACGTGACAGGGCCATTTCAGTAGAATGCCAGGGATCAGCTTTATATTGTAACATGACTACTTTTCACGCTTATGATAAGGGAGACTAGCTAGAATTTTACTCTGCTAAACATGCTTTTCTTCCCCGTGATACCAACGATGAACCACCGAAGTTAAACTACACAGGGCGGTCTCCTTACAACAGGTCTGAGGCAAGAGTGACCAAGACTCTGCGTTTTGTGAGAATGCAATGAGGATTTCAGATCGGACTCTTTTACAGTGCATCCATCTGTAACTGGCATAACCAATGTTTAGCAAAGCCATTTTTTTCAAGCTTACTAGCTGTTTCATTCTTGCAAAAACATTTCCAACTCAGTAACCGTCTATACAGAAAAAAATCTGTTATATGGTTAAAACAAGAGCCATGCAGGAAAAGCTATTTTTCTAGCTGCAGTGTGGCAGAAGTCCTGTTGGTCATATCGGTAGTTTTACCCAAGGTGAAATGATTGGTTGAGGAGGGTGGGTGCCTGTTCTTTCCACCACAGTACAGTTCATTTCCAATCCACTCTGTGCTAAGATCTGAGGGTACAGATCACTCCCAGTGTTTTGGGTTTACACTGGGAGCTGGCTCTTCATCACCACTGCTTTTTGAATATCTATTGTCAACACCAACAAATGTGCAAGCCTGCCTTCAGACGAGAACTGGAAATATTACTGGGATTATCTTGCATGTCAATGTCACTATCCAGTCACTTAACAATCACTCAAAGAAATGATATAAAATATCACTTTTTTACATAGATGAATAATAGAGTGTTTGTCAGTCACTTCTAGGCTGACTGAGCCCCTTTAACTCTCTGAAACTAGAGTCCTTTTTTTTTCTAAACCTCCCGAGAAAATGTTGACAAAACAGGCAATTTTGTGTAATTTCTCTGCGAGCTTCTGTCAGCACGAGAGGCAGTCAGAGCCCGCTCATTTCAGATAACACCACGGGGTAACCTTTGACATCCACCCCCTCGCTGCCTTCGAAGGCTCCTCTAAGTGCAACAGTTGTGTCTTTCAGGTTGGAGGATGCAGGCCCACAATCTGGGCTCTTGTTCGCTGAAGGCAGCCTTTGTTTCCCAGCTGACTAAGAAGCTCTTATAAAAGGGATAAGAAATGTAGCTAATAGCTCGAGAGTGGCCTAATCATCGGCTGCTATTACCCCTCCAATATTAGAGAGGATGACAGACCTATCAATAACAGAGCCCCAGGTGAGGTATGGGAGCCGATAACGTGAACTTTGGCTTGATCTTTGCTCTGCAGAACACAGTCCTTATTTGAAAGAGAAGCCAGCATCTATTTTTTTCCTCATATTGTGCCAAAAATCATTCAGCTCAGCAGCTTTTGTTGTGTTTTTCTATCTTAAACCACAGTTATTTGACCAATTTCATTTATAAGCAGAGATGAAAACTTAAGAACTCTCCTATCAGACCATGTAAGCTGGAGATACACACCTGTGTTCTTATGTCCACTTACATGATAGTAAACTGAGGTGAAAAGAAAAAGCAGGTCTCTGTGTGCTACTCGTCTTTATATGAATGTGAGTGTGGTCACATATGTACACAGTTTTGCATATGCAACATACGAAAGCTAAACATACAGCAAACGCATCATAATACCATCTTATGGTCATGACAAACTAAAACACAAGCAAAAGCTACAGACTAGTGCAACTGGATATACTCTTGCTTGAAAACAAAGCTTGGGCACACTGTGCAAGAGTCTCTTTTAGTACCATATAATCTCAGAAGTTATTAGCCTGGATCTGGTCTCCACACATCCCAGTGGCCAGCACCACGTGTTTCGGAGGAAGTGCAGGAGCTCTGCATTAAAAGACAGGAAAGACATCATATCTTTTTCGATCCATATTAAATCACATGCTACTCACTAATTAAAAGTATGTCTTCCATTAGCATCTTTATTGACAATATACATACAGCTCTTGTTAAAATCCAGATATGAAGAACTTCCCATGTCGCTGAGCTCCACACAGTGTGTTCAGTCACAGTGAAAGTCTTCCTGTTCTGGTAATACAAGACAAGAAAGCCACATCCCCATCCAGATTTTTGTCTCAGCTCCATGTTCTCATTTCATTCTTGGAAAGCATAGATCACAGTGTTGGACTATCAGTAAGTAACCCTCAAAACCAGCTCTTACTAGGGTACACTGCACCAAGGCTGGAAATGGGACCTCTACCCTGGCATCAGAGTGGGGAAGATACATTTCAGCGTACATTTTCAGTGCTGCCTGGAGAAAGCACCTTTATTATGCTGTTTTTCCACTGACTGCTTTTCTCCCGGAGGCTGACAGTCAATCAGGGACCTGCCCTCTGTTCCACCCACACATACAAAGGTTATCAAGGGCTGTCAGCTCGCAGAGCTCCACTTCCTTGGTAGGGAGAAAAGGAAGAACGTCTTTGCTTCTTCCGCCCCAGGCTAGGAAAAAAGGGAGGGAATCTGGTTTTAGTTCTGGCTGCGGCACCTCCTTAAGAGAGAGGGGACTGGTAGCAGTGGGAGGGAGGAGCTGAAGGTCCAGGGCTGATGAAAGGATAAGGGAGCCAGGGCAGAGTGGTGGACGTGATGATTCACTGGCTGCTCTCCTGGATGCATTCTCTGCCCCCAGTCTAGAGGGGAAATTAGGATAGGCCCTCGTCACCACAGGCTTAATTCCAGCCCTACAGAAATCGGTGGGAGTCCTTCCACTGGTTGCAGTGTGCCTGGGGTCTGGGGCTGTAAGCAACTGTTGCTCAAGTAGCTGGTACTGGGACAAATTCACTTTTCTCAGGACACTGAGAAACCCAGGATGCAAACCATGGAGTACTTAGCAGGCAGCTGCATACTCCCATTATGTTGCACTGAATGAAGCTTAGTATTTAGAAGAGATCACAGCTAAACAGGTTTTCTTCATTGTCAAACTATGTTTAGTTTTGTTTGTTTTTTTTTTTAAAAAAGATTTCTCTTTAATGCTTTTCTTTTGAAATAAGGGAACCTTTAATATAGCCAAAGTGGATGCTGTTTTTAAACAGATCAGTCTTTTGAGAATGTCTTTGTTTTCATCAGGTATTTAACTGGAGTTTAGTTACTAATGCTGGACTTATAGTAGCTAAAGCCAATATAATACTTTCCCGAAATATTACTCAGAACTGCTTAGGCTAATATTTCCAAAGCCAGAATTCTTTAAAAAGCTAAGAGCACAATCTCAAATGGCTCAGAGCCACATACCACAAAGTCTGACACTAAAACTTTTTTTACTCTAGGCAAGTTCTGTGTTCTTAAACTATTGTGTCAATCCTTGCATCAACTTCTGCTATGGCAGCCTTTTCCTAAGCATTGGTCATGGCAGTCTGAAAAGCACAAGAATTTATAATCCTAATACTCATGAGAGGATGCAATGAACAGATTGGGATCTAAACCCAAGGAAATGTGAGCCCAGGAAGGAATAATCCCTTTGAATGCCAGCAGCATGCAAAGGTGAAGGAACCACCCCAGCTGCACTCAGGGGCCCTTTTCAATTTCCTGGCTCAGAAGATTAAGCAGTTCTCTGCAGAGACTACTTCATCCAGCTACTGCTGCCTTGGTCTAGGAGCACGAAGAGCAGTTTTGATCTGAAAGATGCAGTGGTTCCAGATGTTAAGGCCCGCTAGCAGCTGGGCCCTGCATATAGAGCACCCCGACAGTCACAGCACTCGCTGAGCACGGGAGTCCCATCTCAGCAGAGCTAGCCCCTGCCTCAGGTCCCCTGCACCAGTGCCTCAGCAGGATGCCAGGCACTGGCCACTTTTCAGCTTTAAACTGGGCCGAAACCCTGACGTACCAGAAAGGCTTAATACGTGTGCCTGCAGCAACGCCCGCTGCACCGCAGCAGCCTGGATGTCCCAGTCCCTTGATGTTGTCCTTGAGAATGATAGTGGGCCTGCAGTCTTGCCATGTACACAGCACGACAATATGCAAACAAGGTCTGCAGAAAGGCACTGGTTTTCTAGAACCAAGGACAAGCAAGATGCCGACTGATTTGGCTGTGCTTTGCACACACAGTTCAATCAACATGCATCCTGGCAGCTGCCACATCTTGTCCAACCCAGGATGCACATTTGGAACATCCTCCTTTTTCTGCTAAACTCAGTCTGTTTTCTGTGAGTGAGGCAGGTTTGGTGTTTCCATTGTGCTGCAGCAATGCCATTAGTTATATTAACTACCCTCCACCCAGACATGACAATCCAGCATATCTCAAATTAGCCTTTTTATTGAAATCAATAAAGGAGAAGACACATGACACTAAACTATTTGGTGGCATCTTTGTTATAAACTCATTACTGGAAAAACAGCAATTGGACAGACCTTTAACCACTGTCATTGATTCTAGCACAGTGAGCGTGATCTATTGAGTTAATCAGTGAAGTTACTGCGGTTAGCAGTGTCTGTATGCTGCCCTGCTTAGGACTCAGCCAGATGTCTAGAAAAACTCCTCGTGTACAGGATAGTTGTAGGCCAGGTGCAAGTCTCACAAAAGCAAAAATTACACCACCACCACTCCCCAAACAGACTGGCTTTAAAGGCAGTATTTCACATTCTAGAAAAACCAAAAATAAAATGCCTTTGCACAGCCTCTAAGGTCCAAGAAGACAGCTCATAGCCATAAAGAGCAGGCCCTGCATAAGCAGCTCCCGGCATACTCCGCAGTCTATGCAGTTCTGCAGAGATGTGCTTTTAATTGAGCAGAAGTTTCAAAGGATACATTCATACAGGTGATTTTTGCAGGATTGACCCTTTCTGACCCTCACTGCCAGTGCCATGCCAAAAGTCTCAGCCCCTTGAACATTGGTAATTCTCAGGGCTGTGTATCTGAGGAAAGCTTAACATTGCTTTTTTTCCTCCAGTGACTAGACTTTTAAGTTCCATTTGTGTTCCTCGGAATTCCTTTTTCATCAAGGTTGCTGAAAGAAAAGAGACAGCGTCAGTATTAATACAATGCTCTATGTCTCATTCCTGGCTTCATGACAGAATTTAGACAGTAAAACACTTAAAATAAGATTTGTTTCACAAGAAAGAATTAATTTAATTTTTGCAGGTATCCAGTATCTAAGAGCTTTAAAGAGCCAGCATCTGATAACAAATTATTCTTGCAGGAGCCTGGTATCAGTTTATTCCTAAATACATATTTACTTGCAGGCATTTGGCATCAAGCTGCTTCTTGATAATACCAGGACATAGCATGTGATGCCAAATCATTTTTTAACATTCTTTTTGGCCATGGTGCCCCCAGATAAGCATCTTCTTACAAGCGCCTGTGCAGTTTAAAAAAAACAACAAAAGAAATTCAGACAGAAAGCAGACCCATTGTACGAAGAATAAACGTCTGCGAATAAGGCACATTTTTTGAGACACATGACACAGAATTTTCTTTGTTCGCCTCTGAAAATCTCTATAACAACAACCACAATTTAGAACTGAATTTCAAAGTTCTTCCAGCCACATTTACAGTGCTGCCTTTCACTTTATACTGGAACAGGGTGGGACAGGAGAGCCAATCTCCCCGCAGCTTCTCAGCATGCCCTTTGGCATCCCGCAGGCTCACACAGCAGTTGGGTCTGCTGCCTGCCCAAGACATGAGTGCTGTCCGTCACCAGTGACAGGCAGGGCAATGATACATTTGTCAAAGACACCATCTTGACAACAAAGATGCATGCTCCCCCTGATTGCTGTTTTGAAGCTGAGCTAAAATGTTTTTCTGCTTTATAGATTTTTTTTGTAATGGATTTTCCCATACAGACACTAACTTCTTTTTACAGTATTTTGTGAGGATACTCAAATTTACCCTAGGGAGAATTTATTCTATTTACTCCAATGAAAACCAACTATTTCCCTTGGGAGCTTTCTGCAGGTTTCTCCCTAGGATGAAATTCACTATTTTTACATGAAAACAAAGTTAACTGTTGCCAAAGTTGTTAGGTTTGTTTGTGTTTTACAAAATAAATATTTTACATGACAGTAATAAATAGCATTTTTTCCAAGAAAAAACAGCAAGTAAATTGAAGCAAAGGTGAGAACATATACTTATAAAATTTTCTAGAGACCAAAAGCTCTTCAACTTTCTTATACAGGAATAAGTGCATATAACCTGAGAACGCTCCTCTCAGAATGCCCTTTGCAGAGATATGGAAACTAAAGCAAGACAATTCATGAGACCAAAATTTTCATCTCTTTCATGGAAGATTTCATCTAATTCATGGACTAACAAGGCACAGTCCAGTATCATAATAATACCATTTTTTTCTCCATGTAAACAAAAAAATGAGTGTCAATAGCTTCCTGGGCAAGACTAAAGGTTTTTCACAGAATTCTAATCACTGCCACACGGTTGAAATTTCTTACCCATTTGAAAACACACTAAACTACACCAATTGCTTTGGCAAGCCAACACACAAAACCAAAGTTACAGGTATTCATGCAGCCACACAAAATTGCCTCTAAAAACGAGACTAAAGTTGATATTGGTAGAATGGGAAAACATACAAATCTAGAAGCAATAGTGTAGTGATTTTCAACTTCAATTATGTGAGCTAGTAGAAGTGCATGTGCAAGAGCTCGGCTGATTAACATAATGAGCTTCCTTAGCTCATCAAGCTGCACTGCCACACTCGGGGAAACCTGATAAGCACAGCAGTGCCACAGCCAGCTGCACACCTGTGGAAGGTCAGCAGTAATTTCATTTCCACAAAGGCAACACTCAACAGACTGGGAAGTTGTTCTAGGACCTGCTTCTGGATAGGTTTCGAAGAAGCTCATTCAGAATAGCCTGTTTATGAGAGGGCTTTGTAGACTCATTCTGTGTGAGCATCTGAGCTGCCTCAGCTTCCCCATGGTAGAAGACTATGGCAGCAGGAGTCCATCATGAAAACTGAACAAGTTTTCAGCTTTTCAGTACCTTTCCTGGAGCCAAACTTTCAGCATTCATTTCAAGAATTCACTCCAAGGGAGGGAGTGCCAGACTCCAAGTGCTCCACTAAAAACTGTTCACATATTTTTTCACATAACCTTTTAATGTGAAATCTATACATGGACGATGACAGCTCTGCCAAAAATTGAAAGAGAGCTGCTCCCCATTAGCTGCATCTTAGCACTTTCATTCCTCCGTTCCATGTTAAACAATGCACCTGCCAGTCACCAGGAGAGTGCCTTGGACCACTGCAGGTGAGAACTGCCCTGGTGCCCCGGCCCATGCACTCCCCATGGCGCCAGCTAGGCCCCCGGGGAAGACACAAGCTCTGCTGGATCCCATTCCAAAATGCCAAACAAGTGCTGACTTGGTAGTACCTTAAAATTCTGTTTCCCTAGTTAAATAAATCTGATTTTTTTTCATGTTTCAGATGCAAACTTCTGTATTTGCAAGGCTTCTGTTTATCATACTGAGTAGCATCTTTCTGCCATGTAAGATCTGCATGATATTTTTCCTCTACAAAATTCAAACTTTAATGGACTTTACAAACATGATTTGGATAAAAAGATGAGTCAGGATTTTCAGCACTCTAGATAGCAACAAGTTTATGACTCACAGTCAGGTCTTATGACTGAAGGGCTTTTCAGCTTATGGTGCAAGAAAATCTTACTCCCAGGCCATTCCATACTTTATTGCGACTGAGGTAGAGGTACTGTAGTTTTCTGGTAGCAACAGCGACAGATAGTCTCTTACCCATACATCCTGTGCTAAGAAGATCTTTTTTTTTCCTCAGCCATCTATGCCTTGTACTGCTCCTTCTTCAAATTTTCTCCTTTCATATCCCCTGGCATTCAAAACTTTCAGTGGGATTGTTGTTTCTTCTTGACTCTCTGTCCTGAAATGTTATTAATTTAACAGATTGATTCCGTACATCCTCAGTTCCCAGTGATCAAAGTTGCAAGAACTTAGGTCCGATCTGCATCGGACTTTTAAACTGTGAAGTGCTTTGGGATCCTCCAGAATCAGAGCAGATAGACCATATCTGATAATATCAGCTCCTGAATGTCCCTTCCTCTTGCAAAACTACAAAACTTACAGTGGAAAAGAACTTTTTCTTCCTATTTTTTCCTTGAACTGTTAAACTGACCTTGATGCTGAACATCAGTATTTGGCAGATAGGAGGTCAAATAATTTTTTTAGAGCTTTATTTCACGTCTGAAAGGATGTGAGAAGCAACTAGTCATATATTGGTCCAGTATTCCCTTGGACATCCAGGAAATTTGGGAAAGACTCGGAGGGTTCCCAAGGTTAGAAACACAGCCAACAGCAGCATACTGTACATCTTGTCGAAAAGTTCCTAAGCTACACATTTTGCTTTAAAATTATATCCCGATTTTCAAGTTCCAGGATAGGGGCTTCTCTGGAGACATTTTGGGCGTGTCATGCTTTGATCCCTCATTCAGTTCAGAGGAAAGGAAACAAAAGGCAAGGAAAGGATTTTGTTAAATGGCCAAGTCCCCCTTATTCCCATCATACTGCAGTCAACTACATCCCATTTCAAAGTGAAAGGAAGGAGGTACTGCTGTAAAGTGCACAGACTCAAACTCTGATTTAATATTGGAACAGGCTAATGTATTTATCGTGGGAAATATATAAATACAAAGCTTAAAATAGCTCATATGGTGCACTGTAATGTGAAATATGTTCAGATATAAATATAAAAAAAATTTTGGAAATACAAATGAGGAGAAACATACAGATACTGTGTATTCTAAAACTTCTAAATTTTGGTCATTGCATGATTTTTTATCATCGATCCCATATCCAGCAAAATTAGATTTACTGTCCTTACTTCTTATGAAATTACACAGAGGCTGCTGCTTTATTCCTCTCCAGGACAGTAAAAAGCAATAAAATTCTTGCAGATTTCGACAGCAGGCAATTCAATAAAAGGCTATGTATATTTTATAAGTACAATAAAGACAAGTCTATAGCTGAATCATAAATGGGTTTTTGTTTGGTTGGTTTGTTTTCTGTAAGCATCCTTGTTGGAGTCTGTTTTCAACACAGGTTGGTCTTCTCAACAGACAGCCTTCCCTTTTTGGGGAGAAGCAGAAGGAAATTTATATCTTTATAATGTATTATTTAAGTTTTGCTCAAGGGATTTTGCAATGCGTGTCTGTTTAAAATTTAAAGGTGTTGTGGAACTCAATACTTTCCTGTTCTTGATTAGTGCTATAAAATTTTACATGTAATTTTTTGTTACATTGTAAAGTGTATCTATCTTATCATTGTGGCATTCTCTTTTTTATGAGCAAACAATAAATATTTGATACATACATAATTATTTCCTAGACTTGCATCAATGCTTAGATATTTTTTTAATTCTGCAGTAATATAAGATAACATGGAGATTAATGGATTGGTGTATTTCTAAACAATAGTGCCACAAAGGATTTCAGCCTGTCTGCTGAAATATAAAATTTTATACAAATGTAAAACACAAACTTAACAACATGCAAATGAACTGCCTTGCATAATTACAGATGTGTAAATTTTTTCTTCTCACTTGAGGAAAGAAATTTTAAAACTATGAAGAAGCTGGACTCAGATTAAAGAAAAAATATGCTCCCTATTTCCAGTCTCTAGGACAAGTTCTGCAGCACTGAAAATCAGTAAGAGGCTTATCTGAGCAGGGATCGTGGCATCAAAACCCAAGTTTCCTGGAGAAGGAAACTTTTCAATGCATCTACATAGAATCCACAGGTACCAGAGGTTGCCCTTCTGAGTAGTTTGCTAGTTAAAGTCTGACTCGTACATCAAGGTACTAACTATTGTCATCTTATTAGATTAAATGAGGATACAAACTTTCAGAGTATTCAGAACACGATGGGACAGACCTAAATACATTTTTTCACCATCATTGTGCAGCTAAAGCCGTTGTTGTGCTTACTGTAAGAATTATAAATAAAGATGTTTTGTTTAGCAACAGAAGGTGATGCAGAGTATCTCTGTCTCAAAATCAAAATAAGTATGCTTTGGAAAGACACCTATATCAGCCCATCAAATGTCCAGGAAGAATTCCCTTTCAGTTGACTTATTAGAACATTATATTTCTTGTTATAATAGAAAAAGTGTGAAACCCACCACCTTAAAAATAAATTATTTAAATGAATCACAGCAGGGAGTACAGAGGAGGAAAAAACCCACACTATAATAAAAAAAGCATTCAAGGGAGAAAAATTATGGTCTCTAGGCTTAGAATGATCAAGACGAGTGGGGAAAAAAAAGAAAAGAATGAGAGCTATGGACTTATCTCAGATTTCTGTTTCCAAATTGTTGGTGGTTTGAAACCTACTCCTAGATACCATCCATATCAGACCTAGTACTCAGAGCTTGACATGTAAGTGCTAAACCCTTCTTAAAATAATTGCAGCCTTCTGCTTTCTGCCAAAACCTAATGATAAAATTCTCCTTTGGCATTGTCATTTTGCTATTTCAAGACATATAATCTGGTGACCGTATATTTCTATATGTTTGTGACTTTGGTGGTTAAATGCTAGGGGTTTTTATATCAGACGTGTTAGACCTAATTGCTTTTCTCCTTTCCAAATCATTTTTATCTATTCAAAGCAGACATACCACTGAAAAAACATTGGGTCTATACATGTACTGGCACTTACATATCATGCAGGACAGCAGTGATTCAGGCCCAGATCCAGGAGTGTGGGCCTCACCAGAACGTCTCACTAGCTTGCCTGAAGAAGCAAATAAAACAGAGCAATCGAACCTATACCTTGATAATTGGAAGACTTTTTACAACTTAATTAAATTTTAAAAGCATAATAACTGATAATGACATTTCGACCCACAGCTGATGCATTGGGGGAAAAAAAGAGGAGCCCCTAAAAGAACGGTGAGTGCTTTCAAATTGCAATAGCAGGGGCACTGGGATGCATCAGACACCATCTCCCCAGGGCAGGCGGGGCTCGGGAGTTTGGTTTCCTCCCAAGGATGGCTCTTCCGCTCTCCTCCAGGAGAGGACAGACTGACTGCCGGCGCAGGGACTGGAATGCTATAGAATAGGCCTGGCTACAGTCATACACCATACACCCTCGAGTACCATTGCAGACTGTTTTATACACTACAAGAAGGGCCGGAGGGAGGATCCGGGGAACTACAGGCCGGTCAGCCTGACCTCGGTGCCGGAGAAGGTTACAGAGCAGATCATCTTGAGTGCCGTCATGTGGCCCGTACAGGACAACCAGGTGATTGGGCCCAGTCAGCATGGGTTTATGAAAGGCAGGTCCTGCTTGACCAACCTGATCTCCTGTGACAAAGTGACCTGTGACAAAGTGACAAGTGGATGAGGGAAAGGCTGTGGATGTGGTCTACCTAGACTTTAGTAAAGCCTTTGACACCCTTTCCCTCAGTATCCTCCTGGAGAAACTGGCTGCTCATGGCTTGGATGGGCGTACTCTTCTGGCCGGATGGCCGGGCCCAGAGAGTTGTGGTGAATGGAGTTAAATCCAGCTGGCAGCTGGTCACGAGCGGTGTTCCCCAGGGCTCAGTGTTGGGGCCGGTCTTGTTCAATGTTTTTATCGACGATCTGGATGAGGGGATCGAGTGCTCCCTCAGTCAGTTTGCAGGTGACACCAAGTTGGGCGGGAGTGTTGATCTGCTGGAGGGTGGGAAGGCTCTGCAGAGGGACCTGGACAGGCTGGGTCGATGGCCGAGGCCAATGTATGAGGTTCAACAAGGCCAAGTGCCGGGTCCTGCACTTCGGCCACAACAACCCCAGGCAACGCTACAGGCTTGGGGAAGAGTGGCTGGAAAGTGCCCGGAGGAAAAGGACCTGGGGGTGCTGGTCGACAGCGGCTGAACATGAGCCAGCAGTGTGCCCAGGTGGCCAAGAAGGCCAACGGCATCCTGGCCTGTATCAGAACTGGTGTGGCCAGCAGGAGCAGGGAGGTGATCGTGCCCCTGTACTGGGCACTGGTGAGGCCGCACCTCGAATCCTGTGTTCAGTTTTGGGCCCCTCACTCCAAGAAGGACATGGAGGTGCTGGAGTGTGTCCAGAGGAGGGCAACGAAGCTGGTGAAGGGCCTGGAGCACAAGTTTGTTGAGGAGCAGCTGAGGGAACTGGGGGTGTTTAGTCTGGAGAAGAGGAGGCTGAGGGGAGACCTCATCGCGCTCTACAACTACCTGAAAGGAGGTTGTAGTGAGGTGGGGGTTGGTCCCTTCTCCCAAGTAACAAGCAATAGGACAAGAGGAAATGACCTCAAGGTGCGCCAGGGGAGGTTTAGATTGGATATTAGGAAAAATTTCTTCACTGAAAGGGTTGTCAAGCATTGGAACAGGCTGCCCAGGGAAGTGGTTGAGTCACCAATACCTCCCTGGAGGTATTTAAAAGATGTGTAGATGTGGTGCTTAGGGACATGGTTTAGTGGTGGACTTGGCAGTGCTAGGTTAACAATTGGACTTGATGATCTTAAAGGTCTTTTTCAACCTAAATGATTCTATGATTCTATAGTGTTTTCAGAAGAGGATTTTTAGGCCATAGAAATGCCCCATGTAATGGCCAAAATCCCACCTCTTGGAACGGCAACTGCCATAACCTTGCCCAGTCTGCTAGTGAGCATCTAGCAGAGGCATCATCTGAACTGGGGAGGGTTGTGTGGATTTGCAGCAGTTATAAAGTTACTAATTTTCACTGGTCCAGCTCTTACAATGATTGGTTCAAATTCATTCAGGGTTTTTATAACAAGTGCACGTTTCCAATACTCAGACACGGATATGGAAACAAGTTGATGCTGGCAGTGTTACACTGAATTTCTTCTCATCATCAAATTTATCTTGGTTGCCTGTAGAATACTTCACTGCATTAAACAACTTGTATTCAGTGCATCTTAAAAAGCCAGACACAGGAGGAGCAGTTCCGAATAGGAAGAACCAATAAAGCCATGTCCTAGAAAGAAAAGGAGGGGAAAATGGGGGAAAAAAGCAAATAAAAATTCCTCTTCTATTAGTGACCACTAGACCATCAGGAGGTACTGTATATAAGCCATGAAATTATTTTCTTCAGGGCACTGATGAAAATGTTGCAACATAGATCGATCCAGTCTACCAGCTCAATACACCTGCCCCGATACAAATGAAACCTTCCGTGCCTCTAACGAAGTGCAATAGTACATGCCTTTCCTCTTTTCATTTTGTAATTGTACATGAATTGCCTGTCTCAGCTTGAAAAGAAATGGATCCTATGAGATGAAGAACTGTCCGTAATGACTGACACCTCACACCAAAGGACACAGCTTCAGAGAAGCACGTGATTTTTCCCTACCTGGAGTTCAGCCATGGGACTAAATTCCATTAGCGAAAGATGGAGGTAACAGTGATTTTTAGCACCAGTATTGTCTCTCAACAGTGTAGAATAACATCAGTGCAACTGCATGCCAGGACACAAAGTCCTAACTCGTAACTCACAGAGAGTCCAACTTAGTCCAATCTATGCCAAGCAACTAAGAGTTTTAAATCAGACTTCCCTTCTGGGAAAATTAATGGGGGTGCGGAGGTCTTTTTTTTTTTTATTAGTTTTAAGAAACACTTAAAAAGGATTTGATTCTGCAATGAGAGAATTTAATGGGTATTTCCTTTAAAGAGCTAAGCAGTTGGCAGTGCTATTACACAAAAGGAGTATTTCAAGTATTGGCTTTGGAGATCACAAGCATCACACTTCAAAATAATTTCTTTCATACAGATATGGTGTTTCTATTTTCCACTAGTAAAAGGAAATGCTTTACATTATTTTTGGATGGTTTAAAAGTAGGCAAAAGCAAAAATTTCCAACTGTTCAATTCAATGTCAAGATGTTCAATTCAATACCAGATGGTGCCACGTGGGAATAAAATAAGGGTCCCCTCAACAGCACAAGCTTCTGGGATGGTGCAGCCAAAGCTCTGGGAATTACACCATCTGTGGTTTCCTGCTGACCTCAGTGGGCTCTAGAGACATATGTGACCATCAGGACTCAGGACATGAGCAGCAACCAGGCAACAACCCCAAAGGCTGCTAACAGCAGGAACAGCCAACAGGCAAACATTCTTTTAAATCAAGTTCATTCTTCTTAAAAAACCATGAAGAGAGATAAGCTTATGAACCACCTGCAGCCTCCATGCAATTGGTATCCAAGGAATAATCAGTCTGTAAGTTGGACCAGTTATTTTATCTCTGCAGAAGATCCTTGGTAAGAGAAAGAGGCCAGCTGAGTTGCCAACCAGCTTTTTAGTCAGCATTCTTTTCCTTGCCTTCTCAGTGCATTCATTTAGTAAGCACCAGAGAAAACAAAATCAGCTACCAAAAACATCCACAACAAAACCAACCTGGATGGGAATCTGACATATTTATCAAACATCCAACTGCTGAAAGATATGAACAGTATTAGCACCGCATCTGCCAAAATCAGGAGAAAGGAGGGAGGCCAAATATGTGCTGTCAAATATGCAAGCTCCAGTGCCCCTAGCTATGAGCAAACCTCTTCAGTTGGACCTCTTAACACAAACATCTCACTAATTGAAGCTGCATTTTTGTGTAATACTTTACAATTTTATTATTCCCATTTTAATGCTGGTTATAACAACCACTGGTTATAATAACCACTAGCCTTAGGACCCTGGTTTGTGCTGCAATTAAAATACAAAGTAAATTTAGACGTGCTAGCAATAGACAATAAAATTCTAGCATTTGGTTTAGTATTCACAATGCTTTTATATTTTTGTCATGGCCGCAGATCCCAAACTGAAGCTTCACTATTTACAGGTGTCTGGAAACACCAGAAAGTGCCAAAAATGGTAATATAGTAGCTTATATTCGTGAGTTTGATCCAAACTTTTATAACCTTAGGAAAAAGTAAAACATACAAAAAATAGTTAATGCTGTTTCCATTTTCTTCCTTTGTAAAACAGAAATTTTTATTTAATAAAATAGCCTTGACCCTGCTCCTGGAGTCAGTATGATTACATGGTAACGGCAGAACTGACCACATGAAGGAAATCCAAAATGTTTTTCAGGCCAAGCTTATGGTTAATCATAACTGGCATTGCAGGCAGATTTTACCTTTAAAAGCACGGGTTTTTTTCTGAAGAAAATGCAGGAGCAGGAAATCAGAAGAAGCTAACAAAAATAGCTGTTAATTCCCAAAATCCTGCAAAGTAAATCATTACAGGAGTTCACAGCACAACAGGTCTGATACTAACATGAGAAGTGAGCGCTGTCCGTCTATTAACTATATAGAATGATTTTGTCTGTATTTCAAATCATAATCATATATTCCTCATACCACAATGCCCTTCTCCCACTTAAACCATCCACTGAGTGTGCTGCAGCCAGCTGCCACGTCTTGCATCCCTTTTTCAACAAATATTTGGGCAGGAACATCCTTTGTTTATTCATTACTCGGCACTATGGGATCCTGAATCTAACAGGGACTGCCAGTGCTAATTCAGTGTAAATGCTGAGCCAATATAATACTCCAGATCTTTCATTGACAGTGTTATGCAAAAGAGCAATGTAGTATACAGTCCTTAAACTTAAGGAAAATGAAAGGTTTCCTGACTGGCAAAGAATCAAGTGGGACAGAGGATAATGCCTTTTTTTTAAATCATGTTTAAGATTCTGTATCACATAAACATAGAAATAGAGATTAAAAAAATCCATCTAAAAAAAAACAGTTTAGTAGCTTCCAAAATTACGAGGGAGAAAAAGAGGGTTTCATTTGATACTCTTCACCATGATCTCAGAATTCTACTTCTTAGTTCAGAGCTATATCAGACATGTATCCCATTCCAGCTGGCTTCTGTTAGATAATGCAGAGTCAGAGGCCGTTTCAAGGAAAGGATGGGAGAGGAGTCTGGCAGGTGAATAATCATCAGCACCTGACTAATTTAGTAGAGAAAGTAGCAGGAGCTTTTAAGTCTCACTGAGGCCCCAGTTTGCATTATGAACCTGGCATTAGTCAGGGTATCTTCTGAACTGTGAGATTTGCTGGTGTGGGCTTCCTGCTGGGGAATTATGGTGCTGTTATAATCAGAGGATGGAGCTTGTTGAGTCAGGTATCAATTGCATTTGTGTTATTGATTCTTTACAGAAATCTGTCATTTAAAAAGAGGAGTATGTGGTTGTTTTCCTATCCAAATGCTTAGCAAAGCTACCTGACAGGCAAAGCAAGGTGCAGAGTTAGTACTACGGTAGTCTAGAGAGAAATTACCAAATACATCCCTACAAAAGTGGTTTGTGCAATTGGTTACAGTGGAAGTTAGATTACCCTTGAGGTAACACTCTGAGGCTGTACCTGAATAGCTTGCGTACCAGTAAAGAGTACTTGACTCCCATACCAGGAGCAAACTGAATCCTCTCTCCTCTTGTCTGCGTGCTGAACGTGCAACAAGGACTGCCAGGGCAGCCAAGGAAGCCTCTACTGCTGTTTGTGCTACTGAAGGTTGGGCTGAGCTCTCTTCTGTTTGAGTTTCTTTCACATCTGTTCTATGTATCATTATTCACTTTTTGCAACACTTTGCACTTCTAACTGTGGGATCTCAGTGTCCTCTACGCAGGCCAAAACATAGGCTTCAGTTAGCTCTTTGCCATTTCATCTCTCAACTACAGTTTGTTTGTCATCTAAAAAAAAACTATGGAAGATGGCATAAACTTGCTCTTTAACAAATTAAGTGTTTTCTGCTTGTAAATAAGGAGAGAAGTTTTTGCTTCTGTCATCTTGACTGAAAGCAAATTGTATCAAAAGAATTCTTGATAGGTGGCGTGAGCAGCAGAATAGTACCTGGCACTGCTTGTTTCAGAAGTACATATAAAAAGACTTTCCAATAAACTACTGCTTTTCTTTTTTCTCTTTGACTCAGAGCTGAAAGTGTTAGCATCTGCAGTCAACATCTGAAATTTGGTCCAGAACAGCTGATTCACTACCTGTTCTGCAAAACCATAAGACATGATATCTTGAGATGATCATCACCATTAGTTTGATCAGAAAGAATTTTTGGTCAAGCAAACAGTAGAGCAGATAATAAAGACAACTTTCAGAAGAGATTACAAGGAAAGATAGGAAACTTTGATTAAAAGCCATTTAAAATGTTATCGATAGCTTGATAGCCTGTCAAAGTTAGAACCCTTTTCTAATCACACAAGGGCCTGCTTTTTTGATGGGAATTTTCTCTGACATACAAAATGTTAAGCAAAACCTATTAATCTGGTCTGTCAAAAGCACATGCAGCAACACTCTGCCCCTGGCCCCAAACCTCCCATCTGCTGTTAGCATGAAGATTCGGTCCACAAGACTGCCCACCAGCAGCAAGGAGCAGTATAGACCCAGCAATTGTCAGCTGTGTGCTGCAAAAATTTCTAAGGAAAAAAAAAAAAAGAAAAAGTGGGGGGGGGGACAGGCATGATACATAATTATGATCTATTTTGGGCATCAGCTGAATGGACACACTGTATAAACTTGAAGGCTTTTAAGGCATCTTCATATTTACTTTCTGATTTTTAGAAATACTGTAAATCCCACATAAATTGGAAGGGGACCAACCTTGTGTTAGACAAATCCAATGACAATAAAACTCGAAGTATAGTGGTAGGGTCACAGTGTCTTAGCCTTGTGTCTTAAGTGCCAAGTTAGGAAAAATGTCCATCTAGCTGATAACTCTTCAGAGTTTAACTCTGATCCAAGAACTCCTTTTTGAGGAATTTCTATGATATTAGCATTACATAAGGCTAACTATGAAAGTCTGACATAGTGAGGCTCTTGTATTTGCCTGCTGTCTATTTCTAAACTGTGGGTTGAACATAGCCCTCTGCCACCAAGAGACATGATTAGCATTATCAGGTTTAGAGCCTGCCCTGAGATTGCTCAGGAAAAGAATTGTCATAGCTCTCAAGAATACTGTATATAGGCATATGCTTTCAGCCAGCTGAACCCACAAGAAGTTTCTGTTCACAGGAGCTGGTTCTCAATAAAGGAGAATCAGCTTTTAGAAAAAAAAGAGACAGATGGAATGAAATAAGAATGCAAGAGGTGTATAGTTTACAGAGGTTTCCCACCTACAAAACACACTACTAGAAAACACTTCTATACATCCTGAAAAAGTAGAATATATTGCCTCTTTATCAAGGAACATTAGGAAAACAATGAAGAAGATGGAGGATGAACTGAAAATACTTGCAAAAGTAGTTTTTTATAATAAAGAATTGTAGTTTTGCTATGCTTTTTGAATGCCGTTCTACTGTTCTCTTCCGTGGTATCATGTTTGAAATTCCTTTCCATTCCTCATGTTCAAGATTTCCTTGTTAAACCCCTTCTCAAAATCCTTCTGGTGAAGACAGCAATTGAGTATATGCCTCCTCATTTCAGTAGCAAGAAGGCTGTTTCTCATTTTACAAGCTAGAAACTGAAGCTCAAAGAGGCTACATGGCTTGCTCAGGGCAATCTGGTACAACAGGGACTTGTTCAGCTCTGCTCGAGCTGTGGGGCCACCTCGGAGCAGCCTGCTCCATGCAGGTGGCCAATTTCAGTCAGAACTCAGCCCATAGAGATTGGGCATGTAATTTGTCAGATTTAAACACCAAGAATAATTTCTAGCTAGCAATTTTTACAGTCACTGGAGAGGGAGGGAGGAGGTGGGACAAAAGTCTGCGGCAAGCTTAGACTCATTTTTTAGTAAATGAAGCAACATCATATAGGAAAGTGACTCAGTACCCTCAAAAGATAATGAAGTTCACCTGAATTGTTTTCAGTATTGGTTGCAATTATCTTATAGGGCAACAGGAAATTAAAAACAGTAACAAAAGTGACATTAGAGAGATTTCACTTTTTTAAATGTCAGCTTTTAGCTGTCACTTTGACATGTTCTTTTGTGTGAACATGAAATTTTAAAGGGATGGTGTCAAACCAAACTAAAAACCTGTAGCCCTCTCAATCCTTTGCTCTCTCCCTCTGAGAGCAGTGAATAGTATAGAAAAATCAGCATAATGATCAAAAGCAAGACCACTTGCCTTGCCTGCCATTTTGCCTATTTACTTTTTTTTCGCATAGTGCAGTTCCTACTGGAGACAGCTTCATGGTACACCATGGAACATTCTGTCACTTCAATTTCATAATAATAAATCATCACTAAAAAACATAATGGTATTAATATTTTATCAGTTTTGACGGAGACATAATTCCATGTCTCTCTGGATTTGTACATGTGATGCTTTATTTTATAATTCCTACCAGTTCCATTTTGGGGCCTGATTGGATACTGATCCTATTTCTAAAACCCTCCATTAACCTGTCAATAATTTAGGATGTTTGCTCCAGTCCAGACCAACATCCATCTAGGCTCACATCACCCAGTGGGTCACTTTCAGATACATACTGGAGAGCTCCCCAGCACCCTTTTGCAGCCCCCAGCTGTCAGCAGCCCTTGGGCATCCCAAGCCAGAAATGCCCTCTAGTCCTTGTATGGACCGCATGACAGGCCTCTGGTATATTCCTTTCCTTGTCCATCCTGATCTATTTACCCATTCTCACACAGAAACCACTCACTACCGCTGAACATCTTTGCCAGCATCCTCTGTGCCTCTTCAAAATTTGAGATAGCACACAAGGACAAAATGCCATGGTGTTTTCTCTTTTATTCTCTATTCATTTTCTGAGAATTTCCAGCATCCTGTTGGTCATAGGGGTCTTGATTTTGCTTTGTGCATTAATCTTCAAAGACCCACCTATTATAATCTATGATCTGCTTCCACAGTATTAACAATTATTGCAGAGTCCATAATTACATACGATTTTTTTCTCCTGATGGGTGCCACTTAAATTTTATCTCCATTAAATTTTATGCAAGATTTTATCACAAGTTGTTCAGTATCATGAAGTCTTTCTAAATCCCTTGCCTTTTGGGTCTTTTTTTTTTTTAAAACTACCCTGATTAACTCAGTATTATCAGAAAACTTTGCCACCTCACTGTTCAACTCTTTTATACAATTCATAACCTGGCAGATGACAGATGCTTCAGCACAGACCCCTGCTGGACACCTCTACCAGTTTTCTTCCATTAAGAAAAACAACCAACTATTTCTACCTTAGTTTCATATTTAAACAGGTATTTATCCATGGGAAGATCTGATCTCTCCTCCTGTCCCTTGCCTGCTTTATTTCTTTAAAAGCTTTTGGTGAGGGAGCTTGATAGATGCATTTTGGAAATCCAAGACTGTATTGGACTCATGCTCAATGACTTCTTCAGAGAACATGAACAGTTTTGTGAGGCAAAAGATACACTGATTTTTCACTGAGGCGTATTTTTCTGTGTGTGTAATAACCATTTTTATTATTGTTTCCAGCAGTTTTCTGAATATGTATCTCGGATATATGGGTCTCTAGCTCTCCAGATTTCTCCTAAACTGCCTAAAAATTGGTATCACATTTGCCATTTCTGTTCTTCTGATACTGAAGCTCTTTCATGAAACAGGTTGCAATTGCAGTCAGTAACGAATGAATTTCATGTTCAAATTCCTTTAGAATTCTTGATAAAAAGTTATCTGGCTTTGGCACTTTTTTATTTTTCATTTTCTTCATCTGTTCTATAGCTCTTTCTAGAACTATAGGCATTTCAGATTGAGAGAGATTTTTTCCAGTACATCTCTTATAAAACATGAGTTTAATGTGGAAACCTCCCTGATCTTCACAAAAAAAAGTAGATGGAAAAAATTAATCTAATTCTCCGCATGCTCTTGATAATTCATTGACACTGCAAAATCTATTAGCCTTCCTGCTCCTAGTGTGTTGAAAAAGGGTTTATTGCACCTTTTTTCCTCAATGTCTTTTATTTTGAGCTGCCTTATTGTACTTTGAGATCTAATTGACCTAAGTTTACGATCTTTTCTATTTTCATCATTTGGACATGACTTCAACTTTTTGAAATTTTGTCTTTACTAACAGCCTCCTTCAGTCTACCGTTCAGCCCTGCTAGCTTTCTTCTGGTCCAGTCGGGCATCTTTAATAACATTCATGCCACCTGGAAACATTTTTCCCTTTTGAGAGTCGATTTTAGTTTCTTTTTAACAAGAATTTGGGGTGGGGGGTTATATATTACTTAAAAAACCCAAAATCCTCCTGTTACAGAATTTTTTGGTTTTAAGGTTCCTGCAAAAATGTGAAATACAAACACATTTTGGTCTGTTACAGACTGGCTCATTGACAATAATATTCTGCCCAGGTCATATACACTGTTAAGAGGCACATCTCCTCTAGTGGAATCACAGCTGGCTGCTCCACAAAGCAGCAGACAAACTTAGCAAAACTTAGCAATGGCATCATATCCTAAGGTGTCATTTACTCAATCTACATGGTGGTAGGAGGAATCACTGATTGTTTCCTGCTCCTCTCAGCCAAATTTCCATCAGCACGTTGCCACCACTGTTACACCCTAATCACCCAGTGAGTAGTACAGTCCTGATGCTAGATTTTTCCTATTTAGATCTCAAAATTCAAATATAGGGATTTTACATTGTGTGTCGAGATAGGTTAGTTTATCTGATTTCATACTAAGCTATTTTTTATATATTCTGCACTCATCTGTAAGTTCAACAGTTTGCCAAAACACTGTACAATGGCACTGTACAATGTTCCTCTGATAATTTTTTTTCAACCAGGTTTCTAACACAAATGCTCCAGGGTCTCTCCTATACCTTGTTTCACTTTTCCCTGTTTTTATCTGCCATCTTTAGTACTGAGGCCTTCTCTTTCCCCTACCCTGCCATTGTAAGTGTTAGAGGTTCTTCTTCTGCAGCAGCTGCGATATTATGTAATTGTTTCGTTTTCAAATTTTGCCTGACAATAGGTCTTTCCTCACTCAAAACTTCCTTGCCCTACTGCTTATCATTCTCATATATTGCTTAATTCACCAACGTTTTCTGATAATGACTACAGAAGACAACTAGATAATTGTGTTGAATTAAATACCGGCTTTCCCTTTTCTTATGTTTGTATTAAAGTTCTGTTTAGGGTTCCTATTAAGGTAGGAAGGATATGGACTTAAAATCTGTGAATGTGCACTATTAGACTTGAAAATACATGCACAGACCAAATTTTGTCCAGATATAATACTTGATAAAACAGGTATTGTTTCTGTCTCAAAGAACTCGTTTAGCCCTTGTGGAATAGCATGCTCTCTCTCTTCCCTTCTGTGTTTTAACATGTGTTCTTGCTCAAGCTACGTCAAAGAAAATCTCTATTGTTTCAGCTTGGGTGAAATTTTGAGGAGACACGGGATGAGACTTCCACAGCCTGGGAATGATCCAAATCAGTGCGATGCTACGGAGCGCTAGATCTTGGCCATGCTCCGCTGGTGCTTCTTGGCCAGCAAGTAAAGCAAGTTTCTCGTTTAGAGCTTTGACAATGAAAGTGGGAGCCACTGTAAATATACATAGTACGTACTTTGTCCATATGTAATATTTCTCCAGACTGCTGCATTCCAGTGATGAGTCGAATCTAGCTGACGTCTTTGTGACGAATTTAAAAATCCAGATATTATCGTCTGTTTTCTTTTAAAAAAGATTAATCATAATAAATATTAATTTTTAGACGTTTTATTCTGAGGAAAAAGCCCGGGCGTTCGGGGTTTACCGCGGGCACGAGCAGCGACGCTGGCGGGAACGGGCGCGCGGCCGTGGGCGCCACCTGCTGGGCCAGACGAGACCGGCCGCCGGCCCCGCCCCGCCCCGCGCGCCGGCCCCGCCCCCCCGCGCACAGGCCCCGCCCGGAGCCCTGCGGAGAGCGGGAGGCGCCCGTTATCGGCCGAGGAGGAGTCGAGCGGACCCAGCCGTTAGAGGATTCCAGAAACACAGCCTCTGCGGAGGCTCCTGAAGCAATAGGGGTCATACCCTAAATGCCCGGCCTCTCCCCCTTTAAGCTACCGAGACGTTTCCACCCAAAAGATACTAGGTGACTGGCAAACAAATGTCAACAAATTAAGTTCCCTGACACATAGCTTTATAGGTGCATGTAATTGCTATTTCTTTTCCTTGAAGACCATTTCATAAGGAACACCAAGTACAACGTGTGCAGCTAAAATTAAAATCATCATCACTTCCAGGTAAACTCGGAGAATCTAAACAGGACAAGACTGGGAAGTGTAGAGAGTCACTGCTTATGCCAGGTACCTCCAAGACTGAAAATTATTTTGCTGGATTTTCACTTGTAAAGAAGACTCTGTCATGTTTTCTTTCTAATACAGTTGAACTGAATGAGAAACTTCTGAAACAAAAATAAAGTGGCACTACCCTTGCCTAGCTCACCAGTTTCTTACAGAGAAGCAATGCAGATCTTTTGCTGCATCCTTAACAACTGCAAGAAAATGCCATGCCATCTAGCACGAACAGAGGCTATGCTTGAACCCCCTTTCCTTTTGTTAGAGCAAGAGTCACAAAGTTTCAGCAGTTTACTTTCCCCAAAATGCCTGGTATTCAGTTGCCTCTCTTACTACCGTAAGATACTGTCCAAAAAGGTGTTAACTTTTTGTTTGGAGGCTTGATTCCTGATTGATAGAAATAGAACAACCGACTGTAGAGTTATGAATTCCCTTAATATGTCAGCACAATAACACTATCATGAAGGCCACAGCTTTGCTCAGAGAGTTCAGAGTAAGTCTTTGATCTATTTTCATCCTATAAATCATTGTTGTGGAATCTCATCTTAATTTTGAAAAGTTCACGTATATGCTCATTGCATGGCCAGTTGAGTGGTCTGACTGTAGAACAATTCTTGTCATGTAGCAGATCAGGTATCTGTCCTTAGCACGTGAAGAACACAAGTGAACAGCCAGAGCCCTATTAAGACAGCAGAACCAAGTACTGCTCTCCGGTGGTCCCCTCCTAGTAGTGCCTACAGCAGCGTTGAAAACATGGGAATGGAGAGCATCGGTGGAACAAAGGAAAAAGGGGACTCTTCAGGGAAATTTTGTGGTGACAATATTATTCTTATTGACTGCTTATATTAGAAAATACATCAACTCCCAAATAAAACCACAGAAAGTAAGTCACCTTTCAAGCAATTATGCATTATCACAATCCCTGAGTGGCAAATGCATCTCTTCCGTATACTACATGTGATGTTGGCAACTTTCCTGCTACTTCTTCATGTTCCTGTGCTCAATTCTGCATTAAATTTGCTTTCTGAAGTAAGTGCAGCTAGAAGTGAACTGCAGGAACTGAGCCCCCCCAATCATTGTCATTAAGGCCAATTTTCATCCAGGATTCAGTAGGTCCACTCTGGGTAATACGAGAAATTATACACAGTACACTGTATGGGTATTCTTTAAATTCTAGCTTAATATATTCTGGCTTTTCATCACTAAATCAGCCTCTCAATTCTGACAATATAGATAGAACAATGCTTATCTAAATGTATGTAATATACCTTAATACCCAGACAAAACCAGCAGTACCATTGGAGGATGGAGTTATTGTTCTTTGTTTTTCTTCAATCATCATACACAAACTTTGCTTGAAGACTCCAAAAGGAAGGTATCTGTTCCTCCTTATATGTTAAGTTTGGAGAATGAAAACAGGAATGCACATTTGCACTTAACCTTCAGTTAAAAAAGGAAGAAAAGAGAAAAGTCCATTAACAATCAAATAAAATGTTTACTTCTGAGTTAAATTACAGCTCCTTCTTCATCATGCATGAAGAGTATTTTTCCTTCATCCTGCTACTTGGGATAAAGCTATGTGAATCTGCTTTCCCCTACTTGTTAAAGCTCCGAGATGAACATTCGCTGAAAATGATGGCAGAAGTTATGTCCTTGACCAGTCTATCGCTTTCACTCACTATTTCCCCCAATATAGCACTTAGTTACACACCCAATATTGGGTGTTACACACCCAATTTTCCCAAGAAGCAAAAACAATCACATCTTTAAACTAATGTCACCAATAAGAGTGTTGACAGCTTGTTCTGAGAATCCGAGAATGCTGTCCCTAGGCAAGCAATGCAACACATCTTCCTTACACCTCTTACACATTCATGACACTGATGGCACAACACAGGCATCTGTAAAGCTAACACACACAAAACATGCCATCACTCTTTTCGTTTTGGCTTGACTCCCACATGCCTCCTATCTTGCCTTCTAACTCACAGACACTTTCTCCCTTTCTCTTCTTAATCTACCCACTGGGCAGAAACATCAAGCTTGCGAAATAACGCTGGGGCGCCTGGTAGTTTTGCCCACAGAGGATTCAGAATGAGCAGAGCAGCTGCCCCTACAACCCTCTGAGACCAATTTCACAGCTTCCACCTGCCTAGCTCGAGACTTGAAGTTTGACTGAGCTCTAAGACTTCGTCCGCATGGCCAGTATAGCAACAATGCACAGTACTTCGGGAGTCGTTCCTGAACCATGTTTCCTTAGTTCAACTATTTAATCTTTAGAAGAATTCTACAAATAATATTGATCTAAACCCACATTGAAATAGTTTAGAAAGGAAGGAAAAACTTGAAAAAGGATGCACTGTACCAGGATCTATGATATCTGTCCATCCTTATGTATCTCACCATACTGGTAGATCAAGGGCAAAAAAGATATGTCTCCTCTGCCAATATGTAGATGGCACCTCCAGTGTATACATAGTAACATCATTCTCTTTTACACAGAACAATTTAACAGTAATTTTATTAGAGATGAGTTTGCTATACATTCATCTTGTGCTGCATTTCTACATGTGGAGTTCTTGCTAAATGATTCTTGGTTCTAGATCATCAAGAAATCAGAAAGGCGAATGCCACATTAATCCAAAGAAACAGACTCAGAGAATGTGAAAAACATGTATTTAAAATGTAGGGAGAAGACATTAGGGATTCAGTCCCTCCTTTTATATATGCGTTAACTCCCGCTCAGAAAATTACAGGAAGTACTACAAGAGTTGTAAGAAGCAGCCTTAACTTTAAAATAAAGACATGTATTTTAATAAATAGAAAAATAATGCTTCAAGGCATACTAAGGCAACTAGTAACATGGTAAAAGTAAACATAAAATTTTCTTGTGGATAAATTCCTACAAAATTGCATATTATGTTACCCTTTCCCACAAAGCACATTAACTTGTCACAGGGAAAAAAAAAAAAAGGCTGGACTGGGAAAGATTATTGTTCTGCTCCAAAATGGATCTCCTTTGTTTCTTTTCAAGGCATTAGATGGCATTTGTTTTGTGAAATGTGTAAAGTAACCTGCTTTTGATGGCTTGCTGGATTGTGCCTCTTTTCTTATGTAACACAAACAAATTGTTTTAGAGGTCTGGTGCTCATTAAACAGTTAGTGCTTTCCATATTATTCATAAGAAATTACAGTGCATATATTAGTCTCAGTCTTGTAACAATATTTTTCAACAATTGAGAAATTCTGATGAAATGACAATGCTTTCTCTAGTTGCTGCTTCCAAATGCTAGTTTAGATTTAGTTTTGAGAAACTAATTCACTCTTTGGCAGCAGAACCGTTTGGCAGGGCAGACTAGATGCCCATTGCAACACCGTCTGCTTCCAGATATTTTTTCTGTGGCAATCAGGTGTTCAAAAATCACCTACTCTATTCAGAGACCAGTTGAAGACATGCTACCATAGTAAATATATATCATCATTTATTTCTCCTCCAGGGGATTCCAAGAATACTCAGTTCCTCCTGGATTTCTCAGCAGCACTTACATTGCAAAAGACTGGTGCTCTTTCCCTCTTTCTGTTGCTGTTTGTAGCAACACCTGGTTCTGCCGCTTGACCATCACCTTCGGGCTCGTTCAGACCTCGCTAGGGAGCGCAGGAGCGCCGTGTTCCGCTACCCGTCACTGCGGCCCTGCTGAGGTGTCCCTGGGGCCGGCGAGTACCGCGACCGCCCCTCGCGTCCGGGACTTCGGAGACAAGCGAAGCGCCGGATCGCCCCGAGGGCCTGCCGCAGGGCGGGACCGCGGAACGCCGAGCAGGGCGGCCTTTCTGCACGCCGCGGCCGCGGCCCAGCGCGCCACGCGCGGCCGCGGGAGGAAAGCGCGGACGCTGCGCGGCCTGCTGCGGGCGCGGCGAGCGCCGTCGCCGCAGCCCGCGCGCGGCAGCGAGGCGGCGCGGCAGGGCCCCGGCAGCCCCGGCCCGCCGACGGGAGCAGGGCCCGACGCCGCCAGCTGCGCGACCTCCCCGCGCCTCCAAGCGGTGCCACTGGCGGGGGCTGCGCCAGCAGGGGGCGCCGCCGCCGCCCGGGTAAGAGTCGCGCCCGGTCGCCCTACAGCCGCTGAGCGGCCCCGGAGGGGGCGGGCCGGGCCCGGGGGCGGGGCGCGGGCGCGGGCGCGGGCGGGCCCTCGCGGGCAGGAAGGAGAAGGGCTGACCCGGGCCGTCATGTGCCCGGGATGCGGAAGCTCTCCGCAGGAAGGGGGGGCTGCTTCCGGCGTCGGCCGGGCTGGGGCGCGGGGAGTGCCGGCCGCACCGAGCGCTGGGGTGGGGTCGCATCCCGCTATGCGAGAGACTCCGGGGCCCGCAGGTGAGACGCTGCCCGCTCGTGGTCCGCGGGCGGTCGCGCTGCCGCCGAGCCTGGCTCTATGGGCCCGCGCTGGGGCGGGGCGCCGAGTGAGGCCTTCCCTCTCCCCGCCGCGCCTGGGGGCTGCCGCGCCGCTTCCCGGCCGGAGCGGCTCTTCCCGGCGGACCAAGGAGCCGCGGGAGGCGGCCGGGAGACGGGTGCTGGACCCGGTCTGTTCCGGGCAGAGCCGGTCGGCGGGTCCGCCCGCAGCGGGGCCTGGCCGGACCTGCGACCGCAGTCTGTAACGCCTCCCGGGCAGGGCCCAGCGGCGCGTCCGCGGCAGCTGATGCTGCAGCGTTCTGAGGTGCTGCTGTGGCAGATGTAAGAGATTAATTTCTTCAGAAGCTCTGTGTACGGAGAGCAGAAGTAACTACTTACTAGCACTTTTTAAAGTGCTGTGTGTGTTTTGTAAATGTGCCGTGTATGTTTTGCTCAGTGTTGCAGCATGGAGACTAATTTTTTTTATCAAAACAGAAAAACTGTTCGTTATGAGTCAGGATAAAGAAAATGCAGAAGCAGAACGGATTGTAAAAGGAAGAAGTGAAACTTCTTTGGAAAAACAAAGTTTTCTTGACATGTATGGCTTTACTAGTAGAAAGTATTTTATTTATGTTTTGATGGCTTTGGTTTTAATGAGAACTTAAAATATATAAAAGTCTGCTCCCACCTGGAATTGTTTCTGTGGTGGCATGCTGAGTCCTTGCTGAAAGATGGCAGTTTGGACTAGTAGTAATTATATAAGGTCTATAAATATGTCTCTCTCTCTAAATTTCAGTTGAACGTATCCTGAAGGCTTATCTTTTTTGTAGGCAAGTATTGAAAAATAGTCTTAAGTCTGAGAATATTGAAAGGAGGTAAAGAACTGCATCTATATAAAAAAAATCTGATTGTTTAACAAAAGTAGATATCTTATAATGTACACCAGGTATAAGATAACTGTTTGAAATACTTAAATAATGTTGTCAAGTTGTTTTAAGGAAAGTGGAAAGAAAAATTAACGATTGAACTGGCAGGCATAGTATTCTGTTACTCTCTGGAAAAACATCAGTAGCTGACTTTGTCTCCTGAAGTGGATTGCTTGTATGGGTACATAGCAGGGCTGATGCTTTGAGGAAAAAAACGGAGGAGTACTGAAGACAGTAAATTTAAACATGATCTTCTGCTATTATGTAGGTCACAACTTGAAGAAGATCAGCTGAATTGCAAGCTTCTCGGAGGTTCCTTTTCAAGGAAGCAATTTAAAAATCTGCTGTTTCTAATACTCCATTGGATTTACTAAATCAAGAACCATTCAGACTACTGACCCGTTTATATTGACAATCATACAGATTGTTTTTGGACTAGCTAAAAGTGGTTAAATGACAGCGAGGTTATAAATGTAGTACTATTCAATCCAAATTCCACATTTACACTTGAGGTATGACAGTTTGTGGTAATTCACTTCTGGTGAGTTGATTACTGTTCCTAGACTTTTTATTTCACTTAAAAGGTGAGGAAGTTATGCTGTTTTCTGTTTTGCACCTTCATGTGAAAATTTCCATATACTTTTGGGAATACATCTCAAGAAGCTTGTTCAGGGATATGCATAATCATTTTTAGCTTGTCAAATACTTAAAGCAAGCTGTGAGGACTGAAGGTGAGGACTCTCTGAGGAGTAATGCTTTGTGATGTAAAGGGCTTTCCTCTTTCATAACACTGTTAGTCAAAGCACTTGAAAGTAGTGGTGTGCTAGATTTGCAAGTTTTGGGCTGTTTCCTCAGTTGATGCATCTTGGTTACTGTCTCAGCAGAACGTAACTGCTCACCCATGATTTATGTGAGGCAGAACTTGTAGGAAAACTGCCTTGTGCCACCAAGTGTTTTTTAAAAAAAAAAAAAAAATAGTGACTGATTCTCATCTTAAATCTGAGGATCCCGAGGTAGTTGGTAAACACCTCTTAAGTTAGACAGTTGTTTCAACCAGTAAAACAGTAACACTTTATGAAAATGTAAAAGTGAATGTGACTGTATACAGCAGGTTACGGTGCTATGAAATTTTTAGTCACTTGACTGTCCTCCAGTGGGAGCGTTATTCAGTCATTTCAGTTCCTCCTGCTGCCCAGCATTGGAAATTAGTGTAAGATTTGAAGAAAGAAGGAAACTGGTCAAAAAAGGTACCTTTTTTCTTTTGACTATGTTGCTGTGATTATTTATGGTTACAAATGGGTTTCATAAATAACAGGTTATTCCTCCTAGTCTGTTTTCTTCAGAGACCTTCATTAGAGAGCTGCATTGATACCATGCTTCTAGTGAAAAATTAAAAGGAAATTTAAAAGCATAATCTTTACAGTTCTGCAGAAGATGCCAGTTTCAATGTTTGCAAGGAGTTTGGGCCTGTATTTATTGAAAAGTCTTGATGGCTTTCTGACTCCCATAATCTCTTCTCTATGGAAACCCTAGTCACCTTTATGTGAGATAACAGTGAATAATCTGTGTTCACCTATGCTGCATATGCTTGTTATCCTTTTCTAGTTCTGAAACTTTGGAGATGGAACACTGAGTTTTTTGGGGAGTGGGGGAGAGTTGTCAAGAATATGAGTTGGAAAACAGATCAAAATGGTAAGGAAGGGATTATGTAACCATGAGCTGTTGATTAAACATTGAGTGACTTACATAATCACTCCTGTGTAATCTGTATTTTGTAAGCAAACACTGCTGCTTTTTCTGCACTTAGCAGTCACACATTTGTGCCGATGTGCCAGCATTTTAACACAGTGCACCAAATGAACGGTTTTCTATTGATGGTTACATAACTGTATGGAAAGTACAATGGTTATTGTACAGGCTCTCTGTAGCAGGGCTTCATAAGCATATTTTCTCGATTCCGTATTTCCATAGAAGTATTTTAATTTCAGAGTCCTCCAACTGTTTGTAATGCAAATTCTATTTTTGCACCATATTAACAAAGTGCTTTAAATTCTGTATGTATACGCTATCCGCTAATTTACTAAGTATTCTCTCTCAGGTGTGCAGCCCCATCTGTTAAAACTTTGACACTTCCCCACTTATGAGAAACAGAACTTGACAGAGGAAAACTGCTTGCTACTCCATGGCTCTTCTGGAATTCCACTGTATTCAATTTACACGTTATCAAATTGAAAAATTGCGCAAATTTAACTTATTCAGGCAGTTAATGTTGGTCTTTCATAGTTACATTTAAATTTCTGTCATTATTTCTAATGATAATAACATGCAAATTTATCTCATATTCAATTTAAAATTTAAAGTAGACATTTTAAAGAATTGTATTCCTGCTTAAAAGACTGTTAACTTCGTAATAAGACATCTGGATCATGTGGGAATACAAGCATTAAAATCTGCGAGCTTTTAGCTGAGCTTCTAGCATATAATTGTTGCATTGTTACAAATATACAAGGTACATGCAGAAAAAATTCTGTACAGCAGAGGTATCACTAGCCTGATTAACATTTTAAATTCTGTAAGGTTTTTCTTAAAGTAACGAATGTTATAATAACATCTGAAAAAGCTCAGAATTAAAATATTGGATTATAGTCCTGCAACTGTACAAGATGTTGCTGTTCCACCTTTCAGTTAATAAAACAACAGGGAAATATCACTAGAATAGTCATAAGCCTTATTCTCACTAGGGTTCTATCTGTGCTGCCTTATGTTGGCTTTTGAAAACTTCATTTAAAGTGGAATATTTCATAAAAGTAGTCAGTCTTTATTGGGGGATTGATGAGATAATTTTGTTGGCAGTTGAAATGCAGAATCTTTCATATGCTGTTATAAACTCTGGGACATCCTCTAGTGCTATAATTTCATCAAATAACTGTTTCAGTTATCCTAAACTCATGCTTGAAATGCTTAAACTATCTCAACTGGGTAACATGCTGTTTGTAGCTCCTGCTATAGTTGGTGAATCCTCTTGGATAGAAGAAACAGGACAAAATGTGCATAGCACTTTGTGACCTCAGAACAACTTTCAGAAAAGAGAGAAATGAGGTGGGGTAGGAGAAATAGAAGTACAGTAGTGACATAGGTTCCAGAAAATGTTGGGTGAGTTCCATATGATTCTGCTTAATTGTTATTTGTTAAAGAAAAAAGTGTAGAAGGAAATGGAAGGATCAATACTAAGCAGAATTTCTGATTTTTTTTTTTTTTTTCTTGCAGCACAACACTAAATTTGTAATGAAATGGAGTCTGGGTCAAGCTCTTTTCGAGTGGAATTTCCAGATTTTTCTAGCACCATTTTGCAGAAGTTAAACCAGCAGCGCCAGCAAGGACAATTATGTGATGTGTCCATTGTAGTTCAGGGCCATCTTTTCCGAGCCCATAAAGCGGTTCTTGCAGCTAGTTCACCTTACTTCTGTGATCAGGTTCTCCTGAAAAACAGCAGGCGAATAGTCCTGCCTGATGTGATGAATCCCAGAGTATTTGAAAACATTCTTCTGTCTACCTATACTGGTCGGCTGGTAATGCCTGCTCCAGAAATTGTTAGTTATTTGACAGCAGCAAGTTTCCTTCAGATGTGGCACGTAGTGGATAAATGCACTGAAGTGCTAGAGGGGAACCCAACAGTTCTGTGTCAGAAGATGAACCATGGCAGTGATCATCAGTCCCCAAGCAGTAGTAGTTACAATGGCCTTGTTGAAACGTTTGAACTTGGCTCTGCAGGACAGACGGAATTCCACAAAGTGCAGGAACTAAGGGATGGCGAAAATGAAGAAGAGAGCTCTAAAGACGAACTGTCATGTCAACTGACAGAACATGAGTACCTTCCCAGTAATTCTTCAACAGAACATGATAGACTTAGCACTGGAATGACAAGTCAGGATGGTGAAGAAGGAACTAGTGATAGTGCAGAGTATCAGTATACCAGACCTATGTATAGCAAACCCAGCATCATGTCTCACAAGCGGTGGATCCATGTGAAACCAGAAAGGTTTGAACAAGACTGTGAAGGTGTTGATAATCCTTATGATGAACACCAAGTTTCTGAATCCATGAATGCCATTCAGGCAGATCATTCAATCCAGTCTTCAGGTGTTGAAGACTTTCATATAGGTGACAAAAAGATGGAAGCAGAATTTGATGAACAGGCAGATGAAAGTAATTATGATGAACAAGTAGACTTCTATGGCTCTTCTATGGAAGAATTTTCTGGTGAAAGGGCAGATGGAAATTTAAGTGCTCACAGACAGGATCTTATGATAGCAGCAGGCTATGGTGAAGGCATTGAAATGGCTACGGGGATTAAAGAAGAAACGTCCCTCACTGGATTCTCACATGCTGATAAGCTGTATCCTTGTCAGTGTGGTAAAAGCTTTACACACAAAAGTCAGAGAGATCGGCATATGAGTATGCACCTTGGTCTTCGACCTTATGGCTGTGGTGTCTGTGGTAAAAAATTCAAAATGAAACACCATCTTGTAGGCCATATGAAAATTCATACAGGCATAAAACCATATGAGTGTAACATCTGTGGGAAAAGATTTATGTGGCGGGACAGTTTTCATCGGCATGTGACCTCTTGTACCAAGTCATATCAAGCTTCTAAAGCTGAGCAGAGTACTACTGAGATGAACTAAGACATTAGTCCTTACATTTGTTTAGTAGAGTAAGAAAAATAAACTAATTATGCAAATAATGTCTGGTACTTGCTATTGTAAATTCTCAAAAAAACAAGTTTTAATGATTATGCTGGTATAAGCAGACCAAACGTATATTTTATTTTCCACAGTATTACTCCAAGTATTTGATGTGTGAAGTGCAAATGGTTAATCTGAAAGGTGCTTGCAAAATGAGGTCTGTAAGGTCTTTGTGACATTGATTGTAATCACAGCAGTATTTAGAAGCCCTGTTGTTTTTCTAAGTCTTCTAAATTCACAGTAAAACCCAGCTCTAAATTGACCCAAATCCTGCAAATACTTACATGAAGCATGAATTCAAGCAGCCCTACTTAATGAAAAAGAGAACTAGGATGATCAAACCAGGTTATATGATTCATATTTAAATGAAAAAAATTAGAATTCCACCTCAAACTGGAGACTGCCAACCTACTTAACATGCATCATTAGATAGTCTACATCATTAAATAGCCTTTGCTGTATTGCTTAATGAAAGGCTGTGTTAAAGATGGTTTGGCTTTCCTTTATCTGTCTTCCATTTTTATCCATCTTCAGTAAAACAAATGTTGTCTAATTTTGTGCCCAATTTCTATTTAGAGTCTGTAAAGTGCTTAAATATAGTTGAGCACTATATAAACTTCAATCTGTATAATTTGTCTTTGCTCCTCTAGGGTCTAATGCTGTATGACGCTTGACTTGATTTTGATTGCTACATTGTGAGAGCCTCTAGAAGTGTGTGTAATTAAGTATCCTTTTTAAAAAAAAAAGTAAGATGTAACATTTGGAACTTATCCAAAATAATCAAACATTTAAACTGTAGTTTTCTGCTCAGATTTCTGTGGCTTACTACAGTAGCAAGTACCAAACTCTGTGGATTCATGAATTGACTTTTTATTGGTACAAAAACTTCTTTGAGAACTTCTATCTAGTTTTAGAAACCTGCTTTAGGAAAATGATTTAGTCATTGATAGGTATTTATACTTTTAATTCTTTACTCTTTGAAAAGTAAGAACTGTAATACAGATTCTTGGTACTGAACTACTGTGACTGGTTATGTGTGATCACAAGCAGCCGGAGTTGTTTACCTCTTCAAATGAAGTTGCTTGTGGAAAAAGTAGAAAGTGTGGTATTTGGATCTATTAATGGTACTGCAGAACATGGCACCATGCTCATATCCAAAGTCTGGATTTTTGCTGGGAAAGTGGCACTTCTGCTTCGTTAGGATGAGGATCTATATGCTGGGCTCTCATTCCTGGAGATAGACGGAGGAGTGTTTGTAGTTCTGAGAGATGCTGCCAGCTCTGCAGGTAGAGTGAATGCATCAATTGTAAAGGTGGCAACAGGATTTTGGGGTTGAAAGCTTAATGCAGTCCTATGCAAAAGCAATTAACCCTTCTTTGTAGTTTACTGAAACATATTATAATAAGGAAAGAGCCTTTAGAGCATACATAGACTATAATAGAAAGAAGTCATGTCCAAGTACAGTGCTGGTAACGTAGGGAAAAAAGTTATCCAGCATCGAAGGCCTAAGCCTGTCTGGCCCCAATTTATGTATTAGATACTGCAATATGCAGGATAACGTACTTAAACAGATGATCCTGTATGTTGAAGCAAAACCACACAAAGATAATTACTATTTACATGCTTTTTTGAACTCCCAGTTACAAATTGTCTTAAGATACGACTGAACTGTATCCTGAACATGAATGTCTGTTACAAGCTGGGGGTTTACTACTCAGTGGGCTGTAATTACTGTAACTTCTTTTCTGGCATTCTACTTACAAACTTTAATTTTTTTAAGAGGCTCTTAATTCTTAATCTTCTAATGCTTCAGATATTTTTTCATACGGAATTTTGTTAAAACAGATATTCCCAAATATGATGAACCCATTGCTGGCAATGGGCACGAATGGTCAGCACCACAGAGTTCCTATTCTTAGCACTTAATTGAACTCTACAATATACCATGGTGGCCATATATAACCCTTGTAATCAAGGTAACTAAACAGGGATTTGCTCACTAACACTGTAACCTGCTTAATGTATAGAAGCACTTTGTATTTAAAAAAAAAAAAAAAACACAAAAAACCAAACAAACCATAAAACTTTATAAGTATGTTTTTTAAACTTAGAAATTATATTCCCTTTATGGTTTGTTTCCACACTGCTAACACTGTCTTTTTTAATATTAAAAAAAAAAAAAAATTATAATGCTTGCCGGTTTACATGAGTGTAGAGGAAAGAGTTCTTGCACTCAGCGGCCCTATTTTTCCATTCTCCAAGGCCTTACTACATACAGGGTGTCATTTCTGCAAGTACCATCATCACATTTGAGGGAAGATATTCTCATACTCATTTCAGGAATGATCTTGTATATTACATTAGTTCTCAACCCCTTTCAAATTGTCACTTCAGTGTTGCATAAAAAGGTTAAGGGTGCCTCTTCCCATTTAACCATAAAAAAGGCTGGTCAGAAACACCAGGCTGAAAGCCATGGTCAAGCAAAAAATGATTTCTGTTAAACCCAGACCATCCTACAGAGCTGCCAGCAAAACTGTTTCTTTTACCAGCTTGGAATGACTGTTACATGGGACACTTCACAGTTAAACATTACTCCTATTTGCAGTTAGATTACTTTGAAATAAAGCTTTAAAATAAAATGTACTGCGAGAGACACTTTAAAGGTTTTATAACAGGTCCAGTAGGTCATATTATAGAACCATGTCCTTTTTTAATGACTTAACATGAATAGTAACTTTTTAATATTTGCCTATGACTGGTTTACCCCATATTATGACATTGTCTTGAAAGTCCAACAAATGTTGCTCCACTGATTTTGTAGCACTTGGCTTTCAGATGTTAATTTACATGAAACCAATTGATTGCAGGAAAATACTATGATTGTTGTGAAATCTAGTTGAGAGGATTGATGATTTAAGGGAAGCTTGAGATACATGTCTAAAATCCTTACTTTTATCACAGGCAAAACAGTTGACTTGTGTTTTTTCTGAATTTAATTTACTGCCCTTTGACAAACTTCTAATCACTGATTCAGGTATTGCGGGAAAAAGAGAACAAAAAGTTACTTAAACACTTAAGGAAACATCTTTCCTCCTCCTTCCTCAGGCTCAGCTTAAGTCTCTTCCCTGCCTTTGTAGTCTGTTCCCCTTGTTTTCACTGAGCGTGGCACTCAGTCCATGCCAGTTCTTTTAGGGACATGATAGATCACACAGGAGGTTGGGCTTATGTGCATACTGGCTTGTCTGATGCTTTTCATTTCTTAGTGGGTGTCCTCTGCTGCTCTGGGTTGGTCAGTGTCATGGTGACACCAGGCCATAGTCCCTTCAGGGATGTGCCTGTTCCAGCTTGGGTCTCCTATGGGCCTCAGTTACTTTAGAGGTGTACCTCCTCTGGCTTACCTATAGGCCAAAGTCACCTCAGAAGTTAATCTCCTCAGGCATGGAGTGTGTCCTTCTGTGAATGTCTCTATCCATGTCCTCAGTGTCTTCTCCATGTGTTTTCCCAAGAGCAGCTCTTCAGTTTCTCCGCATGTGTTTCTTCCCCAGGAGTATCTTCTCCTTACGTGTCTCCCTGCACCTCTTGCTAGCAGCTGCCACTCTTTCTTAAATATGTTTAAGCAAGAGGCACTGTGTGCACCTCTGGTTGAAGTTTTGGCACGAAATGGATTGTTTACATCTGTTTCAGAGCAGGCTAAAACCTGTTTTGACTAGCACAGGGCAGTTTGCAACCTCTTGCCACATGTCACCCTTGCAGCCCCCTGCTACTGAAACCCTGCAATTTATGGCCAATACAGTTGTACATAGTAAACCAAGATATGCAGCTTCTGTCAAGCTCTTAATCTTTGCTAATGGAGTGGTCTTGTTCAAGATACAGGAAATTATTTCTTGTTTGTGGGGAGGAGGGAAGCAATCCATATATATATATAAAAAATATGAATGCATATGTATATGATAAATTTCATTAATCTTCCCTTAAGCTTCATCACCTTTAACGATATGGCTTAGAAACATTTGTGCATTTTTATATTGCTCGCTGTTGGCTGTAGTAAAGTGAATGTCTTCTGAAAACCAGAATCATTGTACACACAGGAGGCTTTCAGAATTTCCTGCTACTGTGAAGCCATTCATTGTCCTATCAGTGGTAAGAACGCTTAATGGTACTACTAAGTTCCTTTTCATTCCATTTTGCAACTAAGATGTTAATTACCATGGAATCTGCGTAACTGCCATTCTGAAAAATTCAACTATTAGCAGGGTTAAGATCTCTGCTTAGGTGTATATCTGACCTTTTGAGGGAGGAGGTTCCTCTTTCACACACCACTGTTGGGGTTTTTTTTTGTTTTGTTTTTTACACATTACCTTTTCTGTTTTATAGGTGAGCAGGTAGACTCTAGAAGGTACTGTCAGTACAATTTTTGGTCTAAGCTTTTTTTTATCTGAGGTGTTTCTGGGGTTGAGAAACTTTGTCCCGTACCAAAAGCAAGGCAGATGATCTAAGGCTAATGTATTGGATTTCTCATGGTAAGAAGAATACTTGATGTCCCTGTATTATTGAGCCTGAAAGAATGGAGGCAAGTCAGGTCTTGTTATCTCAACACTTTTGCGTTGGTGCCAGAAAGGTGACTTGTCTCTGAATTATGAGAGCCTAGAGCAGTATATTGAGTATTTTGCTTTAACAGAATTAGAACCTTTCTCAAAACAACAAAGGAAAGTTGGGGGGGGTTTTGTCATATAAATGCTTCATTGGATAGCTAGGCTTCTTTAGCTATAAGCTGTAAACTGTCAGTACCCTACGGGAAGATGCTGGAAAAACAAAATGGTATATTTTTAATGTGATTAAATTGTTAAGTTCCAATTTTTGCTTGAAGCCTGTGTCTGTCGATTGCTGCTCCTTTTTTTATTACTCATGGGATTCCATATTTCTTCCAGAAATGTAACTGTTTATGCAAGTCAAGTGTATCTTCCTTAATGAGCTATAAGTTTTTATTCTAAACAAGTCATTTATAATAGTAAATTTGCATATCTTGATATTTTGTGAGATGTTATGCCTGTATTGCAGAGGTTGGATAGTTTTGTCTATAAATATTGCTGTCCTAATTGTACAGCATGGTTTTAATTTAATGTTACTGTTCAGTATTTTCTTCTTATAGAAGAGTCCCACACCCCTTTTTTGTATAACATGTTTTAATAAATGTTATCTGTCAACTTTGTAAATGTTTTCTTAAGCTTGAATGAAAGGAATGCATGCCTAGTACTAGTATTTAATACTTCACTTTTGCCAAAACAGTAAGTGCTCAAACAAAAGTATAAATCCAAAAGTTGTTGATATATAACTTTATTAAATACATAAAGAAAAATTGTATCTAGTAATGTGTCTTCTTGAAATACTGAGAACATGCCAGCGTAGCCTAAGAAAACACTAAAAACTGATTTTTACAATACAGTAGCTTGATGAATTTGTGGAATTGGGCCCATTTCTTTGGTGCTTAGATAATTAGTTCCCATGTTAGTCCAAATTTATCAAACAGGTTTTATTATAACTGGTTTTTGCAGAATGGTGATCTTTAGAAGTTGCAATACACAATGTACAGGCTGATAGGAAAATTCCAGAACACTCACTTCATAGTAGCAGCAACTGCATGTCCAAAAAGCCTACATGTAAATTTGAAGTAGGTACAGATAACATGTAGATTTTTTTTCTTGTCTAAGCATGAAAGGAATTTCATACTGTGAAAAAGTATTCAAGATTAAGTTTCCATTATCTTCCTGTGAGGATTCTTCCTTTCCCTGACTAAATTTAGGTACTCTTACTGAACAATTTACTTTGTCCAGTCTCCATCTGTTCAGTCCTCATGGCACTGTCATAGCTGATGCTTCTTACTCAGCAATTTTACACTTGCTATCTAAACAAAATATGAGCTCACTCTCATTTAAAGTATATTCAGCTAATTGATGTAGAAATCAGTATTTGTATACCATACTCCTCAGTCTTCAGCAACTTTAAATGGAGTATGGTACAAGCAAATTCATTTCCTATTGCTGTTGGTTACACTTACTCAATGCACGTAAGAACAAGCCCGAAGTATCCTGTCTGTTCAGAATTAGTCATTTGATTTTCTTTTATATGAGTGAATAAATACTGTTTGTGTGTCTGTTATTTGTTATTTATGCCCTGATCAGGATGGTCCCCCAGGCTGCTCCTTTATCTGATTACCATTCAGCGCCTGATTTCTGAAGACTGTCTTCCATATGTTTTATAGGGAGCGAAGGACATACCTGCGGAAGACAAAATGCCATGTCCAAAGGTAGAGCACGTGGATATCCCAGCGGTACCTACTGGCACCAGTCACTTGACTTTTATCAAGCGGTACATGAACTGTCTGGTAAAACAGTGAATCACTGCCCCACATAAACTACAAGCATATGCAGGATAAGCTCAAAAAATACATGTGTGCTTGCTAAAGCAATCTGTGTAAGTTATAAGGAGAGTGTAACACAGGTGAACTTTTTAATTCCTCACTTAGCTGTTCAATAAAGGTGGTAGTTCACAGCTGGAGGGGTCTGCTCCCAAAAACTTCCTTACTGCATCTCTGTGCACCGAGATGGGTCTGCTATCTGAAGTATGCCCGAGACTTGGGGACAAAAAAATTGGTCTCTCAAAATGCAGGAGGTGGTGCCGTTCCAGAAATGAGTGCTTCTGATGTAATGCTAAGCTGTTTATCGTAATCTCTAATGCTTTGGTTTCACGTTTTTAAGTTCTCCACTACAGGTGGAACGCACGTTACCTTATGAAGCTGAAGGCTGTGAGAATTCTAGGAAGGGATCTGCCTGCCTAGGCAGTTAAAGCTCAAACTCTCTCGCGTCTTCGCTGGGGAGCCGTGCTGCAAGGGAGACTTCGACCCGGTACGGGCCCCAGGTTCCGCGGCGCGGAGAACGCGGCCGCTAGGAGCGCGTCTGGCCCCGCGGGCTCCGCGCCGTCAGCCTCAGTCGCGGGGGCGGGCAGGTCCCGAGCCGCGCGGCGGCCTGGGGCCCGGCGAGGCGAGGCGAGGCGAGGCCCGCCGCGCCCGGCACGCGGGGAGCCGCCCGCCCCTCGTCCTGGGCGGGGCGGTGGCTCCGCCCGCTGCCGGTGCACGTCACCAGGAAGCGGAAGCGCTGCCAGCGGAATCGGTTCCGGGTGCGAGTAGCTGTGGGAGCGGGCGGGAAGCGGCGGTGGGAGCGGGCAGGAGGCGGGCCGGGCCGGGCCGGGCCGGTGACCCGCCATGTGAGAGACCCTGACAGCTCCAGGTGAGCAGCGGGCGCGCCGGCGCGCTGCAGCGGGCGCCTGGCCCGAGGGCCGACGCGGCGCTCCCGTGCGGGACGGAGGCTGTTCTCTGGGAAGGGGGTCCCAGCGCCCTGACAGGCCCCGCAGGGGCAGGGGCGGCGGCGGCGGCGGGACGAGCGGCCCGGCCGCCGCGCAGGGCTCGTTCGCCGACCCGTACCAGCGCGCGAGGGCTCGGATCCGCGGCCGCCCGGCTGCCGAGGGGCGAGCCGCGACGCGGGCCGCCTGGAAGCGGCGGCAGCGGCTCTGCTGCCGCGACCGATCCCGGCTGGCCGGGCTTGCTCTGCTCCCAGCCTTGTCTCGCCAGAAGCTCTCGTCGCGTAACCCGAGTCTGTGTCTCTAGTGTAATTTTGGCTTTGGAATGCGTGGGTGTCTTGGTCCTCTCTCAACCCGAACGAGGCATAAAATAGCTGGCACAGTGGGCTCGGCTGGCTGAAGCGGGTTGAGACTGGTACCGTCTGTAGTGTTACTGCCAGGAGCCGGCGGACCCCTCAGCTGCTGCTGTTCTGTTACACGAGTTGGAAGCTCTAGTGAAGTCCCAATCTCTGTAATTGCAAAGGCCCTTCAAAATCCCTGCAGCTATACATAGCATACAGAATTGGATTTATTTCAGAATAAAACAAAGTTGAGAGTGAATTTGGAACAAGCCTGAACAATCTAAGAAACGTTAACATGGGAGAGCCTGGTTGCCAGAAAAAAGGTGGCATAGGATTAGCTTCACTGCAGTTGTTACCTGTTACAGGATTCTCAACATCTGGAATCAGGATGTGCCTGTGCTTCATTGCCTATTCAATAAGAGCTACAAAATGTTCAGTCGATCAGAAGTAACGGACTGGGAAAATACTATGAAAATGTGTTCTTCAGAGCTACTTTAAATCTACCGCAAAAAACGTTGCTGATATCTAGAGAATATAGCTACTGCATTGCTTAAAAGAAACATTGGAGCCAAAAAGTTACAATTCGATGAAGAGTGACTAAGGTAAAAAAAAAAAAAAAGTAGATGGATTAAAATGCATAATACTAACCGAGTATTACCTTGGTAGCAAATCATTTATTATTGTAATAGCAGAAAGTACAAAAGCCCTCTCTCCCTCCTCTCCCTCCCCACTTCCTCAAGTTCTGGGTGCATATATATTGCAAGTCTCATGCTCTCAGTTGGGGTTTTTTTTATACTGATAGTGGCTTCTCAAAGCATACATCTCAAAGTTGTCAGATATTCAGAAAATGTGGACAGTAACTATTTAGGATTACATAATGGATATATTATGAAATTTGTGCACAAAATAAAAGATTGTGGTCATCACTTGTCAGATCTTGCTGATTTAAAGTGTATGTATAAATATAAATATGCCCCTTTGTTTTATTTATCTGACACAATACTTTTGCTGATCTTGGCTATGTCCAGTTTGCCTTCTAGTAACTTTTTTTTTTCTGTATTCAGAAATACATACATACCTGTAACTGCTTTTGTAGTAACTTGACTTGTAGAGCAAAATTTAGAGATTATTTGTATTGAGGTTTCTAATTGTTGCGTGACACTTTGTTTATGCATCACTAGTTGTTTTATTTTTACTCTTAATCACTTCCATACAGGCAGGCAATTGTGGGGAAGACAATTTGAGAATAAGGGACAAAGGTGTCCTTTGGACTTAAGTTTCACAAATGATTTATTTGGATATTTGCTCATATAAGAAGCTCCTGGGTTTTTTCTATGAAATGCTGAATATGCAGTTCCAATAATTTCCCTGCTGCACCATACTAAACATTGAGAATAGGTTTGTAGTATTATCGATATTAGCATCTGTGTATCTATGTACGTATATATAAATTAATTGGTTTTAAGTTTGATGTTAAAGCCATCCACTCCTTCAAGTGGTTTTCTATTCATCATATTGTGAATGTTGGTGAGGTAAAAAGAAATCCTTTTCAATTTTTGTTAGACAAAAGTCTGAATTAATAAAAAATTTTCTGCAAAAAGTGTAGGGGTTTAATGGATTGCTCACCCATGCAAATGATGGGATTGTGTTCTGTGACACTTTAGGAGTGCTTGCCTGACAGACATGAGTTTTACTCTTGATGTCACTATGGATATTTAGTGCTTTGAGTAGAGTTTTGCCTCTCTCGTCTGCAGAGGAGGAATAATGACATTGACTTTCACTGTAGCGTTCTGATATCTACTGATGAAAGTGTGCAAGAACTAAGTTTTCTAGTAACTACATTTCAGCCTGTACTAACTAGCTTCAGTTTTCTGAACCCCAGAGGAAACTGGGGTTTTCCTGCATTTTTATGAGGTAATGTAATGAAGTTTTAAATTGTTGTGTAGTCTCCACTGCTATAACAGATTCTAAAATAGAAGTGAAGCAGACTCGTTTTCAAAGCTGTTTTCCAACGAATGATAAGTCATATGCTCCTTTTATTGTATGTTTTACCACAGAAAATTCACTATTTCAAGTTTTGGCTGAACTGTCTATATTTCCTTTGATTCCAGTGGGCACATTTTTTAGCTTAGTTCAAGCTTTCCCAAAACTTAACACACCTCGTGAATTAAATCTATAGAGTGACTTGTGAATGGTTAACATTTGGAGGAATGAGGATTTGAAATCCCATTTTTTAAGAAAGGAACTAATTGCTTCCATAGCCATTTGTTTTTGAGAGATGTGGTTGTTTCCATAACTTTTGCATTACTCTGTTATTAGACTACTGGAAAAGTAGCTTAGTTCTCATTTAGGGGTTTTTTTTTTTGGATGGCTTTTGAATCAGGAATCAACTATACCATAGACTGTTGAAAACAGTACTGAGCTTAACAAAAGTATGGGCAGGGAGTTTATACGTAAACATAGGCTTGTGCTAGCTGTTTTTAATCATACTGGCAGTTTATTTACCTGTGAGAGGCGAATCTAACAGAATGATGTGTTGAGCTGAGCTGGAAAGGGTTTTGAGATCACTGTAGATGTAAAAGATGCCATAAATAAAGTGCATTTTGTACTATTGGAGAAGCTGCAAACAAAATGAAACTTCATACTGCAACAGAAATATTAACAGAATTTTCTGTTGTGCTGTAGCATCTCTTAGGATCTGCATATCAACTCTTCGTTAAACTTCCATCTGAGTCCATGACAGTCACTTATTTATTCTGAGATATCGAAATTTCATGTTTATATGCAGCAGTCTCTTTAGTTGTACTCTCCAGTGTGTCGAAGTTTAAATATATTTGAGTGATTTTGAAAACAAAGAATACGAATCAACCTAAGCAAAGACTGTTGTTTGATTTATTCTTCTATGGATAATAATGCTTCTAGAATTCAGCTTTGTAATTCTCTGGAAACCAAGAGTTCACAAAAGAAGAGTATAAATAAGAGTGATTTAGGAAATTATCTTGTTTGACATGACAAATACTTGAGCAGTAACTCCATACTTGTTTAATGTTCCATTCAAGGGAAGCTTTGAAAGAAAATGGTTGAAACTATCACTTTATGTGGTCAAGTAGACACTTGCAATTTTACCACCAATCTTAAAGCCTATTGCTTTGTGTTATTAATTTCTTTGGTTTTAGTTAACAGTCACGTGCTTGTGAATTACTGCTACAAGATAACATCTAGGTCACCAAAATCAGAAAGAGTAAAGTTTTCAACAGTTTTTTGCTTACTGTAGTGCTATGATTTATGTAATAAATGTTATGTTAAAGACCTTTTAAATGTTAGTTCTATGTAGTGCAGTCAGTTTAGAAAAATCTAGTTAGTACACAAAGACTTATTTTATATATCCCTGCCATTAAGTTCCAAGTGTTCCCTTAAGTATCAAGTGGAAACATTCTCCCAATTGTCCTTTCTATGGTTTAAAGGAGTTGTTTTAAATTTATAAATATGTATGTCTATGTATGTCTATGATTTAAATGCATAAATTATGTGGAGAAGTGTGTCATTAGGTATATTTTCTGTCACTAGGAGGATGCCTCTGGCAGTGTGTTGTATAGACCACAAAATAGACTGCATGGATGAGCTGAAAATACACAAGGCTCTATTTTTATTATTTATTCTGTGTGTTTCTGGAAAAACCTTTAGTGCAATTGATTTTTTAAATCTGTAAAAAAAAATAGTATGTGATTATCTCACTTGAGATAACTATAATTTGGTCTCCTTCATTATCTTTAAAGGCTGGAGAGTTCTTAAGAAAATGGCTGCTTGAATTTAGGAAGAATTGATGCAAAAATCAATGCTACATATTTACATAGTACTGCTTATATTATAAGTGTGTGGTAGTTCTGCACAAAATTATCTCAATTGTTGGGAGAGTAGCTTTTTTTTTCTTCTAGCTGTAGGAAAGCTTACCATACCTCGGGGGCCAGATTTTCAGTGAAGCAGCAGTGCTGTGTGTCACGCTACACAAGGCCATCCAAGGGCACTATATGTTGACTTTTAAAAGAGAATATAATACTTTACTGTTATGACAGGTATAAACTGGTAAAAGATTTTATGATCAGTTCCTTCCCTGTTTTCAAAGATTATTTAAAGAGGATTGTCTTAGAAATGCCCCTAGACTGTGACATATCTGATTGCAGTTTTTCTTTGTTACAGCTAGCATTAATTATTGCGACTGCTGTAATCTGAAGACTGAGGCAAATGCAAACTGAAAGGAGTGACAGTAATGAAGATTTTTGCCCCAAAACTTCCATGATCACAGCTGACAGGGTTACATTCCTAAGTTAAAATTCTCTTGAATGATGATACATTTTTGCAATGATGTCTTAAGTTCTCACAGATGGTGTACTAAATACTGAATCCTGCAAAATGCAAGGGAGGAGTGCACTGATTTATACAAATACCTGTTTCTTTTCTTGCTTTTTCTCTGTATTCTGAGCAGTAATGTATAGAGTATCCATTCTTGGTGTCATGGGGCACTTTTTTTGTTTTAGTCTTAATTTTCATTATGATCCTCCTAACTTTTCTATGTATTTCTGTTTTCAGAGACAGGCTACAACAGTAATGATTTGTAATGTGTGTTTTTTCCCAAGGAACCCATGTTGCTGAGCTAACTAAAGAAAATGCAAAGGATCTTTTCTCACACCTTTGTGTGAGTTAAAATGAACATAATTTGTATCATTCACCTGTCTATAAGAATGGCAAATCATACATCAGTGAGTGAATGAAATTAAACAGGTGCAGACTTAGAAGCAGAAACTAATACGATGTTGGCAGATACACAGCTTCATGTTGTAGTTATATGATGCTTCCCTGCCGCTACTGTATGATGTCAGTAAAATTAAATACAGAATGTGTTTTGTCACCATCTATTCTTGTTTTTTTAAGTGAAATAAGAGCTTTCATAGAACATAATTTTTAAAGTAAGTTTCTTTTGAAATCTAATGAGAAATGTTAAATGCCTGTCAGTCTCATGTTCACAGGTTACGTCAATGAATGCTTTTGTTTGAAGACATAGGGCAGCGATCCACTACTAGTAAATTAGTACTATGGTCTACGTTTGCTGTATAAGACCCTGATGAATAAATGTAATGCAGACGCAAAGAGGATTGATATGATTCTTTTGAGTGTGACTGGATCATCTCCTACAGTAATAGACAGGAGGCTCAACACAGAGCGCTGCTAAGACTTAGTGAACCTAGCATCCAGTTCTGGCCTGTGCTTTAAAACTAGAAAGCCTTCAGCCAATTTTTTGGATACATTATGTCTATGAAAACTTTAAACACTTTGATCTACTTATGCAGGAAGGTTAGGAGAGGGCCTATTCATAGATAGGTGCCCGGAGGTGGACTTAAATTTTACAGGACTTTAACCGAACATTACACTATTCCACAGTCAGGGTTGGAAGCTAAAGCAAGACAAAATGCATTACTTTTTAACGATGAGAGTACCTAACATTGCTATGAGTTGTTTTAGTTATCACTACTGCCCGAATGCTTGAGTTTGTATAATACAAATAAAATTGTCTTCATTCTGAGTCACTATCCTGTGGTCTTGGACCTAAAGAACACAGGTTACCTCCGTATGTGCTGAAATATCATAGAAGGTACTGGACATGACTTCTGACTACAGATTAATTTTTTTTTTTTTCCTCACCTTTGCTAATTCTATAAAGATTTTTTATGTGAATTAAAGTAGTTACATTCTCATTGCTTTGGGAAGCAAAGCTTCCTTATGACGGTCTGGTTAACTGTAGAGATTTTTTTCTTGAGAGCATACAGTGGATGTGTCTGAAGTTAATTTGCATTTTAGAGTACCTTTCTGCTTCAGTTTAATGCTACTCACCCCAGCCCAAAAGAGAAGAGGTTAGAGAGACATTTCAACTTGGAGGAAGCTGTTAAAAATTTGGGGGGTTCTTACTATGCTTTTCAAACTGTAGTGATCTTCCAGGACTGTTTCAGAAACACTTCAGCCATAAGTCATATTGTCTTGAAAGAGCTACTGGCCTGCCAGCATTGATGAATAATTGAGTATTGTTATAGTACAGTACCCTGCTGAACAATATTTTGGTTAATTCTACTGGAATTTGATTATGGAACTGCTAACTTCATTCTGTATATGAATAAAATAAAACCTTCTTGTGTATGGGAATATAATCTAAAGATTACTTTTATTTTCTAGATAGTGACATTGGCGATTTATGTGAATAAATAAGATCATTCTTCTTCTAATCATTATTCATCAATAACACATTGCTAGTGGTGCCTGCTTCTTTGATGTGTGTAATGCCCAGATTTTTCCCCGGGTCTTGCCTTCCCAAATCGATGCAAGAAAGTTGGGGTGCCCTGGTACTAACCCCAGCAAAATTACTGCAGTCCCAGTGCTGCTCCTGCTACAGTCCTGCTTACTCCTGAATGTGGTGTTCATTGGCAACCTCGTCAGTTCCAGGACCTCTTCAACTAGAGATTTCAGTGTTTGGCTGAAAGCGAAAGAAGGGTTCCCTTCTGTCAAGTGCTGCTGCTGTTCAAAATTCTTGTTATTTAACTCCAGCTTTCTGCAGATGTTTTCAAGATCACAGGAAGCATGCGTCTTCAAAGGAAGAAACTAAGGTGGAAAAGTAGTCACAACAAGTGCATGCTGTAGCTTGTTCACTTTCTTTTTTAAGAGCAGATGGGTATAGTCCACTGCTTTTTGGGCTGCGTTTTGTGTACTTGATCTGTTTGTTTGCTTTCAAAGCAATACTGTATGTTCCCTTGATCCCTATTTCTGTTTTTTACTGCTTGTCTGCCACACTGACAGCCAGACTTACAGACCTTTAACTCCATGATCCTCTCCACTCAATTCCAGGATTTGTGCTGTTTACTCCTAACATTTTAAGGAAAATAAGCTTCTTTGTTTCCCAAACGAAAGATGAAACAACTCTGAGAACAAGGATGTAGAATTGCTTATAGATACATATGCCTATGGAGATAATTAGGTGTTCTCACAGAGTTGTGATGTGCAAGGATCGCTGAGGATCCCTTTCCTCTTGGTGTCCCACTCTTCCTGGTTCTTACGTTTTCTCTGGTATGGGTTCACAGTCCATTTTCAATGTGTGGCCATTTCCTAGGGAGTGTGAATTCATCTGGAGATGTTAAGATGCCATGATCAAAACATAATTTTTTTTCTCCATGGTAAGGCATAAAATGTACATCTTCTTTCTACTCAGGTGGCTGTCCTTAATTCATTCCTTCTGTCTGCACTAGTGCTAGTGGTGAGTTTGTATTTTAATATTTTGTCTAGGACTAAGTTGTTATCCATTTCGCTGAGTAAGAGGCCTTAGGGAAGTATGGGGCAAGGAGGAAGGCCACTTTCTATATATGACAAACTTTCTGTACATTCTAGACACAAAAAAAGGAGTAATTTCTGATGGGATTTGAGTGAGGCTTGACCAAGATCTGGTTCCTTAGCTCAAGGATCTGAAATGATGCAGGAATGACAAATTATTGCTGCTGGGGACTGGTCTTGTAGTTTGTACACAGTCCTCAACCTTGGTAACTTGTCAATTCATGTTACTTCAGGTCAACAAAAGATCTTCCTCCACTTAGCAAAGAGAAGCTTAATCAGGAATGTCCTGTTGTTGCATCAGTGCATAGCTCATAAGCCCCACAAGTTAAAGGTAGTGATCTATGTTGGGTTTGTAATGAAGCCTGCTGCCCTGTCAAATGAGAGAGAAGTTGACAAACATATATCCTTACTGCTGAGACTTCTATCTTCTCAATGGAGTGGATGCATCTGCTAGGGACTTGGTTCTCTGCACAACATGCAGGGATGCTCAGAATAACAAGGTTAATCTTGCCGTTTAAGTACTCCACTGTTAGATTGGGTTTTGTTTGTTTGTTGTAATGTTTGATTTCTGACCTATGTCTGACTTGCATCAGCTCACAAGCTCTGAATCATTTTGTAGCTTTGTTCACTGAATAAAACTGTCCTGCCAAAGCTATCTTTGTATAGATGGCTGTGATCATATCAATTCTGTTAACCACCTTTTAGTCCTTATTTCCCTCATTGGATATAAGAGCATATAAAATGTCTCTTCCCCTGCTTTTCCGTAACAACTGTAAAAACTCAGATGAAGTCTGGTTTACCCATTTTAATCTATGACACATTGGTAACTTACAGAACATATTTAGCAACTCTGATAACCTGATTTTGAATGCTCTGCGAGAGTTTTTGACCGTTTTCTAAATCAGACATAATGTTAGTCAAGTCAGGAAGCTGGCTGATTGTTTCTCTGCTGAAAAGAAATTCCATTTGTGAAGAATATGAATGTTAGTTTTAAGTGACAGTCAGCTGATATAGCTCCAATTCTTCCTTGCAAACTTTTTATCATATTCCTACCTGTTGATTTTGGTTTTAGAGTGCCTGAATTTTAATAATTTGATTTACATTGTTCATATGTCCCATTACAGCATGTAACATAAGACATAAATAGAAAAAAAAATCCACTAGTATGTTGTGATACATTGGACATGCTTCCTGCATCAGAAGTCAATGGATGATGTTGAGATCTTTTTGTTCAATTGGAAAAGCAGGTATGGTGGCAATATTGTATGTTTAGACTTCTGCATTAATAAGAACAAGAATAGCAATAAAAGTCTGAAGATTCTTGGGCACTTCATTAGGGGCCCAGTCTTGGAAATATAAGGTGATGTCTGCTACAGGTAGACACTCACAAAGGGACAAGTATGTGTGTGCTTTTTATGAAAAATTGGTAAAGTGCTTTTCTTTAGATCTTGTTTTGAAATATATACATTTCTGTAAAGCCTCTTGGAACATCCTTTACCAGTGTATCAGGCAAGCTTGAGTACCCATGGCTTTTGAGTTAGGTTAGAATTTAAATGTCAAATCATTCTAGCTAGGAAATCACTGCTGTGTCAGATAAGCTTCAAAGTTCACATCATGGTTTATTAAAAAAAAAATTAAAATCACAAAAGGAAATTAAAAAAAAATTGAAAGTCCGCAAGTGGCTCAAACACTTTTCCTTCAAATGCTGCCTCACATATTGACACAAATTTATTATTATCTGGGAACCTCTGACACACTGAGTAAATAGTTTGGAATTGAGTTCACACTTAAATGTTTCCTTTCACTAGGATTTCCTTGTTTTGTGATGTGAATATTGAAAGATAGATTTTTACTTTTTTTAAACAATTATTGAGATTATTTTCTAAGAAGGTAAATGTTTAAACAGAAATGTCACTGGTGTAGTACATTCATCTCCTCTGAAATAAATTTGACATATCTAGACCTACGGAATGGTTTTTTAAAATCTTTTTGTGTGTGTATGCACACACACACACACATATGCGCCTGTGGCTTCTCTTTAGCAGGTTTTTCAAACTTCTTGAAGTGCCTTCCAAAAATCATTCTTGGGCAATTTAACAGTGCAGTTCTCTGCAAGTATTGATGTAGTATCTGGCTTGAAGACCTACTAAAGGTTCTGAAGTCTTTAACTTGCCTAGTGACTATAAAATTAATATTATTTTGGGATGGTGGGGGTATTGTTCTGCAGTTCTTACCAAGGAGTGAAACTGCGAAGTTCCTTTTAGGCCATAGACTGTCCCAGGGAGCCTGTGATGTATTATGAGCAATTGAATTGTGAATGTTGCAGAGGGATCTTCAAATTATAGAAACAGAAGAAATGCGTAGATTAAGAGTCTACTTTTTGTATTGTATCAAGTATTTATACAAACTGTTTTGTTGTAACGGACCTTAAACAGATCAAAATGGTGATTTAACTTCAACATGTGCAAGCATTTATTTTTTAAATGGAAAACTGTATTCATTCTCAGTTGTAAATCTTCTCATTTTTCTTTCAGATTACTCTTTACATCAGTAGAAATGGACAGCAGCAGTTTCATTCAGTTTGATGTGCCCGAGTACAGCAACACTGTTTTGAGCCAGTTAAATGAACTCCGCTTGCAAGGAAAGCTATGTGACATAATTGTGCATATTCAGGGTCAGCCATTTCGAGCCCATAAAGCTGTCTTAGCTGCCAGTTCTCCATATTTCCGTGACCATTCAGCATTAAGCACCATGAGTGGCTTATCAATATCAGTTATTAAAAATCCCAATGTTTTTGAACAATTGCTTTCTTTTTGTTACACTGGAAGGATGTCCTTACAGCTGAAGGATGTTGTTAGTTTTCTAACTGCAGCTAGCTTTCTACAGATGCAGTGCGTCATTGATAAATGCACACAGATACTGGAGAGTATTCATTCAAAGATCAGTGTTGGTGATGTTGACTCTGTCACTGTTGGTGCTGAAGAAAATTCAGAAAATCGCAATGGAGTTAAGGACAGCAGCTACTTTGCCAATCCTATTGAGATATCTCCCCCCTATTGCTCTCAGGTGGGACAGTCAACAGCAGGCAGCGATCTTAGGATGGAAACTACTCCAGGCAAAACTCTACGTAGTCGTCTGCAAGAAGAAGGGCATTCAGATCGAGGAAGCAGTGGGAGTATCTCTGAATATGAGATTCAGATCGAAGGTGATCATGAGCAAGGAGACCTGATAGTAAGGGAAAGTCAGATTGCAGAGGTGAAAGTTAAAATGGAAAAGTCTGACAGGCCAAGCTGCTCTGATAGCTCTTCCCTTGGTGATGATGGATACCATACTGAAATGGTGGATGGAGAGCAAGTGGTGGCAGTAAATGTTGGTTCATATGGGTCTGTCTTACAACATGTTTATTCGTTTACCCATGCCTCATCACAGGCTACAGGTGTGTCTGAAACCTTCGGAAGCCTGAGCAATACGAGTCCTTCAAGGTCAATGCTGAGCTGTTTCAGAGGGGGTCGTGCACGCCAAAAACGGGTATCTGCTGGTCACTTGCATAGTGATGTTCAGGGCTTGGTGCAAGGGGCTGACAGTGAATCCATGGTGAGTAACCCAGGATATGAAAATAGTCCACGGGAAAGAAATACAAGAGGTCATTGGTATCCATACAGTGAGAGGCTAATTTGTATTTACTGTGGAAAGTCTTTCAACCAGAAGGGGAGCCTTGATCGACACATGCGATTGCACATGGGAATAACTCCTTTCGTGTGCAAGTTTTGTGGGAAGAAATATACCCGCAAGGACCAACTTGAGTATCATATTCGTGGTCACACAGATGACAAGCCCTTTCGCTGTGAAATCTGTGGAAAATGTTTTCCTTTCCAGGGTACGCTAAACCAGCATTTGCGAAAAAATCACCCTGGGGTAACAGAAGTAAGAAACAGGGTAGAGTCTCCAGACAGAACAGAAGCGTTTGTGGAACAGAAAGTAGCTAATGATGCTTCAGCTTCTGAAGCTATGGATTCTAGTATGGAAATTCATGCAATGTCTAACACATCTGATTAAAAAATTACATTCTAAGTGCAACACAAACAAGCACATTACTAATGTATTTTTTAAATCTTTTATTCTTTTAGTAATCTTCAGTATAACAGCCTTTTAATTTTCCTGACCCTCTGGAAATCAGTTTGAAATGGTTTCTGGAGAAGACTACATAAGTATTCTTTGTTTTTTAAGGAGGCTGGGTTGTTTGGGTTTTTTTTACTTTTGAAGATGCTCAAAATATAAAAGACAGTGTGCTGGGGAAAGGATAAGAGGAGTCTGCTAAACTGTCCCTCCTGGTTGTTCTGGCAAGACACAAATTCCAGTGGAGAAAGATATTAGAATAAGATTGGCAGCTCTGCTGGATACACCAAGAAGCTGTAATCTCCCTTATTTTATTTCCTAAATCCTGTTGCTGGTAATGAGTTACACAGCAGTGGGGAGAGAGAATATTATAGCTTTGATTCCTTCCGTGTGTCATGATGAAATGTTTGCTTTTACTAACTGTTTTTGGTAGTTAGTTTATATATATAAATATGCTTTATATATATAAAATGCTTTCACTTTTCCTATTCTGGTTGAGGTGAATGTAAAAGTATGTCAAGGTTTATACCATGTACCACTCTTTCAACTGCTAGGTCTCCTCTCTGCTTAGGATTTAGGACTTCGGACTTTGGGAGAATGGTTTTGGTTTTAAAAGAATGTTGTTTGGTTTTCATTTTATTAAACTATTACTTTGTGTGCAAAAGTGAGCAAAGTGAATTATCTTGTTTTAATAGCTTTGCTTTATCACATAAGTAAACCAAATGCCATAAATCTATTAAATTATGGTTAAATTGTTGAGGGGTTTTGTTAGTTGTCTAGAACACAAGCTGGACAACCTGTGGTGCTGACATTTTTATATATATAGAGATAGATATATCTATATATATATATATATATAAAAAATTTAGCAAACCTATAAGTAGCATTGTGGTTTTAAATGTGTTTTTACTGGCCTCAGAATCTACCTTCATTTCGTACTGTAGAACCATACCAGGTAATTAAATTTAACTTCATCACTCTTCATGGTTAAAACCTGAGAGAGATGTTGTAGTTTAAACTACAGTATTTCCAAGCAGTGTTTTCATAGGTCTCTTCACAGAGAGCTGTTTTCAGGTGCACATTGACTTCCTACTTAAAGCTCCAAGTGATACGTCAGCACTTGGAATTTGTACTTTTTTTTGTATTAAAAAAACAAATACGCTATGGGAATTTCGAGCAATATGTCTGTTATTTCATGTGTGAGTATTACAGAGTTGCTGTGGCTTCCCTACTATTTTCAGTGGTTGTTTTCTGCATAAAGGAACTACCAACAACTTTAAAAATACTCTAAATCTTTTTGTTTCACCAAATGTTTTTTTTTTAATATGGTGCTAACTTCATAATTTAGGTCAGTATAATATACAAAATGTGAAACCTAATGGTAACAGTTAAGCAAAAGAAAAAAAAACACACACACAAAAAACCAAAACCCAACAACAAACAAACAAAAAAGCCCACCCTAAACAAACAAACCACAACAAAAAAGCCCCAATAGCTTAAGAGACCTCAAAAGCATGAACTGGTGAACACTACTGTGTAAAATTCAACCTGATGAACAGAATTAAATTAATCACATGCTTCTTTAAAATACAGGTTTTATATAATGGGGCCTTATGTTTGTTTAGCAAATATTGAAAATACATCTGTGAACGTGCTGTTTAACTCCTGAAATTTAGAAAATAAAAGCTCATTCCTAAATTACGGGAAAGCAAAAAGGTAGGTTTGCTATCTTGTAAAGCTTTTTTGGCTCCTATGAAGTTGGGGCATATTTGTGCAGTAGCTTTATTAAATTCACTAGTTCTTAATATTGTGACAGTCTGCAATAAGAATTAATTTCACTAAATACAGATTTACAGTATAAACCCCACCTGCTCCATTGGAGCAGTTCAGTTAAATTGAGTACATAATTTGCCTCTTTGTCCAAAATTGCCTAAATAAAGAGGCAGAGGGTGGGGAGATGTTTCTCTCCTTGAAGCAACAATAGAACTTTTCTTTCCAGTAAGGGAAATTATATGTCTGTGTCAAGGGAAGGTAGTCTATATGTTTACCCACTTAAAAACATGTTGGTTTTTCCTAAATGTTTGTTTTAAGTAATTAAATGCAAAAAAATTTGTGTTTTGATAAATTAAGTTTGAGACATTCAAAATCCAAGAAATGTACAGTTATTTTTAACCCTTTATCTCAGACCTGTGCTGTGGTGCCTTTGGTGTGACTTTTTCCATGGAAGTATGAGTTGAGGATAGCAGGATATGGGTACTAATTTTATATTTCTTGAATTTGTGTCACAATCTTAACATTATTTAAATCTAGTTCTTTGTATTTGTAAATGTATTAAAATGGTTTGAGTTTACCAAAGAGTGACTTATCCAAAATTGTCTCTGACAAAAACAAACAAAAAACCAACATCACTTTGATTGTACAGGTTCAGGTTCAAAACATCGTAACAGGACTGTTAAGGAGCAGGAAATGATCACTTTTTCTACAAAATCATGATTCAGCAGTTTGCAAGTTCTACTTGCTCCTATTCATGTTGATATGCCATTTACCCTTTCCACTGCTAGCAGTGTTAATAATTATCAAGCCATAACACAGTACTGTAAAGTTCAGCAGTGCTTCAAAGAATGCATACGTAGGTGAGCATAAAACATCGCCAAGCATTACATTTACACTTACAAAGTGTGTGACTCTGGTAGAAAACGAACTTCAAATCTGGCAACAGCAATTAAATTGTGCCTTGTCACATAATGGTATGCCAGGATTAACATTGTCATGAAACATGAAGCATTATCTGATTGAAGTTCATTTCACAAGTCCACCGAAACAGAGTATGCTGTGTTATTTTAAGCAAATTATGGAAGTACTGTACAGTGTCTTGTGTCTGTACAGTTTTAAGTTAGCACAGAGCTGTTACACATTTCATTTACAATAAATGCAGAAGTCAATAAAATATGTGAAGAAATATTTGACAGCAAAATAAATCATGAAATTATATAGGCTGGTTCATAATTGAGTCTCTTCTTAATCTACCTTTTTAATTATAGACAAATGTGAAAACAGTGACAGTGTCCTTTCCTCTAGATGTTTAACCTATTATGACAAACTGTGAAAATAAAGGATTTTATACCTTTGCTAATGCTTGTGGTTTTAAACAGTTATTTTAGTTTTCTTAATCAGTTATCTTCCATATTATTTCTTTTAAACTTGTAAATACATTTAGAAAATAGCTTTGTAAATATTTAAAGTATATTAAAAGTTCAGTTTGGTCAATAAGGCCTCAAGATTGGCTCTGCTTTTTTAGTGTGAAATCTTTCAATAGCATAAAGGATACTGTCAATTCACTGTTCAGCAGAATATACTGTAGGCCTAAATTGATAGTTCTTAATGCAGTCTTCCCAAGCATGAATTCATGTTTTATGCTGCAGCCTTTGGCTTACTTTTAGACAAAACAATGAGGCCTCTTAATATGTTTAGGCTGAATTATGGGAAGAACAGCAGGAATAAAATCAAGGGCTGGGAAAAGATGGAATGAGCTTTACCTTTAAATATATATATATATATATCATCTTTGAATTTTTGTATTAGTTTACTGTGATTCTTTTATTGTCATTTTTCTAAACAGGTTTCACATGAAACCATTGAAAGGGACTCAAATATGCAACACCTAATCTATTTTCCAAGGGAATTTTACCCTTGAATGGTGCTTTTTGACTGGTCAGGGTTATTTATTAAATTTTATATTTGAAAGTATTTGGGGAATTATGTAAATTCTTTATATGAATCTGTTTATTTCATTAATTGTAAATTTCGTAATACTCAGTGGTTGAATTGGAAGTTTAGTAAAGTCATTCAAAATGTTCAAAGTTTATAATCTGTGTGCATTTTACATATATTCTAACAAGTGCCAGAATAGTTGTATTTAATATTGTAGATTTAATACTACTTGCACATCCCTGTGACAGCATTAACTTAAGTTACACAAGTTTACATATTAAAAAAAATGCTAAACAAACAAGTAAGCCTGGGACATATGTTCCTGTATTTCTTCAGGGGATGTGAAGCTAAGTATCAGTAACTGGGCAGGTTTGCTTGTAGTAAACTCCTGCTATGGTAGATACAATAAACTGCTGTCTCTCCCATTTACATATGCTATGAATTCAGCCTTTGGACTTGTATTGCAAGCCTCTGGTTGTCTATCTGATTAGAGGTAGAGCTCTTGCACGATTTTAACAGTGTTTGTTTCTGACTGAAAAATTGTATTTTTAAATAACTTTTATTTGTATGGTTGTTTTTCATGATAAATAATTGAACAGTTTGAATGACTTGACTTAGTGTCATTATCTTGCAATATAAACCGGTAACCTCACAACTCCACACTTCATCACCATATGAAGTAAATGAAGCTAGCTAAGCTGATGCTGTAACAATTAATAACTTGCCATTAAGGATTATTTTATAGCATGAATTTTAAAATATTTATTCAAATGATATTTTACTCTTGTATTCACTTTGGGTTTAGATTTGTGACATGAATATTTCAGTGCTGCTTTATTTTGTTCTGATGAATTTGTTTCTTGCTTGTAAATTGCTTTTTTTATGGTATAAAGTCAATGGGAATTGCTGTTTGTAAATTAAAATGCTTCTAGAGCAAATCTATGGTGTCAGTGTCTACATTTAGATATTTAATTACTAACGGACTTGCATTTTAGATGCTTTTCCTGAAGCGTTATAAAAAGTTGCAGTTTAATACTCATGTATCAACCAGGAATCAAAAATTTTTAGAGACAAACTACTCTTCAAGTTCCTTTTTTTTTGCCATCATTGCTTGTTTAGTTCTGAAGAGATAATAATTTGAGTTTTGTGCTCCAAAACCTTTTCCAACTCTCAAAGCAAAACAAAAAACCCAGCCAGGTGGTGGCAACCTGTCTAACGCCAAGCCAGAGGCAAGTGAGTTGGGTAGGGAGGTGATGTTTAGTTTCCACAGCAGCATTTGCATTTTATGCTATGCCATATGTAACAGTAGAGCCAATACTGTTATCAGCAAGTGTAGGACACAGCACCTCCTAGCCCACAAGCTTGAATTTAACACGAGTAGCCAGCAACTGCTTAGTTACTTTCAGGTGATAGCACAGCCTTAACTTGTTTCATGGCACTTGGCTGTTGACAGCTCTTTAAGTGCCTTTGTAAGAAGCAGCTTCTTGGAGGAGTTAATGTATCCTCAACCAAGCTGTATACTGTCACTGATTTGCTGAGATAGACCTATTCTTCCTGGGACAACTGGAATTTTGCAAAAAGAATTTTTGCTTTATATTCATGAAAACGCAACTGATACTATTACATTTGGTTAAAATTTACCAACGTTGTTGCCAGTTTTTCATTGTGTATGAGATGTATGCTGGCAAAGATTTCTGTTCTATAATAAAGCTGAACTAAATGTAAATGAGTTTTAAACCCACATGGGAGCAAAGGGTGTGTTTATATAATGCTAATGCAGCTGAAGGATATAGTTCTCTTGACTGGCTCTGGAGTTTTGGGTTTGGGGAGATGGGGGTTTATCTGGTTGGTTGTTTGGTCCCCTGAGACCCTGTGGGCAGACTCAGAATGACTTAACTATTTTAGCAAAACATCTCTTCAAATCCCCTTGCTTATAAGGTCTGAAAACTCAAGTAATGCAGAACGGGGTAAACAAGACATGACTGTTACGAATAAATGTAATGTTGCTTTTACCTGGAGAGCAGAGGGACAGAACATAACATACTTCTTACATTCCCCTCCACAGCTTTTTTTGTTTTGTTTTGAGTTGGTAGAATTATTTCATCTTGTCAGGTAGCCATAGAGGTTAGAGATAAGATGAGCAAGGTTGTGTCATGGAGCTTGATGCAGTTAACTTTTAGAGCCAAGCTGCTCACCAGTTCCTTCAGAAAACATTTGCTGTGTGTCCTTCACTGTAAGTTTCTATCCACAGACCAGTAATACAAGCAGCTTTGGCTCTTCCCTGTGCAGACTTGTGGGTTGGGAAGAGTGTGAGCTGACATGATCCACAACAATTGCATTATAATGTCATAGATTTGTTTACAGCAGATAGTCAGTGCACTGGATGCTGGCACAGATGTTACACAACACTGGGCACCTTGTGGAATTTGCTTTTAGTGTGCAAGTATGCAGAGGGGGCTGCACTGCAGCATCAGTCACAGGCGCCAGTATCTCTTAGTTATTTCTGTTTGAAGGCAAGTGTAAAGTTTCCTCCTTGATATGGCTGGCTGCCTTTTACTTGCTTTAGTCAAGCAAAACAAACATGCTGTATTTTGTTGGCAATGCTATGCAAGTACAATCTAAGTTATGGAGTTCTAGATAAATTTGCCCTTTAGAACAGATACTGTTCCTAAGGGCACCAAACTTTTTGGAAGCAGTGGGGGAAGAGAAAGTAACTAGGAACTTCTTTCATGGGGAAGTGGTACATGTCTGGTGCTTCTGGAAATGCGGTTTTCAGTAAGAATGGGATGTATGTCTTTGCACCATCAGAGCAACATACATGCATAATGTGTGCAATAGCATCTGGATAGTGTGCCCTATAGCACGATTGGTACTGTGAATTATAAAAGTAACTTAAATTCTTAATGAAATAAAACATTCTTTCCTTTAAATTGCATTTTTTTTCTGGTACATTTTAAAACCGTATTCTTTTGAAAAGCACAAAATGGTAGCACTAGCAAAATGTAAATATGCCACTATGGGTAGCGGTAAACTACTGGTCCTGGTCGCCTGTCCCTGAATGTACTGGAGTTTGGTCGAGGGCATTAGAGAAAAGTTGTACTTTTATGAAGGCTTATACTTCTATGTCCACTGTGCAAACTGAGCTTTTTTTCTAGTTACACAAGAACTATATGCATAGGAGCTAATAATGCTGACTGGGCACAAGAGATCTCCCTTTCTGCCAAGTATCTTAAATTCTGGCATCAGAAAAAAAGGGTAAAATAGTATCAGGGAAGATGTTCTTTTGTATGATAGAGTGTAACAGAAGGCTTACGAAGGCCGTACAGAGCTCTGAAAAAGTGTCTGTCTGTCTGTACTGCCATGGTACTATAAATCAGACTCGTGTTTAAGAAAGACATGTTTCTGTATGACTTCCCCAGAAGTCTTGTACTGCATAAAACAAAAGACAACAGATCTAGACGGGAGAGGAAAAAATAAAAGGGTTTTGGTCAGAGGGGCAAGTTGCAGTCGCCCACAGTGGACTTTTTCTGGCATTGAAACAAAGGAGGGTTTTGAAGGATGATTTTTTGAGGCAATTTTGCAAGGTTGGTGGAGAATTCATCAGTATGAGGCAGTTTCAGAGAAAGTACAAAGGTGCTTGTTTGAAAACACAGTAAGCAGGCAAAGGACAGTGACCCTGGCTAGATACAAGTGAAATGTGACGATAAGATTATAGATATATTGAAGATTAATGGAAAAGCCCTTAGAAGTGAAGATACACAATTGCTTTTGGAAAAGAAAACTTGGGAAAACAATGAAGGGATATGACCAAAGCAACAAGATTAGAAAACTGTCTTTGTAGGTTTAGTGAGTCAAAACTTGTCAAGCTAGTCAAATAAAGCTGAAATGATGATGTTACAATCAAATCTTCACACCATGTAAAACACAGTGTCTGTCACTTCAAGAGCCATTCATAATACATCAGAAGACTTCACAGTATCTGAATACTCTTTCTTAAGATTGGTTTCTCTCCTTTTATAGAAAGGAAAAATTTCTAATACAAAGACGGGGAGTTCCACTGTGCTCAGATATGAGATGACACAGGTCAATTGTCTGTGTAAACTGGCTGGTAGCTTCAAAGGACCCCTTCTTTGACTGTTTTTTCCACTTGAAGATGTGGAAATAAGAAAAATTGTGGCGGTGTGTATCAGATTATTTTAAGATTTAAGAAATGTCTCTAGACTATCAGAATAATTCTGCTATTCTTTGCGCTTAACACTTAGAAATTATTCAGGTTTTTCTTTAACTCCCTTTTTTCTAGCTAACCTTGTATTTTTGCTGCATAGGATTCTAACTTCATCTAGTTCTATCTAGGGATACACCATTGACCTTGGGTAGTTCATATTTGTTTAAAGTTGCAATCCATGGCAATAATTACAGTGCCATAGAACAGTATGTGTGGTTAAACTTCAACTTATCTGCTTGTTTAGAGTTTGTCCCTAATAACTTGGAAAATACTTTAGGCTATTTCAGCATAGATATCCAATAAAAGAATTGTATTGCATAAACTAAAGTAACTTATTTCCAAAGCACTAATTGGTAAATCCTGAAAAAAGTTTTCTCTAAATCAGTTTCAAGCAATGCTGACAGACAAATGTACACACAAAAAAGCTTGCTTATCGAAACTACTTAATAGTTCATCATTTTAAATAACAAACAGAACTTCTTGATCCAAGATAACACTAAGCCTAAACTGCTTATCAGAACTACTTTCATTTGGTTCATTTTTCCTACTTTCGTACATAGTATAACCTGCTTCCCTAAACCAAGCCTGTAATTTCAGCAGAATAAATATTACAAGCAGGGACTTTTGGTTTATGGGTATCCACCATTCTAAATCTACTCTAGCTATTGTGTATACATGTTCTTGTAATATAAAGATTTACAGGGTGTTGCTCAGCACTGCTATGTATCTCCTTTGCTGGAAGTTACCATTTATGTAGCAGAGTCAGCAGAAGGAAAGATATGGCCATTCCCATGCAAAGCCTTATGTGAGGATGGGATAAATATCAGAGGGTAGTAGAAACAGTAGAAATTTTGACAGAGGTTCTCTCAAAACCCATTAAGAGATGCAAAGTTCTGTTACTCTAAATGGAATATTAATTCTGAATTTAATTACTGACAATTTCAGTGTCAATTTGTACTTATTTGCCCAGTGCCAGTATATCTTTGATGCATTTTTATGGTTTGCTATTTATAATGCTGTTACTAATGCTTTTTATAATAATTTATAATCCCCAGTATCAATACAGATTGGGGGATGAAGGGATTGAGAGCAGCCCGAGAAGGACCTGGGGGTACTGGCGGATGAAAAGCTGGACATGAGCCGGCAATGTGCGCTTGCAGCCCGGAAGGCCAACCGTATCCCGGGCCGCATCAAAAGCAGCGTGGCCAGCAGGTCGAGGGAGGGGATTCTGCCCCTCTACTCTGCTCCGGTGAGACCCCACCTGCAGTGCTGCGTCCAGCTCTGGAGCCCTCAGCAGAAGAAAGGCATGGACCTGCTGGAGCAGGTCCAGAGGAGGACCACAGAAATCATCAGGGGGATGGAACGCCTCTCCTGTGAGGAAAGGCTGAGAGTTGGGGTTGGAGAAGAGAAGGCTTTGGGGAGACCTTATTGCGGCCTTTCAATACATAAAGGGGGCTTATAAGAAAGATGGGGACAGACTTCTTAGCAGGGCCTGTTGTGACAGGACAAGGGGCAACGGTTTTAAACTGAAAGAGGGTAGATTTAGATTGGACATAAGGAAGAAATTTTTTACGATGAGGGTGGTGAAACACTGGCACAGGTTGCCCAGAGAGGTGGTAGATGCCCCATCCCTGGAAACATTCAAGGTCAGGTTGGATGGGGCTTTGAGCAACCTGATCTAGTGGAAGGTGTCCCTGCCCATGGCAAGGGGGTTGGACTAGATGATCTTTCAACTCAAACCATTCTGATTCTATGATTCTATGAATGCTGTGAAATACCTCAACTTTTCTCATCTTTGCTGGCACATCTGAATTCAGCATCAAGGGAAAAACAGACTCTGAGATAGAATACTTGTTAAAAAGGTGCTATAAAACACCACTTTTAGCAAAGCGGGAGATAGAAGACAAAGATTTTGTAAAGAAGTTATGTTAAGAAGGCTAAGGAAAAAAATTGGTTTAGGTTAAAAAAAACCAGTTCTGTTCAACTGATCTTTGTATACATGCAGACACACTCCACATTGTTTAACTTTTCATAATGCAAACTTCTTGAAAACAGCTTGAAGGGAAGCTAGAATAGCCAATGAACATGACATGTCATAGAATTTACTTTCTTTCAGCAATAATCATGCAGGGAAAATGGAGCCTGATCCCATGGATGCTACATTTCATTAACTATATGAAATAGCATATAACAATTGTATTGTGCATGGATTTAGGAAAAATTTAAATTGAATATTCAATCAAATGTCAGTTGAACTATAGACAGAAACATTTCATTAAAATTTTGAGAAATTATATGGCTAACGGCATTATCTAAAGCGACATTATTTGACCATGCATTTTGCCAACCTTTTCAAATAACTCAGTACAGTACAACCCTAAATCTCGTCTATGCATTTTTTTCCACCAGAGGGTGCTGGCTAATTTTTTTAAGATATATGTTACGTAGGGATAATTTAAGGTGCTGTACATAGCAGAAACTTGAAACAGGAACTAAAAAAGAAGTTTCCAATCTTCATTTACAGGAAGATTGCCTGTACAGAAGCAGCTGCTGAGTAATTCCATTCTTAGCAGGGCAGTATTTATATCCAGGATTTCAAAGGATGTCCTACTGTAATGCACAAGACCTATTTAGGCAGTGAACATTACCACTTTGCAGTACTTAAAGCATCAGTTTGGAAACTCTGACTTGGAATATTATTATTAGGAAAAGAAGTAACTAGCTTTCAAATTGTTTTTTCTGAATCCTTGTAGAAATACCAATAGCTTTTTTTTTTTTTAAAGAGGACTGTAGCCCATGAACTGCTGTTTTAAGGTCCTGGCATAGTGATATACGACAGAGTGGAAAACATTTTGCCAGAGAATCCTGTACTCTTGCTCTAGTGGAAGGTGATGCTAGAAGTTTTAGAGGTAAGTGTATATAGCTTAGCAGTAGCAATGGGATAAACTCTAATGAGTAAAGAATAGTCTATGCCTATGAAATGATTGGAGATTCACATGAAATTAATTTTAACTCTTCAGCCATATAGTGCATTCGGCTTTGATGTGGATATTGGAGTTGTGAGCATCAGTATTCACAAGCAGATCCCAAATCTATGCTAAAGTTATTTTTATAGTTTATTCTCAAAATTAATCTTTCTGCTTCGGAAAGAAAGCTCATATATGTTTAATTGGGATGTCTGAAGATATTTAAATTGCTCTGGATTTGATAGTCATTGAAGACCTTTAGTAACTAGGAGACTGGAAAGACAACTTCTAAATGTATTCTGGACATCATGCAGTCTCTCACAACTTCCTCCAAGTAATCTCACTAGGCTTCTGTTCTCTCATGTACTTCAGTTCAGTCTGATGGACTGGAAAGCAATCCTGCATGTAGCTACCAGTTCACAGAGCAAATGTTTTCCCTATAGTTCTGCTTGCAGACTACCTACCCACTGAATATTGCTTCTAGAGAAGCTGTGATTTAGAGAAAGATGCACCTTCCTTACCATGTAGCTTCAAGCACTGAAGGTTGCTGTACCGCTTCTAAGAGTTAAAACCATTTAGTGTGTGGCAATTTTAACCATACATAACTTGGTGGAAATGCTCTCAATTTCAAGCATCTTCAAGAAGCCTACAAAGCCCTATTTAACTGCTGTGGAAGAACACGTTACTGTCACTGTCAGATGACTCCAGCACTAGTGCTTGTACGTGAACCCCAAGTCAGGTTTGGTTTGGGGGCTTTGAGATGTTCTTTGATACATCGGGAAAGATGAGTTCAAGTTCGTACTGCAGCAGGCCGCGAGCGGATAGAAGATCCTTTGTCTCTGCGCACAGACTTGGCCGCGTCTCCTCGGGGAGCGCTTGGACCCGCCGCTCGGCGGCAGGCTCGAGGACGGGAGGGAGCAGAGGCCCGCTGCTCTGCGGAGCCGGCACTGACCTTCTCGCGAGCCCGGGCTGCGGCCCGCCGGGCCGTCCCGCTGAGGGGCCGCCCCGGCGCCCTGACCCCGCGGCCCGCCTCGTCCCATGGAGCCGCTGACCGCGCCGCGACACCGCCCTCACCGGCCGAGACGGGCCGGGCCGCGCCTCCGAGACCGCAGCCAGCCCTAGCCCGCCGGCGGGGAGGGCGGCGGGCGCGGCCAAGGGCGGCTCAGCGCACCTGCGGGCAGCGGCGGCGGCTCCTGCGCAGTGGCTGCGCGCTCGCACGCTCCCGCCTCGCCCCGCGCCGATTGGTGAGCGCTCCCGTGCGGAGCAGCGGTTGGCCGGGGGGCCCGTCAGTCCGGCGCGCTTCGTCCCCTCCCTTCGATCCCCCTCGGCCGGCCTGGGCCTCGTACTCGGCGGCTGCGGCGGGTGGGGGGCTCGGTCCGGCGGCCGGCCGGCCTGTGGCGCTGAGGGCGCCCCCCTGCCCCGGTGCCGGCGGGTCCCCGCGCCGAGAGGGCTCGTGGGCGACGCCGGGGGCAGCTGTCCCCGGACAGGTGAGACGTGGACGAGCCCTGCGTGCCTGGCGGGACCTGCCCGCCCCCCCGCTGGCGCGGGGCGGCTGCGTTCGCCCTGCCCCGCCGAGCTGCGGGCCCGTGGGCCGCAGCCTCCTCCCTCCCCCGCCCGCCCGCCCGCCTGCCTGCCTGTCGCCGTCCCCGCTTCGGGCGTCTGCTGCGGGCTGAGCTCTGCGGCGACGGGCCCGGCCGGGAGCCCACCCTCCAGGGGCGCGCCGCTTGCGGGAAGCCCGCGGCTCCCGGCCCTCCGGAGGGGCGGCGAGCGCAGCCCGTCTCTGCCGGCAGCGGTGGCGCGGGCCCCGCGCGGCCTCCGGCGCGGCCCGCGGGCAGGTGCGCGCGCGTGGGGGCCGCGCCGCTCCTCGCGTTCTCCGCCACGAGGCCCCTCCCTGTAGGCGCCGTTCCGGGCTCTGGCTGGGGGCAGGCGGCGAGTGCCCGCGCTGCGAGCGCCCACCTGGCCGCCGCGTGGCCTTCGGCGGCCGGGCCGGCACGGCAGCCCCTCGGGAACGGCCTCTCGGCCTGTCGCCTCCAGGCGATGCGCGGACAGCCGCGTGACGTTCCCGTGTTCGGCCGGACAACCCCCCCAGGCGCTTGTGCCACCGCCTCCGCTCTGCGCTGCCCGCGCCGTTTGCCCCCTGCCCCTCCGCGGCCGGGGCTCGGCCGGCCCGCTGTCAGCCCCGCGCACTGCAGCTGGTCCGTGCGGCGCTCGTGCAGGTGTTTTACCGATTGGTTGGATTTCCAAGGCTTGAAGGCTGTGATGAAAGGGCACGTTGTGATGAAGGGTAGTTCTTGGGCGCGTGGATTCCGAGGGTACTGTGCTTTTCGACAGTAGACAATGAGGGTAGCCTTTCTAAGGGGCGTATTTGTTGTGTAGGGTAATGGGGGGAGCAGATGAAAACCTGGGTTTGGCCACATCCTCTACTGGACTTCTGGAATAAATCTGAAAACTGTTTGCATATCATGTGAATCATATTATGCAGATGCTGTAAGGAGCCTTGGTTGGCTGAGAACGGTTTTCAAATCACTTCAAGCAATTTTTGGTCTGGCTTCGGGAGGCTTAAATACGTCTGAGGTTTTGGCATGTAGTGGAGAAGGAACTGTTGTTGAAATTCTCAGTTGTAGAACCGCAGCATGCCTTTTGCCTGTATTCTGTTGTTCTGAACCCAAGAAAATGGAACATACATAGTCTCTTGTCTTATTTCTTATTGAAAAAAAATTAAATCTGGGTTGGTCCCTCTTACGATGTGGAAAGATATTCCTTGCCTTAAAGACCTTATAGTTGAACGTAGCAATCTGTACCTTCTATGTCCAACAGATGCTTTTAAAGTCAGAATAGTTTTCATGTTGAACATTTGTGCTGTGCCTAGTAGTTGTTCTTCATGTGTGAGAAGGAGAGGAAGAGTGTGTAATAAGGACAGAACTATGTGCGCTTGTTTGTTCATTTTCTGTATGTTGTCCATCTGGCATGGTGTAGCACCAGTTTGAAGAAAAATATTAGAAAACTCTTATTTTAACCAAGTTATTTTGTTCATTTTTCTGTTTATTTACCTTACCTTAGTAAAGCGGAGACATCTAGAAATCAAGATGAACAGTAGTTATGAGCTTTGCTTTTTGTTCCATGTTAGACTGTATTTCCAGGCTCTTAGCACATTTCATGATCAAACTTTACATGTAGATACAGTAGTGTATTTAAAAGCATTACTAATGAGCACTTTAGAAAATGGAAGATGTTTTAATTTATTGTGTATACAAATGTAAAATATCTTTAAAGCAAACTTACATAGGAGCACAGCTTTTGTCAGACTATGAGACTGAAACTTTTTTAAAAAAAAAAGTCTTTAAGTGACCATATTTCCTATATTTTCTATCCCATTCAGTGTTTTCTGTGACTAGTAATGGTGAAATTGAGTTGTGTTTATTTTTAGTTTTTCAGTCTCTTTGGTTAAAGTAATATGTTGTATTGACACTCAACAAAAGCTCGTCTTTCTCAACTGCCAAAAACTACGTTTTTCTTAATTAAACTTCAATTTTCAAGAACATTTCTCTGTCTAAGACTTGTATTCTGCAAATTTTTGCTCCCATTTTTTATCATACTTGGGGTATTAGCCCATATGGAATGGGGGGGGATTCAACAGAGAGATTGTCCCATTTAAAAATCATGCATTCCATTCCTGTGATACTTGAGAAGAGTAACACTATTCATCAGCTGCTCAAACTGACTTAGTTTAAAAATGGAGGTGTTTAGAAGCAAAAATGAATATATAAAAATGGGAGTAGGGGAACTAGGTAGCAATTGTATAAATTGGAATTTTTAAAGTACCATAGATGAATAAGTAACCAAAAATTTTGGAGCCAGTTGTACTTACTAGAGCTCAGGACAGCAAAGAATTGGTACATATTCTGGAGGAAGCAGGGAGGAAGCCTAGCAATATGTTTGTCTATTGCCAGGCAAATTTGGGAAAACCATTAACATCTGTATAATAAATATTTTTTTTTTCTTCTGGTAAGAAACAGGATGTCATATCAGATAAGAGCTATGAAATATTTTCTGTTTAATCAATGTCAGACAGTATCTTCTGAGGATAAACAAATTAAAAGTCTGAGAACCAGATTTCTTCTTCAATTGCTAGATACAAGTTGAGATCTCTGGTCTGCCAGTTCTGATTTTGAAGACAGAGAGTTCTAGTGTTGAGCTAGCGAAAGGCAAGTACTCCATGAAGCTTATTCCTTAATGTTACCATGGTTACCCATATAAAACAAAATAATAGGGGAAAACAGGATGGGCTTTATTTAATAATACGTTGAAGAACAGAAATATTGGGGTAGTTAGGCAACATGGTTCTGTGAGGACAAGAGGAAGTGGCCTCAAGTTGCGCCAAGGGAGGTTTAGATTGAACATTAGGAAAAATTTCTTTACTGAAAGAGTGGTCAGGCCTTGGAACAGGCTGCCCAGGGAAGTGGTGGAGTCACCATCCCTGGAGGTATTTAAAAGACGTGTAGATGAGGCCCTTAGGGACATGGTGTAGTGGGCATGGTGGTGTTGGGTTGACGGTTGGACACGATGATCTTAGAGGTCTTTTCCAACCTGTATGATTCTATGATTCTATGGTTCTGTGAGAAATTTGTCTTGCTAACCAAAACTAACTTTGTTCTTGTATTCAATTGTAAGTTGAATTGATCAAGGTAACTAGGTAAAAAGTATAAATAGGTTTACTTAATCAAGCACTCTAATACTGTGTGATACTCGGGTTTAAAAAATAACAACGTATTACCCTTTTAGTAACAAACACAATAAATGGATGGTTTACTGTCTCTCTGATATATTGGTACTAACTGCTTATGAAAGAACCATTTTTTAATACGAATACATCTACAGGGAGTTGTGCTAGGTCTGCAGCGTCGGTGATCTGGCAATAGATTTGTGAATGGCATGGTTAACATTTGCAAATGACAACCTGTTAAAAACGTGAACAGTCAAGTCAATCTGAACAGACCACTGGGCCTGCTCTGTATTTCAGTGGAGTTTGTGTTAAGGTCAAACAAATTTTTATATTGAAGGAGAGGAACTGTAGGCTTCATTTCAAGTACAAGGGAATGTGTTTTGAGGAGCAGACATTCTGCAAATGATGCAGGCAGTCAAAATAGGTAAGCAACGCAACAAGAACTCTCAGCAATGTTACAGGAAAAAAAGATTAGTTGTATCACTAAATAAATAGACAAGGAAGTAGTGAACAGAATTAGGAAGAAGATTTGAAGTTCTGAAGTGTTTGGTGAAAATGATACTGGATTATAATGCACAGTTTTGATATCCTCATTTTAAAAAGGAAGGTAGAAGTTCTGAGTGCCCCAAAATTAGCAGTAAAAAGGTTTTAAGAATTTGTGATGAGAGACTTAAAGAGCAAGATCAGCCTAATTGATTAAATGCAGGCTCAAGGAGGGTCTTGAACACAAGTGAGAAGTGTTTGCTGCAGTCAGCCCCTTCAAGATAGGCAAGAGAAATATCTGTGAGAACATCAAAGTGATCAGAAAAGTGTTAGTGGTAGGGATTTATATGAGAAGACCAAAGACCAAGTATACAGCGGGTGTATATATTGAACAGTGTGTGTTTCTCACATCCTCAAAAGGGTGTGAGAAAATTAGAAAAGCTAGAGAGAGGGGCAGTGGGGCTGAAGTGAAGGATGTGGTTGACTTATAAGGGTTAAACTGTAACTTCGCTAGGAGCCCTCAGGCTACAAGAGATGTCTGAGAGAGGGTATGGTATCTTTCTAACATCATGAATTGCGAAGGTGAACAGGAAAGATTGTTTTTTCACTTGTTATCTTTAATGCAAGAACCACAGGGTATAAAATAAGGCTAACAAAAACTAGCTTCAGGAGCAGATGTTTTTCACAGAAACATTAATTTTCTCACAAGCTGCAGAACTTCTCATTAGCGGATGTTGTAGATGATCCAAGATTTGCAAAAAACCTTTGTATATTTGCAAAGCAACTGGATAAATTCGTAAGAGGAAAGTCTAGAGGGAGTATTAGGTGCAAAGATTTTTATCTGTGACTTAGGAAGCCCTTGAACTTCAAATCACAATAGACTGGAAAAAATATTTTGAGGAAGTAATGCTACATGGTTTCCCTCATCTTCTGTTTTTGGGTACATTCTACCTATGAACCAGTATGGAGCTTGGAAGCTGTGCTGCACAGATGATTGGTGCGCCTGGTACAGCTGTTGTTATGTTTAGAGTACAAACAAATGAAACTGAAGCCAAAACACTTTAAATAAGAAATTAGGATGCAGTTCTGGAGCAAAAAAACAGGAGACTTCAGATCTCTCTGTTCTCTTTCAGGAAAAACATCCTATGTTCACTTTGAGATAAATTTTTGAGGCCAACACACAAACAACTGGGTGAAATTTAAAGACCTGTCACTAAAAAATGAAGATCGGACTAAGTAATTTTAATGATCGCTTACAGCTTAAATTGCTGTGAGTAGAAGTTTAGACCTAATAGTGGTGTAACATGGAATCATAGAATATCCTGAGTTGGAAGGGACCCACGAGGGTCATCGAGTCCAACTCCTGACTCCACACAGGGCAACCTAAAAGTTAAACCATGTATCTAAGCGTTGTCCAAATGCTTCTTGAACAACTGTGCAAAACTTAATCTAAGACATTTAGGGTGGGATATGGAACAGTATGCTTAGGTATTCACAGACTCTAGCTTGGACTGAAATGATGTCGAGGAAAACACACAGCTTTTAGAGTAAGGAATTTCTCTAGTCATAGAATAATGTAAGTTGGGAGGAATCTCCAAAGATAATCCAGACCAAATCCCTGCTTAAAGCAGGGCCAGTTTAGAGCAGGTTGCTCAGCATCTTCCTGAGTTTTGAATTTTGAGATTCCATAACATCTCTGGGCAACTTGTTCCAATGCCTAAGCATTTTCATTGTGAATATTTTTTTCCTGATGTATGTTTGGGGGGATTTACCCTCCTGTGACTTCTATCTTTTGCTTATTGTCTTTTCATTGCTTGCCTTGGAGAAAAATCTGGTTCCATCTTCTCTGTAATTTCGCATTAGGCAGTTAAAGCCAGCAGCAAGATCAGTCCTTAGCGTAGTCATTTTAAGATTAACAAACCCAGTTTTCTCACCTTCTCCTCTTGTATCTGAGCTGTCTTTCTTATTTTTTGCCAATGAAAGCCTAACTTTCAGTTGGCCTTTATGTCGTATACATTCTGTTTTCTGAGCAAAATGCTAGATACGGTTCTTCAGCTGGATTTGTTTTATGAAACTACATTAGGATGGCTTTCAAGACAATTCTCTTTTTTCGACAGACTAATGCTTGGTTTAATATTACTTTAATATCTTTAGGTTTATCTTATAAATGCCATCTTCAAGTGATAGAAAATGAATAGCGGAAAGGTTTAGGTATTCTTTTTACACCAATTAGTGTTTTCAGATTTTAAATGTTGAATAAAAAATTCTGCAACTGGTATGTGAATGTAGACTCCACTTCTGTGTTTTAGGAACACATAGCTGATCCTTTACCAAAGGAAAGACGACTGTTTAAATAACGCAGTTAAATTATGCTGCTTTCCATGATTTTCTTTGATGACTACATCTGATTTCATAAGCAGTCAGAAATAGATATTCAGAAGAATCATATCTCTTAAGTAAGTACAAGTATTTTTAACTAAGAAAGTAAACTAGTTTAAGTATTTTTAAAAAAAGTGTGTATTTTCTCATGTTTGGATCTGCAGAAATTTCTCCAAATAAACATTTAGATACTCTCTTATGGAAGATGTTGCACCAAAGAAATTGAGGAAGGTGGAAGCTTAGTGGAAGTTTAATAGTTCGTTTAGCAAGTAATATGAAACGTAGGGATTTTGCACTATTTTACAGTTACCTAAGACATGGTTTGGGATTACCTAATTTTTATAGTTTTTTTCTGATTCCTGTCATTCCTTCGTATACATAGTCCTAAATATTTTCCTTGGCTCAAAGCTTTTCATCAACTATAGTGGATAACGGGGTTACTATAAAAAATTATTTTTACTGGTTTGTTGTGTGAAACACATGCTTCAACTTGAATGAATGTTAGTCTCATTAAAAGTTGTTCAGTTAATTTGTGGCAAGGTGCAGAGGTCTTCTTTAATGCAGGATTCCAAATATTGATGAATTTTTTCCAACAAGAGGCTGTTTTCTTCCCTGTTTGTTAATGTTTTCACGGACTTCTGTTTGCTGACATCAGGTGGCATGTGTATCTGTTCCTGATAAATTCCTCCTGTCTGCCTAATTGACGTCTGTCTTCAGTGCTAAATGACCTTTGACTGTTAACAGCAAGGGGGAGGTGGAGAAACAGGAAGAATTAATGCTGCCTAATTGAAAAGTTCAGATACACTGGAGACTGCCAGCACAGAGTTTGCAAAGGCAATTTTTTCGGATGTATCAAAGTTTTCAAAGCCATTCAGAGTGAAAGAAGTAGACAGAATAGAGTGCACACACGGGGACACACACAAAACAGAAACTTAATTGCCAGGGAACAAAGCTGATTGACAAAGCTGAGATGGGATGTGAACATACATTATGTCTGTAATTTTGGTTGAAGTACTTAAGTGGATGCTAACTCATTCATAACTTGTAATTTTGATTCTTTTATGAGCTAGGATCATTTGCTCATGCAGGGAGTGCCTGCTATATGTATTCTTGGAGTTTGGATGAGTTTTGAGTGTATGAAAAGAATACTACTTTTCCAGCAAAAGATAGCTTTCTTTGATGCCAGTAGGAATTACATGTGTTTAAAGACTAGAAGATACACGTTTGTAAGTGGAGGTTCCTTAACAATAGAAGGAGAATAGAGACTGTAGTAGAGGCACAGTAGTAACACCATGTGATCCGCAGTGATTTTTAACTTTATCAAAGCAACATGGGCTTTAATGGGATTTTCATGTCAGTTTCCACATGAAAGTGTCTATCTTTGAGATTATTTTCTACTCATTTAATGTATAATTTTCTTAAATATTAGCTGTTATAAAGGTTGCTATAAGGCAAAAGAGGAGAAAAGGGAAGGGCTATGTCTAAATACCACCAGAGCGAGTTACCTAAACAGTATTTTGTTAGGTTTGTTGCTTATCATGTTTGGTGGAAGAGCTGTGGCTTAATTTGCTGATACAGAGGAAGCAAAATGATTGTGTTTGGTTTTGTGTCCATTGTGCTTTGTTTAGTTAAGTCTTGAGGAAAACGAAGTGAGAATGAGTAGCATTTATCACTCATAAAGCACCTTGAAAGAAGTTATTAAAACCAATAGGCAAACCCATATCATCTTGGACATTGTGTTGATTGACAGATTGAGGAAGAGTTACAAGTACATATTTGGAGAATATTTAGTTATGAAATTCCTAACATGTTGCTCTTCCCCCTGTGATGTATTCTTTAGTTCTTTTGAGTTTTGGAATTTGTCACATACAAATGAAACTAGAATGGGGAACTATCCATCAAAGGTGGGAGGGAGAGCTAAGAGTAAAAATGCCAGAGTGCACGTTTCAGGTGAGGAATGTGTAGTTTGAGAAGAACTGAATTACATAATAAATGTCACCATAATTCTGTTTCCTGTTAATTTACAGGAATGTCATGCTTTTAAACAAGACATAAACCTGCTCAATAGCCAGAACTAGACCCAACAACGGACTAGATGGAGGTGTGCAGGAAAATGGGTTGAGTGAGTGCAGAACTACCTTATTCCACTGTAAGTATGCACCTGTAGTTAAAGTAGCAAGTATTTTCCTATTTTTACTTATGTTTGATACCAGAGATTATGGAGGTGTCTGTCAGTTCTCTTCTGTTAAGAGAACCTAGAGTCATGTTAGAGTCGTGATAGCATTATACTGTAATACAGCTGATATATATTTATTTTCCTGTGACTGTTTTATTGAGATTCCCCTAAATTATAATTCTCCTAAACATGTATCTTGCCCTTCTAACCTATGCAAGTCAGCAGACTTGCTTGAATGGTAATGGCTTTTGAGGGAGGACTTCTGGAGAGAGAGCTGCAGCTCTGTCTTGATGTGGATCAAGATGGTATTGAGTTTTTAACTTGTGGTATTTTATTATTTATTATTTGTTCTTTGTTAAGGACAAGTATTGTTTTTGTAGTTACTGTTGCTAACCTAGAAATATTTTTCACTTTGTTCCCTTCGACATTATGCAGCAGTGCTTTCTCCCTTTTTTCCTCATTTTATACAGTAATATTTCTGTTTCTTAGAATTTGCTAAGATGGAGCTTATGTTCATGTTTCATTTATTTGAAGTAATTGCCAATTAACATAGGGTAACTATGTTTACATGGTTATAAAAGTTGATTTTTTTTTTCCATGTGCCAACAGGAAGCCTCCATGAGCTGCTTTTCTAAGGGTGACTCCTGCAGAATATCAACTGCATGTAATCTGGAATAAGGCAAAGTAATGTAATGCATCACAGCAAAACTCCCCAACTGCATTATAGGAAAGAAGTGGTCGCTGAAGTAGCAATATAGTGTTATTTCACTGTTCCAGGAATGTAAGACCGGCAGTTCAAGGACATTACTTCTAAAAAGCGTCAGTGGGAGACTAGATGGGAGAATCTGGTCTGATAGCATGCTTGAATTGATGTGTGTATTACAGTCAAGGTGTCTTCACACAATCATCTGTTGGAATGAGGATTGCTTCCAGACCAATTCACTTTAGACCAGTCTTCTGAGATGCATGGGGTAGAACTCTATGCTAGATTTACTGTCAAAATCTAGAGGAAGCCTGAGACAATTGAAACTGGTAGTCTGATGCTCGAGAAGTGTCTTAGCTAACTGAATAATCAGCTCTGGGACCTGTATGTATGCATAAAGCATTCAGATTCTTGCCAATACTTTAAAATTTTGGAATGCACATTTCTATATTATATCTACATTGGATTAGTTTTCAGTTTAGCACGTTGATAGCTAATGCCTTAATCTTGCTTTCAAACTTGACAGTACGACCATCAAGGCGTTAAAGGATTTTATTATCTAAAAGCCTTAAGATAGGACACTTTCTTTTAACCTCAGCAGGATCCAAGACATGGCTCTGTTGTGCTGATATTCCCTCCCTCCTATAAACACACATCGTCATAGCTCTGGGGAAATAGCTTTTTTTTTTTTTTCCTCCCATATCTGCTACTGCCCTGAAAAGCTGCTAGTACTACATACCTGCTAGTGCACCTGAAAGCCAATTCGGAGAGGATGGAGCTTTTCTAAAGTTGATGCATATTCTCTGGACAGTGTCTCTCTCTGGCTTGTAAATGGCCAGCCATATTGCATTCAGTGAACTGTAGGGATTCTATCATGTGGAATATAAATGTTCTGCTAAAATAGTTTCTCTGTCATCTAGGAGTATTTGGAAATTAATTGAGAAAATGAAGCAGATTGAATTTTTGGTCTAGAGTGTTGGGAAATTATTTAGTCTCCTAGATTATCAGCTCTAGTATGTATACTGTTTAAAGCATTCACTGCTGAGTTTACTATATTAGATGTGGTGATTTCTACTTCTTTATAGTTACTTCCATTAACAGTGCTGTTCTTCTACACTTTTCTCATCTTTTTTTTTTTTTTAACTTTTTTAAAGGACAGACTTTTATAATTCTTCATCTCCGAACCATTCACACAGCATGCAGTTATTTACATGACAAAAGAATTATTTAATCTTTGTATTTAATATCTGTTGCAGACTTCATGTGAGGTTGGCTTTGGACTATTCTTATTTTCTTTTTATTTTCTAATTTCCACTATAAGTTTGCGGGTTTTTTTCACTAGTCACGGTTATTTCCCTCCCATTTCCCTGTCAACCTTTTACTCCTAGTACCACTTTTGAGATGATTATTTATCTCATTGGATCTTGTGCAGCATCACTGACTTGTTTCTTTTTGTTTGGATTGAAAATTCCAGATAGCTTTTGTAAAAATTCTAAACCTCTAGCACATTTGAACTTTGGCATTCAGCCCATCCAACCTCCCTGACTCCTTTCTGCTGAGGCTAATTTCCTTTTCTTACTTTCTGGCCATCCCATCATTAGACAACTCCTTGTTCTATAGCAGAGGCAGATTCATGTTTTTTTCTTCATTGATATGCTGTCACTTTCTCTGCTTTTTTTACATGGTCATATGCTCACATAAGTAGTTTTCTTGCTGATTTTTCTGTCCTTCAGGATCTGCTTTTGGCAGGTTTCTACAAACCTTGAGTTTTCTATATAAATTCTTTCCCTTCTCATGTGTGTTTCTTAATCCCCATCTGTACATATCCCTGGCTCATTTTCCTGACTTCAGATCCTCTCATGCATAAGAAAATACATATACAAATAACTTTTGTCACATACCTGCTTGGGTGAATGTTTTGCAGTTTCTGTTGTGTAGTTTTAGTTTTCCTTCCTCGTTCTGTCATCTCTGTCTCTTCAATAGGTGGTTCCTTCCTAGGTCCTAGGATTTAAAGATGAATACAGGAATGTTCGACTCATTCCTATAAACTTGCAGACAAGGAACACAATCATCCACCCTTTGTTTGCTAGACTTCAGTGTCTCTGTCAGCTTCTTCTTGGGACAGACTCTCTTTGGTACAGGTGTTTGGTTACACCTTCTTGGAAGCAGAACCCATTCTTGCAGTGACTGTAAGCCCTGTAACCAGTAATGATCTCTGAGCTGCTCCTGTACGCATATCTTTTTTCCAAGTTCTCTGTTGCAGGAGCCTCAGATTTACAGTTGGCTTCTGGAACATGTTAACTGAAATGAGTAGGCGTTTACACTGTGTAAAGTCTTTATTGTGCTTAAATACTCTCAAAATAATAAACATATCTGTGCCTCAGTTTCTACATCCTTTGTGATCTTTGTTTACATTTACTTTGGGACTTCTAACAGTTAAATTCGCAGAGTCATCTGATCTCTTTCCTGTGCAGCAAGCATACTGATTCTGCTCACTCATTCTTGCCTTTCCCCCCCTCCCCCGTAAGAGAGTGAGTGTTCCTCTAATTGAACTGTAGTCCCCTTTGTCAAGGATATTCAGAACAGGCCTCATCAAGGATCAAAAGTCCGTCACCCAGCAATTTTCTAGTTACCAATCTAAAGGATTCAGACCTGAAGAACTGGTTGGTTCTGGATAGCAACCATTATTTTTTCACTTAAATGAATAGTCATCAAAGCTTTTGCTTCAGTTTCCAATTCACTGCTCCCTGTTATTCCTAAGAAATAAAGCTGCAGTATTTTAGAAGTGCTTGTGTCACACTGTAATCCTCTTCTGTTCTCTCTATTCTTGTAGTCTGTAACAGTCTATCCATTTCTTGTTTTATGCTATTCACCCATGTCCTGATAGCTCTGTATAACTTCTTGTTTTGTTTGTTGTACTGTGCTTCACACAAAGACTCTTGTTCTTTGGTCAGTGATGAAGGGTCCTAGAACTATTGTAAATCGACCTTTGCCACCCCAGTGCTCAGCCTTAGTTCAATGAAAAAATGGGAAGGGGAGGAAAAGAGAATTTGTTTAATCCATTTGCCTTCAATGAAGGCACTCTTCACTTTTGTCTTGCTTTTTTTTCCCAACTTACTAGTTATTTGTTGGCTGCTGTGTTACTGTGGAAAAGCATGCTGGACTGCACCAGGAAGAGCATGGCTAGCGGGTTGTGGGATGTGATCCATCCTCTTTACTCAGTACTGGTGAGGCCGTATCTGGAGTGCTGTGTCCAGTTCTGGGCTCCCTAGTTCAAGAAAGTTACAGACTTACTGAAATGAGTCCAGCGAAGACCCACGAAGATGATTAAGGGACTGGAGCATCTTTCATATGAGGAGAGGCTGAGAGAGCTGAGGCTGCGTAGCCTGGAAAAGAGAAGGCTCCTGAGAGATGTCATCAATGTATAGAAGTACCCGATGTAAAAGGAGATGGAGCCAGAATCTTTTCAGCGTATGGAAGAGGCATGGGCACAAATTAAAATAGAATAGAATAGAGTACATGGAAAAAACATGGAATTCCACCTAAACACAAGGAAACACTTCCTGTGAGAATGATCAAGCACTGGCACGGGTTGTGCAGAGAAGTTGTATCATCCATGGAGATAATCAAAGCCCAACTGGATGTGGTCCTGGGCAACCTGCCCTGCTTGATCAGAGGCATTGGTCTATATAATCTCAAGAGGGCCCTTCCAGCCTCAGTGATTCTGTGAAAAGATAGTTACTAAGATTGTGGGTATTACAGAATCTGAGAGACAGCAGGCTTTCTAAACTAACTTTATGCAAGTGAAGCAGTAAAGGAACATGGCAGTAGTTGTGGTGAATAACTCTTCATGCTAAAGAGGGAATATTTATCATGGTCCTACATGAACATCTTGATCATTGGAGTATAGGTTAAATCACGGGCAAGGTAGTAATGGTAATCATTGCCTCCTACACTTTGCAAATCTCTTCCAAAATAGTTGCTTTTTCAGCCAAAATTATTTGGCAAAATTAATACAGGTATGAAAGTAGTTCGGAGTGATGGAAACTGTGAGGGATAAATTATTGTCCAGCCCTGAGTAAATTCTGTTCTTTGGGACTTAGGACAGTACAGTGCAATCTAGCATTGTCTTCTGAATGAGTTCACATCAACCAAGTTGTGACACTTTCTCTGTATTTATTTCCATTATTTTTCTAAGGGATGCTGTAAAATAGGTTCTCAGAGTAATTGCATAAAAAACCTAAAACCTAGAAAGCACTTTCTTCTATTTTCATTTCTTAATCTATCAAACATGAGTACATATTCTTTTCTGAGTTATGATTACATATTAAAACAAAAGATTTAAAACATTTTGAAAACAGGCCTGTAATAAGTTAAGAGTCACTGCCACCTAGTGGAATTTCTTTTTTTGGAGTAGCTTATAGTCATTATTCTTCATTTAAGAAATGCAACTTTTTTTTTTTTCTTCACCATTTATAGTAGAACATGTGAGATACTCGTGCTGACTTCTAACGTTTGAATACAAAACCAGCTTATTATTAATGGAACACTCAGGAGCCACAAAGGCTGTTATGCTTTTGTGGCAAAATTGCAAATACTAGTCCTTACTAGTTTCTATAATATGTTGTTTATATACTATTTCAAAATATGTTAATGATGTTTAGTGTGACAGGCAGGGTGTCTTCTAATGTCGAGACTGGTACTAAATATGAAACTTCAACTAGTTTTGCTGAGAAATTTAAATCAGAATGCAATGTTTGACTAGAAATTACTGCTTTAGTTGAGAGGCATTTTTGTCAGTTTCACAATGAAAATGGAAAGCTCAGTTTGCAGAAGCAGAAAATACATTCCAGATACCAATAACTTACCATAATGCAGCTTTTATCTAACTTGGGGAGGAATATCTGCAACACTGTGGTATGGGAGTGCCATATCAGTCAAGCTAAAGGAGGTCTTAAGTCACCTTGCCATTTCCCAGCAAATCAATGATTGTATGACAAATAACAAACTGTTTACTGGCTCCCATTTTTCTTATGAATGTTTACTGCAGAGTCTGGGCTTTGCAGTGACGATTTCATTTTGTCAGTGCTGGTGGAACTTGCCAAGTATAGTTGTGTACTATTCTTAGTAGTTTCTGTTATTCAAGAAGGTGATTTTCAGCATGAAAGCTTTTGTTGGTATGTGTCCTGTATTAATTAATAGGTCATGAAAACAAGAGAGGACTCTGGTGATAATCACTGGTGTCTTCTATACTGTATGTCATAAAACTTCTTCGAATTCTCATTCAGTCTTGTTGTAGAGGATTGTTTTGCGTTTTTATTTAAATAAATAAATAAATTCAACCTTGATGTAAAGATTTCCAGACATAGTTGAAATTCCATATTCTATGCAAAGTTCTTCAAACAGTTTCTAATTATTAGAAACCTGTACTGTATTTCTTGTCTTAATTTGTTTAGGTATGCAGCCTGAGATCTTTCACGGTAGAATGTCACTTTATTATGTTTCTTTTGCTTATACAAGTAGTGTTGATCATATCATTACTTTACTTCTTGATGCATTAATGGTGGTAGAGATAGCAGAATGGAGAGGGAAGAAGAGAACACTTAATAGTTAACCTGTAAATATAATAAACAGTCATTAGAGCGAACTCAATTATCGGTGGATATAGTAAAGATATAGGGCATAATCAGGATAAAAACAGCATCACACATTCAAACCTGCATTGTCAGTCTTTTGCTCTTCCATGGTTTTAGCAACTAAGGATCCTGTAAGATAGTTAATAATTTTGAAATAAATTTTGACAGTTTAGGAGCGTTATGAAGAGCCTTTTCGTTACGAGATTGTGCATACAGCTCTTAAACTACAGGAGCGAGACTTTGCGTTTGTTGTAATTTTGAAAAATAATAAGACCTTATTTTTATTCAACTGGTAGAATGTCAGCTTACCTTTTTGGTGTAGTGATTGCCACAGATTTCTTGTATCCAGGTTGCCCTATGACCGCAAGTTATTTTGAAAATCCAGGATTTGGACTGTTGTAGGGCAGCCTGGCTATGACAGAGGAATCTCTGGCAGTCTAGTATAACACGTGACTAGTCAAGTAGAGCATATCATAAAAGCATGACCTGAGCTTCAGATGTTGTTTTTAACCTACTGTTAGGTATAATTCAAATCAGTTGTATTCTTAAAACCCAAAGAGTTTAGGACCTGGATTCTGAACTTGTTTCTTAAACTCATCACAGGAACTGCTTCTCTCCTCATGATAGGACTCTTTTGAGTCTACATGCACTAGAAGGGTGGAAGTAGGAGACTTGAGACAATTTTAGTAAGAGAAATCAACTTTGAATCTGCTTTTTCATGAGTTAGACTTGGTTCATTGGCAGCTATTGGGAGGTGCTGCAAGAATCAGTTTTTCAGCCTGTTTGCTCAGGAATGATGCACTTTATTGAAGCATATTTGCTTACTTCAGTGATTTCAGTTTGTGGTTAGCTAAATCAGTGAATTTAACACATAGTTAATCCACAGACCCTTAATAATGTTTATGGTGGTTTTGGTTAAAATCCTATTTCAATCTATTGAAGATTGACAGGTCTAATGATCCTAAATCTGAGACACGCTTATTTTGGTAGTTCTGCTCAACTTATGCATTTGTGCTGGTAGCATAACAGTGACTGGTATAAGTTGCTGCACTAAACTTTGGAGTGCTGTTTCCCTTCAAAAGGTATATCGTCATTGGATCTTGTCACAGCCCAATATAGGGATTTATGTACTAAAGTATAAACATTATTTCCATTACATTTTCATTATTATTCATTAACTGTAGTAAGAATTTTCTCAGAAAAGGATGTGCATGAAACTACTAAATTGTTTATGGCATATTTTATCTATAGGTGGTACTGTTGCCTAAAGCATAATGAAATATATTAGGGACTTTCCAGTGAAACGGATACTGAAAATACACAAGACAGTTTTTGTGTAGGAGGATCTTAAATGGCTTTTTATATAATATAATGGCTTTTTATATATTAATGGCTTTTTAATCTTCTGTAGCCTAATTACTTTTTTCTTATTAAACTGTTAGTAGGCGATTATTATTTAAATCCAGGCTTTTGAATACTTTAGAATTTTTCATGTTGTACAAAATGACCACCAAGATCTAATGTTAAATTATTTCAAAAGGACTTTTGAAATGAAAAGAGCTTTTTCATATAAAGCATTGTGACTATGTAGCCAACTCAACTGTCCAGTCTCATATGTGCATTTGTGCACGCATTGTAAGTCATGAAAGGGCTCAGAATGGCATACAAAAGATTGCGATTTTCTGAAAGAAGTGGAGTTCACATGGATCATTTCTGCCTTTACTATGGGAGATGTGGTCCTTTTCCTCTCCACTTTGCAGAAATCATATGTGAGGGGATGAGAAATGGGGTTTGAGAGGTGATACTTGACTGGACAGGAGCACTCAGGAAAGTGAGGATACGATGTAGTGTTTGAATGTACTAAACTTCTGGGAGGAGGTGGTGTCAGTCAGGAATAAAATGGTTTTACACCAGTGTTGCTCAGTGCTTCTGAGGTTTGTGCATTAACTTTTCTCTAGGTTAGCAAGTATCCCCATAGCACTCAGCAGCTGCTGCTTTGAAAGATTTAAAGAAATTCTGCTCTAGAAATCCTTCCAGACTGTCTTGCTCTGTCACTGCAATGACAAAACAGCTGTAAATTGCTCAGACTCGGAAGGATTTTGAAAATTTACTTTTTTTTCTGTTTTTAATATTAAAATGATAATACTAAACAAAAGAAACTTAGCGGGGACTAAAAAGGTATGTAAATATCTAGATATGGAGAACGAGCAACACATGGTTTTAGATACCTTGATGCTAATTGCCTTTTTCTCTTTATTTAGCGATAACACAAAAAGATGGGATTTTTTCCCCCCTCTTATGAGCATCTGGGCTGAAGCTGGATGTGATGTAGATGGTGATATAAGTTTCACATCAGTGGCTGAATGCAAACACAGGGGCACAAGTATAACCACATTATTGTTTCATCCTGTTTTCGTAATACAGTCCCGTTTTCCTCTTCCAGTACGTTAAATGTGCTAACATACTCTCATTTGTACTCTACGCCCACAGCATCTGAATATTACTTTGTTCATGGTTCATCAAGGAAAGAAACATTCTAATGGTGAACATCTGGAGGAATAGTTTTGGAATGAAGAAAGAGGAAAATGAGTGTAATGATGAAAAACAATTCAGAATTGAATATGGAGCTCTATGTGGTCTATTGTAAATGTGTCCTTAGGTTGTGGCAATTGCCAATGAAGTGGAATAGTATATTGTTGATCTGCTGGAGGCAGAAAGCAAGTATTCTTCATTTCCTTATCTTGGTTGATGACAGCTAACCATTCTGATGTTTGATACCAAATTCTGAGGAGCGCCTGAGGACTCTGCGTTTGTCTAGTTCGGAGAAAAGGAGACTGAGCGGTGACCTCATTGCTCTCTACAGATTCCTGAGGAGAGGATGTGGAGAGGGAGGTGCTGATCTCTTCTCCCTGGTATCCAGGGATAGGATGCGTGGGAATGGTTCCAATGTTGAGTCAAGGGAGGTTCAGACTAGATATTAGGAAACATTTCTTTACCGAGAGGGTGATCAAACACTGGCACAGGCTTCCTAGAGAGGTGGTCGATGCACCATGCCTGTCAGTGTTTAAGAGGCAATGCCCTTAATAACAAGCTTTAACTTTTGGTCATCCCTGACGTGGTCAGACAGTTGGACTAGATGATCATTGTAGGTCCCTTCCAACTGGAACTATTCTATTCTAAATTTATTTAAAACAACAAACAACAACAAAAAAAACATCAAAAAACCCAATTGGTAACTTTTGTTTGTTCCAACCAAGTTTATCAGTGCCCAAACAGGGCCCTAGTGCTCTTTAATTGTCTTCACTGAACCCGTTGTGCAGCTAATTTAAGCTTAAGAAAGAAGAGTTATCTTTTGTAGAATACTGAAGTATGTTTTCTTAAAAGCATGCTGTAGCTGTCAGCTCATGACTCAGTGACATTAGGAAAACCATAATGAACTACTGAAAGTAGTAAGTAAATGGGGTTTGAAATCAGCTAAGACAGTTAACTTTTGGAGCCCAGAATGACCATACCAGGTCTAATCGAAAGCCTGTCTATCTCAATATTTTTTCCTCCAACAAAATCAATAAGAACAATGGTCATCAGTGGTTGCTTACATGGTTATTCTCATATTTGCTGAGAGCAGTGTGAACAGTTAGTAAGTTCACCAGATCGCTCTGCTAGCATTCAGAAATTAAGGTACGGGGTCTTCCTTGGCCAGAGGTGATGTCTGTGCTTAAGAGTCTTCTCGTGACTTTCTTGTGAGTTGGAAAACTGGTAATGAGAATGAACTTATGGTCATTGTAACTGGATTACGTGCATATTACTAACAGAAACGTAAAATTTGCATTTCTGCTTTTAGAGAATGTCACTTCTGTGCCATAGATGACAAAATTTAACAAATGCTGGTAAAATAATGACTATAGGGGTTACTTTTGTGCTCAGTTTTGATGGTGATGTTTTGGTTTTTGTTCTTGTTTTTTCCAGTTTAGTTGTTCTTGCACTGTCTTCACTTTTGCTTCAGAGAGAATTACATATCTAAATGGGTTTGTTAAGTTGGCCAAGAAGAACAGACAACCGCTGGTGGTACGTATGTTTGCATGCTGATATATCCACTTTGCTTCTGGCAATCTATGAATGAGATCTATTGCATTGTACCTGTGAACCAGATAAAGTGTTTTCTTTGTTGTGGTTTTTTTTAGCACTTTTGCATAATGTGTCATTTTAATGATTAACCTGAGCAAGTTGAAAGAATTTTTAAGAAGCAAAAGCTATGAAAAGACATATGTCATTTTAGTGACTTTTTAGCTTTTATTGCCAACATATTGGACCTTTGATAATTTTCAGAATTTAAAAAAATTCTTCTTAATCTTCTTGGAGTGAAATATTGCAAGTGTGGGGGAGCAGATTTATATTAGTTATTTTTAATATCTTTATGTAGTCTGACAGCCTTTTGTTACAGTAGGCTTAGTAGTAGCTCCAGTGTTACTTAATCCGCGGAGTAATAGCTTTTGTGATAGCAGGTGTGGAAATACTTCAAATCAGCGGGTGATTTCATAAGAATAAAAACTCTTTCTTTGGATGTGACTTAAAAGGGTAATTGCTCCCTATGACTTTCCTCAAGGCAGCAAAACAAATGGCTGTGTAGAAAAGTATTTTTTCATAGGAGATGTGAATCTTGGAGAAACCTATGCACATAGGGAAAAACAGTGCATTTTTAACGCTTGTGTTGTATTTGAAACATTTTGGGAAAAAAATCTATTTTGGTCCTTTTTGAATTAAAGTATCTAACCTTGCAAGCTTTTTCTATGTACTGAATGTTGAAAGGCAAAGGTATGTTAGTGCTTTTGGTTTCAGATATTAAAGCAGATATTTGTCTCTTTTTGGTTTAGTGAAGGTTAAAACTTGGAGTAAAACCGAGCTTGGACAGGATACAAGATCACATATGGGATTCTTCTTTCCTTGTTCAGAGCATTTTTGAGCCCCCGCACGCTGGAAAGCCTAGTCAGAAAGGCGGAGAAGGAGGAGACAAGAATATTTTTGTGGCCTTGATGTAAATGCCACGTTTTAAAGAAATTACATGATGAAAATTGCTTTCCACTTCAGTATCTCTAAGGACTATTAATAGGAGCAACTCCAGACCTAGAAATGCTTTACAGTCTGTTAGTGCTCAAAATATGAGTTTATTTTATCAGGACACAAGATAAAGGAAATTGCTTCTTGACTAGTTTAACTGAGGAGATTCTGGCATTATTTGAAACACAGTTACTGACTTGTTTCATGCATGCCCATGAGATCATGGGGAGAGTTGTCGTTGTTTGTCATGTAAGACCTTGTAGGGATGACAGGTGGTGGGAAGACCTCATCTTTCTCAAGGAAACAAAATAAGAGGTTATTTTTATTCTCAGCTGCTTGCTTTTCCAGCATTTTTCTGTTTGTGTGATCAGAGTGTTGTGGGAAGGGGTGAGGACGCAAAGGGAGATGTGGCAGTATCCCTAGTTGCATATTTGAGCAACTGCAGATTTTGCTAAAAGAGTACATGTACAGGAGTCTATGGCAGTGGTTGCCATGGGATTTATCTGTGTGTGCTGTGGGGAATGATGAAACAACCATGTTGTTTGTTTTCTCGATTTAAAGTGAATCAGAGCTTGAACTGACTTGGTAATTCTGTAAGCAGTTCTTGGTTTCTGTGTGTGCACATGCTTATACATGTGCAGAGACACACACGAATGGTTCTGCTCTTAGTATGTATTTGCATGCCGTATCTGAAAAATTTTTACTAGCTGTCTGTTAGCAGCATGCTTAAAGTGCGTGTAAACTTTCTGCAATATTGCCAGTTCTTTGCACAGTGAGACAGGGCTATATGGTGTCTGTATTTTAACCTGTCCCTAGCAGCTGATTTAGGTTTAGTAATTAGAAATAGTCAGGTAGTTTAGTTTTCACTCCATAGGCATAATACTGATTATTTAATTTGGGAGGAAAAGTTTTCCTTTCTTTTGATGAGACAGATGTTTGGATTCAGCAGTCTCTTCTGCACAATCCTGCAGTTCTGAACCGTGTTCACTTTTTTTATGCCCATCTTAACAAGCTTTCACTTAAGGTCCCATTTGAATTCTCAGATCTGAATCTTGCAAAGCATTACTTACCTGACAAGGTGAGAGGCAGATCCTATACTAAGACCTCTATAAAGAATGTTAGAGTGGATGATGTTGAATGCTGTAACTTCAGTAAGGCTTGTAAACATCCACGGCTGTCTCCTTGTTCACTTAATCAGCCATTTCATTGTAGTCCTAAGAGTCTGTTAATGTATTCCTATAAGATTGTTTACGATGTAAGAGTAGTCTTAGATTTGAGATTATGTGAACTCTTGATTCATGATTCAATGAACATAAACTTCAAATATATCATTATGATGTATTAGCTGACAAAATTTTCAACAATTAAGAGTTCAACATGTTATGTTGAACATTTAACTGAAGGACTTTGGCAGGTACTGTATCATTGTGCTAATTGTCGTTGGACCATTAATGAAAGACAACTTTAACCTATTAAGCTAGTAGTTGGTATGGATGCCCAAAATGCACCGAATACTGTATCTATGTGAAGCCTGTTTTTGCTGTGTTTGAGAGTAGAATTTGAATTTTAGTGCTGCCTTTTACTTCACTTTATATAAATAGGGAATGCTGTCTCGAAACAGTATCTTCTATAGGAACAATGAATTAATTCTTAAGTTTTGCAGCAATAATCAGAGGTCCAGTGTGAGGGAGGGACCAGACATATCCATTGGTGACAATTTTTTAACTGACTTGAAAAAGTCTTGTGATTGATTTTTCTGAATTAGCCAATCTTACGGTCAAATTTTTCTTTGCTGTCTAGAATGGAAAATAAAATTGCTTAGGATTCCCTTCACTTCCCTTGTAGTCAAATAAAATTTTGACCAAAAGGAATGTTTTTGTGCCTGGAGGTATCTGTTGTTGTCATTGAGTAAGTGATTTTATTTAAAAATGTGTGTGTAATTATTTTATGAGTACCCTTGCTATCCGAATTAAGTCTATAATCATGTCAGTTGTCCTCATTTTAGTTGTGCCTACTTATATACAAATTTTATTTTTTCTGAATGAGATGCAACTTGGTTAGATTTGTGGAATTCTATATCCACCTATGTCCATATGGTGCGTATCCTTTAATGTATAATAATTATCCAAGAAGATGAAATCTGTTTTCCTGATCTCAGGGAGATAAATATTTATAAATACTTATCTTTGTTCAATACTCAGGAATATGCTGTCTCGTAATTATTTGTGCTTTATTTCAAGATTGATGGTTCTTTTAGGTACGAGTATTACTGTTGTGATCAATGGCTTTGTTAATTCAGAACTGCAATATGGGGTTTTTTGGTTGGGTTTTTTTGTTTGTTTGTTTTAGTTTTCATTAAACACGTTGTATTTCTGGAACGGATTATTTGATCCAGGTGGGTAGAGGCAGCTGCTTCATGGTACCACATACTCAGATTTTTTGCAGTCCAGTCTTTTGGTTTCTGGAGGAAGCTTAAGGTATATTACATATGTGAAGTCCTAAGCCAATTTGGAACTGCATCTGTCTGCTTAATCCTGTTTGGAAAAAGTCTGACTTCAGACAGTGCTGTTGCTGGATTGAGATTCAGCCATCCAACTAAGAAGGATGATGTTGTCTGGTTCTCTTTTCTGGAAAACTTCTGTTCTTTGAGGCCTGACATAAAATGTTTTCTGGCGCACCTGTCTGTATAGGTATTAGTGGAGGCCTAAGCAGCTGCAAATAGGATTTGCGCATTAGAAAGATACAGTGGGGCTTAAATCACCAGTTATGAGACTAATTCAAGTGATGAGCACGGAAAAGTGAGGAAGCACTATTTTTTCAGTCACGTAATAGCTTGAATTTCTTATTTTAAAATATGTTATGGTAACCTGCAGTTTCTGGATGAATACTGCTTAGCATGGACTTCATATAAAACCTAATTCAACATGAATGGCAAATAATACACTTTTTTTCCCCCCTACATTTCTTGAGTTGATTGGAACTGGGGATGAGGACTTGGCGTGGCTTTACCGATATTCCGTTATACTCCTTCACAGTTGGTACCTGAAAGAGAAAAGAGAATCTAGCTCCTAAGGTCATCTTGTTTCTGGAGTTTTTTTCTGAGAAAGAACAATGAAATCTCTTGTATTGTTGGTTTTTTAAAATTTATTTATTTGTTTGCATGAATACATTTACTTTGCAGGAATTCTGTTTTCATCATGTTGTCTCACCAGTGCTGGAAGAGCTGAAACTTCCTGTGTTTTGGGGAGAGCATGTATAAAAGGAATGACCTCATGGCCAATGTGATGGTCACCTCCGCAACTCCAGAGGTACAGTTCCTTGTTTTTTGTTAGCTGCTGTATCAAAATGGAAATTTTGGCTTGTTTCAACTTTCACAGAAGCCCTTTCCACTACCAGTCATGTCAATCCTTTTTCTTATGAATGGTATAGTATTTAACAACAGAGTAATTTTAGAACACTCCATAGTTCTGAGTGTTCACAACCTATTTTTTGTTGATGATGATTACTTATTTAGCTGAGTTTTAAATAGCATTTTTGACCTGTGACTCCGTAACTTACAGCAGCCGTTTATTATTGAGTTGAGAGCAATGTAACGTACCATTTAAGTGGAGCCAGTCAAAAATACTCCAGCTGAATTTTTTTGGAATTTACTAGTCTACTAGTAAGAAAGTGCTCTGTAAGATTTTGTTCATTTTAACTCTTTGTATTCTTTGGAGACCAGGCAGCTCTGTCGTGCTGTTTCCAAAAACTACCTAGTTCTGTGTTGAGCTGCTGTGCAAAGCTAACAGCCTGTGTTTGTAGGTACAGTTAACTGAGGACTGCTTGGGAACTAGTTATCCTATTGAGGTTTTTCTGGTTTTTTACTTTCATGTAATATTATGATGAAATATTATAAATCAGCTACAATAAAGCTTGCCCAGTAAAGCACACATTTTAAATGTATGATTGGAGGTACTTTTTGCTTTTTAAAAAGGTAACATTTTGATGAAATTCTTCCCTGGTTGAAAAATTCTACTACTTCATCTCTTAAGACAGCTGAAGAGCTGTGTGAAGCAAGCTTTCCTATTGTAGTGGTGCCTTTTGCACACACAACTTGATCCTGTCAAGGTAGTTGTCCTGATTTGCATGAAACAAATCAGCTGTGAGCTGATCTTTAAAAATCTTATAACAAAACAAAAATACGTAATACAGCTGTGCCCTGCAGAAGATCATTTTTTCAAATATAGTATAAATGCCCTCAGACTAACAAAAATAGTTTTCATTCTCTCAAGATTGGGAACATTTTGAATTGGGTATGTAAACACACAATTTTGAAATTCCTCTTCAAAATAATTTTAAAAAAAAAAAGACTTTCACACACCGTTTTCTCAGAACAGAAATATCTGTCATAGGTCAGAGCATAAGAAGCCTCCAGGGACAAACCAAAGATTCTTCTAATCCATTATTCTGCCTCTGATAGTAGCCGACACCAAATGCCTGAAAAAGGGCACAAGAGCAATGCAAGCACAGGAAACATCCCGCCGGTACCATCCTGGCCACAGCTGTTTGCAACCCAGGGACTTCCTGAGGGGAAGGTCCTGTTTGCTTATCTCTCAGTGTATTTGTCTTCCATAAATTCACCTAGTCCCCTGTTTGAATCTGCGTAGTCTTTTAGTTTATGCAGAATCCCATAACAAGCTGTTTTTCAGCTTAACTGTATGCTGTGTGAAGACCTGTATCCTCTTATTCATTTAAAATCCATCTTTAATTTTAACTGATAACCTCTTTTCCTGGTGTTAGATGAAGCAAAGAGAGACCATTTCTACCTTTCGTCTCGCTTACTTTGTTGGTTATTGTACTTCCTTCCCACAACCCACTGCCTCTTTTCCAGGTTGAAGATTTCTAGCATAGCCAGTGTTTCTTTGTAAAGAAGCCATTCCATATCTGTGATCATCCTGTTGCCTTGTCCTGAAACTTTCCCAGTTCTTTGATACCCCTTTTAAGATGGAGACTAATATTGCATATGTATTCCAACTTTGGGTGCACCATGGATTTATAAAGGAGCATATTCATACTCTGTTACATATTTTTCTCTTTTCCAGACTTAGCAAATCTTGTAAAGTCCCTTTTCAGTTTTTCAATGCCAGGTTTTGTTTTTTGTTTTACCACATTGAATTAATAAAATGAAGATCCATAGTCATCAACAAATTGTCACCTCATTGTTCACTCTCTTTTCCAGATTGTTGAATATATAATAATCACTTATCCATGCATAATTCTCTGCTGATTCACATACTCTCAGTGCTTGTAACTACTGTCTTGTAACTAATTATTTATACTTGCAAGGGTAGTCTATGCTAGGGCTACATAGTTTCTTTAATGTCTTCGGAGTGAGGAACCACATCAAAAATTTTTCGGAAGTCCAACAAGACTGTATTAATCATGTTCCTTTACCCACATGTCTGTAAATACTGAGGCAGTGCTTCTCTTTCTTAATACTAACTTGGCAATTTCCTGATACAGCATACCTATATGTGTTTCTACTAATTCCCCTTTATTCTCTTCTTGGGTTTGCCCAGTACAAATGCCAGGCTTCCTAATCAGTAGTTCCCCAGATACTTTGTAGGGGAAAAAAAAAAATCAGCATCTCGTTTACGACCTTCTAGTTCTTTGCTACCAAGTCAGTTTTAAGTGAGAATTACATGTCACAGTTAATTAAGATGCCAAAACATCTTGTTTTGACAACAATGTTCTTCTAGCAAACAAATAACCTCAGTGAGGTAAGGACTTAAGATTTTATGTGCATATATTTTTATTCAGTGTGTAGTTTTCAGATAAGAAATAGAAAAATAATGCTATTATTATCATTAAATCACATTATTCCTGAAGAAAGGAAAATGAGGCACAAGTGCCTGCATCTGAGCCCAAGGACAGAAACTTCAAAAAGAAGGCAAGGCACTAATTTTTAAGGCAAGACACAGTACTATTCTAAAGTACCCTGGAGCTAACATTGGGTTAAATTTCAGGACGTGTCAATTTTTCCTATTTTATAATGTTACGGATAGAGCAGCATGATTTGGATCTACCCACTCTTTACCTTGCATATTTAATTTAAAAATTTCCATTGAATATGAATCTCCAAAATCCCAACATGTTTCCTTTTGTATGACAGCTCTTTTATCTTGTCTACAATTTTAAAAATGGCTTTCTAAAGTTGGAAATTTCATAGAGCTAAAATTGTATGTCACTATAGTTTTTGCAGAAGAAAGTTGGTTGGAAACATTCGCTAAACTAAATTTTATAATTCAGTATCTGAAGCTCTTTGAAGTTCATACATTTTCTTATAATTTCTTAATATTTTTACACATTTATTTTCTGAATTTGACATGAAATTCATCATTCTGCAGATAAGCCTACTATTTTTTTTTTTGTAGGGTAGTAGCAGCTCAGATTCTCTGGAAGGGCGAAGTTCAGATTATGCCAATAAAAGCTACGATGCAGTTGTATTTGATGTGTTGAAAGTAACTCCTGAGGAGTTTGCTGTAAGTAGAAATGTTATTTTGCATTTAAGCTTGTATAATATTCAGGGCTTGAAGGATATTAAAAAACACATAAAACTTTTTTCTTAAAATAAAATCTTTTAAATGAACTTCCAATGTTCTTGAAAACAAATTAGCATGTCTTGGGATTTAATCATTCAGTACTGACCTGACACAGCATATTTGTTTTTCTGTATAAAGCCATTTGAATTTTTTCTAGTGTTTTAGAAGACCCTAGTATAGGTTTAAAGATACTAGTTATCCACAGTCTGATTCTTTTTTTTTTTTAATTGAAACCACTAATACTCATCTTTTCTGCTGAAACATGAGTTTTTCAGAAAAATCAGTTTCTTAAAAGCAGGAAAGAAACTTGTAGAGAGGAAACAATTTGCATTCCTTAATAACAAGTTTTCAGTATTAAACTGAAAGCAGAACTGCAGTTTTGGCAAAAGTCCAATACAGTTCTTGTGCTTGGCCCCTTGTTTTTAATTTGTATGTTAAGTTGCTGGGGAGCAGGAAGGAGTGAGGATGAAAGCTGTTGAACCTAGTTTAGTGTTTTCATTAATATTCTGGGCATCAAAATTATGTTTCCCTCATTTGGTGTAAGATTGTTTAATACCCGTTCACAAAAAAATCCTGGAGATATGCCTACATTATTCCTAGAAGTTTGTCACTTTTGTAACAAATTCTGATGAGTCTTTTTTAACACTAATACAGAGTACACAGATGAGAGCTGTTGTTAGGTAAAAATATAAAAATACTTGGTTGGCAAATCTGCATCAACTCAGTTAAAAAATAGCTTGATGCTTTTGCTCCTATTCATCCAAGTTCAGATAATCCATGGCCACGGACTACCTTCAGAAATGAACAGAGCCACAATTTAGACAGGCCTGTAAGGTCACACAAAAAATAGAGATGTGTAATTTCATCACAGGAGACTGAATGTTAAGGCCAAAGACTGCCCAGAACATAGTGTGTAATCTACACCAGCAAAAATGAATTTGTGGTGATCTCAGAACTGTATTTATGAGATGAGCAAGTCAAGGTGAGGTTGCTTGTACCTTACAACTGATCAGTTTTCTGTTACGTTCATAATTCCTAGTGCTGTTGGTTTGAGACAGAACCTCGTTGATGAGGGTCTTGATTTAATCGTACACTTTGAAAAACACACACATAGGCGCACACACCCCCCCTTATGACATTGTAATATATCTTTTAACTCTGAAGGCCAAACTTCTGTAAGTTGCTTTTCTCTGTCTAGTTCCTGTAGCCATGAACAAAACAAACAAAGAAACAAAAAACCCACCAATCCCCAAAGAAACGAAAAATTGAAATGTGTGTCTGTAGGACTGGCAGTGAGGCTTGAAAAACATCATATATGAATCCTAGTGGTAGGCCTGTTTGTTTGGTGTTGGTTGGTTTGTTGATGTTGATTTTAATATGGTCACACAAACTTTTTAACACCAAGGCTTTCTTAGCCAGAGTAGCTATTCTCCTTGTGCCACATTAAAACATTTTCATTGGTTTACCCTGATCCTCTTTATTTATTAACAGCCGAAGTAATGTTTACTGCTTCTGTTCCATCTAGAGAAGCAGATAATTTCTTTTTTCAGTAAATAATAGCAACCAGTAAATTATACATACCATTTCTTGTTACTCAAGACTGTGGTAGTCTGTTTCAAATAACTTCAGATAACAGTTCGGTTGGGGAGAATGAAAAAAACCACAGGTCTGGGTTTACTTTACTTAGTACAATTTGGTTACTGGACATCAGGGCAGAGATCTATAGAAGATGGGATTGCTGTATGGAATATAAATATTTAGAGAAAGGGAATGGACCCAAGTTAAGGTCACTTCCAAATTTAGTGTGTTGTGTTCCTTTTTAAAATTTAGAAGCAGCAGAGGAGAAATTCCCTGGTGGTAGTCACATATATAACGAAAAAAACAGCAGATCTTGTCAATACTACTGAATTTTGGTCTAACCTTTTTGGTGATTTTGATTGAACCTGCATCTTGTTGAAACAATTACTAATTCTCGCTGAAAACGTCTTTATTAATGTCACATAATATGGCTTATAGTCATAATTTACATAACTTCCAAATATATAATGTCATTTGATCATTGAAGCAATTCAAGTATCTTATCACTCGGAGGCTAAGAATGTTCTATAAATGCTTTTTTTCAAAATCATTGGCTTTGAAACAGCGTTACAATGTCTTATCAGGATATACTCATCAGTGACTGGAAATCTGCGTGTGACCCCTTTAAAGCATATTCCAATCATAACTAATTAACACATCGTAATGCTTTATTGCCTTTCAACCCAATGAATGTAAAATGTATGCTGCTTTCTGTGTGAAAGGCAAATAATTCTTCCTGCCATTTCTCTTGTGCCAATAAAGGGCCCAAACAGTAAGACTCTCAAATACAGGTTTTTCCTCTTAGGTATAGCCTAAGAGAATGTAAGAGAATATAATGACAGACATGTTGCCACTCAGGGTGGTGGAGTTTCTGCTTGCGGTGTGTCAGCCTGGACGGGGGAGGCCGAATTTGGGACTGGTCAGTTCTGGTCTATGGAGAAAATGTGACTGTATGGTTTGCTGTTACTAAAGGGCAGACGTAAATACATGATTGTTAGCTCTTCGTATTACATTATTTAAAATTTTATCTTTATTGCAGAGCCAGATTACATTGATGGATACGCCAGTATTTAAAGCTATACAGCCTGAGGTAGGTTTTCTTAAACTACCTGTTTACCTCTTTGGAATTCAGTGCCTGAGGGAATGTAACCATTTAAATAATGCTTTTTCATTCAAAAATGCTCAACTTCTTGCACTGCACTAATATTCTTCTAGGCTTATTCCTTGTTAGCACTGTGAACCTGTAACCCAGCCTGATTTACTTTGATTTGTCATCTATTGCCAACAGAGGTGACTACGGAAATCTTCCTGTCCTGCTTTGTGTTGAGTGTTTCTTCAGGATAAATGTCAAAATTTTCTACTCTCCCTTCTGCTGTTTTTCAGTTCACATCTGATTTCACAGTTTGACTTATGCCTCTAGTCATAACCTGTATTTTAGGCTGCATCAGCTGCTTGATAAACTTTTTAATTTGTACTATCATGTTTAAGATTCAATTCTGAGGGAATAAATCAGCCCAAACCCTTAAAAGTTAATGTATGTGTCCTTTAATTTTTTAACCTTTTAAGAAAGACATAGAAAGAAACTTGAGGCCTGTTGAGAAAAAGCAAAGTTAATCTAGACATTTGAAAATCAGAAATAAGAACTTCAAAAATAAAGAATGAAGGTACTTACCAGAATATGTTAAATTTGCATAGAAGTGATATGTTACCTTGGTATTTTGATTAAATAAATTTATTTTCTGCAAAAGGTACAAGTATTGCATGTTTTCAGCTTCAAGTTCTTTAATATAAGAACATGTCCTTAGATCCATTAAGGTATATGTCGTCTTGTGCCTAGGTGAGACAAGGGGAAAAAACCCCGGTAATATTAGTGGAACTGAGTTTTTGACAACATCAGAAAGGGCAGTCCAGTTTAAAAGGTTCTTAGTAGAAGCTCAATCCATCTAAGCTGGTCCCTAACAAAACAACTCGTTGTATATTACAGTGGTTCAGAGAGATTAGTAGCCTTCTATTTTGAGAAAGTATAGGGAAGAAAATAAAAATTCATTTATCTGGTGTCTGGCCTTCCTGTCAGATAAATTAATTTTGTTTCAAGCGCGAAGATAGTTTTGTAGCTGAAAACCCTTCTATGCTTCTGAAATTACATGTGTTCTCCAGGCAGTCGGGGAGTCTTTACTATAGGAAAAAAATGGCAAATGAACAATGCAGCAAGAAACCATCAATACCTGTAAAAAAATCTGTTAATGCAAAAATATTAGTATTTACAAATAGATATATAGATACTTTTTCATGGTAAAATTTTGCTAAGAAAAACATCAGTTAGAACAAAATGGAGGTTTTGCCAAAAGCAGAGTTAGTGTGATACTCTGAGGAGATGAATGAATACAAAAGAAAATACAAAACTGTGGATGTTCATATTTAAAGTGAATTTTGCATTTGCTTTAATTGCTATGAAATATCTGTGCCATAGAATTTTATAGCAAAACAAAATACTGATTTGCTGTTCTTCTTTTCCTTTGTCATTGCTTCATTTTGCCTTTTGGAAATGAAATTTCCTGAAGTGCTACTCTAATTGGCAGATAGATGTAACTTAGTGAGAAATGATAAAAAAACCCCACACTATCGTCATATTTTCAGCTTCTGCTAGAATACAGGTTTGTGTATAAGTAGCAGTTGCCATAAACTGTTAGTTTTTAATTGTATTTTCTGATTTTCATCTTACTGGAATTACCAATATAATTTAATTGTTTGTTTGCCAAAAATAAACAACTTTCTATCCTGAAATTCTGTCAGCTGAAGGACTAGGTTTTAAAGCCAGAAACAGTCTGTGTATTTGTCATCTACCTGCCTCTTGTTATTAGGTAAGTTATTACACTAAGAAGGTTAAAATTTTCTGATCAGATCAAATATTAATGTATAGTCTGTAACTGTCTGCATTTGTTTGACGCCTGGTAGCCTTTAAAATTAAGTTGGTGTATTCATTCTCCTGTGTCCGTAAGCTTGGATACCTGTTGATAAACTACTCCTTTGAGGCCCTCAGGGTTTCACGTAGATGACTGGCTCTTGTGTTGTTGATGAGGTGTTTGCCATTTTACACTGGAACGCTACCTTATCAGAGTCTTTCTTTGGTGTCCTTGTATTGCATGGAAGAAGGAAAGGAAAATATTCTGGTTGAAAGCTGTGTTTCATGATGTATTCATTTTACTACGTCACTGGGTCGGATGAAGGCAGAGTTATGGTCCCTACTTTTCCTTTCGTACTTGCTTGTGCAAGGTGGTTGCAATTGCTCTGCAGAATCAGCTTTTGTATGCAGGAAGCGGTGGTAAATACACTGGTATGTGAATAAGAGTGAATACTTCCAGTTTCCTGTGCTAGAAAGGGGGCTTGAAAAAAGCATGGAGAGGTTGAAATGCTAGGTGTTGCTAGATTTTGCTAGATGTCACATAGCTAAGTTCCAGAGCAGAACTGTGCACAGAGAAGGTTTCCTTAGTCAGCAACCATTGGGCCGGCTGCTTTAGTGAGTTATCTGTTGTTGAATTTTGTGTATGGGGGGACAGCGTTATATTGTTTTTTCTTCAGGTTTTAGTCTTTAACATGAGCTTATGCATGGATGGGAAGATTTAAGATTTGAGAGTTGTGGTTGCCCAGTTCTTATCTCAAACACACAAACATCCTTTAAACCTAGCACTTGTTGAGGCTTTTTTCTGCTTTTCCATTGAGCTATCACTAAAACACACATCTGCATGTTACTTTGCAAGAGTTCAGTAAAGGATGTCTGATTAACAATTCTTTGTTCTCCAGCAGAAATAACTATGCTTATTTCTAGACTTCTGTGTAACTTTATTTAGTTTTTTTTTCTTCCCAAAGTCATGGAAGTTGCAATCTCCACAAATTTCATGGTTTTCTTGCAGACTTGATTGGAAAGTTTCTTGTGACTGTGTGCATTGAGGAAATTGCCTGCATCCTTCCATACAAAAAGATGAAGTATGATACTAGAACACAGTACATTTTAGCAGTATAAAAAAAATTCAGCAGGGGCATGTTGGATCACTTACTGTTATCAACCTTCCTATTCAGTCCAAATTTTAAACCTAGTCAAATGATTTTACCATGCACAGGATTTTCCATTGTTGCTCACTAGCCCTCTGACAACTGCTTAATATCATTAGGTTACTGACCTCTTCCACTTTTCTGACAAATGTAAATTTTGCTATCCCTAGTAGAGTGACTGAGATTTTTCCACATAAACATATAATTTCCAGACTCTTAAGACCAGATGTGCACCGATCATGTGGAGAATCTGTGTTTTGACAGATGCGAATTGGCATTTTTATCTGCAGAAGGCTTAAATGCTGGAAGACTGGGATACAAAATATGTTTGGAACTGGAAATGCTTTTCCTGGTGCTCACACAGGAACATGCAGACCTCCACATCTCGAGAGTGTGTTCCATTTATCAGAACGTACAAAGTGCTTTTCAGAGGCAGAATTCTCTTTGGCTGACTCTCTGCCTTTTCATGTGAAGGCTTCTAAAGTTAATAGCTTACATTTGGAAAGTTGAACAACATTTTGATTGAAAATGAAATTTGTGGTTCTAAAAACAGAAGAGTGATTTAGAACTGGTGTTATGGAGAACTCATTTCCAGTATGTGTGTATCTACCACTTGTCAGATCTGAATATAAAGACTGTATAGATATGTGGTAACTTGAATCTGTAGTTAAAAAAAGCCAGGCTGTCTAAATATATTTGAAACTGCCTGAAATAACTATTGGAAAATGGACACTTTCTTTCTGGCTAAATCAAATTTGTAGTTATAATTTCAAATTTCTTTTGATGCATAATTTAATACAGTTTATTTAAGGAGAAAATCATTAATCTGCTTTTTAGCTTTTCTGTTTACTTTATAATTCCCACAGGAATTTCTACTATTTATTTTGCATTTTAGGTGAAAGATTATTTTTTGCTATAGAGCACTGGGATTTTATTATGCATTGAAATTCATTAGTTACGGGTTACGGGTATACTACAGAATTTGTGATTTGTCTTATTTTGAACTGGGTTGACTTTGAAGTAGTCATTGTAATGAAAGAGCATTCAAAAATTTGTCTCATGTACTGTTGACTGAACTATGCAGCCTACTGGCAACTTTTTGTTTTATTAGCACCAAAGTACTAATCTATATTTTTAAGTACATGCCACACTTCAGTCAATTCTGGCTAAACTCTTACGGCTTAAAAAACAGCCAAAAAAAAAAAAAATCAAAACTCAAAATAAAACGAAGAGTTGTAACCCCAACCTTCTGACCAGAAGACCTTCAGGCTTAAGACTGTTACTTTCCAGCCTTTTTCAAATATAGATTCTCTCAGTCTGAGTATCACATATGGAGATGTCAGGTTTTTTAAAATAAGTTTGTAACTACTGTAAACAATATTACAGTTCCAAAATTGTGTTCTTCAAATGCTTTAGATCTCACATTTTAATAAAAAACATTAGAGGTTGAATATGCTAAACTATGGTGTATTCATGGAAGTTTTACTAATGTAATAATGAGGATGACATTCAGGAATAATAGCTAGATTACCACCTCTAGTTGCACAGCTGAATTTTGTACTCTTTAACTACTTCTAATACTGCTTATTGGTATGTTTAGCTTTAGCTTCAGTTTTGAACCAGATAAGGTAGCAAATTCTTTACTCCTGTATCTACTGATTTGCTCATACAACGGAACCCTGACTGAAATAATGAATGCAGAATGAAACTTCAGAGACATCAGTTGTGGCTGATGCTTAGTCTTTTTGTATCTGAGTTTTAATAATGTCTATTTTTTCTACTATCAGGAGAATATAGGAATCACATCATTTATATACATCAGGAAAACACAGAAGTGTTTGGTTAGACTAGCTGTCATCGAATCGGTGCTTTGGATTGGTTTTAGCGGTTATCTGACAGATGCTTGTCATGTATCAGTTTTTATGCTTTTAAATGTTTTTAAACATTACTGATTAAGGCAATTTTTAAATGTGTTTCCTAGGAACTAGCCAGCTGTGGATGGAATAAGAAAGAAAAACATATCCTCGCTCCAAATATTGTTGCCTTTACTAGGAGGTTTAACCAGGTAAATGATTTGATTACTGTGATGAACAGGTACTGTTTGACAGTTGTCTTCGAGTTAAAGTTAAATAGAACTACTCTATGAATTAAAACTTAAGAATATTTTTCTAAATGAAGATTCAGATTTTAAAATGGCAGCTGCTGTTTTCAATTGCTTTGTCCACATTTTCATGTTGTTCCTCTAGACCATTGGAAATTATTAATTCCTAATAATTTTTGCTGATGTGTCATGGTACAACATTAGCAATTCTTTTCTTTCTTTTTCTGTGTTTCACCTGCTCATTCAGTTATCTTAGTGTTGCCTCACTTCTCTACCTACTTCTTATATCCAGTGGTAATGCTTTTGGGTAATTGCAGCTATACAGATGAGAATACATGGGATCAGAACTCTTTTCTTTTCTGACCTTGTTTTCTCCCTGAAGCATCATGAAAGTTTACAAATATTTCATAAAGTCGCTTTTTTGTAAATAAATTCAGTTATATGTGTTTACTTTATAGGTCAGTTTTTGGGTTGTACGAGAAATATTAACAGCACAGACCTTAAAAATAAGGGCAGAAATATTGAGCCATTTTGTGAAAATAGCTAAAGTAAGTGCAAATCTCTTGTACTATAATTCAAAATCTTATTTCCTTTTTGTTTGTTTCTGCACTACTCCTATGAACCGTTGTTGGATTACAGAGGGTAACGTTCTTTTTTAGCATATCTGCTATGTTGTACCACATGAATAAGATAAAGGTATGACATCTATTGTTTTTACTTGGTTAAATAAAACTACCCAATTCAGTGTGATTCATCTTTTCCCTTTGCCTAACAAGTTTAAAAGTGGTTTGTCTTGTTGATGGCCAGCTAGGTGTTGCCAACGCTGAACATGGTTGTAAACTGTTCTGGTTTTTGTCTCCCCCCATTCAAACTTACTTTTTATGAAATGCAATCTCTTGCTTTTAAAATGGTTATCGTGAGACTTGTTTTCCTACTTGTAACATGTAGTTGCTGGTATAAAGTACCACTGTTAAAGCTCAGTTATTTTAATGAGGTTGAGCACTGCATTTTACAAGTAATTCTTAACTTTTTAAAAAATATATTTATTTTAAAAAATATTTTTCTGCTTCATGATCTGTGGTCATTCTGTTTTGTATGACCCTGTGTGACACTAATATTAGTAAGAAGACAGCACTTTGATCAATGGCCTCAGTGCTAGTCTTGTACATGGGAAATTGTGTGTGTGTGTAGGTAATTAGAATATTTTCCATGTAATACAAAATAATTTTTTTTTGTATTGTGAATATTTCCAATCAGTTTACTTAGCAGTTTTGTGCTTACGCAGAAGAGAATGTATCTGGATAAGTTCCTGGCAAAAATGCGTAGTCCAAGTACTAAGAGAATAGTCAACTTGGAGGTGCTAGGTTGTTCTTAGAAATAAGAGGTTTGGGTTTTTTTTTTCCTGCAGAAAGGAAGACACTGCTCTCTCTTTCTCTTTTCTTTTGTGTTTTTTTTTTTTCCTTTCCTTCTTTTCCCTCAGTAAAATCCACATCTTCCTCAAATGCTCCTGGGCAATGAGTAAATCGATACTCAAGGATGACTCCAGCCTTTTTTTAAGATTTATGAAGAAGCTACATGACAGCAGTTCTCATTTTTCTATCTTTCTGGAACTATGTGTAGGAAACTTTATCATCTAAGACAGCTTTATTCTAAAGTATTATCTCTTTTGAGATCAATATGTTTTGAGTAATTGTCAATATAGAGTGAATTTAAAGTACGTTGAAGTGAGGAAAAATTGTCCTGTAAAACAGATTACAAAATAAAAAGTTGTATTAATTCTGAAAGGGTCATCAGCATCTTTGGTTGATGTTTTTTGCTTGATTAAATTTTTAACTTCCAAAATTATACTAATTTTCAAGGACAATGGATCAAATAATTTTTTCATATTTTCTGTTCCTGAAGGAACAGCTTTAGAAAATAACAAATTCAAATTAAATACAGTTTGTATTCTCATAACTGAAATGCCTATTGTTTTGACGGGTATATTTGGAAAATTTGCAACTTTTAAAGTGATCTTGAGAATTTTGCACATTGACAGCATTGGATAATGTTGTCTGCAGTCATTGATGAAAAGTTTGCATTTTATTAATGAAAAAATTTTTATTTTATTAATGCAACTTTGAGATTAACTAATCCTGCTTCCTTTTTCGATGTGCTGAAAGTTATTATTTCCTTTTTTCAGAAGCTTCTAGAACTGAATAACCTTCATTCTCTTATGTCTGTGGTGTCAGCACTGCAAAGTGCGCCGATCTTCAGACTGACCAAAACCTGGGCTGTAAGTTATTCCTTGACCATTGTCTTTTCTGTCTTGTTTGAATTCTGAGGTTTTCTGAACTCTTCTGAATGTCGAATTGCATGCTCTGGAAGAAGATTCTTTATATTCTTGTTTTTGTGGTACCATCATAGCAGTAGTAGTGATCTGTTACATGTTTTGTGAAAGTAGAGTTTAAATGGCTGTATATTTTTAAACAATCTTTCTTCCTGTAAGAGTTTCCTGTTTTCCTGTCTGTTCTAGAAGTCACTGATTATATGCTCAAGAGGACTTTAGTTGATAACTAATCTTAGAAGACCCTCATATACAGTGTGTATCAGTATCCCATTATACAAATCATAGTGTGTGTCATTAATACATTGCCTAAAAGCAAAAGAAAGAAAAAAAACCTATTACAAATATATAAGCATTAATTTTGTGATTCTTGTACAATGCATTTCATTTTTCATTTTTTTTAGAAATTAAAAGCACTGATAATTCCATTTTCAGAAATTTGGTCTCTTGAGGGCAGAATTTCTCATTTAAATTTACTGTAAGTTTTGCTATTTCTTTAAAGGGGAATACACAATTATAATGTAATCCTGCTGTATGTAATCTTTAAATATACAAAGGATTAGGTAATTCTAATTAATTTAGTATTCCACCCAACATGGATCACATTAACTGTTCAGAGCTGATAAATAAAGATGGCTATGCTTAACTCTTTTACCTAAGTTTATTATGTCTTTAAAATGCCTGTAACTTTTTTATGGTTTGATTACTCAGAATTAGGCTATAGTCTAATAAAAATGTAAATGCCTGCTGTTTTGAGCAGCTTGATGAAGATGGAACTTAAATAGGGAAAATCTAAACCAAGTGTGTGAATAATTCATTGCAGGACTTAGACCTAAAGAGGTGTACGGCTCTTTGTAGGCACAGTTCAAAAATACAATACAGTGCAGAGTTAGGGCCTCAAGGAATTCTCAGTGCTGTTTAGCAAGAAAACAGCAAAATTATTCTGAAATCTTTTCACTCTTGTACCTTTTATGTTACTTTTTACTAACAGCTGTTGTTTAACTGTGATGTGGTGCGCACTGTTCCAGAGTTGCAAAGGGCCTCAGGGCTCCCATTTACAATGCTGTTTGATTACTCCTGTCAAGCCCATCCTGTTCTGAGCAACACTGAATGAAGCAGTTAACTCATGCATATCCATTGCAGTATTTTTTTATAACAATGGGCAGACTCACAGTTATCTGGAAACAAAACAGCTAGGCTTATGAGCTCTGTAATACAAGAGTTGGAATTTTACAGAGGAAGAGGTGTATTAAGAAATGTGCTGTGGAACAGCTGTCTGTTGTCAGAAAGTACAACTGCAATAAGTCAGTATACAGTGCCATAATTCTCCACTCATTCTGACTCAATTGGCTTTTAAAATCATCTTAAAAATATTGCTGGTGTTTCTGAAAACAGCTGAAATAGGGAGTGTAGCTACAGTTGTGTATTTTGTGTTTACTTTTCAATCTTCTGTCACTTTAGGATCTTTTGCATTGCTAAATATTTTTCTGATTTTCTGTAGTAAGTCCAGTAATAGAAAATAGAGATTTAAATATCACAGTGATTTACTTTCCTTATACTTTTTTCCAAAAAGTTTTGTCATACTTTTAATAAGGCACTGTTGAAATGGCACAATTTGCATTTATTTAGAGCATTTTCTATTGCTATTTCTACTTTCAAATTCAAGAGGATTTCTGGCAATTCTGATAAACTATGAGAATGTTGATGACTGTATAATAACATATATTTTTCCTCTAAAACTTTAATATTGCTGCGGTTATTCAAAACTCTGAGGGAGTGATATGTGGATCCTTGATAAACTATTCAGAAATAATAATCATATTTGTTCATAGCTTAAGACTTATGCTGAATTGCATTTTTTTTTCTTAACATGTAGCACGTTTTCAAACATTGTGCTGGTTTGGGTGGTGATGATGAACTTAAGCCTAACTTGGCTATGCTTTCCTTTACTGTGTCTCTGTGGAGATTCGTCTGGTTTGGGTGGTGATGATGAATTTAAGCTTAACTTGACTATGCTTTCCTTTACTGTGTCTCTGTGGAGATTCGTCTTTTAAAATTTTATTATCTCCTTCATTTTTTTTCTATGTAGCTTTTGAATCGCAAAGATAAGACCACCTTTGAGAAGTTAGACTATTTACTGTCTAAGGAAAATAATTATAAAAGGACACGAGAGTACATCAGAAGCTTGAAAATGGTTCCTACTATTCCATATTTAGGTGAGTGTGAACAATTACCTTATTTATCTGTAGCTCATTTTGACTGACAAGCACTAGTGTAGCATGTTATGCACCTGAAGAACATCAGATATAGAAGGTATGGTTCACTTTGTTTGATATTTAGGAAAATTAGATCTGGTGAAAATTTTTAAGCTATACACTGTCAGGGATCTCTGACTTGAAGAAGTTTTTTGCATTACTGACATCTGAAAGAACAAATATGTCTTTCTTTACTGTCCTTTTGATGTCTTCAGAATTTACAAGAGCATTGGGTTTCAGAAGTGTCTTTGAGTATAGCATGATTTAAGACCTTATTCCTGTAGCTTTCATTTTTGCTCAACTGTTTTTTCAGATACCTCATAACTTGGTATCTCTAAACTGTAGTTGTTGGTTTGTGTCAGTTTCTTGTAAATACTTTGAAAAGAGATACAAACTGAATAGTCAATTCAGTTGATTGACTTGTCTTTTCAGTATTCCCTTGATTATTCATATAGACAGACTATATCATTATTTCCCCAACGGCTCTTTTAACTCGCAGTTCCTGCCCATTGCTGAACTGTGCTAGCATTCCTGAGGAACACTGCAAAAACCAGATTCCTGTTAAATAAGACCATTCAGGCACTGGAATGTCTTTCTAGTGACGGGTTTTTTAAAAGAAAGAGTTCATTTAAGAAGTATTTAGCCATGTCTTCTCTAAGTGGTATAATAGAAACAATTAGATAATTTATTGTAATTATTTTCTAGTGTCCAAGAAAAGACAAATGCAGTGCTTTTTCTATAGCAGTCCATGTATGGAAAGCATGGTCCTGGTGAAGTAATTGTTTTGAACATTCTGTAAATATGACTTCCAGAAAAAATATATTTTAAAAAAATCAAACTAAAAAAACCACATGAACTCCACAAAATCAAATGTGAAATACACCTTTACGTAAAGTACTGGAATGGCTGCTATTCCTGACATAGGAATTCCAGTTAATAATCTACAATTACAGCTACACATATGAGAAGAAAATCTAAGTATTCTAGGAATGATACATAACAGTTCTTGGAGAACCGTGTTGTATTCCCAGAAGGCTTCTCATCGTTGTGATACTTCTTACTTAACATGAGCAAACCTGCCATATTCATAAAATTTCAAAAAGATATGTGAGGAAAACTCTTTACTTTTTGCATAGGCTTTTTAGCACCGCAAGCTTATTTGTAGTCTTAAAGTATTCAAAGGACTACAAAAAACCCTTTATGTGGATGTTTCAGAGCACTCAAACCAATCAGTAGCTTAATCTAGTTTGCCGTAGGCTTTTTAGAATTTTCATTTCTTTGGCTTTTTTGTTGTTTATTCTGTTGATTTAGTGCATATACTTCAGAAGAAATCCACGACACGTGGTATTGTGTTTATTTTAAATGGTTTGGAGATGGTTTTTTTGTTCGCCTGCCTCCCCCCGCCCCCAAAGCAAGGGGTATAGATCTGTAAAGTAAGACCCTTTCCAAATTGTCATTTGTAGAACTGCTTTCATTCTTTACCAAGAGACTGTTAGAGAAGAAAACAGATGCGCCAAGCCTTGTTGACAAATATGTTGTCATGGTCAGCCTGATTTAAAAGCTGAAAAGGCAGTTTATTATATTAGGACGTAGAGGATATGAACAATTGCTGGGAATATTTTACTTATTGTATTTGTATTTATGAAGTGGAAGACTGTCCAAGCAGTCTGTCTCATAAATCCTTCTGCAGTTCGTCTCAGTCAGCCCTTCTCGTTGCTCCCCTCAAGTAGTTAATATCATCAGCAGATTTTTGCTCCATTGTTCACTTCCATTTTCAGGTCACTTATGAATATGTTGAACAGCATGAGCCCCAGCACAAATTCCTGTGGATAACAGTCAGCAATGCTAATGTAAAATATTTCTTATTAAATAAATTTGACAGCCATCCCTAATGGCCATACTTAAAAAAATGTGTTGAAAAATTGGTATGAGTAACTAAAACTTCTTTGAAAATAATTTCAAGTTTGAATGAATGTTTGGCTTATCAAAAGAGAATATTCAAAGGGGACTTCTTTCAGTGAGTATCTTCTCAGGGGAGACAATATTAGGTGTGGAAAAGCTTCTTTAATCTGTCTGCTTAAATGAACAAGTAGACTAATAGCTCTATGTTAGGTGTAAATAGTGAACTGAATGAGAGTGACGAAGTCTCTGAAGATTTGTAGAGTTCATAGGGCTCCCGTTTCATGCTGTAGAGCTTCTTGTCTCTCACTGCAAGACAGTTACTTAGTTATGGGATATCAGTTCTCATTCCATCTGGGACAGTCTGAGATTATGTTTGAGATGCGCTGGAGAACGTGCTGGGGAGTTAAACAACTGCTTAAGTTGACCAAATACTCTGGTTTATAGAATTCGCTCACAGCCTTGTGTAAGAAATCCTTTAGTACTGTCCAGTTATGGGAACATCACTCCAAGCCAGTTTTAATTAAATTTAAAATGAAAGTATTTCTGAAATGGACAAAAGTGTTACAAGCCTAATAAAAGACATAGGTAATGAAAGCGAAAGGAGAAAATCTGCATGTTACTGAGTTACAAGGTTGAACCTGAAATTCCTGCTTTAGACTTTCTATCTTGCCAATCTCCTAGACTTGCCAACCTCCTTTAGACTTCAGATCCTCCTGCATATCTTGTACCTCAGGTTTTGTACATAACAGAGAGCCTCTCCCTGGTGATTGCAAAGACTAAGCAGCATTGCTGCTTTTTTAAAGTAAGGTTTTCCCTGCTTCCTGAGAGGTGCAGTTGAACCTTTGTGTAACCAGCTGAATACAGGAGACAGCAACTGGTATGTTTACAACCTCAAGCTATAATATGAGAGATTAATATATTCCTTACTATGTTTAAAACTACTATGTTAAAATATCCAACAGTTGTTTTCTTTTCAGACTGATCTTCCAAGTTTTAAAAAAAAAAGAAAAGAGAGAAAGAAAAAAATCATGAGATTGGCAAGGCTGTGGTCTGGACTGTTGGAAGCAGTTAGCCACAGTGTGATCTAAGAAAAAATAGCAGTTACATTCTTTTGAAAATTCATGGGTGCAGTGACTAGCTACAGCTTTTTCCTGTCCTCACTGTAGGTGATCTTTTAGGTTGTATCTGTATGTTATAGAAAGGACAATGATGGGTATGTTCTGTTCCACTCTACAATATTTCACTGAGTTGTGGTGGTTTGTTTTGTTGGTTTTTTCCTTGGAATACAACGATGGGGATAATGCTGAAAACTTTGATAATGGAACAGTTTCAGGAAAGAACTCTTATGAAATATGTGTATAAGAGAATAACGAGTTGTCTTCTGAAGTAAACTAAATCTTGTGAGAGAGCCTTTTGCCTAAATGCTGTAGGCGGAGCCCCACTGTTTAGTTCCTGATACACAGATAATGTATTAGTTAACAGCATTTTCTTTACTGTTCTGAAAAAGGTAGAGATATTTCAAAAAGTCAGAAGAGCAACCTAAGTTTTTAGGCTGGACGATTTCTACAGTACTTTTTGAAATTAAGGAGGCGTACAGGAGAATTGAAGCTGTTAGAACTCTTCTCCATTGTGCTGCAGTTCTCTCCTTCTGTATAAATTCACCTGATGTGCTTTTGCAAATGATAGGAAAATGTTTTGTATGTGATTTTTAGGTAGTGTTGCGTTGTCAGAGATGCACTTCTTTGAGGAGTGGTGAAACAAGAATGTAATTGAAAGAATTGGAAATAATTAGAGAAACGGGAAAAACTAAGACCTTTCACAGTTTATAGTAGTGAAATGGTGGATCTAGTGCAAACTGAGTTCTGTTCTGTGAATTTGGAAAAAAAAAAAGTCCTAGTGAAATTTTGCAGATCTGTGATTCTGCCAATATACTTTCCAGTAACTTACTTCAGTGTATAAGTTCTAAATTCTCTATGCTTAATTGTTTTTGATATGCCAGCCTCTGGGTTTGTTTAAAATTATTTTATGCAAAGTTTATACAAAAAAATGCAGTGTTAAACATTGGGATGTGGTTTTTGGTTTTGTTTGTTCTTTTTCTAGAGGGCTTATCTGACCAAGCCTTAGCTAAATTGTGAAATAATGATATGGTCCTTATTGTTGTCCTACTTCGATGGTCCACACTGAGCCAAGCAAAGTTCCAGTTGGTAAAGACTTTTCCTGAATAGAATCCGTGTAGTAATATAGACAGCTTTTTCCAATGCCTTTAATTTCAGTAAATCTGTATGTTTAAAACGTTGCCTTACACCACTTCTGCAAAGTGTTTTATTATGATGTAAATATGACTTTTTAAATATGATAGGAACTAAATCATTAGGTACAACTGGACGTATATTCTTGTTCATTTGGACCTTGTTTTCTGCATCCTTTCCTCTCCCTGCTTCCCACCCCCGGTTGGTTTGAATGTGTCAGATATTCTCAGTTCTTCTTTGTCAGCCACAGTTCTTCTTGTGAACATCACTCTTGGCCAATGATACAACAGCACAATATTTTTTTTCCTCTCCTCCATTTTCTAAACTATTCTGTTCTCCAACTTATTTTTGCTAGTGAATTTGTTTAATCTATGTGTAGTTACACCAAGCTTTCTTGTTCTACCCACACTGCCCTATCACCAAAAATCCAGCTTCTTTCCTCTATTGTAAGGTTTTTGACACTGTCTCTCACAATCCTCAGTGACAAACTTGTGGTTTGGTATGGACTAGATGAGTGGATAGCGAGGTGGACTGAAAACTGGCTGAACTGCTGGGCTCAAAGGGTTGTAATGAGCAGCATGAAGTCCAGGTGGATACCATTGGCCAGCAGTGTGCCTCAGGGCTCAATACTGAGTCTAATGTTGTTTAATATCTTCATTAATGACCTGGACAATAAAACATAGTGTGCCCTCAGCAAATTTGCAGGTGATACAAAACTGAAAGGAGAGGTTGATAGACCAGACAATTTTTCTGCCATTCAAGAGGACTTCAACAGGCTGGAGAAATGGGCAGACAGGAACCTCAGGAAGTTCACTAAAGGGAATTGCCGAGTCCTGCATCTGGGGAAGGGTAACATTATGTACCAGTATAGGCTGGTGGCTGACTGGCTGGAAAGCAAGTGGGTCAGAAAAGGACCTGGCGGTTGTCAAGCTGAGGTGGCCAACAGCATCCTGGGTTGCATTAGAAAGAGTGTAGCTATCAGGTCAAGAGGAGGTGATTCTTCCCTCTACTCAACACCAGTGAGGCCACACCTAGAATACTGTGTGCAGTTCTGAGCTTTCCAGTACAAGATATGAACATACTGGAGTGAGCCCAGCAAAGGACCACAGAGGCACTTAAGGGACTGAAGCATCTGTCATGAGGAGAGTCTGAAGGAGCTGAGATTGCTTACCCTAAGGAAGAGAAGGCTTAGGGGGGAAATATTATCAACGTCTATAAAAATCTGATTGGAGGCTGTAAGGAAGATGGAACTAGACTGTTCTCAGTGGTATCTAGTGAATGGACAAGAGGCAATGAGCACAAACTGAAATACAAGAAATTCCATTTAAACTTAAGGAAAAAAACATTTTTATGGTGAAGGTGTTGAAATACTGGAACAGGTTGCGCAGACTTCAGACTTCACAGGTTGTGAAGTCTCCGTCCTTGGAGATATTAAAAGCTTCACTGGATAACGCCCTGAGCAACCTGCCCTTATCGAGCATGCTTTTTTGAGCAGGGGAGTTGGACTAGATGATCTCCAAAGGTCCCTTCCATCCTCAACTATTGTGTGTGACAAGTACTGCATGTCAGTCAAATGCTTTTTTTTCTGGAACTTCAAGACTACAGGCTGCAAAGAATCTCAGGATACTTCGTGGGTAGATCATTCAGCTTCTTCAGATCCAGGCAACTTCAGCACTCTCAGTCTGTTTCTCTGTGCCTCATTTCGCTTCCTCAAAAAAGAGAAAGAGGCATCTTGAGCTTATGAGAGAAGTGACTATTTTTAGATTAAGACTTTAAATTAAAATTTCTTTGTAAAGTAGACTAGAGATTTTTTTGTTACTTTGGTTTGGGTCCACCCTACAGCTATGTCTATCTTTCACCCATCTTTAGATGAGAATTTGTTGGTTTCTTACAATGCTAGTTGCAGCTTTCCTCTGTCTATTGACTGTGTTTCTCAGTGGTATTTTAATCTGATGCTTATTTTCCTTACAAGTTAACTGTTTGAGCCCACAATTATATGGTCTGTCCTTCACCTTTCATTGAAAATAGCATCTGCGAGTGTTATCATATTAGCTGAAAGTGTGGGGAAGAGTGAAGTCCCTCTGACCAAGCATTCTTTAAAAGGCTGCTGCTGCTTCTTTTCCAGGGAGGAGGGGTGTAGCACAGCTAATCTCATTTAAGAACTTTAGTTTGCCTAAGTTCTTTTCTCAGATGTGGTATCTCCAGGGTTAAAACAGGTCTTCATACACTGACTTTTGTGCACTGTCTTTTTTTAATTACATGGACAAGACTCTAGGTAAATCACTCGCCTTTTAGGTAGAAAGGTTAAGGAATATGGTTATTTTAACAAAAGACTGTCAGCATGGACATGGGTTTAAAGCCTGTCATGAGTGTCTACTGTGGAGATGTATCTGTAGCCATATGTCCTGCTACAGAAAAGCACCTGTAATAGCTTTTCTAGCGAACGCCCCATTCTTGAGATCGGCACAATGGATACCTGGAGTTCTCTGCATTCCTTCATCAAGCCAAGCATGAAGTAGCACTTGGAAGAGTATCTTGAATTTGCTGTCTTCATAAAGCTTCTGGTAGTCCTTTTCATGCAACCTGTGAGTGTAGGGAGGTAATGTTCGTAGTGACCCATGTTTTAAAAGTAGGCAAACACCCCAGAGTAGTTAGTTACCAGTAGCATGAAGTTCTTCCAAACTAATATATATATGGCTAATGCATTGTTTGTTTTCCTACCCCTGTATCTTAGTCTGTGGGTTATGTGTTGTGCCCTGCCTGGATATGCTGTGGTAGCATGTTACCAAAGGAGCACAAGAAGAGGGTGGAGTATGAACGTGACCTAAGGATATTGCTATGCAGTAGCAGTATTTTCAGGAAGTGTTGATTATTTAGTTATAGACATATAACAAATTTAATGTGCATACACACCGTGCACATTGAAGAACTCATAAGTGACTCTTCTAAGGTAGGGTCAGTCTGTATGTGTTTTCTTCTGACAAAACTAGTGGTTAATTGTAGATATTAGCAGGAATTTTACTGCTTTAATGCTACTATCCTAATTGTTAGAGCACTGTGGCCAGGCTGTAGAGGCCAGTAGATGCATTGATATTTCTCACCTAAAACTTAATTGTTTTCCAGAGTCCAGGAGATAAACCAGTGGAAGATAAAGCTTAAATACTGTTTGAAAATTTTGGGGTTTTCATATGACCTACAAACAGTTCTTCCTCCTTGGGATGTGTTGGAAATTTAGTATTTTTCTCAGCTGAAAATTGCTTTGCTTTTGATGTTGCAATATTTAGACACTTCACACACGTTAGTAGTAGTTGTGTATCAAGAGTTGATTTGAGTCATGAGGCAGAGCGGTGTGAAGTTAAGTAATTATCTATTCTTTGCTATGAGTAATCAACTAAAACAGGATGAAATCTGAACATGTCAAAATAACACTTGTTGCTTTATTAAAGAATTAAAATATTACAGGGGTAATCTAATATATTAAAAACCCTACTTTCAGTTATATACAACACATGCTACATGACACGTCAGTTTAATGCACATACTGTTGTAAAGGAGTGATGAGGTAATAAGGGAAAAAGTGTGCAAGCACACGCACACAAACCCGCAGTCAGTATCTTACAGGCTTACTGAAAAATCTATTTAATTTCTAGAGGCTTTTGCTCTCCCTCTTATATGCATTCTTTAACTTATATTTTTCATCATAGTAGTTGCTGTTTTGAAATGGGTGTTACAACAATCTGTTCTAGAAACCTACCTCAGAAGAATATTGGAATTATCCCAGTCAGTATTTCATAGTTGTGACTGACCTCTAAATATAGATGAGTAAATCTATTTAGTAATTTGACAGTAATATGTTATAATTGTGAAATATGGTAAATATAACTTCTCTTGGCTACAGGTAACTTCTTTATATAATTTTCATCTACTGGCTAAGGATATTAAATAGCTTATGTATTGGTATCCATCATTTGCCTGCAAAGTTGGATAGTCCCTTTAATTTATATCCAGCCATTTCTGATTACAGAGGCTACACAGCAGGTAATGACTGAAGTCAGGTACAAAATACTGTGACGGTTGTGTAGTACAACATGTTGGCTATACAGCACATTATATCTGTTGTAAATCTGGATTAATTTCCATATGCAGGTAGCTACTTCATTTTGGTAAGAAAAATCATTAGTGTCTTTAATCTAAAATATTTGAATCACATGTGAATTCTAATTTATAGGAGCAGATTATTAAAATGCTCAAAGTGAAGGGGAAAGATTTATCACGACAGTAATGGTTTGCGTATCTACTCTCAAAATCAAATTATATAGTACTAACTTTATTCATGGCAGTTAACAAAGATTAAATTAGAGTAATCACACTAATGTACATATACCAGCTACACAGTTCAAAGGGTATGATTTCCTGTGTCAAATGATTGCTCATAATAATAATAAAACTCTTGCTGTACAGTTTGTAATATTTCCTGTATTTGAGAATATTTATACATAATATAACATACAAAAATATTTAAGTGTTGTGGCAGTATTTTTACCATCCAAATTTAATTTACAGGGAATAAAAACCAGAAAGTTTATCTACAGTCCATCTAAACTGCCAGTTCTAAAAGGCTTAATATAACTACTTTTAGTACCAAGAGGTGTTCTGAATGTTATGTCATTTCAGTTCCTTTTTTTCTTCAGCTTTTTTTCCTGGAATGATTCTTGAAAATACAATATACAAGCCCTCACATCTTAGCAATAAATGTACAATATCTTACATTCCTCATTTCTGAAAAGATAATTCCAGATAATAACATCATAGCTTTACATGATTTTTAGAACAAGAAAGCAAACGAAGAGAAGAATTATTTCAGTGGAATGTGTTGGGATTCGGTCTTATCATCATAACAACTTTCTTTAGTGAATATGATCCCCCCCGGAATTCAGCCCAGTAAACACCATCCTGATATCGACTGCGGTAGTGTCCTCCACGATACCAAACTCCATTGAGATTTGAATGAGCACATGCATTGTACCACCATCCTCCCTTCTGGTAATGAGCACAATTACCTGCAAAAGAAAGCTCCGATTCAGTCTTAGGAGCAAATGAAAAAATCTAACAGCAAGCAAGCAAGCAAAGCACAAAACAATTTTTTTTTTTTTTTTTTTTTGTAACTGTGTATTTAACATGTAGATACCATGTGGAACAAGGTGAATTTAGGGTTCTTCAGGAACCAGCTCTGTAGAATCATAGAATCATTAAGGTTGGAAAAGACCTCTAAGGTCATCGTGTCCAACCGTCAACCTAACACACCATGCCCGCTACACCATGTCCCTAAGCGCCTCATCTACACGTCTTTTAAATACTTTCAGGGATGGTGACTCCACCACTTCCCTGGGCAGCCTGTTCCAAGGCCTGACCACTCTTTCAGTAAAGAAATTTCTCCTCATGTCCAATCTAAACCTCCCTTGGTGCAACTTGAGGCCATTTCCTCTCGTCCTATCGCTGGTTACTTGGGAGAAGGGGCCAACCCCCACCTCACTACAACCTCCCTTCAGGTAGTTGTAGAGCGCGATGAGGTCTCCCCTCCCAGACTAAACAACCCCAGTTCCCTCAGCCACTCCTCATCAGACTTGTGCTCCAGACCCTTCACCAGCTTCATTGCCCTTCTCTGGACACGCTCCAGCACCTCCATGTCCTTCTTGGAGTGAGGGGCCCAAAACTGAACACAGGATTCGAGGTGCGGCCTCACCAGTGCCGAGTACAGGGGCACGATCACCTCCCTAGTCCTGCTGGCCACACCAGTTCTGATACAGGCCAGGATGCCGTTGGCCTTCTTGGCCACCTGGGCACACTGCCGGCTCATGTTCAGCCGCTGTCGACCAGCACCTCCAGGTCCTTTTCTTCCGGGCAGCTTTCCAGCCACTCTTCCCCAAGCCTGTAGCGTTGCCTGGGGTTGTTGTGGCCCAAGTGCAGGACCCGGCACTTGGCCTTGTTGAACCTCATACATTGGCCTTGGCCATCGACCCAGCCTGTCCAGGTCCCTCTGCAGAGCCTTCCTACCCTCCAGCAGATCAACACTCCCGCACAACTTGGTGTCGTCTGCAAACTGACTGAGGGAGCACTCGATCCCCTCATCCAGATCGTTGATAAAGATATTGAACAGGACCGGCCCCTGTAATTAGGTTCTACAGACAGACTCATTAGTGTTACTCTCCCTTGCTGGAAAATTTGTTTGCATTACTGTCTCAAATAACCCTCCATAGTTTGTTTCAGTGCTAGTACGTATAAGGGTTGACACATCAGTTTGTGCTTTGAAAGTTACTAATTGACAAATCTCTAAAAATGTAATTTCTTTTTGTGTGTGTGTGTGTATCACCATAAGTATTTTTACTTTTTAAAAAAAGAAGGAAAAAAAAAAAAGGGGTGGGGGGAGGGCAAAAAAAGCAAGGCAACTGAAAGGGACCTTTTACCTGTGTATACATCATGGTCCCGGTCCAGTGTGGTGAACTGTTTACCATTGTGCCAAGTGAAAGAATCTCCCGCATTGCCATTGTAGCGTCCCAACCTCAACTTGTAATACTCGCTTTCTGGCTCCAGTCTGAAGCTAGCATATTCAGCAAATACTTTTCGACCTGACCAGTCTTCCATTGTTATGAGCAGTTTGTAGTTGCCTTGATTTGTTAACCAATAAATATTTTCTAGTCCGAGCCAGTATTCTCCATCTATATTACCAAATCCTTGCTGTAAGGGAAGCAAGAGAAGCATGTTAATATTGTGCATCTGTTTTAGTGGTAAATCTGAGTGTATTCTTAAGTAGAGAACCACAGTAACTTATTTTATAGAGACTTCCTCTTCTGGAAGGGTAAACACACAAGTTCCTTTTCAAGTAAGCTGTTGGCCAGACTCCAAAATCACCCTTTAAATTAACTTTACCGATAATTTTTAGAGGGTAGAAAACATTAAACTGCTCACTTGTCCTAACCTTGTACGTCTCCCAGTTCCTGAAAAAGTTGACAGACCCATCCAGCCGTCTCTGAATGACTGTCCAACCACCAGGGTCATGCCGTTGATCACACCAGACCTGCATGAGCCGGTTTGTGTTTTCTGGTTTTACAAGATAGATGGAGCTTGTATCGTGGCCATCTTCTAATGCTTGTAGACAGTCTCTCCAGGGCCCTGTGTCAAAACAGAAGGACTCTGCATCAAAATGCAATTGAGCATATGTTTAACGCAGGGTGGTATTTGAATTGGTAGCTTTTTACGGTAGATTTGCTTCTGCTGAGTAGTGCGTTTATTTTTCCTCTTATTGGAGGAACAATGTCCACTAAGTGTTTTCAAAGAGATTCATTTGTTGTAACTTTATTTCTGGAACATTTCACAATGAATTTTACTGATAAAGGTTGATTGATTGTTTATTTTATTTAAGGCAACTGCACTTACAACATTGATTATATCTTCAAAGAAAATAAATATAAATGACTCCATAGATAAGTATTAATAATTTCCTTTAGAAAACAAAACGGCAAGTTTGACTTTTTTCCTGTCTTTGAGAAATTCAGCTTTTTAGATCCCCAAAAATATCATTGGCACAGACATTAACAATGGAACCGGCAATATAAATTAAGAATGTAGGTGTTACTGTTGTCACCTTAATAAATGACAACACTAAAAAGAAATTAAGATTTGTAATATGGAGTGCCCACTTATATAGTGAGAGAAATTGTAGATAAATGAGAAGACACTTAAAATACTTCGCATTCACAGAAATTACAGATAATGCTCTCCTGTTTTCAAAAGGAGAATGCATTTTTTTCCTTGAGTTTAGTAGAGTCCATAAAGAGCTTATTCTTTTTGAAAGTATCTTGCATGCATGATTTTTAAAGAAATTTTCTCCGAAGAAAGATAGTTAGATTCTATTGTAATGAGTCTGGGAAATTTAGATATAAACGATTTAGGAGTCTCTGTTGGTATCTGCAGATAGACTCCCCCAGCTGCTTTGCTGCTACCCTCATGTCACCTAAGCAGGAGAGTGAAGTCAACAAGAATCCTCAGATTACAGACCCTTGATTCATTTCCCCTGCCTTCCCCCCACTGAAGGAGGAAGGCTTGTCAGATCTTCTCATGAGGAGTCTTACTGAAGCATATGTTGCTATCAAGAGTAATTTTTCTTTTAAATTATTTCAGTTCATCTACCCTTTTTCATAATTCACTGTCCAACACTGGTAATGGTAGAGCTACCCTTGTACTCAGTAAATGAGTTAGTAATAAATTAGTTTTATAGAAGCAACCTCAGTGTTTTGGGGGGTTGGGGTTTTTTGGTCTTTTTAACTAGTTAATCAAAAAGTCAGTGTACCAGGAGGCAATCCAAGTTTTTGGTCCGTGGCCACGTGTTGTTCTTGTTTCCTTAGTCATATTCACAGACTGTACCTAGAATGTTGCTTCTAAGCTCCTTCTCCATTTCTGTTGTGGCTAACTGTTTAGATTTCTGGCAATTTAGATGTAGATGCAGTATTCTGTGATAGAGTTGCATGGCTTATTATGAGAGGTGGAAGAAGACAAATGTAATGAATGCTGGTAATTTAAATTGCTGTTGTTTATTTTATCACAATATGTACATAGTGGTACTTACTAAAACCTTAAAAAAGAACATGTCAGTTCAAAGTCATTATTGAAGAAACTGCTAAAGTAGTCAACCACAGATCTTTGATCTTCTCTTCATATAAATAAATATATAGCACCATATGATGTAGTATTTACAGCTTTCTAATCTTGCAGTTTCTTTCTAGGCCACGTGGCAACAGTGCTCTACTGTAAATGATTCTTTTCTCTGAAAGTGCTTTAAGATGAAGATAAACTATTATAAATACTTCAAAGCAGAGTTTGCTACTACTTTTCCATGACAAGTGGTTTTTGGTCAGATACTAACTTTCCAAAATTTTGACTAAAGTGTGTAGTCTGAGATTTGTCATCTGGCATCAGAAATGAAAGGGAACGTACTGAAGATGACTGGCCCCAGCACAGATCTCTATGCCTAATGAAAAAAAATACTTAATAATTAAGGGATTTTTATGGTTTATTTATGTGAGACTCTTTCTTTGTACTTTGTAGCAGCTTAATTTAAACACCTTTAGTAAGAAACCTGTTCAGTGCTTTCTGGAAATACATGTGGACTGTATATCAACCAGAACTCTTGTCTGCATGGGCACTGAGCTCTTCAGATATCTCTAAAAGTAATACAAAATTGGTATTACAAAAACCAAATTGATTCTTGTGCAAGGTGATTGGATGATATGTGATTCAAATTTGTTACTGCTTGTTCTACTGTTCTTAGCATATTTGCTATCAATTAGTGGAAATTTTTTTTTTTTTTTTTGCAGTGTCACATTTGCCATCTTTAATTCCTCACATACTAAGGCAATTTTTGGTGAGAGATTGTACAGTTAATTGTTTCCTACTCAGTTTCCTTCAGAACTCTTGGGGAACGTGCTTTACTCTTTGCAGTTTGTTAGTATTCACTTCTTTCATTGGCTTTATAACCTCTTCTACCAACATTTCAGTTTGAGATAAATCCTGCAGAGTATCCTCCTTGCAACTAACAACAGGACAGAAACCTCAATGTTTCCCCCAGTGAATACTCATATCAAAATTAATTTAGATTTTCTACTGTTGCCTTAATTTCTACATCTTTTTATCTTTCCCTATAAACTTTTAGTCAGGCTTCCTGTTCCTGATGTGTTAGAAATCAGATTTATTATGCCTTTTTTTCCTTTTGCAAGTCGTTCTTAAGATTGTAATGTGTCTTTATATTTAACCTGACAGAGAGTATGTTCTTTTTTTATTTCCTCATTTGGACATGACTTTAATGCTTTGAATGATGTCGTCTTTCTTACAATACTGCTCTCTTACCAAGCTGATTAACCATGACAAGATTTCCTGGTCCTCTCAAAGTCTTTTTTTTGGATGGATGGATAGTTCTGAATTTCCAATAGGGTATCTTTAAATAGTCTCTGTGGTACCTGAAAATATTTTACCTTTTCAGTTAACACTTTTAGTTTATGCATTGGTGTTATAATATTCTGCTACTTTGTGTCGTTTGTGTCTCCCAAGTTTCTGATAGGCTATTATATCAAATCTTGCTAAAACCCCAACTTTCTAGTTCTTGTATCTTTTTTTTCTTTTTTTTTTTGTGTAAGTGATATTTGTTGAGAAGCATATATATGTTTGGCTTGGCCTTGCATATATATATATAGGCCTAATATTTCTGTGCCCTGTTTAAACAATCTGTTTTTCAGATTACATTTCAGCATTTCTTACTTGAATTTTGTCCAGTGCTCCTATCCAAAGATTTTACTTGATGGTACAAAAATCCGCATTGCTTCACCTAAAGGATATATCAGTTTAAACCATCTGATTCATTAAGCCATAATTATCAGTATGAATATATATAGTCTGTCTTACTTAGGTTATTATGTTTATTTTTGTATACTACTACTGCCTTTTTTGAAAAAGTGTGTGACCATAGAAAATAAGCATACACTGTATGTTAATACTGCATTAACCTTAGCATTAGTTTGCTGTTTATTATTTAACTATTTAACTTTGTTTTTTATAATGCAGCATGGGGTTAAAATGTTTACCTGCAAGTTTTATCTGGTAGAATATAATAAACTGGTCTGTGTGCATGTTTTTCTAGGAATAATATCTTCTATAGCAATTGCACAAGAAAACGTACATTTCGTAATTGGTATAACTGGCTACTAAATGTTTTTTTCCCAGAAAAAGATTTGTTGATTTGTTGGGTAAGGATGATGAATCAAATTCATTCAGTTTTCAAGTTCAGCTTTCATTTGTGTTGAGTCTAGTCATCTTCCAGTGTTGCACTAGCAAATTTATACAAAGCAGAATATTAAGGAGTATATATACAGACTTCATCTAAGTCTGTTTTATACAGAAAATGTAGCAGTGCTTCACATAATAGTGTTTGTCCTGTTGTATGTAGAATTCTACACTCTAATAAATTGTTGTTTCAGATCTACCTGAATTATTGACCCTGTGGGCTAAACTTTTTGATATTATAAACTAAAACTGATTGAAGATAAACCACATCTGCTTTTTGCATTGACATGTTAAAGCTTGTAGCTGTTAAGCATTAATGCATGCAAAGTTATTGGGGTTTGGTGTGTCATAGCCCTACATCCCATCCCAAACCTCTGGGTAATAGCTCTAAGAAAGGAGTTGTTATTAGTGTCATAGCTAAACTATTTCATCCTGAAGTCTTTTATTAGGCTTTTAGCTCTTTCAAGCAAGTCTAAGGAGCAATGTTCCTAAATAGGACTATAGAAATTTTATTTGGAATTCATATTATGCTTAGTAGAATGGAGTAAAATACAATTGTAGTTATTTTGAACAATCTCTGGTGTTGACATTAGGTGACTTACTGGCTATTTACTGATTCCTCCCTCCCCCTCCTCCCCCCCCCGTAGAATTTCAGTGTTGTGTACATGTTCATTATTTTGCAGACAGAATTAAACTTACCCAACTTATTATTTTGGGCATGAGTGGGAAACAGGAATGCACAAATAAGAATTTGAAGTAAACGATTTATAGATAAAATGCAAATTTTTCTACTCAGAATCAAAACCAAGTATTTTCTGTGTTTTCCTTTATTTTTGCAAAGAACCAGCAACAGGAACATTGGGGCGTTTTTTATGCCTCAGAAAATAAGACTTTCTGGGAAATGCATGGATCAAAGCATGACACTAGTCCTTGCAGAGAAATTAACTTGTCTATTGTAAACTGTGTATCTCTAAAATTACTTTATATCCAGTGATGATGCCCACATTTTACAATGCATTCTTTCAGTTTCTTTTCTCTAGAACATTTTACTATGAGACTGAGGTTCTTTAATTTATTTACATCGTGTTTTTGATTTACTGCCAATGTTCTTGTTATGCAGTCATCAGCTTTTATCATCTTAGAGGTGATAGACTCTGATGTCTCTCTTGAAATATCTAACGCTTCAAGTATTCCCAATAAATTTTTAACAAGACACTATTCTTCTATGCCTTGCCTCTCAAATCTGACACATTATTTTTTGTTATTTGGCTAGTCGTTTTGGCTTACCTTTGTGAATATGGAAAAAATATTCAGTTGTACATTTAAATCACACTACACAGTAAATCTATAATAGCAGGCAGGGAAAGACACTTGAAACATGACAGAGAAATACTTCTAAATGACTGTCCTGTTTTAGATCATAGTCATAATAGAGTTTTGTTCTGAAGTACCTTCCTCTGAGTGTAGGCATAGGGGTCTAGAATCCTAGTACTGTATAAAGTCATTACAGAAAGGGTCGCTGCTCTGAAGATTTTAAATTATAAGTAAATTATAAAGTAGGTTGTTTCAAAAATATTCATGTAGAAAAAAGATGAGCACTTTATTTTATGATAAGTGATGTGTATAGAACTCTCTGTAAGTTGGTTAAATTAATTTTTGTGGCAGTTCTTACACTCTCCAATTCAGATTCCTGGTTTTTGACTAAGGTAAATGCAGCTGTGCCAGTCACATTATTGGTTGGCCAGCAATAACAGATATTGCAAAAAAAAATTGGGCAGCAATTGTGTAAACTTCCTCTATAGCATATGTGCTGCTGTTAGGAGAAAAGGACAGTTCTTTTACTAGATCTGTCAGGTAATTAGTGTTTTTATAATAATAAAATGTAAATCTTCCTTCTGAAGTATTAGCATGCTTCACAAACAAGGGTCATCTTATCTTCTCTGATAAGATAGTGAGAACATCCTGACTTTCAGATACGTAATTTTGATAAAATCACCTCCAGGGAGTCAAGCAGACCTTTGAGGAGTAGTACCTTTGTAATCTGAACAGTGCCTTTTCACTGGCACGAACACGTTTAACTACAAAAATACTTTCGTAGTATTGGATATATAGGATGGAGATACAGCTGTATAGTGAAGAGACCACACATTTATGTTACATAAAGACCAGAACAGGTTTTTATAACTGAATGTGTGAGATGTATTGTATTGCTTTGGACTTGCACCCATCTGTGCCAAGTTGAAGAATGTGAAATAAGTTTTTAGAATTGTATCTGTAATTTTGCTAACCCAAACTACATGATTACTCTTCCCAAGCCTGTCTTTTTGTCTTGTCTTGCATCTCCTTAATTTCTGTCTTCCACAGTCACTAATTCTGTTTGGATTCTTAAAAAACTTCTCTAATCATATTTTATTTCTTGACCTTAACTTGAACAATTAAGTTGTACTAAACAAAATATTTTCTCAAATGTTTTTTTTTCATGTGTAATTGAAAAAAAAAAGCGGGGGGGGGCAGGAGGCTAGGATTATTGTAGAATCATAGAATGGTTTGGGTTGGAAGGGACCTTTAAAGGTCATCTAGTCCAACCCCTCTGCAATAAGCAGGGACATCTTCAGCTAGATCAGGTTGCTCAAAGCCCTGTCCAGCTTGACCTTGAATGTTTCCAGGGATGGGGCATCTACCACCTCTCTGGACAACCTGTTCCAGTGTTTCACCACCCTCATCGTAAAAAAATTTCTTCCGTACACCTAGTCTGAATCTACGCTCTTTTAGTTTAAAACCATTAGCCCTTATCCTATTGCAACAGGCCCTGCTAAAAAGTTTGCCACCATCTTTCTTACAAGGATTGGAAGGCCGCAATAAGATCTCCCCGGAGCCTTCTCTTCTCCATATAATATGGCAAAGGTTTAGAACTCAAGACACAGTAAAGAAAGGATTGGATAAAATACAGGTGGATTCTTTTCCAGTGGCTGGGCAGTTGTGGTGGTGGTGGTGCGTTTTGTTTGTTTTGTGGGGTGTTGGTTGTGGGGGTGGGGGGTGTTTTTGTGGGTTTTTCCTAGTTTATTCCAGACACCTGGCTGAAGCATCATTTACAGCATTAATTGTGGGGAGGGATTTTGTTTGAGATGTATTTTGTGAGCGGAGAACATTCTGGAGGATGAGGAAAAGGTATTAAGTGTTCCTTGTCTGAAAAGAAAGGTGGAGAGAGGGGAGGAGGATACCCTGGAAATGAAAGGTTAAATAACTTAACTTCAGTTGTTGGAAATTTGCTTGAACAAATCAAACTGCTGCAAACGAGAAAGTAAGGAGAGAAATGAATATTATAATGGATTTGTGCAGAAGGAATGTGAAACTTCTTTTTTTGATAAGTTATGTAGATAAGGGAGAAGTAGCAGATGTCAAATCTTATCTTAGAATCATGGATTTCGCAAGGGACCTCTGGAGATCAACATGAAAAATAGTTGGATAAGCAGCACTTCCTCAGGTGAGGATCTAGGGGTTCTACAGGGTTGCAAGTTGAGTCATGAATCAATGTTTTACTTCGCAAAAAAGGAAAATGCTATATGAGGATAGATCAATAAAAGTACTATGCACATGAAGTAACTTTTCTGTTCTGCTTTGTCATGGTGAAGCCTCAGCTCCAGTTTGGGTACTTAAAAGTGCAAGGAGGATGTGGACGACTGAACAAGTTTTCAGAAGAGTGTAACAGAAAGGGAAAAGGTCTTAAAAGAATGCTTGCAAAAGAGTTCACTTACAGAAAGATAGGGAAATACTGGACTAAGCTTGAACCTACTTTGAGATCAAAGTCAAAATGTAATTATTAAAGAGGCCATCCTATAGTGTATTACTCCAAAGAAATTGTAATAGACCTGATTTTCTCCTGTGTGTTTTTTTTTGTTGGTGGTTTTTGTTTTGGTTTTGGGGTTTTTTACATAGAACATTAGAATCATGATATTTTGGGCTGAGGTTCTGCATGCCACAATGCAAGGTTTGGTAAGTTCATCTCTGGCAATATTATGAAATAACTGCTTTGTAGCAAAGTGTGTTAGAGATTGCTTTAGACTGAAACACGTGCTTAAGTTGCTTTCATTGTGGATATTTCCATGGAGAAATAAGTCTTTTTTTTTTTTAATGTGGCAGTTGCATTATTTGATAATTCTAAAGAGTTTGACGGTATCATTTGGAATATGTTGCAAGTAGCCTTGAAATACATTCTGAGTGCAATTCACATGCCTTACTCTGTTTCAAGTCCTAGTTTCAGATGTCTGTGGATCCCATATCTTTTTTCTGAAGCAAGTACATGTTGCCTACACACTAAAGAACAGACTTCTCTTGTATGGGACACATAATACTTGAACTATTTTTTTGAAATATGTGGGACCATAGGTGAAACTGGATTCTTTACCTGTTATTTCTTTATCATGTAGATCAATTGATCTCTAATGTGACTTCAGATGCCTCTAATCTTGCTTACAGCAGAACTCCTAAGATTCTTAGTGAGGGCTGTATAACATCACTTACTATTCTACCACTTGCTTCCCTTTGCTCCTGTCTTAGAGCGCAAGTTGTCTGCATTTTTGATACTACAATTAAAATGTTGCCCACTGCATATTAGCATAAACTAATGTAGACATATCAATAATATTACTTACCAGATGGTTTATCAGTTGAAGTCGGAATACTAGTAACTGCAGGCATGGTTGGTAAGGTAGGTGGCAGAACCTTTAAGTTCTGATCACTCTGAATCTCATTAGTAGATATCTGGTTAATAATGCGATTGTAAGTAGGAGGTTGGTACACTTTATTTGGTGGCTGTGGAGTTTGTGGCAGTGGCTTTATGGATGGCATTCTTTGACAGTGTTCTTCCAGTTGGGCAATTATTATTGACTGATTATTGGCAATTGACATCAAATGTTGGTACTTGTGCTCTAGGTCTTTGTATTTGTTTGCAAGCTGCAACATATCTGCAGTTTGGTTCAAAATCTTATTCTCAAGTTGAGAAAGTTCTAAGGCGTTGTCACGTTTTCGGATAATTTCATGTAGTAACTGCATATAGAGTTGTGTGACACGAGAATTCATATTTCTGCTCTCTTTTCTTAAGAGTTTAACCTCATTAACAATCCCACCATCCACCTCTACCAGTTGCTGGAGAGTTTCTATTTGTCTCTTTTGTTTAAGAAGTTCATTGTTAAGTAACTGTAATTCTTGTTTATTTACCCTGTTTTCAAGTAGAACTTCAGGCTCCTTAGAATTAACACAAATGGCACCTGTCACCCTCTGTTGAGGTACAATAAAGGTGTAAGTGCATTTGTCCTGTGTGTCACTGGAACGCTTGTATCTGTTCATATAAATGAATTCTTGTTCTGTTTCTTCGTCATTGCCTTCGAATTCCTGTGTTTTGCTTGCAGTAGCTCCCACAACAGCTATTAGCATTAAACAGATGAATCTTCTTGTCATCATGATCCTCTAGCTCTGGTCCAATATTCTTCTGCAAATAACTTTTTAAAATCTGTTTTAAAATAAATTTAACAGTAAGTAACAAATAGGAAATCAATGCAAACTTAAAACTGATAATCTGTTCTAAAACTTACAAAATATTACATAGTAGCTAGTATGTCTGTGTACACATGAGAGATTTTTCTTGTCCAGCATGAACTTATGTTGGCTAAAGGGGACATCATGGGGAATAGTTGTATCTCAGTAGCCAGAACTGTAGTTACTAGTTGCTAGTTTATCTAAAGCCTGCCAAGAACCACAAGAAACTAAGTAATAAATACCAGGACTTGAAGAATACCAGGATTTGAAGAGTCCTTTCTTCCAGGCAAGTACCACAAAAGTTTCCAAGATTGGTGTTTTCATTTAAATATAAATTACATTTTCATTTCTTACAGTTACAAATATAACCTTTAAATGTAAACAGAATGTAAGTTAATATGTGCTGTTAAAAGTTCTAAAAATATCAAATAGCTCATTTGCAGTATTTTAGAACTGCATGTATATTGCAGGAGATACAGCTTAAATGAAATGTAACAATTTTACTTTAGTCAGTAGTATTGAACCTCAGAGTTGTTTTTTTTAAAAAAAAAAAGGAAAAACTTACTCTACATTAGTCCTTAATAACTATAAATTAATAACTCTACTGCCCAAATGTCACAGGCAGTAAAATCTGTTGGTTTTCCAGACTAGTAGAATTTAGTAGAAATAGTAGAATAGTAGAAAACTATTTCTTGTGACTCTCACTGGAGACATTGTCTTTATACTCAGCCAGGTCATTTCACTTCATAGTCTCTTCTCAGAAGGGGCAAAACACATGCATATGTCCATGGTGGATAAAGATGACCCTCAGCTATTAAAATTAGCTACTACTGTTTATTGACATACTGCGATAGTACCCTTTTGGTGAAATTACGCTAACTTAGTTCTCAGAGCAGATTCATATTCAAGGTGGAAATTTGAGGCTATCACAAGCTCTTAAAAAATAAGTCAATACCAGAACTTTATAGGTAACAGTCGTCTTGGAAACATGAGCTTAGCATTGTCACTACTGCCAGGAACACCCTTGTCACAAATCACTCTCTTACCAGCTGCTTGAACAGCACTTTGATATCCTGTATATCTAACAGCTTTTTGGTGTTGAATTTTAATAGGCATGTGTATATATAACCTAGTTTTCTTAAAATAAATAAAACAGGAGGAAAAAATGCGGTATGGAGCTTTTTCATTGTATAAAGCCTGCTTGATACTTTGTAAAACCAAGGTGGTGTTACCATCAGATTTTCCTTTGCTTGTAAAACATTTCACATGGAATAACCATTCAGTGCCTAAATAACTGTCACCTTACTGCTTGGTCATCTTTAATACAATTAAATTTTTTAAATGACATGAAATGATGATAGTAACAGCTGTGAGAACTCCAGCTGAGCGCAACCAACACGGATAGCTAGAGGCTGGCAGACATATGATGTATGAGGAGCAGCAGAAAGAGCTAGGTTTGTTTAGCCTCCGGAAGAGAAGGTGAAGGAGACATCTAATTGCTGTCTTCAACTGCTTAATGGGTGTTTGTAGAGAAGATGGATTCTTTTTGGAAGTGCACAGTGGAAGTATAATTGTCAATGGATACAAATTGCCTCAGGAAAAAATTCATTTTGGTTTTTAGAAAAAAAGAATTTCACAATGAGGGTGACCAAGGAGTGAAGCAGTCACGTAAAGAGGTAGTGGAATCTCCATTCCTGGAAATACATAGAGTTTTGATTTAGGCAAGGCTCTGAGCAGCCTCATTTAATGTTGAAATTAGCCTTGCTTTGTAAGACGAAGGTGAGGTCCCATCCAATCTGAATTGTTCTGTGATTCTAGGCAGCTGCTGACTTTTTAAGAAATTTTTTTAGAGTTTCAAGATAATGATGGATATGCAGTCATTCACATTTCTCTGTTGCTTTGAAATAAACCATAGAAGCTTCTGCAAATTCTTCTGTAAATGATTCAAGCAAAACTGACCAGGACTTGATCCTTGTTAAAGTTTTTTGATATACATTTTTGCCTCGGTTTCTTATATGGAATAAACTCATTTTCATTTTGCAAACAGAAAGGAATTGTGCTTTACAGAACTTGTGAAGAATCTTGAAAACTTGTCAGATAAAAGTTTGGAGTTTGACATGGTTTCTGTAAGTAATGGAATGTTATTTGGAGCCCTGGAAAACAGGGAACATAAATTCACCCCAGACAGCTTTAACTTGCCTAATCAGCATTTGCACAGCAGGTCACACTTGGAAACCCTGGCAGTTTTCCAGGCCTCATATTTCTGCACAGATGGACTGTTTTTGCAAATGTCTCTCGCATATAGATGTAAAATGGGTTTTATTTCACTGTTTGAATTGAAATATCTTTTTTTCCCCACTCAAAAATTGTAATTATTGTGTCACTGAAAAGAAACTAATTTTTTCCTCAGAGTTCAGTTGTGTCTTTGTTACAGCATCTCATGTCTTTAATTGAGCACAGGATTTGGGGTGCACATTCTTTTCCAGGCTGAAGAAATACAAAGCAACATAGAAGAGTTTGATTTTTCTCCATTTTTTTTAAGAACTGTTTAAGAAAAAAATGGAACAGAGTTCATCAGCCTCATCTTAACATATCCGTTCAAACATCTTTCAAAATAGACTAGAATAGATTATTTCAGTTGGAAGGGACCTACAATGATCATCTAGTCCAACTGCCTGACCAATTCAGGGCTGACCAAGTTAAAGCATGTCATTAAAGGCATTGTCCAATGCCTCTTAAACACTGACAGGCATGGGGCATCAACCACCTCTCTAGAAAGCCTGTTCCAGTGTTTGAGCACTGTTTGCAGAAGGTAAGCCATTAGTGAATGACATCAGCATGATTGGACCGTGCTGAAAGACTTCTCTCTCATGATCTTGCCTGCATGTCACCTTTTCTAAGGTGTTCTTCCTATAAAAAAAAAAAACAAAACAACACTGGAAGGAAAAGTACATTGGTAAGAGAATGCTCCTGTACAAATAGAAACAAGAACCATACTGTCTTCAGATGTCCTTCTTCTTGCAGAGTCTGTTTATGAAGTGATCTCTTAGGTCTTTGATTGTCTGTACTTGTTCAGTTAAAAAAAAAAAAAAGTGTTCAGAATGAGGCCTATTTGTTGCATATTGTGATTGACTACATAACATAAATGGCATTTCTTCTTTTCTGCGGTTGGATTCAAATG